>NW_005871050.1:8341833-8448889 GCF_000147115.1 Myotis lucifugus | reverse complement strand
CATCCTTGCAGTAGATGTTATTCAAGTAAAACAAAGCAGAATTATCTTTACCTGATTCCTCAGTTTCTTTTGTTTCTGTTTTTTCTTCTATTTCATCATCAGACATCTCCATTTCTTCTTCTCTCCTGATTCCCATTAATTCATCATTATGTATGTTACGGATTTCCTAAAGTTAAAAGGTATGCTTTTTAGGTGGGAAAGCCTCAAAAATGTTGATAAAACGACCAGAGTTAAGGATAAGATAAAGCAGGTTTGTTGACATATAACAAAATTTCAGAGTTCTCTAAGGGCAAAGGCAAAGGCAAAGGCAAAGGGTCATGTTGAAGCTAAAATAATCTCAATAAAACAAAGCAGACTTTGTACACTCTGTCTTTCATTAGGCTTTCTTTCCATACCCAGAGCTCTGGCAGTTGATAATTTTTATATCCCTCTCATATCAGAAAGTACTTGTTTTCAAGTTTTTTTGGGTAGAGTATTCAACAGAACTCTTACTCAAACTTTTGCAGGTTTAGAAGTTACAGCAAAAATGAGTAGTCAGGAATGAGCTTCTACCAGATCACCCCTTCCATCTATATATATAAAAGCCCTGTGACTGGAACGGGGGAACGACCAGAATGACCAGAATGACTGGTGGCTATGACTTGCATTGTGGCAGCCAACCAGCCTGATCCGGGCCCTGATCGGCCCCCCTCCCATCCCGGGACAACCTGGCCCCCGATCGGTCCCCAACACCCCGATCAGGGGCGGGGTTGACTGCCAACCAACCACGGCCCCTGTCCCCTGTCAGCCTGGTCCAATGGGCCCCCTGTGCACGAATTCATGCACCTGTGCACGAATTCATGCACCAGGCCTCTAGTAGATAATAAATATACTTTGCAAACAAAACACAAAACCAAAGCAAACCCCTAACTACTTAATGTCAGTGGAGAGTGAACAAAAGCAGGCATATTCTGAAGAGGAGCTGACACTTGGAAGAAGGGTGTGGGTCTCCCAGTTTTTAAAGGGCCTTTTAGTCTGGGAGCAACCACCTCACAGGACTGCTAAATTTTTAATAGAAAATCCATGTTCTTTATATCTTAAAGAAGTAAATAAGAGAGTGCAGGGTAACCACAGTCTCAGAACAAAGGGAGGCAAAGATAGAGAAATTCAAATTCTGTGAATAAGATCTATTCAAATTTCTAGATAACCCATGAATCATAGAAGCACAGTGCAGATTCCAAACAACACAGCTAAGGCTAAAAGAACTGAATTGAGATTTGAGCTGCCATCTGAGATAGATAATTTTTAGCTTAACTCTAATAAAGAAAATTACTATTTAAAACAAAGCAGGGCCAAGTCAACATTCTTTGAAAGAACATGAAATAATCCAGAGTTTTAAAATATTTTTAATATTTAAAAAATATTCAGCCCAACCTGCGTGGCTCAGTGGCTGAGCATCAACCTATGAACCAGGAGGTCATGGTTCTATTCTGGTCAGGGCACATGCCCAGGTTGTGGGCTCAATCCCCAGTGGGGGACGTGCAGAAGGCAGCCCATCAATGATTTTCTCTCATCATTGATGTTTCTATCCTCTCTCTCTCCCTTCCTCTCTGAAATCAATAAAAAATGTTAAAAAAGAAAAAAAATATTCACAATGTACAGGAAAAGCCCCAAATTACATGACACAAAGAACTAGGATGAGATGATCCATCTTCAAGAGAAAAGACAATCAACAGAGACCAAACTTGAAATCAACCAGATACGGCATTTAGCAGACAAGGAGTTAATGCAGCTATTATAATTATCTCAGTGATATAAAGAAAATATATTTATAATGAATGAAAAGGTAGTAAGCCTTAGTTGAGAAGTAGAAACGTTTAAAAAGAACCAAATGGCAATTCTAAAACTGAAAAATACAATATCTGAAGATATCTGAAATAAAAGTAATTGGATAAACCTAACAGTAGAATGCAGATGACAAAATAAAGAGAGAACTCAAAGAGAATAATGCACATTTACCCAATCTGAAGAACAGAGAGAAACTAACTGGAATCACAGGAATAGGGGAAACTAAATTATTCAAAATCTTTAAAGAAAAAATAGTTGAAGATTTCTCAAATTTGATGAAATAGATTACTCTATATATTCAAAGAACTCAGTGAATCCAAAGCAGGATATGTGTGAAAAAAAGTATGACTAGGAATATCATAGCAAAACTGCTGAAAACCTTTAACTCTTTAACTAAACTTATTGTGATAATCACTTCACAATACATGTAATTAAAGTCATTAATTACATCTTAAACTACAGTACTGTATGTTGTTTATGTCTTATAAAACTTAAAAAAAAGAGAGAAATCTTCAAAGCAGCCAGAAAAAAACAACACATTAAATGCAAGGCATTATCAATAGAATATTTTGATGTTTTTTAGAAACAACAAAGGCCAGAAGTCAGGGGAACAATATCTTTAAAGTACAGGAGAAAATAAAAATATCTATTTGCTCAGAGTTCTATATTCAGAGAAAATATCTTTCAAGAATAAAGATACGATAAATATATTTTTAGACAAATGTAAATGCAAGAATTTGTCACCCAAAGACTTGTACCATAAGAAATGCTGAAGAAAGTACTTCAGACTGAAGGGAAGTGCTACCAGATGTAAATGCAGGTCTTCAGGGAGGCATGAAAACATTGGAAATGATCAAGATCACACTGGGAAAGTCACTTTTTCAAAAAGTGTAAATATGAGAATTGTGTATTTTGGAGCAGCTTATAATCATTTAGAGGCCACTTGATGCCAGTTAAAATCTCCTCAGCACTGAGCTGCGTATTCCTTGCCAGGTTAGCTCCAAATGGCCCGTAATACAGGAAATATCCAAAGGTGTATGGTGAAAAATACTTCCACTTAGAGGGATTATAAATATTTCAAATATATTTCTTAATATTTAATGCCACTGGTAATAACTATCTAAATTAATATCCTTCTTTGTTATTGCTTTTATCAGGAAAAATAATGATTTCTATATCAGTTTTCACTAAAGATAAATAAAAATAACTTTGAAAAAAGTGAGCTACTCAATGCTATCATTGATAGTTAAGAAGTAATCCTATCTAATAATAGACAAACATGGTAATTGACCATACCTTCGCTACGCCTCCCATTGGTTAATCAGCAAAATATGCAAATTAACCACCAACAAATATGGAGGCTAATTTGCATACTGCAGGCAGGGTGGGACAGTGCTGCAGGACAGCACAGCTGCCAGTGCAAGCCACTATCCCGGGCTGCAGGCCCGCCCCAGAAGCCACCCAGAAGCCGGTGATTGGGGGGAGATGGGGGTCCCCTGCCCAGGCCTGACACCTCTGGGGGAGGGGTCAGGCTAGGCAAGGGGCCAATCTGGCGATTGGAAGATTGTGGAGATTCGGGCTCTGGCCGAGGTGTCAGGCCTGGGTGGGGGGGCGGAGCTGGCAATCGGAGGGTCTGCGGGTCCCCTGCCCAAGCCTGAAGCCTGGGCCAGGGGCATCAAGCCTGGGTGGTGGGTGGAGCCCGTGAGAGGGGATATGGGGGTTCCCCTGCCCAGGCCTGAAGCCTGGGCCAGAGGCGTCAGGCCTGGGTGGGGGGCGGAGCCAGCAATCGGAGGGATCTGGAGGTCCCCTGCCCAAGCCTGACACCTTGGCAAGAGGTGTCAGGCCTGGGCGGGGGGGGCGGAGCCGGTGATCAGGGGAAGATGGGGGTTCCCTGCCCAGGCCTGACACCTCTGGTGGAGGCGTCAGGCCTGGGCAAGGGGCCAATCTGGCGATCGGAGGGTGATGGGGGTTGACGCCTCTGGCCGAGGCATCAGGCTTGGGCCAGGGTGGAGCCGGTGATCGGGGGGAGATGGGGGTCCCCTGCCCAGGCCTGAAGCCTGGGCCAGAGGCGTCAGGCCTGGGGGGATATGGGGAGGGGGTGGCCAAGCCAGCGATTGGTGTGAACTACAGAGGAAACACCTTTTCTGACCGCTCATTGGTTAAACTCCCTGTATGCCACTGGTAATATTCTTAGTAACTTGGGTAATAAGAATCCAAAAAGGTGATCTAGGGTTTTTCATCACACTCCTGGTGAAAAAAACGAAGGTCCTCTGCTGGAAGGCTAAGAAATGTCATATCCTTCCCTAGCTGGTTTGGCTCAGTGGATAATGCCTTGGCCTGCCGATGGCAGGGTCTGAGTTCAATTCTGACCAAGGGCATGTACCTAGGTTGCAGGCTCCTCCCTGGCCGGGGCCCAGGTCAGGGCTCATGTAGGAGGCAACCAATCAAAGTGTACCTCTCGCCGAAACCGGTTTGGCTCAGTGGATAGAGCGTCGGCCTGAGGACTGAAAGGTCGCAGGTTCGATTCCGGTCAAGGGCATGTACCTGGGTTGTGGGCACATCCTCAGTAGGAGATGTGCAGGAGGCAGCTGATCGATGTTTCTCTCTCATCGATGTTTCTAACTCTCTATCTCTCTCCCTTCCTCTCTGTAAAAAATCAATAAAATATATTAAAAAAAAGTGTACCTCTCACTTTGATGTTTCTCTCTGTCTTTCCCTTTCTCTTCCACATTCTCTAAAAATCAATGGAAACATATCCTCAGGTGAGGATAAAAAAAAATAAAGAAATTATTATTATATGAAAGACACATCTTGAAAATGCCTAAAGAAAGTTGTCATTTTTTCATGGTGAAGGGACTGGAGTCCATGTTGATGAAAACACCTTGCTGGCTGCGGTGACTGGCAGTGGCTGCAGCAGTGGGGTGATGGGGCTGGTGCCTTCCCCTGATCAGCCCGGTCACCTCCCACAAAGGGAGGCTAGACTGCGGCTTAGGCCCTATTCCCAAGGGGAGCAGGGAGCGGGCCTAAGCCGTCAGTAGGACATCCCCTGAGGGCTCCCAGTATGTGATAGGGGGCAGGCTGGGCTGAAGGACATCCCCCTCCAGTGCACAAATTTCATTCACCGGGCCCCTAGTCTATATATATAAAAGCCTAAGTGACTGTTATGACTGAATGACTGGTCGACCAGTCGCTATGACGCGCACTGACCACCAGGGGGCAGATGCTCAATGCAGGAGCTTCCCCCTGGTGGTCAGTGTGCTCCCACAGCCAACCTCCCATGGCCCTTCCCCCTGGCCAGTTCCCCCCTCCTCACTGGCCCCAATCGGAGGGGGGAGGGTTGGCTGGCAAGGGGGAGGGACCGCAGGAGATTGGCCTGCTGGCCCCATCAATGGCCCTGATTGGGGCCTGGCAAGCCAACCTCCCAGGGTCCCTCCCCCTAGCCAGCTGTCCCCCGGATAGGCTTCTTTCGCTGGCCAGGCTGAGGGACCCTGCCCATGCACGAATTTGCACCAGGCCTCTAGTAGAAAAATAAAAGTAATAGAAAATAGAAATACTAACATAGCATCCTTCATGTGCTGCAGGGGCATTACATAAAATAGAAGAAAATGATGAGCTGCTTGAGAAAAATGAACCTTAAAGGGCTGTGACTAGAGAGAGATTTGTTATGTCTGATTTATACTCATTGTTCAGAGAAAAATAAATTGCTAATTTCTAAGAATTTATTCTATCTCATGAGTCTAGGTTTCAGTTATCATCAAAGAGCTGTTCCTGGAAAGGTGATTCTAATGAGGACTGACACTGACAAATTCAAGTATTGTAAAACTTACTATACCCGGAAAAGTCATGGCTCTCCTAGTTATTTAACAAAAATGTAAACTGTCAGAGGGTATAAACAAAGACCAACTCTCAATTCACAAACATGATGTCTAACTCTAGGAAAGTTATTGTGTTTTTCAAAAGAATAAATTATGTTCATTCTAGAGAAATGCCCCAGGGCAAGAAGATGTTACTGAGAGCTAAGACATGCCCTGTAGCTGCTCAGCATCCACATGGCATCTTTCTGTTTCCAGCTCGTCAAGAAAGCATAATATCTTCTTAGAAGTATAAACAGTTTAATGGCTAAGTGATACAGCTTATCTAGAGGTACCTCACATTTCTTAAAAAATCCCTAGAAATATAACATACCTATTGACAACTTTTACCTCAGTGCCTCAAATTACTTCATGAACAAGAGTTACTGGTTCTTTTCATTGATAATGAAATAAGGATAGGAAAAACTAAGAAGATATTTGCTTTAAGTTATTTAGTCTGGCATGCAAAGTGGTTAGAGCCCTCTAACCACTAGACAATCTTTCCTTTTTACATATTTTTAAATTAATTTTAGACAGGAAGGGAGAGGGAGAGAGAGATAGAAACATCAATGATGAGAGAGAATCATTGATTGGCTGCCTCCTGCATGTCCCACACTGGGGATCGAGCTTGCAACTCAGGCATGTGCCCTTGACTGGAATTGAACCCGGGACCCTTCAGTCCACAGACCGATGCTCTATCCATTGAGCCAAACCAGGTAGGGCTAGGCAATCTTTCTTAGCTACAAAGAAACTAAGGCCTGTATCATGACTCTTCTATAAATATCTGATACTAAGTCACATGAATATAATAGAAAGCAGAGAACACCAGAAGTTAAAAGGTACAATACTCCCGGAAACTTATAAAGAGCATTTAGTAAATGACAGTACCCCCCTAAGTAAAGCAAGTGAGATTTTAATTCTTTGATAACCTTAACGTAAAACCCCTTGATAGCTAAGATACCTGTTTTTTGTATTCTATGGTGGATCAAGAGAGCTCTACTTTGGGAAGCAAACCCTAACAAATACCTTCAGAGTGCAAGGTTGAAAGGTAGCATTTACCTAAGGAAGGCACTCCACCAACCTTGGACATAGATGCAGGCAGGAGGAGGATTCTGAGCCACTGAAGTTCAGGGAGCATGAGAAATAGCTGTGCTTCCCAAATTTGCCTCCTCCCCAACCCTGACATTTGGATTCAGTGCAAAACCAAAAGAGTGGCAATGGCATGTAAAAACATTTTCCAGACATTTTCATTTGTAAATCTCTACTTGAAATTGAGTGGGTCATGTCACTGACAGACTACATAAAAAAGGTAAGATAACCTTCCTAAAGTATCTATACCACTCTCTTGCCCATAGTAGGCCTGCAATATTTTTTATCTAAACAGTGAACTGTTGGTGATTTCTGAAAATGTGTTATAATGGCTTTGAGTCTGTTCTAAAAATGGTAACTTTTCTGAAGCTCAGAAATACACACACTTCTTCACAATTGAGGACAAAGCACTTTCAACACAGAAGAAAACTGAAACCATAGATAGAGGAAATTACATGAAAAGAATAATCTGTGTATCTGCTGACATTCTTGATTCATCATAAAATAAGCAAATCATAAATCAGTCCCTGTTAACTATCTAAAACTACTTAAAAGTTTAAAAATTTTATGTGCACTTAAATTCATCTTTTATATACTCATGTTTTTATAGAAACATGATTATTAGAAAAGCAAAATTCCTTGCTAATTGTGTAACAAAACTTTACTTACCCAGATTTTCAACATTATTAGGATATGTGGTGTGGAAAGGGTGAAATGAAGGAATTGAAAAGAGCAGGGGATAGGTACGTAGCTTCTACACTTACATAGAAATTTGATTCTGCGATATCATTCAATACAATGAAGCAAAGCACAAACAGATTCTTAATCAATGCCTATTGTATGATACATAATAGAAATACAAATTAGATTGATCCAAATTTTGTTTTATGTGTTTTGATGGCTGAAAGCCAATAGCTAATGTTAATGCAAATGGGCCCTAAAACAAGGGTATGCAGATGACTTGAACATCTATCTGTAAACAGGTCTTCAGAGTTTGAAATGGTAAGCCTAGAAATCTAGAGAGAAAGTTATGTTAGCAATCACAGAATTTCATTTTACAAGAATGCTAGTAATCACCAAGTCCCTTTTCCTCTGGCTCAATGGTATAAATCACATATTAGGGAGCATGCAAGAGGTATCTTTTAGTGCCTACTGCCATTGCTCTAGTTTCGATATGTTATCCAAGGTTTAACGTCTAATCTAGGCCAGCTTCTCAGGAAGAGAAACATGCAGGTTTTAAATGTTCTTGTAGAAAAATTGTTCCCACAACACAGAACTGTCAGTAAAGTCATTACAGACACTAACTTTTAGAAAGGGGAAGGACTTTAGACGTCTTTTATTAGCCTTTCCAGTTGTATCAGCAGCAGCCTCACACACATGTAAATCAGGAAAATAAATCAATGAAAAAGATTCATTAGCAAACTAGTCTGCCTGACATATGCTAACAAAAGTGAGTGCTTAAACACTCTGTCTTCAGGGACGTTTTATTCTTACTCCATAACCTATCTTTAACCATAGTAAGTCAGTGCTGGCCGCTAGTAGGAGGATGACAATTAGACAAGGAATAGGTAATTTGTGACACCAGGAGGTCACCAGCTGGCATATTCCCAGAGGCAACTGGTAAAAAATGCTCAATATCAGAGACTTCCAATTTGAAGAAACCCCTGATTTAGGAGTTGTAGCTTCAATGCCTAGGAAAAAAAATAAAAGCAAGTCTAGTTGAAGTCACTGAGATGTTCTGATTCTCAGTGGGGTGCTATTTGGCAGCTTCTGCCACAGTCTTTTCACAGCAAGGGTTCAGGAATCTGGAGAAGGGCTGCACATAAATGAATAGAGACTACACAAGAAATATGAATTTGGAAGACATTGGGGGAGCCAGACAGAAACTTAGCTCTAGTGACTAAGCTCCCCAAATCTCCGGACCCAAGGCTTTTTATTAACACATTTTGCCCTTTAGCAAAGCAGATATACACATCAAAGGTAAGGTTTGGTAAACAATAAAAGATTATCAGGTTAGGGGAATTGCCCTCAGCTGTTTGGCAGCAGGTAATAATATGTAGATCTTCAGCCCTGCTGAAGATGTCCATCAGCCTTCTGACAAACTTCTCGCATTTATTATGCTAACTACTGTTCCTAGCCTCCAGCAGCCTCAATTTAAGAGAACACTTTTTTCACTTTCTATAGGATATCTCCTTTTAGTCCTCAGAGTTGCCTGTTATCAAGTGAAAGTATGCAGAGGTTAAAGAAGCTATGACTTAAAAAGGCACCAAAGCCCTGGCCAGTGTGCCTCAGTTGGTTGGGTGACGTCCTATGCAGTAAAAAGTTACCAGTTCGATTCCTGGTCAGAGCACATGTCCAGATTTTGGGCTGGATCCCTGGTAGGGTATGTATGGGAAGCAGCCTAATGATGTTTCACTCTCACATCGATGATTCTCTCTTCCTCTCACCTCCTCTCTCTTTAAAAATCAATTAAAAATCTTAAAATAATGAGGGACCAATATAATATAAAAGAGATCTTTTAGGTTTAGGGAATACAATACCACAGGAAAATGATGAGCTATGTTCCACTTTCAGTTGTTTTACTTATCAAGATTGAGGTATTCTAGGTAGACCCTTAATTTAGTCCAATCCAATAGACAGGAGCATTTTTCTGAGCTTCTATAAATTCTACAAGGCACATTGTGAAACATGCAGCTCTTGGTAAGTCCTTCTAGCCATATAGTTTGCCCTCATCACTGTGCCAAGGAAGCTCTGCTACAATATTAGGTAATAGAGTATATAGCTCTAAGTTGTATACAGACCCAGAGAAAATGTTCAGCTCACTGGCATAGCTGTCTTTATTGAGAAGGTAATTAAAATGAAATATGTATCTACCAGATAGGTAAGTATGATATAACTGCAGAGAGCCTTGATGAATAATATTAATGGAGACTATTTTATTGCAAAGTTGTTTACCAAACAGTTGTGTCCTAGGTAAGTTGATGCTCCAGCCAGAGGCTGCCTTCTTCCAATAAGGCAATACAGATGCTCCTCCACTTATGATGGGTTAGAACCTGATAAACTCATCTTAAGTTGAAAATTTTGTATGTAAAAAAATGCATTTAATACACCTAACCTACTAAACATCATAGCTTAGCCCAGCCCACCTTAAATGTCCTTCAAACACAATATCCAAAAAAAACCTCTGGCAACACAATACACTGTAGAGTATTGGCTGTTTATCCCTGTGATCATGTGGCTTACTGGGAGCTGTGGCTGGCTAGTGCTGGCCAACATCATAAGAGAATATCATATCACATATCATAGTAAAGTAAAAAAATCTTAAGTTGAACCACTGTAAGCTGGCACTCTCTGTATTGTACTGGCAGGGCTTCTGGTAATGGGGGCGGGGAGTTCAGACAGCTGCTTTCACCCCCTAAAAGGTGGAGACTTAATACTATTTTTCTATAATTGTAAGACATTGAGCATTTTCCTTTCAATCTTTATTCTTCTGAACTATTCAAACTACACTTAAAAAGTTTGGATATTTTTATTTTAGGGTACTAAACTCCACTCCTCCCCTTGATCCCTTTTGCTACCCTTCTAGGTCCCTGAAAGCAAATACCATCTCATCTTACATTGCCTGTCATAATGCTTGAGACAGAGAATTGCTCAGTAAACATTTGAATTGAAATGTTGAATTTTGTTTGTTGAAGCTCAACAACATGAGTTACACCCTAGGATTCTAAAATCATTTTGTGCTACAGTAAGACAATAGCTCCTTTTTTATATTCCTAATTCCTTTTTAAAAACAATTTAAAACATTACTGGCTTTTTATGACTCTACCCATCTCTTGGGCTGATGTCTTCAGGAATTTCTCCCTAGTGCAGCGGTTCTCAACCTGTGGGTCGCGACCCCTTTGGGGGTCGAACGACCCTTTCACAGGGGTCGCCTAAGACCATCGGAAAACACATATATAATTACATATTGTTTTTGTGATTAATCACTATGCTTTAATTATGTTCAATTTGTAACAATGAAAATACATCCTGCATATCAGATATTTACATTACGATTCATAACAGTAGCAAAATTACAGTTATGAAGTGGCAACAAAAATAATTTTATGGTTGGGGGTCACCACAACATGAGGAACTGCATTAAAGGGTCGCGGCATTAGGAAGGTTGAGAACCACTGCCCTAGTGACTCCCAGATCCCTTTGCTGAGCCAGAATTGATGGCTCAGAGATAGTATATGAACAGGGTTTTGCTTATTTTCTTCTAAATGCTCTTCACAGTTTTCATATTATTATCACACAAACTATGTCATGTATTCTCATGAAGTCAGAATGAATAGATTATTATCTTCATTTTATAGGTTAGAAAACTGAGGTCCACAAAGATTAAATGAAGTGACTTGCTCAAGACTTACAAGGCAGTTTATATCAGAGTAAGAATTTCTAGTCCTGTGTAATTTTGTGTGCATCACTTAACACTCTGTCTCAGTTTCCTCACATGTAAAACATTAATACTACACCTATTAGCCCTTGTGGAGTTGTTAATGATAAATTGAAATAATACTATTGTCATTTATATAGCATTTACATTTTCTAAGCTGTCTACACATCTCTTACTCCATTTAATCCTATAAGACTGGTTTCACTATTAACTCCAATTTACAGGTGAAGAAATAGTTACTGAGAAAGGCTGACTTGCTCAAAGTGACACAGCTATAACATGTCAGAGTTGAGATTTGGAATCATATTTGCACCCAAGTTCAGTGTTCTTTCCAGCTACACCACATCTATTGGGAGGTAGGTGAGATAACCAATGTGAAAATGCTTTATAAAATGCAAATGTCTTACAAATGCTATTTAAATGTGAAGGAATATGATAATCTGCCCTATATATATAATGGGACTATTACCAGACTGGCAGGAAGGACTCAGAAACAAAGTTGAAAAAGTTGCTGCATACATAGATTGAACATGTCAGTGCTGGGTAATGAAGCTGCCCATAGGAACAGAAAAACTTGACATATATGTAACATCATTCCAAAGACATATCAGTGAAAATAAACCTCCCATCTTTGTTTTTAATCTTGGATTGAGAATAACAACCAATCACATCAGACATACTCTAATGTTACACTAAAAAATGTCACTTCAGCACAAGCAGACAGGTGTGTGTCAACCTTAATCTGAAATCAGAGTCCTCTGTTATCTTTAAAGCTGAGACCTATAAGAGATGGCTGAGCAGGTTTCATAAAAGAAGCTCAGAAATTTCAGTGCTTCAATGTAACACCAGGGAGCTTTCAGCCCAAGTGTCAAGACGCTCTAATAAATGTAAGACAGCCCTAATAATACTAACACTGAATTCACAGGTCAGTAATTATTGTTGTATCCAAGACCAGCTAGCACAGAGAAGTAAAATTATAATTATCATAGCTACATTCTCACTACTAAGGATCCATCTAGCAGAATGTGCACATTTATTACCCTTTTGGCAGCAGGTGGTCTGGCCACAGTGGCAGGTGATATAACATGTCTTAATGTTTCATTAGTGCCTTGTTGTGACCATGGGAGCTTGGCACTATTTAATTCTGGCTAAACTCCAAATCAATAACTTGTTAAAGGAAGAAACTGTCCCCCTCCGGGGCTATTAGAGTAAAGAGTTACCAACCTCAGCTTGTTTGCACCAGACGCTGATGTTTTTACGCTGGGCTTTTGTGAAGTGGTCCCATGCCTTTTGTTTGGAGGCAGAATGGTACACAGCAACTATCTGTTCAACTGCAGCGTCAGATCAGCAGTTGAATTAGGCCAGAGTATCATCCAAGATGGCAAAAGAGGAGACAAAAGAAATAAGAGAAGCATCAGGCGTGTTGTATCTTCTTGTATGACACTATTAAGCTATGGTATGTGTGTTGGGGTACCATGATTTTAAAGGGGAGTCAAAGACAGAGATATCAATATTCAGAAAGAGAAAAGGGAATTCCAGAGGGCTTGAGGTAAAATGGGGACTAAGTTTTAAATACATGCAGTCTGTATCTATGCAGGCAGGAGAGGCAAAAGTCCTAGGTGAATGTGATTTAGTGCTACTGACTCTGCACAGCATGGTGGCAAGCAGTAAACTGTAATAGCTCCTTTTGACCACCTGCTCCTTTCATAAACCAGCCCTTTAAAATGAACCTGGATGCTTCACTTCAACATAAGCCATCCTTTTACTATTCTGAGGTATGTTGAACCAGAAGCATCATATCAAAACCTAAGATGGATGGAATGCATTTTAAGCCTAGAGAAATATAGGTTTTATGAAAGAATACCATGTACGTACAGGCTTAGATAGTATTTTTTTCAGGGTCTCTTAAAATGTCAAAAGGGGAAATATATGCAAATATTCTGGGGCTTTATCCTAACCAGTTTAAGAGAAGGGAAACATAGACATGACATTTTTGGGAAAAGACAAGGACAAAAGCCTCTGCCTGGCTGAGTGTTCACGGTAAGAAATTATAGAGGTTCTATTTCTTTCTTTATAGCACAGTTTGCACTCTGTGTACTAACAATTTAAGAATTTATATTGCCATGATACTTGCTCTTCTCTTTTTCTATATTCTTTAGTCATACAAAAATGTGCTTTCTCCTTCTGAATTCTATGCACATATACATTTTCAAAATAAAAATGGAAAGTGATACAACTCTTCCTTAATTCCAATTACACATGAGTCAAGTATGGGAAGTCAAGTATCAGAAGAGTGGGCCATAACTGCTTAAAGGCAAAATCATAAATCTGCACTCTTATTCTTAAGGTGAATATAGCTCCTTACTCAAAAGATAGGAGTGCAGTATAGTGAAGTAAAACATTACTTGAGAATTTATCTGATCTGTTTCATTTAAGAGATTTTGAGTAGGTTTAGAGTAGCCCTTCTTTTTGAAAAATGGCCATTTCAGTGGCTTCCCAAAAATGTCCCAGTGTCTATGACATCCAGTAAAAAAAAATGTACAAGAAGGGAAACTAAAAATAAAAGATTGAAATAGCAAATTTGGCTTTTATCCAATCACCTTGCCAAACATGGTTACATTGATTATTAAAAGTAGTTACCTAAAAAGCATATTATATGATAAGAATGATGCAAATCTTACTAATGCTGAATTTTGACTTCAGCAAGGAATCCTGAAAATTCACTGAGGCCTGAGGCTCTTATAACCTGAGAATAAGCCAAAGTAGAGGCACAGGATTGTGGTTTAAGTGTCAGTGTTTGTTTCTAAGGAGCTGAAGTAGATATGCCAGAGAAAATACACATAGGAGGTCCCCACATGTATCCTGTGAAATTGGAGCTTGGTCACTTGGCAATATAAGGAGAGCATATGACAATGAAGGAAGCCTTGCCCCTTGACACAGAATGGCTTTGTAGGCCTGGTTCCTGTGCAGAAAAAATGGTGACTAAGTGAAGTGCCCGCTCATCTTTTCAGCACAACTCTGATTTCCACTCACACTGAATGAGAATTCCAGAAAGGGCCTGCTTGAACTTCTCCTTTGCTTCTTCCATGTCTTTCTCATGGGTAACTTTCTCATTCACCAGGCGACGGATGTGGCTGTTGGCCGACTGAATCATGGAGTAAAAGTTGTTGGCACTGCGACGGTTCACCTCTCCTCGCTCAATCCAAGTGAGCAAGGTCTGCACGGCTTCTGAGAATTTGGATTCATCTTGAAAAAAAAAAGGATTTACTTTTAGAATCATCAAAAGTAACCAAATCTTGATCTATTTTCCAAACATGCCAGCAATGAGACCACCATGTCTTTTGGAAGTTGTTCTTAAATGTATTGCTGAGGATGAGGAGCCATACATGCATATACATGTACACACAGGTAGCAGGCAGGCAGACAGACTGAAAGAACCAAAGACTCATAAAGTAGATTGGTTGTAGTCAATGAAGAATTTTCAGAAAGGCAATTGTTTATTCTCTTTTTTGAATTTTTTCCATCACCATTTATCCCCCTATACCAGGGGTCCTCTAACTACGGCCCGCGGGCCACATGCAAATACAAATATTGTATTTGTTCCCGTTTTGTTTTTTTACTTCAAAATAAGATATGTGCAGTGTGCATAGGAATTTGTTCATAGTTTTTTTTAAACTATAGTCCGGCCCTCCAACGGTCTGAGGGACAGTGAACTGGCCCCCTGTTTAAAAAGTTTGAGGACCCCTGAGCTAGACCCATATACCATCTTCCACCTCCACCCACTCCCTCAGTCACCACACTGATGCCCATATCGTGAGTTCTTTCTCTCTCTTTTTTTTTCAATCCCTCCCCCCCCCGACAGCTGTCAGCCTGTTCTCTATGAGTCTGTTTCTATTTTGCTTGTTAGTTCAGTATATTCTTTCCTTTAAAAAGTTTTATTTACTGATGTAGTTTTCACATATTGCAAATTTCTTAATCTCTCTGAAGGTGTGTATGCATGCATATGTGTAATGTATGAATTAGCGGTGAGAGAATTTCAGAATTCTACAATCCTATTTTTTTAATAAGGAAAAGTAAATTTGAGTCTAACTTGAATTTGATAGTTACTTTTTCCTTGATCTGGAGTTATAGTATCGGAAGGAGCCTTAGGAAGGAGTTAAATGGGTAATTCTTCAGGAATAAACACATCTTTGACCTTTTATAACATCACTCTTGCATTCATTCCACAACCACAGGCCTTCCACTCAGTCCAAGTCACAATCTATTTTGATGTAATTCATTCTGTTCCTACATTTCTTCACCTCCTGTTTCACTTGCCTGAGGAAACCTGCAAGTATATTTCTGCAGCTAGTTAGGAGTTATTCTCTAACGTTAAAATAGTAGCAGAGCTCTTCCAAAGCTTCTGGTACAGCTTCCCCAGATAGCCACTTACACATTGTGCTGTTAAAAACTCCTGAGAGGGAGAGTCCATTAGCATCCCATTGAAAGACCATTCTAGGGCTCCATATCCCTCTTTGGCCAGAAACCCTTATGTACAGTGGAAATATCTCTCAGTGCAATTTGAATCCCTTGTTTCTTGACTTTTTTCAGTGTAGACATATAATGAGAGGCCAGCCTGCCCTTTATAGCAGCTTTTCATTTCACTACTTGCATATAATCTTTATGTTAATGCTTACCTTATGCTTGAAGTCCACATGACGAGCAAGTTCATTAAAAAAAAATCAAATTGACCCATTTGGTGTCATGTGAACAGGTCATTCTTGAACTGGCATTTTACCAATGATTTCAGCTTTTCCAGTTTTTTAAAAAAGTCGCATTATTTCTGTGTCTCTATCCTATACTATGTTTTCTGCTTTTCTTTTACAGGAAGACAAAATCAATGCAAACAAAGGGTTTCTTAAATGTATGAATCCCTTAGGCCAGCAATTTTCAACCTTTTTCATCTCATCACACACATAAACTAATTACTAAAATTCTGCAGCATACCAAAAAATATATTTTTTGCCAATCTGACAAAACAAAGGTATAATTTTGATTCGTTCACCCTGGATGGCTAGTGTTATGTTGGTTGTTGTCATTTTTTTTATTTGACAATGTAAGTGAAAAGACGTCAGTGCCTCTGAGTAAATAGGTATACTTGCAGCACACCAGCATGCCTTTTGTGGCACACCAGTTGAAATTGTTGCCTTAGGTTATCTGGTACAAACAAGTTTGGTAAATGAGACCTATTGAAATTAGAATTAGCAGCACCTTGCTGAGCCTAGAGCACCAGAAGCAGGGGAAATTCATACCTTTAAACCTGGTTTGGTGTCATCAATAAGATCAATGGGACACCAGCATTTACCTGATAAAATCAACCACACAAGAATGAAAAGACTGAATTTAAGCTACTAACACAGGAGAGTAGGCAAGGCAATTAATGTTAAGTAAGCAAAATGCTTCAGAGGGTCAAGCATGAGAAACAGGAATCAAAACTAAAAGAAAAGCAGTCTCATTTAGCAATGTCTAGAAATCTCATGGACACTGTGTGAAATAAGTTGAGCATTTTAAGTGATTAAAGAAGTCCTCTTTTGTTGGTAGCTAAGTCTTTGAGTAATCTAAAGAAAATGTACACTATGACTACTCTTGGGGCCTCCATTTTCTTATCTGTAAAATGGGAATTTTTACCAGAGTTTTCCAGGGTCACATCAAGTTCCATCATTCTAATTTATTCTGATTTAAAACTCAAACTAACTTGTTATCAATGATGAAAGGGAGGGTGCTTACATATCCCAAGTCATGGATTACTGCTAAAATTCTCTGATGTGGAGGGAGGCGGGGCGGGAAACTTGTTTCTTTCTAGAAACCTGCTGTGTTGAGAGAAAAGCGAGACACAGGTAGGACAGACAGATTTTCTGGCTCCTGAATTACTATGTACACCTCTCTATCTGTAAGGTTAAAATACAAGAAATGTCTAGAATTTATTAGTGGAAAATTCAAAGGATAACTGCAAAAACTACAAATATTTTTATTAAATTTCCCCAGAGGAGTTATTTTACTCACAAAGCTTAAATGTTTTCTATACCTTTAAGTTTTTCAGCAACAATGCTGCATTCATGATCTGAATAGTGGACCACTGGGGGTGGGGATGGTGGGCGCAATCGTTCTTCTTCCATCCTTCTACGGTGGCGCTCCTCCCTTGCTAGCATACGCTGTTTGCATTCCCACTCATACAGATCATCTCGAGCTTGTGCAAAATCAACGTGGAGGCGGCCTGTGTCCTTCTTGTCAGTGCTAGAGCCCAGGCGAATGCGGTAACCTAAGTGCAAGAGGAAGACAGAGGAATACAAGAGTAGCCCAGTGAGAGAGGAACTGTAGGTACCTTTCCAAGTTTAATGCTTCAGATGCGGTTGCAGCAGTTTCAAGTGACTGCATGACTCCAAATTCTCTCCCCACTATTAGCAAGGTGAACTATCAAAAGACTTGAATTATAGTCTCATCTCTGATAACAGTTTACTATTCTATGGGTTAAGTCAGTCTTGTGTGTAGGATATTCATTCCTCCATCTGCAATCTTACCTCTGGCAGAGAGAGGCTCTGTGGGTAATGGTATCAAGAATGAGTCTTGCCCTAACCGGTTTGGCTCAGTGGATAGAGCGTCGGACTGCGGACTGAAGGGTCCCGGGTTCGATTCCGGTCAAGGGCATGTACCTTGGTTGTGGGCACATCCTCGGTGGGGAGTGTGCAGGAGGCAGCTGAATCGATGTTTCTCTCTCATAGATGTTTCTAACTCTCTATCCCTCTCTCTCCCTTCTTCTCTGTAAAATATCAATAAAATATATTTTTTAAAAAAGAATGAGTCTTATCAGATCCAGAGACAGAGAAGCATCAATCAGACTGTCAAACCACAGAGGGAAGGTAGGGGAGGGTGGGGGTAAGGGGGAGAGATCAACCAAAGGACTTGTATGCATGCATATAAGCCCAACCAATGGACACAGAGAACAGGGGGATAAGGGCATGATTGGGGGGGGGGGCTTTATGGGGGGATGAGGTCATATATGTAATACCTTAATCAATAAAGAAATTAAAGATTAATAATAATAATAATAAAAAAGAATGAGTCTTATGATGCCAAAAGCACAAATAACAATAACAAAAAATCAACAAATAGAAATACATCACACTCAGAAGAAATAATAAAAAAAGACCACTTACAGAAGGGGAGAAAAATTTTGCTAACCATACATCTAATAAGGGGTTAATATCAAAAATAGCCAAAACCGGTTTGGCTCAGTGGATAGAGTGTCGGCCTGCGGACTGAAGGGTCCCAGGTTCGATTCCGGTCAAGGGCATGTACCTGGGTTGCAGGCACATCCCCGGTGGGAGGTGTGCAGGAGGCAGCTGATTGATGTTTCTCTCTCATCGATGTTTCTAACTATCTCTCTCCCTTCCTCTCTGTAAAAAATCAATAAAATATATTTAAAAAAATATCAAAAATATATAAAGAACTCAATCAACTCAATAACAAGAAAATATCCAATTAGAAAATAGAACTAAATGGGCAATTTCCCAAAGAGGACATCAAATGGCCAACATAAACATGAAAAGATGCTTGAAGTCCCGAATCATGAGGGAAATGCAAATCAGAACCACAATGAGTTGTCACCTCACACCTGTCAGAATTTCTATAATCAACAAGACAAGTGACAACAGGTGCTGGCAAGGGTGTGGAGAAAAGGGAGCCCTTATACATTGTTGGTATGGATGCAAATTTGTACAACCACCATGGAAAACAATATGGAAGTTTCTCCAAAAATTAAAAATAGATCTATCATACTATCCAGCAATTCCACTTCTGGGTATATACCCAACAGGATTTTGATGAGAAACATGCACTCCCATGTTTATCACAGCATTATTATATGGAAACAACCCAAATGCCCACCAGTGGATGAATGGATAAAAAAAGATGTGGTAGTTTTACATAATAGAATACTTTCAAGCCATGAGAAGAGAAGATATACTCCCATTTACAACAACATGGATAGACCTTGAGCACATTGTGCTAAGTGAGATAAGTCAAACAGAGAAAGACAAGTACTATAATGTTATGTACTAGTATATGTACTAGTAGAATCTAAACAAGTTAAATCTGTAAAAAAAGAGAGTAAAATGATGGTCACCAGGGGACAGGTTTAAATTAAACACGCAAGTGAGTCTCAAAAATACAGACAAGGAGGGATAAGAGTGATGGTATTTCAGGGTACAAATTTGTAACAAGTAGTAAACAAGCCATAGAGATCTAATGCACAGTATAATGAACATAGACAATTAATAGGGTGCCTGGGGCCTGGGGCGAGGCTTGTTAGCTGTGCTGCTGGCTCTAATGAGGATGCAGCTCATGCCTCCCACCCTGGCCCTACGGACCTGCACGACAGGCCAGCCATAAGCAATGGGGGAAGCAAATCCTGAAGGAACTAGATGAGTACTGTGAGAAGTTTAAACAGAAGATGAGAGTGCTATACTGCATTCAAAAAGCCCTGATCTGGAGTCAGGAGCTGGGCAACCAGAAGATCCAGATTGTGAGTCAGATGGTGGAGCTGGTGGAGAACCGGACCAGGCAGGTGGAAAATCACATGGAATTCTTTGAGATGCACCAAAAGGTCAATGATACCACTGGCCTCAGCACAGAGAGGGGAGCTCAAGTAAAACACAGTGATCTCCCTGAGTGAGGAGACTGAGCTGAGAGTCCAGGGAGACTATGGTAGATAGAGTTTGTATGGAAGAATACTGGGAAAAAAGCTACATAGAGAAAGAACTTTAAAGATCTGAAGAGAGTCCTCCACTATTATTTAACTGAGTATCAATGTCTACGTGTGTGTGTGTGTGTGTGTGTGTGTGTGTGTGTGTGTAAACTACCTGAGCATTAGAGGTAGCAATTCTTGGACTTCACATAGGGCTGGGAATAACACTTTTCCACCAGCCAGAGCAGAAAAACTAATAATTCACAGAGTAATCAGTAGGGTTTTGCCTTAATTAGTGAAAAACAAAAATGAAATAACAACAACAAAAAATAATAAAAAAACTAGCCCTGGACTAAACCATGCTGCATCCCAGAACTAAGCTCAAGAATATTTATAGGAATAAAAATTACCTGGCACCCAATACAAGTGAAATTTCACACTGTCTGAAATCCAATAAATTACCCAATATGCAAAGAAGCAGGAAAATAATAATATAAAAAATTAATCAAATTAATCAAAACAGACCCCAAAAGTGATATAGATAACATAATAATAGATAAGGACACAAAAACAACTATTATAATTGGATTCCATATGCTTAAGAAGCTAGAGAAATATTTAACATATTAAGTAGAAACAAAAAAGACATAAAAAAAGAACCAAAATCAAACTGCTAGAGATTTTAAAAAATATATATTTTTATTGATTTCAGAGAAGAAGGGAGAGGAAGAGAGAGATAGAAACATCAATGATGAGAGAGAATCATTGATCGGCTGCCTCCTGCATGGCCCCTACTGGGGATGGAGCCCACAACCTGGGCATGTGCCCTGACTGGGAATCAAACTGTCACCTCTTAGTTCATAGGTTGATGCTCAACCACTGAGCCATGCTGGCCGGGCCAAACTGCTAGAGATTTAAACTACAAAGTCTAAGTTGAAAAGAAAAAAAAATCACTGGATAGTACCAATGGCAAATTAGACATTGCGAAAGAAAAGATTAATCAACTTGAAGACATAGCAATATAATCTATTAAAAATGAAATATATAGAGAAAAATGACTGAAGAAAATAAACAGAGTATTAGTGAGCTGTGGTTCAACTTCAAAAAACCTAATATATGCCTAATGGAGCACTGATTTAAGAAAGGG
This sequence comes from Myotis lucifugus, assembly GCF_000147115.1. Lineage (NCBI taxonomy): Eukaryota > Metazoa > Chordata > Mammalia > Chiroptera > Vespertilionidae > Myotis > Myotis lucifugus. Next base: position 8,427,815 of record NW_005871050.1, on the reverse strand, counting down.
AAAGGAATAGAAAAAATATTTGAAGAAGTAAGGGCAGGAAACTTTCCAAACTTTATGAAAACTCTAAGATCTAAGAATTTCAATGAATTTCCAAGCATAAGAAACATGAAGGATATTACACCAAAGCAAATCATAATCATTTTACTCAACACCAGCTATAAAGAGAATACCTTAAGACTGCTATAGACAAAAAACACATTATATACAGAAAAGCAAAAAGATAAGGATAACATCATATTTCTTGTCAGAAACAATGCAATTAAGAAGATAGTGGAGCAACATTTGAGGAGGTGGGAACCTGTCAAGCCTAGAATTCTATACCCACAGAATATATCTTTCAAAAAGAAAGGTAGAATAAATTCTTTTTGATACAAATGCTGAAAGAATTCACCAGGAGCAGATGCATTATTTTTAAAAAGGTTAAAGAGGGGGAGAACCAAGATGGCGGCACAGGTAAGCACCTGTACTTGTTGCCTCTCACAAACACATCAAAATTACAACTAAAAGACAGAACAACTATCATCCAGAACCACGGGAAAGCTGGCTGAGTGGAAGTACTACAACAAGAGAGGTGAAGATAGTGCATTGAGACTTGTAGGAGGTGTGGAGTTGCAGAACAGGCTGGCACCCAGGTGTGCTGCTTTTTTAATCAGGAGGGAGATACAAGCTCCCGCTTGCTCTGAACTCCAGTTCTGGGCGAGACTCTGGGGGACCCAGACACATACAGGGATAAACGAATGTCTGGCATAGGGACAGGAACTCGAGGGCAGCTTTCTTTCAGACAGAGGTGCTTGCAGCAGTCATTGTTCTTGTGCTGGGACCTCTCCAGTTGCAGGGCTGACTGGCAGCCATTGCTATTTGCTCCACCCTGGGGATTCCCAGAGATCCCGCCCCACCCAATTTACAACCCCATCCAAGCTGTGTGCAGTGGCTTTTGCATATGAATGGCCTGTCCTTTCTCAGCCTAAAACCTGTCAAACAGGCAGCAGCTGGGTCAGGGAGCCCCAAAGCTATTAAAAGAAGGCCCCAGGCCAGCAGCAACAGCCTGCCTTGCTTCACAGCTGGGCCTCATCTGGGCACTTCCAAACCGATACAAAAAGGAGGAATCTGCAGATCTCACCGTAGCTCCTGCTGGGTGGCCCCAGGCAGTGGCTGACTGCACTTCCTTGGAGATCCAAGAGCCAGGGTACCCAGTGGTCAATGTGAGACCATACCAGACTACAACTCTTCACATCCATAAGTGACACACTCAAGGGGAAGACTCAGTGAGCACCAAAGCCCCACTGAAGCAAGTCCTGTCCCATAAGGGTGTCTCCTGCACAGCAGCTCTTCCATTGTAGACACAGCTGATTCTCACTGCCAATTGGCCTGGAGGTAAATTCCTCCCAGTGATACCAACAGCAATCAAGGCTCAACTACAACAAGACTGTGCACACAGCCCACAAAGGGGTGCACCAAGAGTGCCACCTCAGGTGACCTGGGAGGCTGAGCCACTGGGCCCTATAGGACACCTACCACACAAGGCCACTCTATCAACTCAAGGAGACTTAGCAGCTACCAAATACATAGAAACAAACACAGGGAAGCAGTCAAAATGTGGAGACAAAGAAACATGCCAGAAATGAAAGAAATGGAAGAAAGCAAACTACTGGATATAGAGTTCAAAGCCACAGTTATAAGGTTACTCAAGAATCTTCTAGAAACCTCTGAGGAACTTAGTGAGACCTTCAAGGATCTTAGTGAGAATGAAAAAAAAAAAAAAAGGAAAAGGACCAGTCAGAAATTAAGCATACACTGACTGAAATGAAGAGTAATATACAGAGATTCAACAGTAGGCAAGATGATCCCAAGAATCAAGTCAAATATTTGAAATATGAGGAAACAAAAAACACCCAACTGGAAGAGCAAAAAGAAAAAAGAATCCCAAAATATGAAGATAGTGTAAGGAGCCTCTGGGACAACTTCAAGCGTACCAACATCCGAATTATGGGGGTGCCAGAAGAAGAGAGAGAGCAAGATATTGAAAACCTATTTGAAGAAATAATGACAGAAAACTTCCCCTACCTGGTGAAAGAAATAGACTTACAAGTCTAGGAAGCACAGAGAACCCCAAACAAGAGGAATCCAAAGAGGACCACACCAAGACACATCATAATTAAAATGCCAAGAGCAAAAGACAAAGAGAGAATCTTAAAAGCAGCAAGAGAAAAACAGTTAGTTACCTACAAGGGAGTACCCATACGACAGTCAGCTGATTTCTCAACAGAAACTATGCGGGCCAGAAGGAAGTGGCAAGAAATATTCAAAGTGATGAATAGCAAGAACCTACAACCAAGATTACTCTACCCAGCAAAGCTATCCTTTAGAATTGAAGGTCAGATAAAGAGCTTCACAGACAAGAAATAGCTAAAGGAGTTCAACACCACCAAACCAGTATTATATGAAATGCTGAAGGGTATTCTTTAAGAAGAGGAGGAAGAAGAAAAAGGTAAAGATAAAAAATTATGCACAACAAAGTGACAACAAATACATATCTATCAACAAGTGAATCTTAAAATCAAATGAATAAAAAATCTGATGAACAGAATAAACTGGTGAATGCAATAGAATCAGGGGCATGGAAAGGGTGCGGACTGACAATTCTCAAGGCAAAGGGGGTGTGGGGGTGCGGAAGAGATTGGAGAAAGATCTTACACCTGTGGACGAGGACAGTGTGGGGGGCGAGGGCCTGGGGCGGGGTGGGAACTGGGTGGAAGGAGCTATGGGGGGGAAAAAGAGGAACATATGTAATAATCTGAAATAATCTTTTATAAAGATAAAAAAAGATTTAAAAAGTTAAAGAAAATTCAAGCACCAGAAAAATGATATCACATGGAAATATGGATCTATACAAAGAAAGGAAGAGCATATATAATACATAATTACATTTATACGAAACTCTAGAAAATGCACGCTAATTAGATATAAAAAGGATCAGTGGTTGCCTAGGGAGGAAAATCAAAAGTCGTAGGAGGACAGGATTACAAAAGAGGAATAAAGAAAGCTTTTGAGAAAAAAATTTAAAAAGCTTTTGGATGAGGTGGACATATTCATTATTTTGATTCTAGTGATGGTTTCACAGCTATATGTATGTGTCAATTATATCAAATTATATTTTTGAAATATACTAGGTTCAGTGTATGTCAACTATTATAAAGCTGTTATAAAGAATAATACCTATTAACACTAAAAATGCCACACATTCTTTTTAGAAAGAGGAAGAATACATACATTTCATAAACAAACTTTGTTAGGGCCCTTTACAGTTTACAACCGACTTTCACACCCATTCATTTTATTTGATCATGTGAGCTGAGCCATCAGAAAAATGGAGCTACTAATGATTATACACATATTACCTATTCGGCCAGGATCATGGAGAAGATCAAATGAGAGGACGATAGGAAAGCTTTGTGTAAACAAACAAAAAATACTGTGATGCTATGATGGTGTCCTGTGCAGTGCCAACTCCCAAATCTGTTCACACTCCAATAGAACAAAATTATTATTTCTATGTTTCTAGCCCCTTTTTCTAAGAGATTTTTGTTTTGTTTTTTTAACCCCACCCCTTTTTTTCTTTTTACAACGTTGGAGAACATCCATCCAATTCCTAGCACTTGTGAACTTTTATTTAAATGGAAAAATTTAGTTGTTTTCACATCACTGATTGCAATTCCCTTTTCCTTGGCAGTTTTGAGATTACCAGAGAGTTGATTTCAATGACATATAGATGGATGCCTTCTGAGCAGCATGTTGTCTTTTATGTACAACTGGTCAGGGCTTTTCAAAACCTTTAAGTTCTAATCAAAATAGTCTATTGTGGGATGCTCTTCTATCATTGCTAAGTGCTGTCGATTCTTCAGCAGTTAGATTTGATAGCACCTAGAAAATTTAATCAGAGTATTCCACATCTGTCTCCTCTTTTTTCCCATGTTACCAGTCCTACTTTTTCAAACCCTGATTACATTTTCCCTGGCCTATTGCAACAGGAGTCTACTGACCTCCTCGCCTCTTTTCTCTTCTCTCCTCTAATTCATTTTTATACAGAGCTGCCAGATTAATCTTTCAGAAACAATCGTATTCCTTGTTCAAAAATTTTCAACAATCGCTATTACCCGATGAATAAAGACTCAACTAACTCATTCAAAGTGTGCTAACAACTGATGTTTTTCCTCCTCCTTTCATGTCTACTCAATACACAAACCACTACTCATTGTTTCCTTGAATGTTCACCAAAACTTACCACCTTTGTACCTTTGTTCATGCTGTATCTATGCCCCATTGCTTACATCCAAATGTTTCTCTTTGACAAAGACTTGGTCTAAATGTTACCTTTCTTTCTTGCCCTGGTCGGTTTGGCTCAGTGGATGGAGCATCGGCCTGCAGACTGAAGAGTCCTATGTTCAATTCCGGTCAAGGGCATGTACCTCAGTTGCAGACTCCATCCCTGGCCCTGGTTGGGGCTTGTGCGGGAGGCAACCAATCAATGTGTCTCTCTCACATAGATGTTTCTCTCTCTCTGTCTCTCCCTTCCATTCTCTCTAAAAACCAATGAAAAAAATATACTCTAAAAAAATGCTACCTTTCTTGATTCTTTCTCGTTCTCCCTCTCGTTCTCCCTCTCTTCTCTCTTCTTCTCTCTCTCTCTTCTTCTCTCTTCTCTCTCCTCTCTCTCTCTCTCTCTCTCTCTCTCTCTCTCTCTCTCTCTCTCCTTGGTCTTTGCTGTATACTCAGCAACCTACTATTCTGCCCAGCAGTCAGCAAGTATTCAATAACTAACTGACTTCCATAGGTAATTTTGAGCATCTATTTTTGTTCCAGGCTATGTGCTAGATTCTGTGGATTCAAAGTTAAATAAGACACAGTCCTTTCCCCCCAAGGAGTTCACACTCTGGTTTGGGATACAGATGTAGAAAGAGACAGTTCTAGCATGGTGATATAGATGTCATGTTTGGAGAAAGCAGTGGGTGCTGTGGAATCATTGAGGAAGGGTGCCCAAACCAGCTTGGGGCAGAGTGGGGAGAGAAGTTAGAGAAAGCTTTCCAGAAGAGGTTATGCTTGAGCTGGAGTTTTAGGGTGTGAAGATGTGTGTATGATGGGTGGGTGGGGTGTGTGGAAAAGTTAATTCTAGTCAGAGGAAAAGATATAAAACACCACGGCACATTCTAGTGTTGTTGGGACGTGTGTGAGGGGATTGGGAGATAACACTGAGAGGTAAAAACAGATAAAGGCCTTTAGATGCTACAAGTAAGTAGTTTAGAGTTATCCCATAGAAAACTGAGAAGTACTAAAAAAAAAACTTTAAAGAAAGAAATTGGATGGTAACATGCATTTTATTTCTCTGATTACTATTAGGCCCAAACTTTAGTTGCCACAGATGCAAATACATTGATCACCAATCTCTGCATTGTGCCTGGTAGGCAGAATCCTCATGACTAAATACTTACCAGAAAGATAAAGGGCTTTGTCCACCATGTACTCCTCAGCAAAGCGAATGTGACAAAAATTCTTTTTGCTCTTCCGAATAGCAATGATCTCTCCACACTGTTCAAACACTTCCACGATGATCTGCTCTGTCCCATTTTCAGGCAGGCCACCCACAAATACTGTTTTGCATCCTGGTGGTCGTTCTCGGGTTGCAGGAGGTGGAAGATCTAAATGTAAGTGAAAAAGCATTTGAAATTAAAATGTGTCCTTGAGATAGACCTCTTTGAAACCTAACATATCCCAGAGATAGCCTTACTGTCCCCACCAGACTTTTGCTGAAAAGTGCCAGAAGCAAGTAGCTCCAAGGTGCTCATCTCTGCTCCACAGAAAATTGATTGCATGAACCTGAAAATCATTTTATTCAATGGTTTGGTGCCCATAATGGCTACAAGACATAGACTCAGACCTGTTTGTCTGTCCCATGCAGAGCTTTTCAGTTACGTTCTTTACTTTTGTTGTGACAACCAGCTATTCTTGACTTTCAGTAATTTTTATTAAGAAGACAGTTCTTTGGGTGAAATAACACTTAGTTTAAACTCTTTGTTTCAGGAATTCTCAGAACCAGGGTCCCTGAGACAAGAGTTTGAATAATTCAGTTTGTAGTTACCATATTCTCTCTGTTCATCCTTACTGAAAGAACTGTTCTAGGATTAATTTGAAAATGATGGGGTGAACATTTACAAAAATAGTTATAGATCTCAGAATGATTTGATTGACAATGTCGGCCAGAGTAAAAATGATCCTTTTAAGTTTTTTTGTTTTGTTCTGTTTTGTTTTTATACCAGTGAGCTCTTCCTCAAATTCCTTGATGGAGAGAGCTGAGGTCGAGAGCCAACCATACAACATTTAGAGGAAACTATGAAAGAAGAAAAAGTAAACCCACCTGGGAAATCATTAAAGTGACATAAACTTGGCTATAGATAGACATTATAAACCTGCTTAATGAGACGATGTTCTCTCTGCTTTAAAAAAAATGGGCTTCCTACTCACTCATTTTATATATGAAACCTGTTGTATCTTTCAGCTCCTTATTGCTATTTATATGTTTCAAAGCATTTTCCAAGCAAAATCCCACAGTTGACAGTCCCCAATACAAAACATGATGGTCAAGGGTTTTTCTAGTGTTGTTTTTGGATCTGCAAGGATTTATTTTGTGTAATCCGTTCTTTCCACTTAGCTCTTAACAATAATTCTTCCAGCTCAAGATTTGGAGAGCTCAACAACCAGTGATTACAGCTCACATATAAAAATAAATGAGTCTCACTTGTGGATTAGGTCCAGGCCCCCACCTGGCTTTTATCCAAGTTAGAAAGCAGGTGATTTGGGAGCTTCCTTGGGTATCGGCATCTCTAGCTTTGTCATTTTGCTACCGCTGTCTGTCTTATCAGTGTGGCTCAGAATAATCACGCTCTCATGATGTTCTCTTTCCCTCTGTTGAGTCAATAAAAGGGGAGAGAGATCCAGGGAACTTACAAAGTTTCTGTTAGTTTTTAAAACGTCAGTAATTTTAAGAACTCACTGTATTGGTTTTTTGATCCATATGAGAAATTTAAAGGGAAAAAGAAGATAACCTAGTGAGCAGGAATCTGAAATGTCTTAGTCATGGACACTGGAGAGGTTATAGTTTTAATCAAAAGGGGAAGATGAAGTCCAGAATCTCTTGAGACTTATGCTTCTTAGTTTTTAAGAACTGGAAAGGATTCTAGGTATCACACTTCCAGTGATTCTCAATTCTGGCAGCACATTAGAATCAAGTTGGGAGTCAAACAAAGAAACATACAAAAATGCTTAGGCACCACTCTAATGAATCTGATGCAATTAGCCTGTAATGCAGCCTGTGTATTATTTTTTAAAGCTCCTCAGGCAAGTCTAACAAGTAGCTAGGATTAAAAACCACTGACTTGGTCGAAAATGTTATTACAGAACAAAAATCTTAGCTGAGTGAGGTGGAGTGACTCATTCAGGGTCAACAAGTTAGATAGAAAGATAAAGAGCATGAACTTGGAGCAGGCAAACCTGGATTTAAACCTTAATTTAATTACCCACTGTTTGTATGACCATGGGAGAACCTCTGAGACCTCACTTTTCATCTCTAAAATAAGGATACCTTATAAGGTTTATTGTAGGATAATTGATAATCTACTTCTATATTACATGTGGTACAATGCCTAGCACTTGATAGGTTCCCAAAAAATAGTAGTTACTATAGTGTTGTTATTATTATAGAACCCAGGTTTCCTAATTACCAATCTGGGGCTTCCTAAAGACCTACTACAAGTCTGGAGTAGAGTGGTAGCTAAGACCTGGACTTCTAAACTCACAGCTCCTTGCTTTATCCAGATCTCAACCCCCACCCCCCCACCGCCCCACTGGTCATTCTGTTGTTCTGGAAGGTCATTCCACAGTCAGGTCTAATTAGCATATTAACTCTTTATTATATAGAATGAGTTTGCTTAGTTAGGTCTACCTTTAGATTCGTTGAGAGGCTCTAAGGAATGTCTGTTTGCTGCTGCAGTTACATGTAACACTGCAAATACAAAGGCTCTTTTCCTTGACTACATTGGTGGGATTTAAAAATTCTGTGATGGCCTGGCCCGCATTGACTCAGTGATTGAGCGTTAACCTAAGAACCAGGAGGTCACAGTTCAATTTCCAGTCAGAGCACATGCTCAGGTTGTAGGCTTGATCCCTAGTGTGGGGCGTGCAGGAGGCAGTCGATCAATGATTCTCCCTTATCATTGATGTTTCTAACTCTCTCCCTCTCTGAAATCAATAACAAATATTTTTAAAAATAAAAATTCTGATGAAGTCATCACCTATTTAGATGCTATGATTATTCTGTGGTGACTGTCTGCTAAGTAAATGGGCATAAAGGCTACTAAGAGTAGTGTCAAGAATGCTGGGGATTTATTTATTTTCATTGTGTAAATGTAGAAAGCCTCTTTGATAGCATTTGCTGAGATTTAGGTGTATGCCACCAAGCAAGGCAACAGGCTGTACTATCTTCCTTAATGGATAGTGCTTGTTCTTTAATTAACAGCTCAAAGCACTTTGTTGTCTGGCCCTGATTTTCTAATCCCACTGAAATACAGTGATCTGGGCATAGCAATGATAACTCCATAGGAGAGCAAATTCCAAGTGCTAAGCTATTAATCAGGTAATGTGATAAGCTCTTGTAAGACCCCAATCACCACTCTGGATGGAAAAGAAAACTTTCATGTAAAAAGATTCCAGATAGCTGGGAGTATAAAGAACTATAATTTCTGGTAATGGAAAAGGAGGAGCTTCTAACAATTCTAATTACAACTAAGCACCCACTTTGTTGAGCTGTGAGGCAATTAGCACTAAGATCAGAGTCACTGCTGATATTTGAGGCAAGAAGCAGCATAGAGGACCTATAAACTACTTGCATCTTGCTTTTCAAAGGAGCATCACAGATCACTCAACTGGTTTGCCAGAATTTACATACTATAAACCTTTAAGTAGATTTTATTAGGTAGCCCCAAATAGAAGGCCCCCTAGACAATCAGCAGGGGTCAGATATATTTTAATGTAATCCCAACTGATTGGAAATAATCAGAAGGCTGGTAAATCTTTATTAATGCTCAATTTACCCACTTCCTCAAATTTTTTTTAATAAAACCCATTCCTAGAAACCAAAATGAATGAGGTAGGCCTATTTTAAGTTGGTAAAATGAAAATAATTGCTCTTTCCTGGCTTCTGGGTGCTTTCCCACATGCTGGGACACAGATACAAAGTGATATTCCACTATGTATTCCACATGTACTATTATTTCACAGCAGACTCAAAGTGTAACCTTATCCATACAGAACATCTATCAGCTGGAGTAAAAACTCTTGGCGAAATGGAGTTTTCTGGAGAGATGGTGCTGCCCTCGTATTCCACTAAATGAAAACTGCTAATTGAGAATGCAGTAAATCTCTGATAGCCACCCTTGGGGGGGGGGAAGTAACTGTGTTTCAGAAAGCTTTCTTTTGCTCTATCTCTGACTTCTGGAAATCAGGGGATTTTGCTTCTAGGACAATGGGGTACTCAGTCACCATTTATCTTTAGAAGATTGGTTCACAGTCAGCTCCAGTTTGACCCATCACATTTTTAGACCAGAACTGATTTTGCCTAGTTCAGATCAGAGGGCTTAAGTTACTTACCCAAGATCTCATGGTGATTTAGTGGTGGATATCTGAGATATGAAAGCAGGACTGTGTCACTTCAGGGTGTATACTGTACTGCCTGCTCCAATGAAGGTACAAAGCTCTATGTGCTACCTACCAACTTCCTCTTGCTTTTCCTAGTACATTTTTCGGGGTTTTTGCTTAGGTGAATAATTATTGTGGTGGCTACATTTTTAATGTTAAGAATCATATTTTTAGATCTAGATGAAACCTTGGAAGTATCTAGGTTAATCAAACACAGTATCCTCACTTCACAGACAAGGAAACTTAGACCCAGGGAGGTTATACGACAAGCCCAAGATTTGGTGACAGAGCTGGGAGAACACAATTCTCTTGAATTTTAACCTGGTAGATTGTCCACTAATATATAATACCATTTTTTGCACATTTGATGTATATTCACCTAGAAAAGTCTAGTGGTCAGTTGGATATATGTGTCTGAAGCTCAGAAGGGAAATATGGACTGAAAATATAGATTTGGAAATTGTCAGCATGTGGGGTAATTACTCGAGGCTCTCTTGGTTTTCTTTCTAGACCTCTGACCTAGCCTTTTGTACCCATCCATACATCCAACCATCCATTACTCTAGAAATATTTATTGAACACCTACTATATGTCAGATACTTTTCTAACTGCTAGGAATACATTAGTGGAAAAACAGACAAATATATCTACCTTTGTGGAATTTGCATTCTATAAATTACATAGTTTGTTAAACGATAAGTGTTACGTAAAAATAGAGAGGGTAAGTAGGATTGGGAGTGTGGTAGGGAGGGTTACATTTTTAAGTAGGTTGTCAGAGTCACTGACAAAGAGACATTTGAACAAATACTTGAAGAAAGTGAGTTAGTAATGCAGCTATTTAGGGGAAGAGTATTTCAGGTAGAGGGAAGAGCCAGTTCAAAGACACCGTAATAGAAGATTGCCTGGTGTGTTTGTGGAATAGCATGGGGGTCAATATAAATGTAACTGTGAGTGATGGGCAGGAGAGTAGTAGGAGACAAAGTCAAAGAGATACTATGAGAGAGGGAGGACAGATCATAAAGGGTCTTCTAATGCATTAAATTGACTTTAGCTTTTATTATGAGTAAAATAGGGAGCTATTAAAAGGTTTTGAGTAGAGGAGGGGCATGATCTGACTCAGGCTTTTAAAAGGACTACTCTGCTTAATCTCTTGATAATAGACTGTGAGGGGCAAGAGTGAAAGAGAAAAACAATAAGGAGGTTATTGCAATAGTTTGTTACAATATTGACCCCCATGCTATTCCACAAACACACCAGAAAAATGTATAGTTGTATATATAAACGGGGTCATAGTAGTGGTTATTTTGAGGATAGTAGAATTCTAGATTTACCTATATAAATTTGAAGGTAGATCTGATAGAGTTTTCTAACAGATTAAATATGGTATGTGAGGAAAATAAAGTAGGTAAGGCTGACCTTTAAGTTTTAACCTGAGCCACTGAAAGGATGGAGCTGCCACTATCTGAGATGGAGAACGATACTAGTGGAAATGGTTTGAGGAGGAAGATTAGGAGTTTCATTTTGAACATATTAAGTTGAGATGTCTATTTGACATCTAAGTGGAGATAATATGTAGGCAGTTGAATATAAATTTGGGGTTCAGAGACAAGGTCTGAGCTAAACATATAATTTAGGGTCACTGGCATATAGATGGTTTTGCAGCCATGAGATTGGATGAGATGATCAAAGGTATGAGTGTAGCTAGAGAACAGGTTCAAGGACTGAGCCAGATGCTCTCTCCAATGATAAAAAGGCAGGGAGAACAGAAGGGTATAGGCAAAGGAGACTGCGAAGAACAAATCAGTGTGGTGGGAGGAGAACCAATAGTTTTCCTGGAAGCCAAGTGAAGAAAGTGTATCAATGAGTAAGGAGTAATCAACTGCATCATATATGGCTATTAGGTCAGTTAGGAAGAGAATTGAGAATTAACCCCTGGCTTTAGTATTGTAGGTCACCAGTGCCTTTAAACAAGGGATATTTTGACAGAGGGGTGGAGAAAAAGCATAAATGAAGAAGACTTAAGAGAGAAGAGATAAATTGAAAAGATAAAAGTCTTTTGAGGACTTTGCTGCTAAGGGATGTACATCAGCAAACTATTCTTGCTCCTTTAAATTTTGAAATGTTGGGATTCCTCAGGGTGCTCTGTTTGGTTGTCTTCCTTCTTGATCTATATAATCTCTTTGGTTGTCTCATTCAGTCTTACACTTTCAAATGACCTAAATTTTCAAGAAAGATGAAGGGGTCACTAGCACTAAATAGAGCAGAGATAAAGGAATTTAAGGACTAAAAAGTATCTATTGGATTTAGCACACAATATTTAAATGGAAATGCATTGGAGTGATGAATGATTAATGTTTTATTTTCGGTACCTTCCACATGGAAGTGTTTCAGGAGAGGGTAGACTTGGATTTGGGCTGGAGAGGAGTGTGAGATCAGGAAGCAGTTGAACTTAGCTAAAGAATGGGTAAATGGCAAGTAGAAATGATGGATTGAAGACAGTCACATGAAGCAGAACAGTGAAAGGCTTTTGGAGTCAAGTTGGACTCTGAATTTGTAGTTACTGGGAACCCCAGGACTTTTAGAATTCTGTATATGTGACAAGCACCTGGATAAAGTATTAGGTGGGAGAGAGGGGAAGGAATTGATGCTAAAGATACTTTCTAATGAAGCAACAAGACAGAATCAGATTAAATGGGTTCATAAACAGCCACTATATCACATGACCTTATTGCTGAGAGGGCTGTTAACAAAAATGGCACTTTTGCTATTATGTTAGGCTTCTGCATTAGTATTTTCCCCAATTAAACTGAGTGCCCTTTTAAACAAAATTCAAGCTCTAAAAAGGAAACAGAACACCAGTTTACATTAAGCAGTGTCAGAAATGTTATTTTTTGAATCCAATACCAAAGCCATGTTTTTTCCCAGAAGCCACCACTTTACTCGTACTAAATGCCCTGTCAGTATCCTTAAAAAAACCTGAAGAACTAAAGGATTGAGTCCTGAAGGTAAAATGCGTCCCTCTTGCTCTGTGGTCCTTCCAACTCAGAAGTGAGAAGGCAAATCTGTAGGTGGAAAAGTATAAATGTGTTTGAGAGCTGTCTGTTTCCTTTGATAGAGACTATCAAAAGTTAGAGCCCCTTTAAGCCATATATTTCTACATTCATTTAAAGGCTCAACAAGGAAGTTTATGTGTTATACACGAGGTATCTGTGCTATTTTTGAAATTCAGGAACTGAACATACTGCAAAGTAATCCCTTGTACCCAATATAAACATTACAGAGTATGAGCCATCCTGTTAGATTAGACTTGATTAAGACTATGGAAGCCTACTGCAGGCTGGTAATGTGATAAATGAATGATTAAGCCAGTAGGGCTCTACTTTTATATAAGCAGGAGGTTTTAACACTGTAATGCCTAAAGTCATGGCTTTTGAAGTAAAAAAAGGTAGTATCAGGGATGCACAGCTTTCTCTATTCTAAAAGCAACAAGTAGAAGAAAGGGAAAAAAGTCAATTGCCCATTTGTTGGGACAGTGGCACTAAGAGTAAGAGACAAGGGTACAACAATGCCACTCATTCACCGAGGCACTAAACACAAATCCAGAAATGGCCAAATGAGCTGGCAGGTAAGGTGTACTAGGGCCATCTTATTCTCCATTTCCTAATTCTCCTGTGACATGCTAATTATTCTCCTAATTCAATCCTCTGAGATGTTGGACTCCTAAATTTCTTATTGGTCTGGAAGGAATACCCTGCTGACAAGTTCAAAGATTGGAAGAAGGTATAAGGACATTTTTCACTAGTAAGAAGGGTCAAGATGATTTGTTCAACCAACTCTGACCGATTCTAAAATCCTCTCAGTTCTGAGCAGACCATACTAAGTAGAATCTGGGTCCCTGCCAAGGCCTGATTCCATGATTAACTGGTTCCTATGTAAGGTGGGAAATAAAATAGTTGTCTGAAGTCACATGTGAAAGGTTCATTGTGTTAGGCAAGTTCATTTGATCTATGGCCTACCCCTAGACTCTTGAGTGTGTCCCTTAACAAACAGTTTTTTAGAAAAGATTTTTATTGATTTTTGGAGAGAGAGGAAGGGAGAGAGAGAGGGAGAAACATCAATGCAAGAGCCTGCAACCTGGGCATGTGACATGACCAGGAATCTAACTGGAAGTCTTTTAGTGAACGGGACAATGCTCAACCAACTGAGCCACAACAGCCAGGGCCCTTGGCAAACAATTTTAACCTCTTAGCACTATAGTGGTGGCTCTCTTAAGTAGGCCACCCAGTATCACTAGAACTGTGGGAAAAGCTTTAAGAAGCCTTGGGTTATGTGAAGATGTAGCTTTTGATCATTTAAAGTAAATAAAACCCCAAATAGATCTGGAAAAATGATTGAGTCAATTATTACTGCAGCTACATTTAAACTGAAAAATGGCCACCATATCTTTGAAGATGTTTTTAAGAGTCTAAAGAGAAACCTATTAATTACTGGCAAGACAGCCATCTAGATCATTTCCACATGAACTGCATTGACTGAATAGCTGCAAGTAGTTTGACTCAGTCTCAATATTCCTCTTTGCCCTCACAGTAAGTTGAACCTGACCTCACTGCCTACTGCAGTCCATCAATTGAATAGCTGTAGTTTGAGTGATGTGTGAATAGCTCATAGCAGTGGAGGATCTTTAGCACCAAATTTACATTCTCATGTGCCTCAGGTAGGCTTAGAACACACTATATTTCTGCCATCATCAGAATGTAAGTCAGTTATGAAAAGGAAAGACTGCAAATGACAGTGCTGAGCAATTTGTGTCAGGTGCCTCTTTCTGTATCAACACACTAGAATCCCTTACTAGATGACATTAAAAATACGCTTTATCATTTGTACTGCCACCAGCACACAGAAATCTACTGCTCTGAGCATAAAATTCAGCCTTTCCTAGTAAGAGAAAATTTTCCTGTCTTCAATTTTCTAGGTGAAGCTTCTGTACATACATCTATGAATCCCTTGGATATTCTTTTGAAAAAGAAAAAGGTGTTCCTAGACAAGAAAACACAATGATTTGTGTGGAGAAAAAGCAGAATATTACTTGGATTTGGAGGGAAAAGTGTGCAGCTTTTACAGTGTATGATCTCTTTTACTACTGGCATATCTGGTGGAATTGGAGGAGGTACTATTCCCAAGCCAGGCATCATTGGAGTTATTGGTGGAATTCCGGTCATCATTCCAAGAGCAGGATCAAAGTCTAAAAAAGGAGAAGAAAGAAAGAACAATAAATGACACCAGGAAAAGTCAAGTGGACGCAGAATGTTAACTTATAAGCTTCATACTAAAGATCTCTCTAACACAGAGGCAGAATATTTAAGAAAACATGATATTAGTACCAGGTCTTAAATACTGTATTACAGTATACTTGTGCATTTTCCTTTTGGGATGGGGCTTTTTGGTTATATTTAGTGCCTATTTGTCTCTAGATCTCATTTTGACATCCAAGGCCTTTAATAATACGACTGTGTCTTGTCTATTGGTCTTGCCTTCCACAGGTTTCCAACACACACCCTCTGCTCCATTCACACAAGGCTTCTTACTGTCCCTTGTAACACTCCTGGGCTTTCAGCAATACAGCAAGGTGTTAAGAGCACACAGCTTTGGGGATCAGGCAGACCTGGGTCCTAGTTCTACCATATGTTTAGCAGAATGAATAGTTTGAACCTCCATTTCCTCTTTTGCAAAACAGGGTTAATTCTATCTACCTTATAGGGAGTTGTGCGGACTAAATAAAATGATGAATGTAATGTGCTTAACATAATGCATAGCACAAAATGCTCAATAAAGAACTATTTTATATGCTTTTCTTCATGTTGATATCCCTGTGTGGAATCATTTGAGCCTCCTTAAATTCTACCCATGCCCACAGGCCTGGCTTAAGACCCAACCTCCTTAAATAACCATTTCCAGATAATCCTGGTTCATTTTTAACTCTATGTCTAAAATCTATTTGTTCTACACATGTTGCCACTGAATTTTATTTTATACCATCCTTTGTTTCATTCAAAGATGCTCCTGGGATGTATGGGGGTCCCCAATCAAATATTTTTTGTGGGGCCTGTCTATATACACAATTTGATTCACTCCAAAACAGCATCAACACTATTCTGTTGGCACAATCTCATGTGATACTATTAAAGAAATACCATACCAGGCAGCTGGAGTGATTTACTTGCCAGGCTACTCTCCTGGAACCAAGACTCTGGGAGGACCCCATAGTCATGAATTCTGAGGCTCCTTGGGGGCATCTAGATGACTACAAATGTTGGATAGAGGGTTGGAGAGTACCTCCAAGAGGAGATATGGGAACTGGTGTCTATGTAGGTTCATTTTGAGATTGGGGCTCCTTGCTTAGATGACACTGCAAGCCCTGGTCAGTTCTAGGCACTGGAGGGGAACTTAGAAAATTTCAAGAAAGGTGCTTCTTGCTATAAAAAAACAAAAAACAAAAAACAAAAAAAAAACACACAGGACCTGATCTAGACTTGGGGCACTTACCCTGATGGCACTACTTGCCTGGTCAATGCTCAGTATTGGAAGGGGACTTAGGAAATATCAAGATAGGCATTCTAAAGAACGAAGTCCCCTAAGGTGTGGGCCCAGGGCAGGGGCCCCACTTGCCTGGGTTTAAAGGTGGTATTTCACTGTTTACATTTTGTCTTATATCCAAATGCAAGTTATTCACGAGAAGGGCATGCATTTTACCTCTTTATTGTCCCACCTCTCAACCCTGCCTTCTGCTACAGAATGCACAGTGGACTGCAAACTATTGCATAGTGTAGGGGCAGTTGCATTAGCAGTAGTAGGTCCCATGCCTAAAAACCTGACTCTGCTCAACACACAGGTCCGAGGAGCAATGCCTGTAAGCATGACCCTAAGGTGGCTCTGAATCCCTGGGTGCCTTGCTAAGATTTTGAAGGAAGTAGATCTAAGCATTGGGAAGAATCTGTGGTTCTTACAAAAGCAGAACTTCAGGTACAATGGTCCCAATGTGAGGGAGTCTTGTGATTAGGCAGATAGGAGGTAGGGGGTGACACATGGGCATCCCCCATTGCAAGCCAGCCCAAGAGAGTTTAGGCATTCCTCATCCACTCACATGTCTGCCATGCTGAGAGGTCAAGACCCTAGACATGTATGGTATGCAAAAATTTTCTTCTAAGAGTCAATATTATTTTTCTGAAAACAAATTTACTTTTAGCCCTCATATGTCACCTCACCCCACATACATGTGTGTACACACACACTCCTTCCCTTCTTCCCTGTGGCTCTCATATCCCTACTTTCCTCCACATACTAGTTATGTGACCTTGAGGCAGGTTTCCTAATATCTGTGTGCCTCCATTTCCTTTTTTTTTGTAAAAGTGGGGATAAATAATGAGGTTTATCTCAAAGAATAAAAGGACAGAACAGATAAGAAAACTTCTGGCATGATAGGTGTTAGTCCTGATAGGTAACTTTCCTTCTTGTCATTCAAAGAATGCCTATATACACTAATAAATTCACTTATCCAGGCATTCATTCCCACAGTCCTCAAACATTTGTGATAGCCCATATTTCAGGCTCTAGGCCAATGGAGACGGGGGTTCAGGTCTTCCTTTTCATTTTGGAGAACTTAAGGCCCCGATACTCTATTCCTGTGCTATGGAATATGAACGCTGAAAATTTCATTCATTATGTATAAGATTTTGGGAAAACTGTTAACATTACTTCACCCATTTACAAACTGTTAATTTTCAGTAGGAAAAGATTAGATTACATTGTGTGCCAACTAAACAATCCCATCTATTTTTCCCTCCTACTGAAATGTTTGTCTTCCTTTTATTGTCCTGCCTGCCTCCTCATTGTTATTCATATAGCTCTGTCACTCACAGCTCTACCTTACCACAGACTACAGAAACATCAGTTCATTAAACAAGTTCTGCCACTTTGACTGAGAAAGAAATGCCTATCTCCATGTACTGTCTACTAATAAATGGAGACAAACAAAAAACAAATACACAGGATAAATATAACTTCCGACTAATGTACTCACCCCTCTGCTGTTTGGTATGATTACATTAATATTTTATGAAATTCATTTAAAAGCAAATGTATTCATGACATATGGCCAAAGCCAGAGTAGATAAACTCCCTTTCTTCCTTGTGTTCAATATCCCAAGAGTTCCACAGACCACACTTCCTGGCAGGGCTTGCTAGAGGGCAAGTTGTATATGACATTACAAAAGTTCCTAACACATTACTTCTTTTCTTTATTTTCAACCATTAAGCAGCAAAGGATACGTGAATTTCCAATGCCAACTAAGAAAATAACCATTTAAAATCATGGGTCTTTTATAAGCATTGAAAGAACCTGAGAAATCAAAGTAGTCCAACAATTTAAAACACCTTGGGAACAGAACACCAGAGAAATTCTCTTCCTTTTCCAGGTCTCTGACCTGGCTTGAGGAGTACTATCAGCAAGTACTTAGTACTACCACTTATGTTAGGAATTTAATCTTCTGAAGGAGATTTGAAATCACTTTATAAAATGTTGTGGAAAAGGCCAAGATGTATTCCTTCAAATCACAATAAATACCCTGTTCTGTTTTGCTTTTACCATTTCTTTTTCTAGCACCCTTTCCACAATGCTTTCTTGACTCGGTACAGTCATTGGTGGCAGTGTCATAAGATGTTGGTTTGTACTCCCTTTTCTGAATCATGCACTTCCCCAAATCCCAGCTTACTGGAAATGCTGCAAGTGCTGTGTGTTAGTTGGGCTAGCTAGTTCCTCAGAGTTAAAATCATGTAATGTTTCAGTGTAGCCTTAAGTCTTTGTGCTGGCTGGCGACTTGTACTTAGCCTAGAGTAGTTACCTGGCAACATTATCAGCCTCCATTCTCTGTACACATCTGAGCTAGGGAGTTACAAAGGAGGCAAATGTCATTTCTATGCTGCAGTTCAGTCATCCATTTGTCCATCCATTCAATATTTTGATGCCACACCCTCTACCAGGTGTTGGGTTTGGAGAAATGAGTAAGACAAAATCCTTGACCTCATAGTTTAGTTTGGAAAAAGTCAAGCAAACAGTTGCAATGTTGTATCATCAATATAATTGTTTATTGGGTGCTTACAAGGTGCTAAGCATTGTGCTAAGTATTTTATATAATCTCACTCCAAAAGACCTGTGAGCTAGGTATTCTTTTTCTTTTTTTCATTTTATAGATAAAGAAACATGGGCTCAGAGGGGTTTAGTTACTTGCCCAAGGTTTCACAGACAGTAAGGGGCAGACCAAGGATTCAAAGTCAGGTTAGTCTAACTCTGATGCTCTTAACCACTGCAATGCCACTCAATGTACTATGACAATTGTTTTAATAAATTAATTTAATTGCAGGTATAAGGTGAAGCAGATGTGCTGCAAAAACATGGCAGATGAGTAACAAAATACTTCTATATAATTAATTTCCCTAGAGCCACTGTATTGAGCAATTGTTGTCATTGTACTATTGATCTGTGGACTGGCCAGTTGGAACAATGCCAGATGATTGACACTGTACTAGATGTATAAAGGTTACTGATGTCTATAAAACACTAGTGACCCTAGAGGTTGCCCATTTTTGATGCTTGACAATGATAACACACAGGCTAGTTTTGTAGCCCAACCCTTGATATTTTCTGGCAGGCCAGTTCACTCTGGCTTTCTTCTTGTAGAGAGCAACCTCCTATTTTGTGGCAGGGGTGGGAGATGGTATCCGCAATTTTGCTACCCATTAATTGAGTGTGTATGAATTTATTACACTGCTTTGCTTTTTCAGAACTAGACCCTGAAGGCCCTCCACACCCTCAGAAAAGCTCTGCCTGCACTCCTCCCCATCCAAGTCTTCCCAGGTCCATAATGGCATTTCCAACATTTTTGGTATTCCAGAGAGCCTTCGAACACCAAGAGGTAGTTTACACTCACAGTAAATCACTGAAATGTAACCATAGATTAATCTAAAATAAGTGTTCTGAATAGGATCTAATTGAGCTATTTTATAAAAATTATGATTTCAACTCAGGTATACATTTCCAAGACATTATTGCTATTTCTTTATAGTTGCTACAAAATTCACTGGAAAATTAAAAATTATGCCTGGGTATCAAGATATTTTAACTCACTACAGTTCTGATTGCCTCCTCTCTATGCAGATCCTTAAAAAGACTTTTCAGGCAGTCAACCTGAAGAGAGAACACAGATTTCTAAGGATAGCTTGGCTGAGCTGCAAGATGACCTTGGACTTATCATCAGCCCTTTTGGAAATAGAGCATAAGTTTCCAAATTTTGCACAATGAGACTCAAAATCTACCAGCAACTATCCTGCTTCTCCAGAAGGTCATAAAAACCTTTGTTTCAGACCAGCTGAAAAGTTGAGGTAGGACCTGGCTCATGTAACAAGGTAGCAAACTGAGCTTGGGTATGCCCTCAGTAATTATTCCCAATAAAAATTTTTGAGATAAAAATATAAGAATTTATAATGGACCAAACTCTGGACTAATTCGGTGGGGGTGGGGAGAGACTGATCTAAATTACTAGGTTTTTTTAAAGGACAGCAAAGTATTACTATTTTCAAAATATATATTAATTCAAAGTACCTATTAAATGGTAGCAAGTAGAGTTCTTGCTAGGATTGTTTACATGAACAGACAAGGAACATGTGTAATTAACAGCATTATTTTGATACAATGAACTTGGTTCTTAAATTCAGAAGGATTTCTGCCTTAAATGTCTTTCTCATCTCCCTCTCCTCCCCCAACACTTATCTCTACCTGTCAAATCCTACTCGTTTTTCAATGGTCATCTCAGTGTCACTTTGCCTGTGAAAACAACTCACTGGAATTAATTACTCCCTCCTATGTGTTCTCATAATATTGTATCTAGAATTTGATTTTCATATGCTTGCTTATTCTCTCACTCCTCCCCAAACCAAACTTTGATTTTACTGTATGCCTGTTTCTGTGCTAGTGACTAAGAACACAGAGATGAAAAAAACAAAACAAAATTCTCATTAACTACTATGGAAGACCTCACATTACAATGAAGGCTAGAATGCTTGGACCATGAATCTCCTTGGGGCTTGAGGGGGCAGGTGTGGGATGGAGGGGGTCAATGGGTAAAAAAGGGGCATATATAATACTTTCAACAATAAAAATAAGTTTTTTTTAAAAGAACTGCTTTCTTAAGAAGTACAATGCTCACAGAAGGGTAGGGTCTTGCTCTGGGAATAAGTTCTATAAGTCCTTATTTTCCAACATCTCTCATTATGGAGGAGGCATAGTCAATACAGTGGAAACACATAATGAGGGACTCTTTTCCTCCTGGGACTTCACAAGCTCCACATTTGAATGCTAAGGATATTTTAATTGAGGGAAAAATAAAGGAAGCAGCACAAAATATTCAAAGGGTACCCCTTAATTGGTCCATCCTTGGGTTTAGCTGGTATGATGGGCAGAACAATGATTCCTAAACAGAAGGCTTAACATTTTTTGGTGCATCTTTCCATGTGAAATCTAACATTAGTCTTATTTGACTAGCTTGGAAAAGGAAACATCCTTTCAGGAAAGAAAGCCAGTAGCCAGAGGAGACCTCCTAATCTGCCATCATTGTGGATTAACTTTATTGAACAGCAGCTGTACAAAACACCATTTTCGATGAAAGGAAGCTCCACACCACACCCTAGAGATGGTTTGTCTCTGCTCCCCATTCAATGAATATAATAAGCCATACATTATTCTGATGACAACTATGAGTCTAAGAGACTCAGCATCCATGTTAATATGGATTTGAGCTCTGGGGGAAGACAAGGAAGCTTATCTATCATTTGTTTTAATCAAGGCCAAAAGATTTTTCTATTATTACAGATAGGCCAGAGAAGACATGACAAAAGTCTACTGGTTCAATAGGAAATCTCCCAAGGGACAGAAAAATAGCTGAATTACGGGGCCATCAATGGTGACCTCAGGGAACAATTCCATGTGGCTCATTGCAGCTTTTTCCATTTTAAGGAATTTTGATGGGTAAGAAGAGAATTGGGGAGATGTTTTATCCTGTTCAGTTGTTAAAACATTACTTAATAAAGATTGCAGGGACCCTGTTCCCTAGACTTTGGCAAGAAGAAAGGTAGGCAGTATTGGAGTATGGTGCCAATTTTCCATTTCTTAGAAACCACTGCATTTATAGGGAATAGTCAGACATACACTGTTCTCTTCACCTGCCATTATCCAGTGATCCAGTGCTTCTCCAGGGGGGGGGAAATGCACTGCTGCATTCATTATACTTTACTGTTATTAAGAATACAAATGAGCCATAATTCAACTTTTTGTGAGCTATATATCACATGTGAACTTAAAACATAGACAAATTCATTGAGAGACTACTGTGAGCCAGACATCATTCTAAGACTTTACATGTATTAACTCATTAATCCTCATAACAACACTGTGACAAAGGGGCTATTATTATCTCTATTTTATAGATAAGGAAACAGACATAGAGAGGTAACTTCTAAAAGTTACACAGCTACTTAAAGGCAAAGCAGGGATTTACTTGAACCTACACAGTATAGATTCAGAGCCCATGTTCTAATCTTGGTAAAACTGTCTTCCTAAAATAATACAGAGAGGAGAAAAATCAGTTCGCACATACCTCAAGTGATTTTATGTGTGGCTTTACAAAGTATGTCTCAGTCTAGTCTAGCTATATTGCCACATGTACTTTTAAGACAAGAAGGACACTACTGAACTAAATATCAATATTTCTAAGACCAGGTTTTCAAGAAGTCAGTAAGTTTTCCTGAAGCATAACTCAAAGGTCACTGGATCACAAGGTTGAAGGGTACGCTGAGAAGCCATTTCTTCATAGTCCTTAAGAAAACAAGATATTAACAAAGGGGGGTAGTCACCTACAGCTCATGGTATGAATTATAGTTTGATGAAACAGTTCTTTGCCTCTGCTACATATAGAATCCAAGCTCCTTTTATTTCTCCACCCATTTCTCTTGCACATATTTTTTCTTTATGTTTGGCTGCTTTTATACCTGTTTCAAGCTTTCAATGTAATCATGTTTCTTAATTTATTATGAAGATTATTATGTATCATTGTTGCCTATCCTACCTTACCCTCATTATAACCTACAAGAATTCATTATCTAGTCTGGAATTGTGAAGTTATTTTTTGGGGGATGGGAGTTGCTAACTATATAACCAAATGGCACAACAAAGTGGTATCACTCTAGACCTGTTTCTCAGCTTTTCTGTGCTTATGAATAATCTGGCGAATATGTCAAAATGCAGCTTCTGAGTCAGTATGTCTGGGCTGGGGCCTGAGATTCTGGATTCTCAACAACTCCCAGGTTATGCAGAGCACATTTTGAATAGCAAGGTCCTAGACTGGCCTGATCCTGTCATGTTTTAAAGTAGGACCATAATGAAATGAATCTGGGGAGATTAATATTTAGGATGTTTACAAAGCATGCCAGGTTTCCTGAGATGGTAATTCCCTAATAAATGTCTTCACAAATCCATTTCAATGGTCAATTGCTCTGACAGTCCAGGAATATTTTTTGTGTGTCTAAACTATAAACCCTTCAGGTACTGGGCATTTTTTTCTGATTTCATCTTTATTGGAGATAGATTTAGGGACACCATGACCATTCTCTTATGGGTTAACTTGTTTAAAAAAAATATGAAAAGTTACCAAATGTTTCTTTCCTTCCTTTTAGGAATCTAAAATTTTTGGGATGTTTCAGTCAGTTCTTATTCCAGCTCCATGTTTATTTGCCTCCTCTAAGAAATCCATATATTTAGAGAAGTTGCATAATCCCTTGCCAAATCCTGTTGTTTAAATGTTCAATGAGCATGCCATGCCTCAGATATACCCCCAACTTGCTCATAGGGCAATAGGGAGTACACTAGTAACTACTGGCCACTCAGCCTTAATAAAGCTCATGTTACAAAAAATGCACACTCTAGGCAGAATCTAGTAAATGTCAACATCAAAACAAAGTGTCATACTGTTATATTTATGACCACATGGTCAATAAAAAGAAACACTTGTGAGGTGATTAAAATAGCATACCAGGTAAAATTGGTTGTCCAGCAATTCCCAGTGGTGCCATTCCAAGGTTATTCATTGCTGTGGCCCATGCAGTTGGATCAGACATAGGTAGCGTCATTGCAGTGGAATCCACGTTCACAGTTCTATTATTATCACCTAAAAAGAAATGGCAAGCAAAATAATTTGTTGTATTACGGTTTCACTGTCTAGATTACTTATCAATGTACACTCTGGAAAACTGTTTACAGAAATTGATCATGGAAAAATGGTGGGTAAGGCCTTAATTCCAGCTCTTTACAAGAGTTAAAATATGTACTGCTCTTTGTAATACTTTAAGCAATGAAACAAAATTTAAAAAAAAGAGTTAAAACAATGTAGCTTGAACTGGCAGAAGTCATAGAATCTAAAAACAGTTTACCAGATGGCATTTTAATGTGTTTCTCTTTTTCTCCTCTCTCCTCGCTCCTCTCTTCACTCCCTCTATCCCTCTTTCTCTTTCCTTCTTTCCTCCTGTTTTTTTTTTTTTTTAATAAAGACTTTTTTAAGAGCAGTTTTAGGTTCACAGCAAAATTGAAGGGAAGGTACAGGAATTTCACATATAACCCCTACTCCCACATATATATAACTGTCCCCATTATCAACATCCTCCACTAGAGTGGTATACTGATTACAACCGATGAACCTAAATTGACACATCATAATTACCCATAAGCCCTATAGGGTTCACACTGATGTTGTACATTCTCTGGGTTTGGATAAATGTTCATCATTATAAGTATAATACAGAATATTTTCACTTCCCTAAAAATCCTCTGCTTATCCATTCTTCCCCACCCCGGCAACCACTGATCTTTTTCACCGTCCCCAGGAGTTTTGCCTTTTCTAGAATGTCATATTGTTGGAATGGTGCAGTATATACCCTTTCCAGATAGGCTTTTTCAACTTAATAATACACATTTAAGATTCCTCCATGTCTTTTCATGGCTTGATAGCTCATTTCTTTTTAGTGTTGAATAATATTCCATTTCTGGATATATCATATTTTATTTATCCATTAATTTCCTGAAGAACATTGTGGTTGCTTCCAAGTTTTGGCAATTATGAATAAAACTGCTGTAAACATTTGTGTGCATGTTTTTAGGTGGGCATAAATTTTCAACTCCTTTGGGTAAATACTAAGCAGCACAATCACTAGATCATGTGGTAAGAGCATGTTTAGTTTTATAAAAAACTGTCAGCCTTTCTTCCAAAGTAGCCATACCATTTTGCATTTCCACCAGCAATAAATGAGAATTCCTGCTGCTCCATATTCTCACCAGTATTTAGTGTCAGTGTTCTGAATTTTGGACATTCTTATAGGTATGCAGTGGTAACACATTTTAATTTGCATTTCCCTGATGACATATGATGTGGAGCATCTTTTCATATGCTTATTTTCCATCTGTATAGCTTCTTTGGTGAGGTGTCTATTAAAGTCTTTGGCCAGTTTTTAATCAGGCTGGTTTTTTTTTAATCGTTGAGTTTTAGGAGTTCTTTGTACAATTTAGATAACAGTCTTTTGTCAGATGTGTATATTGCAAATATTTTCTCCCATTCTGTGGCTTGTTTCTTCATTCTCTTTCATGGAGAAAAATATTTAATTTTGATTAATTCCATCTTATCAATTATTTCTTTGATGGTATATCTAAAAAGTCATCACCATATCTATGGCCACCTAGATTTTATCCTCTGTTATCTTCCAAGAGTTTTATAATTTTGTGTTTTACATTTAGGTCTTCAATCCATTTTGAATTAATTTTTGTGAAGTGTGTAAGGTCTGTGTCTAAATTATTTTTTTTTGCATGTGGATGTCCAGTTGTTCAGCAGTATTTGTTGAAAAGACTTCAGCAGTATTTGTTGAAAAGACTATTTTTACTTAACTGTATTGCATTTGATCCTTTGTCAAAGGTCAGATGACTATATATTCTGTTCCATTGACCTATTTATTCCTTCACTAATCCCACAATGTCTTGATAAGTGTAACTTTGCAGTAAAATTTGAAGTTCGGTAGTATCTTCAAACTTTGGACATTCTTATAGGAATGGACAGTTTGGACAGTATTCCAAGTTTGTTCTTCTTCAATACTGTGTTAGCCATTCTGGGTCCTTTGTCCCTCCATACAAATTTCAGAATCAATTTATTGATATCTACAAATTAACTTGTTTGGATTTTGATTAAAATTATACTGAATCAGTTAGGAAGAAATGACATATTGCCAATATGGAGTCTTCCTACCCATGAATATTAAATATCTCTCTGTTTGATTTTCATATGCTTGCTTATTCTCTCACTCCTCCCCAAATCAAACTTTGATTTTACAATATGGCAGTTTCTGTGCTAGTGACTAAGAACACAGAGATGAAAACAAACAAACAAAAAAACCTCATTAACTACTATTGAAGAACTCACAATACAATGAGAGACATGGCATATAAACAACCAATACAAATTATTGAATAAGTGCTGTAATAAAACTATGAGTAAAGTGCTGTGGGAACAGAGGAGTAATTAAATCCGCTGGAATGGGTTTGGATGTATGTGTTTGGGGTTGGAGGTTGATAGGTGGAGGAGATGAGGAATGCCAGGAAAGCCTAGACTGGCAAAGAATCATTTGGAATGAATCTTTAAGGAGCAATAGGATTTTCCTCCAGGTAGTGAACAGAGGATTAGTGTTGAAGAGCATTTCAGGAAGCAAGAACAACTGAACATTTATCATCGACTGCCTTGAATTATAGTTATTGGATACATGTCTCTCTTCTGCTAGCCTGCCTGCTCCTTTAGATCCTTGTAATTCTTTGTATTTCTGTGGTGTTGATTGTTAGTTCTTCTCTTTTGCTTATGATTTTATTTAGATCAAGGACTGGGTATTGGGCATTTTTGTTCTCCCATTTATTGGTTCAGTGTCTGGTATACAGTAGGTAGTCAAGAAATATTTGAATAAATGAATAAAGAAAATCAACTTACATTAATTTGGGGCACAATAAGCAATCTATGCAACAAAACTCATTGATTATTTGTGTACCTTTTTATAATGATAAATTGTCTTAAAAGGAATGGTATAATTGCTAAACAGGAATAGATTCACCCAACTAATAATTCAGTTTAATATCATTAGCTATAATATTTTTCTCATAGACATAGTCATACATATAAGCAAACTTGTAAATTTTCACTTTCAAAGAGAAATCCCAGGTGATCATCTCTGGAAGCAATCTAGACTTAAGAAGGTTTGCACTAACAAAACATGCTATGACAAACATCTGTTTGGAATCATCAGTTAACGGTGGAAAAGTTAAGTCCTGGCCTGATTCACTTTCCAGACTAAAAATGGACATCTAGCAATTTATTTAAGTGTTTGATAAAAGTACTTCCATGTCATTAAATGAAGAGATTTCTCTTATTCCCATGTGTTTTACACTCACTGTCAGTAGCCAAGAATATTCAGAAGGCAAGGGCTAGTGGTTGATAGATGGTCTTCAAAATACCTCACTGAAGTCTGAAGAAAATATTCTGCTATCCAGGTTCTCTTATTTCACTTGTGTGGCAACCCCTCAAGAGATCACAGGTTCTAGAGTGGCTGTGAATAAGTGCCTTCTAGGTAAGTTGACTGAAGATATGGCACTTCGGAACAAAAGTTCATTAGCACCAAAATAATAAAAGATGTGGAAATGATCATCCATTTTATGTTGGTATCACTCCATAACTATTAAATCCCTTCCACTCCATTGTTTATGTTTAACTGATTAACTAGGCAATTACTGTCAAAGTTATTTGATCTTGAAGAACACACACACACACACACACACACACACACAATGTTTCCTTTATTTCCTTTGAAACAAGTTTAGACATTTAAACAATATCCTGGGAATTGCCTAGGGGCTTGGAAAAAAGGAAAATGTATCGATTTTAGAATGGTTAAAAAGTAAATGAATTCTTTAAAAATAATTCTAAATAATACATCAGTCATTTTCAAGACAGTGGCGGAGTGGGTGGATCTTACATTCAACTTCTCCCAGGACCAAATTGGAAATACATCTAAATTAAAGAACAATCATCCTGAATAATCAAGTAAAGACCAGCTGAACTGTGGCTGGGTAGCTCAGTTAGAGCATCATCCTGATATGCCAAAGTTATGGGTTTGATCTCTAGTCTGGGCACATATAAGAAGCAACCAATGAATGCATAAATAAGTGGAACAAAAAATTGATTAGATGTTTCTACTTCTCTCTATTTCTCAAGTCAATAAATAAAAATTTAAGAGAAAAAAAAGACTAGCTGAAGAGGAGTTTTATAACCAAGGATTTACAGAAGAAGCCACATGGAGATTATCAAGAAGGGCAGAGATGTGAAAAGGGCTGGCCCCACTTCCATGGGAAGCGGCTGAGGTTTCAAAGGGATATCTCACCTACAGGGGAGTTACCTCTGAAAAGTGTGGAGCCTAAACCCCATGTCAGGCTCCCCAGCCAAGAGGACCAGAGCTGGGAAGAGGTGCCTAGATAACATCTGTCTGTAAAAAGCAGTGGGGTTTCTGTTCACTAAGGAGACATGGAATCCACTGGAGACACATGCATCCTCTTGAAGGGCCAATGTAAAAAATCTCCTTCATAGTCACTCACTCTGGACTCCGGCAGAGAGAGGGTGGTATGGACTAGAATTACCTGAGGAGAGTCTAAAAGAGCTATATGAAATGGAGGCAAGTGATTATCAGATAAGCAGTTCAAATTAATGGTAATAAGGATGCTCAAGCAACTTAGTGAGAACTACAACAGCATGAAAAATTACATGGAAACCATGATAAAGAACCAGTCAGAAATGAAGAACACCATATGTGACAATAATACACATGAAGGAATGAAAAGTAGCTTGGATGAAGCAGAGGATCTAATCAGTGATTTGGAAGACTAGGTAGGAAAAAACCACCCAATCAGTGCAGCAAAAAGAAAAAAAAAGGACGAAAAAGAATGAGGACAGTTTAAGGGCATTTTGGGACAACATGAGACTTAACAATATCCACATAATAGTGTTACCAGAAGGAGAAGAGAGAGAACAAGGGATCAAGAATTTATTTGAAGAAATAATGACTGAAAACTTTCCTAACCTGGTGAAGGAAAAAGACACACAAGTCCAGGAAGCGCAGAGTCCCAAACAAGATGGACTCAAAGAGTCCCACACCAAGACACATCATAATTAAAGTGGCAAAGTTAAAAACAAAGAGAGAATCTCAAAAGCAGCAAGATAAAAGCAGCGAATTACAGTGGAACCTCAGTTCTCAAACTTAATTCATTCTGGAAGGCTGTTTAAGAAGTGATTTGTTTGAAAACTGAATTATTTTTCCCCCATTAGAAAAAAACGCATATTGAATTAATCTGTTCCAGACCCACAAATGATTCCGTGTTTTAACCTTTCTTATTTACAGTACACACTAGTGTACTGTTTAATCTATACATAAATACTTTAAAAACAAAAGGACATGAAATGTAAATGAAAATTTGACAAAAAGGAAATGAAGTGAACAGTAAAAAATGGAAATTTATGTACATACTAAAACTTATCTTTAATGTTGAGAACTATTGATGACTGATTATGGAGAGGAAGGATAGAGGGGTGGAAGGATGTTATTGTTTGGAAGGGGAGTCCTCTTCCATAAAAATGTCAGGTAGCTGTTTTTCTGGGGTTATTTCTCTCTTTTGTCTGTGCTGCACTAGAACTTGTTTCAGGTTCACTAGGCCTCTGTCTTACTAAAAACCTATCCATTGATGTTTGTTTTGCCTGCATTTTAACACCTGCCTGAAATGAAAAACTGCATTGTCATTGAACAAGTTTATCACACAGTTCGCTGCTTCGTTGTCAAGGTGATATTTCTCAACAAAACTTTGCATTTCTCTTCCTTTCCCATGCATTTCTTTGATTAGTAAAGTAGGAATATCCTCCCTTTCCTCCTCCTCCTCTGAAGAGAGCTTCTCAGCTGCCATCTGTTGTTGCTCCCACTGAAGGTCTTAGAGT
Source organism: Myotis lucifugus (assembly GCF_000147115.1). NCBI lineage: Eukaryota > Metazoa > Chordata > Mammalia > Chiroptera > Vespertilionidae > Myotis > Myotis lucifugus. Next base: position 8,397,912 of record NW_005871050.1, on the reverse strand, counting down.
TCTGTGGTGGTCGTTTCAGTGTTGTGGTCCTCCATCAATTCTTCCACATCATCATCATCCACCTCCAAGCACCTAGACTTGCCCAGAAACACAATATCCTCCATATGAGACACAGGCTCATCCTCAAAACCCTCAAAGTCTCTTTCAGCCACAGACTCAGGCCACAATTTCTTTCAGGTTGAATGCATGGTCCTGGAAGATGCTTCCTCCATGCTTTGACTACGAGCCTCAAGCAAGTGAGGATATTTAGATATTCCTTCCAGAATTCCGTGAGGGTAAAATTAGGTTCAGAGGTCACCTCAAAACACCTCTTTTTTGTAGATATTCTTAAAATTAGAAATGACTTGCTGGTCCATGGGCTGGATGAGAGGAATTGTGTTAGGTGGTAAGAACCTAACAGTGATGAAACTGTACTCCTCCACCAACTCGGCCTCTGAGCCTGGAGGTGGGCAGGAGCAGTGTCCATTACAAGAAGTGCCCTGACTGACAGTTGTTTTTCCTGGAAGTATTTCTTCATACTTGGGCAAATACTTCAATACATTGCCTGGCTACCCAAGCTTTGATATTAGCCCTTCAAATCACATTCAACTTGTTCCAAGATATTATTTTTCTTGAAAAGTTGTGGGTTTTCAGAATGGTAGACGAGTAGAAGATTCAATTTAAAGTCCCCACTCACATTTCCACACAACAATGACATCAGCCTGTCCTTCACTGGCTTGTATCCTGGCAATGACTTCTCCTCCTGTGTGACATAGGACCTCTTTGGCATTTTCTTCCAGAAGATGTCTTACTCATCACAATTGAACACTTGTTGGGGGAAAAAAATCCCTTGGCCTCTATGTAGTTTTGGCATTCTATAACAAAATAATCAGCAGGTACTTTGTTAGAACTGGCAGCATCCCTATGCTTCATTACATTATGAATGCCACTCCTTTTTCTTAAATTTATAGAACCACCCCCTACTAGCCTTAATCAAATCATTTTCAGCACTCATTCCAGGGGTGTCATTCAGGAGGCCAGCATGCAACACCTTCGCTATTTCACATCATTGCATCTGAAATGCTATCACCAGTTAACTGCTTTTCATTTATCCAAATCAACAATTTTTCTATCTCTTCAATTGCTTGTGATAATTGCTTTGTGAGCTCTTTCAGAGCCTTAGCAGCATAGGCATTTTTGATGGTCTCTTTATATTTTAAAATTGTGCTAATCATCAATTTTGCCATGCCATACTCAGTTGCCAGAGCAGACACGTGAACAATTCTATCATACTTGGCGATTATTTATTTTTTAAGCTCTATCATTGTTCTCACAAATTTTCTTTTCACTTTGCTGCTATCACCAACTTCCTTAGGACACATTGTGACTTACTATACAAATTTATTAATAATAAGCAGCAACAAAAGCAAAAAAAAGAGAAAATATACACAACACAATTTCCTGAGATATTAACAACATAAGGTTTAGAGGTAAACGAACTCATACTCATGCATTCACTCCTTTGTTTGTCACCTGAAAGATGCGTCACTGATAACATGGGTATCAGCATGAAAGGTTTGTCGGATTGAGAACTGAAGTTTTGTTCAACAACCATTTTTTCCATGAAAAACTTGGTCAAGACCAGAACTGTTTGAATGGGAGATGTTGCAGAACTGAGGTTTGATTCTACCTACAAGGGAGCTCCCACAATACAGTCAGGTGACTTCTCAACAGAAACATTTCAGGCCAAAATGAATTAGCATGAAATGTTCAAAGTGATTAAAAGAATAAAATGGCAATAAATACAAACCTATCAGTAATCACTTTAAACATAAATACCTTAAGTGCTCCAATCAAAAGACATAGACTAGCTGAATGGATAAGAAAGCAAGACCTATATATGCTATCTACAAGAGACCCACCTCAGAATGAAAGATATACATAGACTAACAGTAAAGGAATGAAAAAAAAATTTCATGGAAATGGAAATGAAATAAAAAATTGGGGTAGAAATACTTATATCTGACAAAATAAAACAAAGGCTATGTTAAGAGACAATGAAGAACACTGCACAATCATAAAAGGAGCAATATAATTCTGGTAAGCATTTATGTACCCAACATAAGAGCACCTCAATATGTAAAGCAAACCTTGATGGACATAAAAGGAGAGATTGAGAGTAATACAGTCATAGTATGGGATTTTAACACCCCATTTACATCAATGGATAGATCTTCCAGACAGAAAATCAACAAGGAACAAATGATGGCCTTAAATGACACACTAGATCAGATGGATTTAATTGATATCTTCAGAACATTTCACACCAAATCAGCAGAATATACATTATTTTCAAGCGTACATGGAACATTTTCTAGGATAGATCATATGTTAGAACACAAAATAAGTCTCAATAAATTTAAGAAGATTGAAATCATATCAAGCATCTTCTCTGATCATAATGGCATGAAACTAGAAATCAAACACAAAAAAAGAGGAAAAACACAAAATCATAGAGGCTAAATTCATATTACTAAACAATGAAAGGGTTAACAATGAAATCAAGGAAGAAATAAAAAATTACCTGGAAACAAATGAAAATGAGAACAAAACAACACAAAAATCTATGGGACTGGTTAAAGCAGTCCTAAGAGGGAAATTCATTGCATTACAGGCCTCAAGAAATAAGAAGAAACTCAAATAACTAACTTTACAATTGAAGGAAAAGAAAAAAAACCTCAAAAATGAACAAACAAAAAACACAACAAAGCCCAAAGTGAGTAGAAGGAAGGAAATAATAAAGATCGCAGTAGAAATAAATGAAATAGAGTCAAAAAACAATACAAAGGATCAATGCAACGAAGAGATGATTCTTTGAAAAGATAAACAAGATTGATAAACACTTAACCAGACTCATCATGAAAAGAGAGGACTCAAATAAATAAAATCAGAAAGAGAAGTAACAACTGACACCAAATAAATACAAAGGATTGTAAAAAATATTATGAACAACTATATGCCAATAAATTGGAGAACTTGGGCCAAATGGAAACATTCCTAGAAACATACAATATTCCAAAACTGAATCAGGAAGTATCAGATAATCTGAATAGACAGATTACAACAAGTGAAACTGAAGCAGTAATAAAAAAAATCCAGTCAATGAAGGAAAAATACCACATGATCTCACTCATTCATGGATAATAAAGACCATTATAAACTTAAAAAAAAATCCAAACAAATACCAATCTTGGGGCGGATGGCTTTACAGTCAAATTTTTTCGATCTTTCAAAGATGAACTAACACCTATCATCAAACTATTCCAAAAAATTCTAGAGGAGTAAAAACACCCAAGCTCATTCTACCAGGCCAGCATTATCCTAATTCCAAAACCAGATAAAAGACACTACAAAGAAAGAAATTATAAGCCAATATCCCTGAACATACATGCTAAAATACTCAACAAAATATTAACAAAAATGATCCAGCAATACATTATGAAGATCATACTTCATGTTCAAGTAGGATTTACTCCAGGGAGGCAAGGTTGGTACAATATACACAAATCAATAAACATGATACATCATATAAAAGGAAGAATAAAAACCACATGATCATATCAATAGATGTCGAAAACACATATGATAAAATCTAGCACCCATTTATGATAAAAATGCTCAGATAAATGGGAATAGATAGAATATACCTCAACATAATGAAGGCCATCTAAGAAAAATCTATAGCCAAAATAATACTCAATGGGCAAAAACTAAAAGCATTTCTCTTAATATCAGGAACATGACAGGGTTGTCCACTTTCACCACTCTTAGCCAACATAGTACTGGAAGTTCTAGCCAGAGTAATCAAACAAGAAGAAGAAATAGAAGGCATTCAAATTGGAAAGGAGGAAGTAAAACTGTCATTACTCACAGACGACATGATATTGTACATAAAAATCCCTAAAACTCTCTACCAAAAAGCTACTATATCTAATAAATGAATTTGGCAAAGTAGCAGGATACAAAATTAATATTCAGTGGCATTTCTATATACCAATAATGAAATATCAGAAAGAGAAATTAAGAGAACAACCCCTTTTACTATTACAAGAAAAAAAAAGGCACATAGGAATAAATTTAACCAAGGAGATAAAAGACCTATACTTGGGAAACTATAGGGCATTGAAGAAAGAAACTGAAGAAGATACATATAAGTGGAAGCATATACCATGTTCATGAGTTGGAAGAATTAAATCATTAAAATGTACATACTACTGAAAAGTAATCTATACATTCAACAGAATTCCTATTAAAATACCATAGCATGTTTCACAGATCTAGAACAAATATTTCAAAAATTTATAAGGAACCAAAAAAGAGTCTGAATAACCTCAGCAATCTTGAGAAAGAAGAACAAAGTTGGAGGTATCAGAATACCTGATATCAAACTATACCACAAAGCCACTATAATCAAAACAGACTGGTACTGACATAAGGACAGGCAAATAGATCATTGCAATAGAAAAGAGACCCCAGAAATAAACCCACACCTATATGGTCAACTAATATTTGACAAAGGTGGCAAGAGGATACAATAGAATAAAGATAGTCTTTTCAATAAATGGTGTTGGGAAAATTGGACCAGTACATGCAAAAAAAAAATGCAAATAGATCACCAACTTACACTATACATGAAAACAAACTCAAAATGTATAAAAGACTTAAATTTAAGCCGTGAAACCATAAAAAATCCTAGAAGAATATAGAGGCAGTAAAGTCTCAGACATCTCTTGCAGCAATATTTTTACCTATATGTCTCCTAGGGCAAGGGAAACCAAGGAACAAATAAACAAATGGGACTACATCAAACCCAAAGGTTCTGCACAGCAAAAGAAACCACCACAAAATGAAAAGGGAACCCACTGTATGGGAGAACATATTTGCCAATGATACTTCTGATAAAAGGTTAATTTCCAAAATATATAAAGAACTCATACAACTCAATAAAAGGAAGACAAACAATCCAATTAAAAAATGGGCAAATGACCTGAACAGATGCTTCTCCAAAGAGGACATAAAGATGGACAATAGACATATGAAAAAATGTTCAACATCACTAATTATCAACGAGATATAAATTAAAACCACAACGATGTATCACCTCACACCGGCCAGAATGGCTACCATCAATAAATTAACAAACAAGTGCTGGTGAGGATGTAGGAAAAAGGGAAACCTATTACACTCTTGGTGGGAATACAGACTGGTGTAGTTACTGTGGGAAACTCCACTTAAAATTTCCTCAAAAAATTAAAAATGGAATTGCCTTTTGACGTAACGATTCGATTTCTGGGAGTATATCCTAAGAATCCTGAAACACCAATTTGGAAGAATATATGAATCCTTATGTTCATAGCAGTGTTATTTACAATAGCCAAGATCTAGAAACTGTCCAAGTGTTCATCATTAGATGAGTTGATAAAAAAGTTGTAGTACACTTACATGATAGAATACTGTGTGGCCATAAAAAAGAAGGAAATCTTACTTTTTGTGACAGTGCAGATGGACCTGGATATTATTATGCTAGTGAAATAAGCCATTCAGGGAAAGACAAATACCATATGATCTCACTTTTATGTGGAATCTAATGAACAAAATAAACTTGTACACAAAATAGGACCAGAGGCATGGATTCATGGAACAGACTGACAGCACTCAGAGGAGAGGGAGGAGGGGGGGAACTGGATGAAAGAATATGAAGGGATTAGCCAAAGAAGATATATGCATAACCCATAGATACAGATGACATTGTGGCTATAAACAGAGAGAAGGGGGAGGCGAGGGCCAGGTGGATATGGGTAAAGAAGGGGGAAATGGGGACATCTTTAATAATGTCAACAATAAAAATAAAATTGAAAAAAAGAAACAAGTTTAATATTGGTATCATCTCACCAACTATATTCTTTTATTAAGACAAAATCTCTACTTCTCCAGCAATTTACTCTTTATAATTCTCTTTTTTCTGTCCAGGGTTATATCCATTGGTTTTTATGCTTCTTGTAATTTTGCTACTTAGTATTGTACAAAGTTGAGAGAGGATTTTGTCAACAAGCATCTATTGAAAGTCTGCTAAGAGTAGGGAGCAATCCTGGGTAGTGAAGAAGAACATGGACTCGGGATTCTGATGGCTCTGGACTAGAGTTTAACTCTACTACTATAATGTGCTCATTCTCTTTTCTTTTCTTCTCTTTTTGTTGGTCTGCATTCCAGCCTTCTTTTCATATTTACTGTTCATTAGTTGAATATTTTCTATGTGTCAGACACCATTCTAGTTGTTGAAAACATTATGGCATGTCAAACAGGTTTCATCTTTGGTCTTACCAAGCTATACTCCAGTGCAGGAAGGAGACATTAAAATACAAATGAATATAAACTAATTACATATTATGATAAGTGCTCTGAATAAATAACTGGGTTTGATAAGAAAAAAGGTAAATGAAAAAGTTAGGAAATGATAATATCTACCTGGTAGGTTTGTTGTAGATTAAATTAGATAATGTGGGTAAACAATTTAGCATGGCTCCTGGCTTATTTTGAGCCCTTGGTAAGTGGTAATAATAACATGGTAATAGTTAGGATGATGATGATGAAGTGGTCCCAGCCCTTAAAGGGCTTAAAGTCTACTGAAAGACACAGTATATGCATGAATTATTATAATTCATCATATGGATATGAAACTGAGGCACAGAGCTTAAGTAATTAGCTGAATATCACACAGCTAAAAGTGGTAGAATAGAAATATGAACCCAGGCAGCTCTGATGCCAATGACCAGTGTTATCTGTCACACTGAATTCCCTCCCAAAGAGCCCCTTTATTTTCTCTGTTCTCCCAGCTCATTGAGCACATACTATTATAATCCTTACCATATTATATTTTTATCACCTCTTTCTATACCTAAATATCCCCCTAAAACTCTGGAATCCCTTATTTCTCCTTGTTATTCATAGTATCTAGACACCCATGTCTGACATGGAGATGTTCAATAAACTATTTTAAACAAATGAATGAATAAATATATGAATATATAAGAAAGTTCTGCACAGACATTCTTCAGCCCAGAAGCAGGTGCCAAAGTATTCAGAATGGGATACTACTCTGTTGTTGTATTAAGATAAAATCTCTTTTGGTGGTTTTCTTCTGAGTACAGAATATTAAACATTTTAAATGAAGAGTGGGAAGAAGATAAAATGGTGATAAATTGAGGTATTATATTTCTAACATGCTGATAATATGAGAAAAATCACAATTACAGAGATACAAAATTTAAGGAAGATAAATCTGGAGATGAGAAAATAATTTTCACAGAGGAATTCTTCGTGGGTAAGAAGGAACTGACTGGAATTTCTTTGAGAATTTAAGGTAATTAAATTTACTAAAATAAATGTGCATGTAGTAGCCATATTTGTTAGTTCCTTAAAGGCAGAGAATATAAACCTCATTTATTTTTGTATATTCTACAGTGACTAGCTCAGAGTAGGTGCCAATAAGTGTACTTTCAAATAAGTTAACTCTGTAAGAACTTAGCAATTGTACAAAGTGTGGCTTACCTGCAATGCCTATTTCATAGACCCACATCCACATAAAATCTCTTTGCATTTTGCGGTCCTGAACCATGCACTTAGGGCTCTAGAAGGAAGATAGTGGTCCAAAGCTGGGTGAGACATTAGACCTCTGGAATATACCAGGACTTATATAAATGGTGAATAATAGTATTAATGATAGTAATTATAGCAAGACTAATAATAGTTAACACATTTAATACATATGTCAGGCATTCTTCTAGGTACTTTATGCACATTAATTTAAAACTCACAACAACTTATAAAATACAACCTCTCATTATTCTTGTCATTATCCCCATTTATGGATAAGGTACCAGAAATAGATAATTTAAACAACATGTTCATGGTCATATAGCTAGATTGCAGTGGAGCCAGGATTCAAACCCAGGCAGTTTGGCTCCTTAACTACTATGCTATACTCTTAACTACTATGCTATACTCTTAACTACTATGCTATACTAAACTAGGGAAGTCATGAAGTTATAGAATATTTGAGCTAGGAGAGCTATAGAACTCATCATTATAGAGATGGGGGCTCCCATCTATTGCAGTGGTTCTTAACTGGGGCTAATTTTGCACCCCAGGGTACATTTGGTAATATTTAGAAAAATCTTTGGTTGTCACAGTTAGGAGCTGGGCATAGAGGCCAGGGATACCATTAAACATCCTATAATGTATGACACAGCCCCCCCCCCCCGCACCGCAACAGCAAACAATTACCTGGTGCAAAATGTCAATAGTGCCAATGTTGAGAAACCCTGCTTTGTTGCAGCAATTTTCATGTGTTCTTACTGGAGAGTCCCTTATATCCCTGGTTTCTCATAATCCCTTCCCATCCACCACATGTGCAGCCAATCCCAATTATCTGAAATTTATGCTCTACTCCTTTATGCTATCATGCTAAAACTAAACTGATTACCTCCCCCCCAACCAAGAACATGTTTAGCATGGTTACTTTTATGCTTCACACAAAAGAAATTATCCTCTTGGTAGGGAGTCTAGGTGCCATGGAAGGCTGACAGGTACTTGTTTACAGAGTGGTCCTGGGAATAGCACTAGGAATATCATGACAAAGGAAAGAGAGAGGAAGTTTAGAAAATGCTTGCATGGAAGACAGAAGAAATCCCCATCTGTAGCATATCACATTCATACAGTAGGCAATCAGGAAGTATTTCCTGTGAAAGATTACCGTACAAGGGCATGATTTGGTGTCCTAGAACTAAATAACAGTGTGTTTCCTGCCCTGTCTCTGGTTAAGAAAAAGGAAACTGCAGGATAAATCATGTTTTTGGTCTGCATTAAGCCTAGGGCTCAAGGTTTTATCTTCTGTTTGGTATTTATTGCTCATGAAGCAATATATTGTGCATTGTAGGTGTTATTTTGAACTCTTCTTCATTTTCTTTGAAAAGTAACAATCTATCATGGTTTGTGATCAATGCACTTCAGCTCCACTCTTTCTCTGACCACAGATGTCACCAGTAGTGACACCACAACTTGCAACATCGCTATGCAGGGTGAGACAACTGACAGAGGCTTTTGTAAGGCAAGGTTCCCTGGTGACAAGGTTCCCAGATGGTTTAAGAGAGATGAGGCTATTAGGCAAGCAAGGGCTTTGTCTCCTTGTGGGTGTTACCAAGGAAAGATCAAGGAGCCCTCAAGGGGATCCAGATGTTATAGCATATTATTCCTTGGGGAAGGGCGGGGGGAGAAAAGGAAAAATAAAAGGGAAAGGGAAAGTTTTTATACTAGCCTATATAGTAGAGAATCATTCTCACATAGACTGCAAGTATGGCGGGGTGCAGGGTGGGAGACAGCAGCTTGATCCTCATGGCATGCAAATGAAAACCTCCAGGTAAAGGGTACTTTCACAAACTGAGCCTCACCCAACTGGGAAGATTCACTATTCTAGTCTATAAGCTGAAGGATCCTAGAGATAGCCACATCCATATTAGAGCAGTTATAAGGATGTTCAAGGCTTTTAACTAGATCTATAAGAAGCTAGGGCAGCAAGCCAGACTTCCAGATGGCAGTTAAGGGGAGTGGGAATGTATTAAGGAGGAAGTCCATAGGTTTTGGCCTGTGCCTCTCCAAGGAACTCACAGTATATACACTACATTTATGAAGGCAACAGGGTATAATGGAAATAATACAGACCTTAGGGCCAGATAGATCTAAAATCAAATCTGGGCTCTATTATTTACTAGCTTTGTGACCTTAGGCAAATTCTGCAAACTTTATAGCCTGTTTATTCACCTGTAATTGGAGATAATAATACCTATCTCTCAGGCACTAAGCTAATGATAATAATGTTGATTTCTAATATTGACTTAAATCCTTATGATGTGCCAAACACGGTTTTAAGTTTTTATATGTATTATGTAATATAATCCTCACAAATCCATGAGAGAGGTAATATTCATAACTAGACCCATTTTACAGATAAGAAAAATGAAACACAAAGAAGTTAGGAAGTTGCCCAAGGTCACAGATGGAGTTAAAGCTGGAATTGAAATTCAACTTCAGGCAGTACAGCTCCAGAGCCCACACTTTTAGCCACTGAGCTAGATATCATCACTACAGTATAAAGAATGCGGAGCTGGATATCTGACACAGAGCAAGTACTCAATCATGATCTTAGTTAGTTCCACTTTCTTTATCTTTCCCTTCCTTTTTACCAGTTAGGGAAGAAACCATCCATTTGCCCTGTGGGGGTAGCTTCTCTCTGAACTGAAACCAGGGGCCTCCTTTGTTATTTCGGGGTGGGCTGGCACGGGTTGAAGAATCTCAAGGATAGCCCTTGTCACTTCAAGGTCATTACCTAAATGTGAGCCAGGTGAATAGATTGAGGTTGGATGCAGGCATTCTGGAATACTGGTAGGCTCAACCATGGCAACCTTGGAGAGCTTACTCAGTAAGAGCGGTGGCTAACTGCACTAGAGAAGTTCTCTGGACTAAGGTCCAGAATTCCCCACCCCTGGTTCCTTGGGCTTCTGAAATACCAGTGAACTCACACTACCCAGCTCAAAGGTGAATGGTTGACTGTGGCCCTCTAATCTTTAGGACTGCATCATCACATCCATTCCATATTTCCTTACTTAATATTTAGATAAACAACATTGGAAGCAAAAATGGATGGCAAAAATGCTACCTTACCCTAGATCTTTTAACATCTGCATTAATTGCCTAAGTCACATAGTTCTTTTCCTGGTTTTGAAACAGGCATATTAATATTACTGCCAGGATACCAAATGTTGTAGCTACTGGTTTTCAACTAGAAATTTTAATATTTATCAAATCAACTAATTGCATTTCAAGTACTGAGCATGCTCTTTAAGTTAATGGCATGCCTGGTGGTAAAGGGGGGATGAAGAAAGGAGTGATAGAAGAATGAGCTCTGTAAGTTTCCAAAGTTCTGTAATCTATGCTTTTCTAAGGTAGGTTGACTTGGTAACGCTGCTGCTATGCTGTTGGGAGTTTGGCAAGATGTTTTGGATGGAAAAAAAGAGTAATACTGGGGTGAATCCGCAAGCCATTTTCATTTAGCCCTTACTGCTGATAATCTTTCAAACATGTCTCAGTCCACTTCCTAGCCATAGGAGATAGAGTACAACAAAGAGAAATATAGCATGGACTAGATCTGGAATTAGAAGGGCTGAGTTTGAACTCTGGCTTGACTATTCACTTGCTGTGAAACAATCACATACACCTGTGTCTGTCAAAATGCAGTCCCAATATGAAAATCAGAATCACCTTAATATTATATTAACAAATATAATATAATGTGTTAAATTCATCACTATTGGGTGGTATCAAGGTGAAAAATCCATGTTTTCCTGCCCATTGAGGGGCTCATAGACTAGCAGGAGAGACATACATGAAAAGAAAAACTACTGTATAGTTTGATAATGACTAAATAGAAAGATATGAAGAAGGGAGAGGTAGTTACTCTGCTAGGAGGAGAGGTGGTAGTGAAGGATGAAGAAGAGCATAGAAGAAGTGATGTGAAGATGGAGAAGGTGACTTTAAAGTGAGTTTTGAAAGATCAGTCAATTATTATGATACTCTGGCTATCTTAAAATGTGTAGGGGATAAGGCTGTATCTGTGCTAAGTCTAAAGCCTGGAATAGAAATTGTTCTTGTTTGGGGGATGGGCATTTGTGGCAAATATTTTTCATATCATTTTACTTATTATTCCTCTCTCCTACAAGTAGAATGTTAAAAATCTGGAATCATTTTGTATTTTCCAGCTAGTTGGACTTTGAGAGGATGAGTATGAGACTCTACTGTTAACTGGCTTTTCAAGTCACTAACTACAAGGCCATGGTCTAAGTCATTGGGGTGCAACACTGGCCATGACCGCTATAAACAAGTTAAGTGTTAAATCCTACTAATAAAGGAAACTTTGGCTTGAGAACTAGCTGCCTCAGCAAAGTCATCCTCAAATATTAAGGGCAATGCTATATATACACATACAGACACAGTAGGCAGTGATTAATGGCTCTGCTTTGGCCCAGCAGGCCTGGCCCCTTTCTAGTATCTTTGTCTCTATAGGCAGCCTAACTCGAGTTTTCAAACTCTACGTCTATTTGACAAATAATCAGGAACTTTTATTATACAGAACTTCACACTTCCCCCACCACCCTTCATGTTTTAAAGTGACTTTTTTTTTCTGCAACACACTTCCATCAAACCCTATTATGTCTTTGGCTAGACCAAGCATGATAAACTTTCAAGCCTTAATGCTATGTGACCCTGAAAGAAGAAAAATGTGGTTGTAACAATAGTTAAGATCATGGTCTTTGGATTAGATCTGAGTTCTAATTCTGACCCACCACTTATTAGCTGAGTGATGCTAGGGATGTGACATAATGTCTCTGTTCTTCATTTTCCACATCTGAAAAATGAGGATAATAATAGTACCTATCTCACAGGGCTGTGGTAAGGAGTAAAGGAGAAAAATGTGAAAAAGGGGCCCATTACAGTGACTAGTTTTAGTAAGTAGTAGTAGAATACTAGTAATTATTATTAATATATTGGCCACAGTATACATTACATCTGATAGCTTATGGAAAACAGGGGCCACTGCAGGTGGAGACAGTGTTATAATTCTTTTAGGTGAAAAGGACAGGACAGTACCCATATGGGAACCAGCCATCTATACTAATAAAGAGCTAATATGCTAATGGTCGACACGCTGTAACAACCAGGTCATTAGCATATTAGCTGGGGCGTTGCTCCAGAGACGGGGCAGAAGCTGGGAGGCGCCTGGGGGAGGTGGGACCATCCCGTGCCAGGGAGGGCAAGGGTGAGAGCCCATAGTGCCCCCCTCACCAGTACTTTGCCACCCACCACTCGCACTCTGAGTGCCCCATGGCCCACCTGCCAGGGGAAGGAGCACAGCACAGCAGGCGGGAGGCTTCCACCCTCTCCTCTGGCGCCATGACAGGGCAGAGCTGCCGCACTGCTCTGGAGACAGGGAGGAAGCGGGGAGGCACCCAGAGAAGGTGGGACCAGCCCGAGGCAAATCAAGAGACTAAGGGTAGAGCTTGAAGTGGCCAGAGAGGCCAGAGGGTTTGGGGGCTGGGCCAGGTGCGCTGGAGCTCTGCGTGGACAGGCTTGGGTGTCAAGGCAGGGCTGCAGGTGGGTGGGCGGCGCTGTGCGATGTCGCGTGCTGAGCTCCTAGTTAATAATAATGGGGAATGTATTTAAACAAAAAAGAACAAGGTGGCTTTTCTTTAACCTGTTCTTTACCAGGAATACTGCCACAAAGAACAGTGGGACTAATTTATATGCCTCATATGACTGATGGATTTTCCAAAAGTGGTACTGCTAATAAAATCCTCAAAATATTTTTCTGGGGTTACCCTCACCCTCCACTCTATATATCCCCCAATCCATCAGACCTGCTGCCAAAACCCATTTTGCTTTTAGCTCCAAAAGCATGGATGGCATTTGCATCTGTGCTCTTTCTCTCGCAATCACCCCATCTGATAAGGACAGGAAGCAATGGGGTAGGCAAGAGAAGAACTTGTTATTTCATCACTAGCTTTCCAATAAAACAGAGGGAGGTTATAGCCATGGTTATGATCTCTGTCACAGCTGGGCAGAGGACACCCACTGTATCACTCTACTTGAGGAGCAATCCACATGCAAGTGATTTGATTATTAGTTTGTGATTCTGAGACAGTATTAATAATAGTGCCCATCCAGAAAAAAAATTCTTATATATGACTTACTTTGCCACATTTAATTCAATAGTTCTTCTGAATATTTTTAAAAAATATTTTTATTGATTTCAGAGAGGAAGGGAGAGTGAGAGAGAGATGGAAACATCAATGATGAGAATCATTGATTGGCTGCCTCCTGCATGCCCCCTACCAGGGACCGAGCCTGCAACCCAGGCATGTGCCCTTGACTGGAATCGAACCTGGGATCTAAGCTCTATCCAATGAGCCAAACTGGCTACGACTCTTCTAAATATTTTAATATAGCAACATAGCAGTCCAAATAACAAACACATGTGAGTTATTGATTTTCCTTCTTTTTACCCATTTTGCCATAAATTAAATTTTCTTCTTGAGTGAATCTCCAGGCCACTAGTGACATAATTTTTTATCCATTGGTGTGTATCTTTAATTGGCATTAACATGGAGGAGACATAAGCTGTTAAAAAATAATGCAACTAGGTCGGTGATTATCTTCAGAACAAACCTTCCAGGGAATGGTAGAGCAAATTTGATTTGAAAATGATTACAAAGGGTGAATTCCCTATAAATAATGAATTGGAAAGAAAATCAGGCTGGGAGTATTTGCTTATGCACTTATTTCCACATGGAAGAAAAGCAATAATTCCTGTAAGCCTGTGCTTACAGCATGCCTAGACTGGCCAGATAGAAACCAACCAGTGATGAAAATAAATACACAAGCCCACCCCGTTCATTGCATTTTTTGTCAGGTCCAACACCAAGGAAAGCCATAAAGATAATAAGTCTTTGGGTAACAACCCATAAATCTATGGTTACAGTTCAACCACTTAACTTCAAATTCCCAGATGATCATGCCTCTGTTTTTTGCTCTCCCAGAAGCTAGAAGTTCACTGTCAGAAAGGGGGAGGAAAAGAGGAGGATGCAAGGCAGCTGGAGGAAACATAAGCTGTTAAAAGAATAAGACAACTAGGTTGGTGATGATCTTCAGAGAAAACCTTCCGGGGATTGGTAGAAAAGCCATATTCATTGACCTCGGGAAAATTCTGGGAAAGCATGCTCTCCTCACAAATCACAACTTCTTGAGAAACTAACTGGTATGTCACTCAGAAACACAGTCAGGGCAAATGGGCTGAGGCGTTTATCAAAGTGCACCTAGCTTTCAAGAGTACCATTCCTTAAAAATGTAAAGCTAATTTCTGTATATCAAATCCTATTTTCCATGAATCATGCTGTCTTTTTCTCATTGCTTAAATTAAATACTGAGTAGATACAAAGGAGAATTTATAAGTTATAAGTGTAAAGTAAAAAAAATGATGCAATTAAAATTGTATATTCAACATGCAGTTTAAGGAAAATAATAAAGCCATTACCTTTAAAGGTCACCATGTGCCACTCCCTGATTCTATCTCCCCCTCAGAGATTACCACTGTTCTGAATTTTGTGCTAATCATTTCTTGTTTATGTTTATAGTACTACTAGGGGCCCAGTGCACGAATTCATGCACCTTGAACTGTGGGCCCCGAGGCTGCGGTGGGCACAGGGGCAGGTCTTGGACCCACCTGCTGTGGCCCCCTGCCCCCTGTCTGCCGGCAGCCCTGCTCCCACCACCACCACTCCCATGTGCTGATGGTGCTAGCCCCACTTGCACCTGGTGATGGCGTGGAGCGACTGGGGCTGGTGCCAGCAGTGGGTGCAAGTGCCACCTGCTGCCTTGATTACCGCTCATGAGCAGAGGGAGGTGGAGAAGCCCTGAGGGGCGATTGGGTCTGGCAGCTGCCGCTCGTACCTGCTGATGGTGCCAAGCGATCAGGGCTGGCAGTGGGCGCCGACAGTGGGTACAAGTGGCGGCTCTAGCACTGGCAGCGGGTGCGAGTGTGAGCAGGGCTGGCGCCAGCAGCAGGTTCAGGTGCCGGATGGGACCATGGCACGCGGGAGCAAAAAATTTTCAGTAACCACTAGAGGCTCGCCCCGATGACAGCAACCGGTGCCCTGCCTTGGTCTGGCACCCTGCTCACCTGCTCCAGCATCCCACCATGGCCCGCCATGTTCCGCACTCTGCCGCCTGCTGCCAACACCTGCCATGTTCCGCGCGCACCCCCTGGTGGTCAGCGCATGTCATAGTGACCGGTTGTTCGGTTGTTGGGTTGTTCCACCATTTGGTCTATTTGCATATTAGGGTTTTATACATATAGATTACACATGATGAGGCTGTCCCTTCAGAAACATTTTATCTGAATTTCTGAAGGATTCTTTAATTGCCAGAGCTTTAATTTGTGCTGTTCTCCCTCACATTCCTCCCTTCTCCCTCAATTCTCCCACCTAGCTTGTCCAGAAGTTAGTGATCTATGAGCAAACACGAGTGTCAAAGGTATCATATAGTACTGAACCCACATGGAAAGACAGTAATTCTTTTGTAACACGGCTACTTTCATTTTGTTTTTCAAGAAAATCCATGCATAGGCCTTAATTTGATTACCTGGAGGTTTGGGGACATGGAAGTGGCAGTGGGCTAGAGACCAGGAAGGGTGACAGGGCTATGTATATTGCCTAGCATGGGTACTTGAGGGGTTTGGAGTCAGAAGACTATGATGTGTGACTTTGGGCAAGTCACTTAATGTCTCTGAGCCTTGGTTTCCTCATCACAAAAATGCAGACAACAATAATACTGCTATTACAGGGTTGATGAGATGGTTAAGAGATTATTAATTGTAAAAATGTTTTCAACTCTGTAGGGTACTCTATAAATGTTAGTTGTTAATGATGCTGCTTCTCTTTTGCTGTTGTTGATGCTGTAATATCAGTTCTGTTAAAGTCAAGGTAAAGGACTAGATGGTTATGAATTTTCAAACTCTGAAGCTAATTCACAGATTTATCCTGGCAAGCTATCTGACAATGCGGGCACAACACAGACAAAATTAAATTTTCTTTTCCAAATCTGTATTACCAGTTTATGTGGAAACTTTCCACCTAGAGAAACATCTTTCTTAAATCCCATTATACCTGCCCAATTGGCATGTGTGGGAGTTGTGTTTGTTCTAAACTACGTCAGTACTGGAGCCTAGGGCAGAAAGTAAGTCACATATTACAGGCATCTAACATTATCTCTTTTTAGTCATTTCTCAGAGGAAGGTGCTAGCTGGTAACTCAAATAGAAACGTATGCAAGATTTGCTCATCACCTGATCAGTTTAAGCCTGAGGAACCTTCTGAAGGTGCTGACTTTTGCCATAATCATTTGCATGTCATTTCCTTTTTGTTTTTAAAAGAGTTTCTCCTTGAAGAGTTACAAGAATGAGAGTAAGCAGTGGAAAGCCATGTTTCCATTCTGCAAAAGATATAATCAAATCTGTAAGTGGTCAAAAATATATACAAGAGACATAAAACTGCTGATAATTATTTCAGTGAACAGACGTAAGTTGTGCATGATTCCTCACTGCTGCCACAAGTGTTGAAGGAAGAGCTTCAAACAACAGAGGGGAAATATCCATCATCTTTTTGAATATGGAGCTAGGCTACCTGCTTGGGTGCCCAGGAGGGAGTAAGGGAGGAAGAGTGTGGGTGATGTTCCCACACGTTTCCCAGACTGGAGGCTAGACAGCCACATGCCCATCTGCTGCTAAGAAAAAAAATAGGCTGTTTGACCTCTGAGGTTGCAAGGCTCTTGCCCTCCGCCTAACAGCTGACGCCTGGAACAAGCAGGCCAGCCACACATGGACTCTGCAAGGGCTAGCACTACACTAGGGATCCAGCTGAGTGGGCGGCTGCAGCTATGGCAACAAATGCCCAGGAATGAGTTAATACCAGCCAAAGGGGTTAATGGGAGAGGCAGGGGCTTTTATACAAATGCATTAGGGAAAGACACTCAGTACAGCAAGAATGAGGTCCATTAATAAAGCTGAGAGATAAAATCCACCACCATTCTTAAATTTGACTTGGCTACTTAAACTGTTTCTAAATCAGTCTCCTGTGTTCTAGCTGTTCATAGAGACGCTACACTTGTTTAAAGAATAAAAACAATGCCTTAATATGCAGTATAATAGGAGAAAATAGGATAGGCAAAAAGGTGTAAAATTAGACTTGCCAACAACGATAGGAAGAAAAACAAGAGATGTGTATGTTCTGAACATGTTTAAACAGCTTGTTATTACTACCACCACCTGATAAATTACCCCCCTATATGTGGATTACAAGGTGCAGTATTATGATGCATTAGAATCAATCTGAGAACTAACGATAATGGGTGGTTGGGTGGCTAAACATGGCCCTCAATTACTGCTGAGTGCCCTCTCCTTTGGTGGCTACAAAATAACTGTCATCAATATTCTCCTATATAGAATGTTTTCTTATCAGCATCATGTCTTCAAAACACCCCTGGAAGGCAGGTCAATATTGATGGACTTTTTTTTTTAAGAAAACAGGGAGGCATGGTGAGGTTAAGTGAAAATTAGCAGAGGCAGCACCATCATTCCATAACAGAATATGGGTTATAAAAGGAGCCAAGGCACAGATACAAAGGGCTTTGGGCTGTTCTTTCAGTGATGGCAGTGCCTACTGAATGTAGTGGATCAGAGTTTTCAGTCACTCTTTCAGCTACAGAGAAACTAGAGACTCCTTAAGCCACTACAGCAGGAATTTCCGATTGTAGCTAAAAGCACAGAAGCACAGAAGTACATTTTTATTTCTGGCAGAATACAATACAAGCTCAGAGTAAAATGTTACTTCTGAGAAGGAAAAAAGGGTACACTGGAATTCAAAAACAAGTATAATCCATTTGGTTAGTATTTCCTAGTTTCCCAAATTAACAAATGGAACTTATTGAGCCTCTGTTATGCTTTTTGTTAGTGTCGAAGAGGGACACAAGAGAAGCAAAAAAGTTACCTCCCTCAGAGAGCTTATAATTTACTAGAGGTGAAGGTGGGCAAAGTCACACACAAAATAAAGACCAAACAAGACTCCACAGAAGGCCTAAGTACAATCCTCTTTGTCCTACTGGTTAGAGAAAAAGAATGAGAAAATCTGAAAAGTGGGAAGTTGGTAAGTTCTTACCTGAATATTACCAGTATAACTTAAACTGATACTTCCATCAGCAGTGAATGTACTCACAAATATGGGTGGCCCAAAAAAAAATGATCAGGAGAGAGCATGAAGTAAATGAAGGACAACTGAGGTTTAAGAGAACCAGGATGGAGGTGTCTGCCATTATTTGAACACGATCATATCATTTTTGAACCCAACTCCACTCACTGATAGGCCCTGCTTCCCTGGGGACAGTGCTTCTCAGGTAAGCACATCTGGTTGGCATATCCCTATATACAGCTAAGAGCTTGAGGGCAGATAAATCAAGATGGTGTGCTCTGGTGAACATATGAAAGGAAGATAATCTGTGTTGTATGCCGAAGAGAGGCCCACATGTTTTAGCTATCAGACATACAAAGTGGCTAAACTGTCATTCTGTTTCAAAAATTAAGGCATTTGATTTGTGTGCTTGTCCAGATGAAGTGTTAGCCTCCTCCAGGAGGGATTACATTTTCCTGAAAAAAGTATTTTGAATCTGTTTTAGTGACTTAGCTGTATTCATTGATATTCCAGATGACGCCTTCCTAAACCACTTCACCCTCTACTCTCCTCTGTACCACGGCCTCAGGCTATACATCTCACCTCGCCTTGTCTTGCAAACATGAGTAGCTGTAGGAGATTTGGGCAGGGGATGTGGATTACTCTATTAAACCCAATCACTGAATACACACATTGTCCTGCATACCGTGTGTCAGCAGCCTGACTATTACAGGTGAAAGCTGAACATTATAAGGAGCAACAAGCTACAGAGCTTCCCTAGATCTACTAGTACAGTTCTCCTTGAGATGGATTAAATTCAAAATTGAAACCTGACTATATCTCCATCTATAGAACCTACTCTCTGGAATAGAAAATTGACCATTGTAATTTCTTTTAAGGACATTTGAAAGAGACCATAATTATGCCCAAAAGAACCATCATGCTATAAGAAGTTTGTGACCCCAGCCCCTGTAGCTTAAAGGTATTATAGCTCTTATAATAGCCTGGATGCTACTTTATAGCCTCAGAGCCCACCCTTGTTGTTTTGCAGGAATATAAATGGAAAGTTATTACATGAATGTTACTTGTAGAACTTGAACTGAGGAGTATATTAGACACATACATCAGGAGAACGCGAACTCAAACAGGTTTGGCCAAAGGAGGAGAGCTGGAAAGAGAGCCCATGGTAAATTAGGAAGACAGATGAAGGTTAAAGGAAACCAGGATGAAGGTGTCTGCCATTATCTGAATATAATTATATATTTTTTTCAGCCAAACTCCACTGATAGGTCCTGCTTCCCCAGGGACTGTGCTTCTTAGGCAAGCAAGCTTGGAAGTCATTTGGTAAGAAATATTTCTTTCCTCTGACATGAGCAGTTAGGTGTAAACGATGACAGACATTTGCTTTGGGAGCAAGAGGTGCTGAGCTTAATGCCCATCATCTCCCAGAGATGATGATGTACTATATATACACATAAAATCACTGCAGCTGCTTGCTATTTCCAGGGGGTCAGAGTACACAGTCTTTTATCTCCAAATGTCTGGTTTTCAATCTGGATATATTTTGAAATCTGTTTTGAATACAAGAGCAGACAGGAAGCTTTTGGTCAAGCATGCAGAGACTAACCTTCAAGCACAGCAGAATGCTAGGAGAGCAGCCTGACCTTTGCAGTAAAATTAATTTGATGCTTACAATCTAACCCAGCGTCCGTAGCCTTTATTCATATGACAGAGTCACAAGACAATTTAGCAGGGATTATTAAATTCCACTTAAGCTCATCAGAGGGGAGAATTGAGGTTGATGCATTTCAGGATGCCAGCAAATTGGTCAAACCAAGTGGAAAAGAAAAGGAAGACTTCCAGGAATAAATTGAAAGGGGCTACACTTGGTGCACAGCAGGCACACAGTGAGAACTGATTCAATGACTGAGGCAAAGAATAAGCCAGAGCTGATGTCTGACACCTAGGAAGTCCCTTCTCCAGCACCCACTGATGCAACATCAATCCCTATGAGCTTCTCACATAGGGAAGCCATTTGGCAAGTGCCAGAGACCCCATGGTGAGCCTGGAAGGTGAATAGGTTAGGGATGGTACAAGACATGCCATTTTGCATTCCCCTCCCATTCCAGCTGGTGGTAAGAAGTCTGGGGCAGGAAACTGCTAATTAAAAATGAAGAAAGTCAATGGATACCAACGAATTAAGGATGCATCCTCTCTGAGATGGCTAAGAATACTTCAAATAAGAGAACTCTGTTGGGTTTTCAGAAAGCCTTTGCAACAAGCAGTACCAAACTCCAGCATTACCCAAGAGAAATCAGTGTTCTAGTCATTGCACTTTAACAAGTGTGTTATACACAAAGGCCTGTTGACAGTGGGATATCTTGGTTGGTTTTATTTAGGCAATAAATAATGTAACTTTCTGAATCTGATGCTTTTTATTTGAACATTCAATATAATGACTCGTCTCTGCTCTTCTTTCTTTACCAATGATATTTGCATTTTATTAGCAAATATAATTTCATATGGCATGATAAGGGAATCAAAATTACCCAATTTATTTCCATCATAGGATCAGAAGGAATCCTTCAATGGTCTGTTTTGCATCATTCTACTGATTTCAGTAAGTTTTTTTACCTTTTATAGTTTTGTTAATCCTCACCTAAGGATATATTTCCATTGATTTTTAGGGAGAGTGGAAGGGAGGAGGAGAGCCATAGAGAGAGAAACATTGATGTGAGAGACACATCGATTGGTTGTTTCCCACACAGTGCCTGACCAGGGCCGGGGATTGAGCCTGCAACCAAGGTACTTGCCCTTGATGGGAATTAAACCCGGGACCCTTCAGTCTGTGGGCTGACGCTCTATCCACTGAGCCAAACTGGCTAGGGCAGAAAGTTTTACTTTAATACTAATTTAATATCACAGAGATAATCTGGTTTTGTCTAAATGAGCCCCCTCTTATATTTTTCCTACAGAATGCGGACTTGTATTTTCTAAAAGACAGTTAGCACTAATATGATTCTCTAAATGGTTATCAGCATTTCACCTTATATGAATAGTTAAATGGATGCCTATGATATTTTCCCTGATTGTAAGAATTTTGAGGGCAGGGTTGGTAACTTATATATTTTTACTTACCCCCAGATTATGGCATAGTGAATGAACAAATGCCAAATATAGCACTATTAATTTTTACCTTTTTCCATTTGCTGATAGCACTGTAATGCCTAACAATAATTGTGGCTCGCACTTTTGTTTAAAGTAGAGACACTTTCCCCAACTTTTATAAACATTTTCCCCAAGTTAATCCTGATAATATTTTCTATATTAATTTATTCTTTCACTAACTGAATTTAGCCTACATAGGAGCTATAAACTATATTAGGGTCCTCTGGTAAGCTAGTTGATTCTGTCTACAAAAATGACTTATATCATGGGAATAAGATTAGAGGATCTAAGAGTGATGTTTAAAATATTCAAATACCAGAATGGCACTAGCAACCAAACACAATTGGATACCAAACCTTAGCACCAGAGCAGGGCCTGGGAGAACCCATTGTTGTAACAGAGGTCAACCCATTTTTGTTAGACTATGGGGAACCCTAAAGGATACTAGGACGATCAGGGTGGCCTGGGTGACAGACAATCACTTATTTTGGACAGTGGCCATTTATCGGCCTGGGTGGCCAAGGATCATTAAGGGGCTCCTGGCAGTACCTGTTTACCAACTGGCATACATGTTTTTAAATATTTTAAAACTGTATGTCCATCTAGTGCATACAGGCTTAATATCAGCCTGGAGGATAGAGAACTATTTTCACATGAACATGCAGCATAAGTAAACAGATACTTTTACCCACATTTGTAGTCTACTGAAGTAATTGGCCTTAATGTTCAATGAGACCATTGTGATCAAAGTTATTCCTTATATTAAACCCAAATACAAAAACCGTTCCTACAGAAATATTAATCTACTTTAATTCTGTTTTTATTTTCTCCAGGGAATGATCGCTAATCACTTTTTATCTGTTAAATGTGTTTTTTTAATGTTTTTAATTATTTTTTTAGGGTGAAAGGAAGGGAGAGGGATAGAGAGATAGAAACATCAATCAGAAACATCATCAACCAGCTTCTTCCTGCATGCCCCCTACTGGGGATCGAGCCAGCAACCCATGCATGTGCCCTGATGGGGATTCGAATCAGTGACCTCTGGGTTCATGGTTCAACATCACCCACTGAGCAACACCGGCTGGGCAAAATATGCTTTTTTTCCTTAAAGAAATTATTTAAAACTTCCTACCAGTAGAGTTTTAAGCAAAAAACAAAAACAAAAAACCCACAAAAAATATAAAACAGATTCCAACATCTATAGCTTTTCCACCTCATGCAATAGAAGGTAAGTCAGGCAGGGAAGAAGAGACATATGGTTGGAGACTGAGTAGTTGTTTTGCTGTCTCCTACTTGAGTAGAGAAAGCAAAAATTTTTTTAAAAAAAGGCAGAGACCAGACAACAAGGAGTTCTTCCTGCAATTCAGCAGACACAATGAAAAAAGTGATATGCTTTTGTGTCCTCTAAAAATCCTTTGTTATCCTAGTTCAATATCCAGATATCTGAGTGGTAGATATATTCCACCTCAATACACAATAACTGCTTAGTTACCTCATTGTCACTTATCCCCACCTGCACTTCTATCCATTGGGGCTGTGTCACAATGAGTAGTAATTGCTGCTCTTCTGGGAGACTGGCTGGATTCCAAGACCTTCATTTGGGTAAGCTTGTGTCTGACATTCAGTGTTTTAATTTCTAGGAATGCTAGTGAAACTGGTCAGAAAGTTGAATAGAACATGCAGGAAATCGATGAGGTGACTAATTCCTGTTTCTCTGGGTGGTGGCTGAAGCTGTACTATAGTTGCAAAATTCCTTAGGTATAGGCTGGGTAAAGGGGTTAATCAGATTCATAATTTATGCCTGGAGGGGATATCTAAGCAATAATATTTGGCATGTGATGTTCAGCATACTCTAGTGATGGGGAGGCAAACCTGAGATTCTCTCTTATTAATAACACCAAATAAGTAGAAATAAATAAAATAATACAATAATAAAATTAAAAAGTAGGAATTCTCACAGATATATGTTTAAAAGAAGAGCTCAAGAGTACCATTTAAACACCAGGGGGTTGAGGGCATGAGTGGGGGGGGGCAATGGGGCGATAAGGACACATATTTAATACCTTAATCAATAAATAAAAAAAGAGCACCATCTATACCAGTGATGGTGAACCTATGACACGTGTGTCAGAGGTGACACGCAAACTCATTTTTTGGTTGATTTTTCTTTGCTAAATGGCACTTAAATATATAAAATAAATATCAAAAATATAAGTCTTTGTTTTACTATGGTTGCAAACATCAAAAAAATTCTATATGTGACACGGCACCAGAGTTAAGTTAGGGTTTTTCAAAATGCTGACACGCCGAGCTCAAAAGGTTCGCCATCACTGATCTATACCTTACGTTCTGGGACACCATTCAGGTTGCAAGCTGCATAAACAAAGGAACTTGGAATACTCACTAATGAACAGTTTCAAATGCCATGTCACATTGTAGCTCCGATGCAGAGGACTTACAACAAGTATTTACTTGTGAGTTCCAAGGATATATCCCACAAATGGACATTTACTTCTTATCTACACTAATAAAAGACAAAGATGCTAATTGACCGTGCCTTCGCTATGCCCCAAGCCACACCCACCAGCCAATCAGAGCGACTATATGCAAATTAATCCAACCAAGATGGCGGCTGGAAGCCACAGAGCTGGAGCAAGCAGGAGGCTTGGTTGCCTGGGGGATGGAGGAAGCCAAGCTTCCCACCTGCTCTGAGCTGGCTGTGGCCTCCACTCATGGCAACAAAGTTTCAATTATAGAAGACAAATAAATCCCAGATACCTGCTTCCAGCCAGCCTCCACTGGGAGCTTGGGTGGCTGGGGGCCGTGGCCAGCCTGCAAACAGACATCAGCATCAGCCCCTTACCAAGGCTGGCCACGGCCTCATGGGGTGAGGGTCCCTGCTGGGGGGCTTGGCCAGCCTGACAACAGCCATCAGCACCTCACCCAGGCTGGCCAAACCCTCATGGGGTGAGGGTCCCCACTGGGGGCTTGGCCAGCCTGAAAACTGACATCAGCCACACACCTAGACTGGCCAGGCACCCCAGCAGGAACCCCCCCCCCCACCTTGAAGGGGGTGTGGAAAGCCTGAAAACTCCCCTCAGCCCCTCACCCAGGCTGGCCAGGCATTCCAGGGGGGACCCCCACCCTAAAGGGGCTGTGGCCAGCCTGAAAACATCCATCAGCCCCTCACCCAGGCTGCCAGGCACCCCAGCAGAGACCCCCACCTTGAAGGGACTGTGGCCAGCCTGCAAAAAGCCATAAGCCCCTCACCCAGGCTGGCCAGGCACCCCAGCGGGACCCCCCACCCTGAAGGGGCTGTGGCCAGCCTGCAAACAGCCATCAGCTTCTCACCCAGGCTGGCCAGGCACTCCTATATAATAAAAGGGTAATATGCAAATTGACCCTAACAGCAGAACGACTGGGAATGACTGGTCACTATGACACACACTGACTACGAGGGGGCAGATGCTCAATGCAAAAGCTGCCCCCTGGTGGTCAGTGTGCTTCCACAGGGGGAGCTCTGCTCAGCCACAAGCCAGGCTGATGGCTGCCAGTACAGCGGTGGTGGTGGGAGCCTCTCCCGCCTCCTCAGCAGCGCTAAGGATGTCCAACTGCAGCTTAGGCCTGCTCCCCACTGGCAAGTGGACATCCCCCGAGGGCTCCCGGGCTCCCAGAGGGATGTCTGATTGCCAGCTTAGGCCCAATCCTCCAGGGAGCAGGCCTAAGCCAGCAAGTGGTCATATCCCGAGGGGTCCCAGACTGCAAGAGGGCACAGGCTGGGCTGAGGGACCCCCCCGAGTGCACAAATTTTTGTGCAACGGGCCTCTAGTCAACTATAAAATAAAGAGATCAACAAAGCCCTTTCCCTTATGTGTAGGATTTCCTTGAGAAGCAACGGCTCCTTGGGTAGTATTGATGCCTATGGAATATACACTAAAACTAATGGCTGGGGGTCCACAGCATAGAAGAACTCTGGCAAGATAGTCCAGTGGAATAGACTGAGTGGACAGTTACAGATTTCTCCAATTTTCACTCCTACCCCTGCCTCCTGCTAAGTTGCCTGAGCTTCAACAACAAAGGTTAAGATACCTTATTTAGGAATTTAACTTATGCAATAGTCTAACCAAATATTTATACATGAATATAAATGGATGCTTGTGAAGCACCTGAAGTTTGTTCAATAAAGGAGTTTGTATGTGTCACTTGGTCTGCAACCTGCCAGGGGCACATTGCGCTGACATTAGAAAAATGTGTTCTTTTCAAAAAGATTTAGCCACATTTCCCTTTTCTTCCCAGTCTCTTTCTAATGATTGGAAGTAGAATGAGACTTCGATTTTAGGATGATTTAGTGGTCTGTGAGTTGGTTTTTTCTTCCCTTGGTATGTGGCCAAGTTCAAAGAAGCAATTGTGTAACTATTAAGGAAATTAGTTATTTGCCAAAGGACAAAGACCTTTTGTCATAAGCCAAAATGAATAACTAAGCCCTTCTGTCTCCATCTGAAGAGGGCCTCTGGGCTGAGAGGAATGTCTGGCTGGTGGTCTAGGTTTGTTCACTGAAGCAGTAGGCAGCCAGATGCTCAAGAATATTGGAGTCAGGAGGCTGGATGGGTGTTGGGAAAGACAAAGAAAATAGGACAGTAAACAAATTAACAGATGTAAAATATATAGCATGGGTGTGCCTGCCTGTTGGGCACACCTCTACATATAGCTACCACTTATTGAGTACCTCCTCTGTTTAAATTACTGTACTAAATAATTTATATGCATTTTATCCTTACAAAAACCTTATGAGGCAGGTATTATTATCATCCCCATTTTATGGAGGAGCAAACTGAGTCTTGGAAGTTGAAGTAAATTGTTCAAAGGCTTCACAACTAGTAAAAGGCCAAGATTTAAACCCAGGTTTCTTTCTTTTGACTTAGGTGTCAGGCATTATGTCTGGCACATTACATATGTCTAATCATCACAATACTCTTGAGCTGCAGGTATGATTATTTCCATGAACAGTCGAATAAATGGTTTTTTCAAATAAGTTAAGCAACTTGCCCGAGATCACATAGTCAGTAAGTTACAGAACAAGGATTGTAATCTAAGTCTGACTCCGAACCCTATGCTCTTAACCACTAAAATGTCACTTCTATTGCAATCTGATAACTGTCCCTATCCTGACTGGTACAGTGAAAGTAGTGGAGGACAAAGAGTGGAGGGTAACCTGAATTTGGTAATCAGAGCAGGAGAGGTTGAGTAATGGAACTGGAGATAAAGTGTCTATTTACTTTGGTATACATAGGGTGTCGGGAGGGGCAATGAAAGACATAGGGAGACAAAGGGTAATGGATTTCTATTCCCTCATGCCCAAATTATAAGAGGAACAGAGGCCACTTAGAACATGAGCTGGGGCTAGGAACTAACACTATTAAAGAATTTCTATTATCTGAGCTGGTTGCTTCTTAGCTCCAAAGTCACCCTTGTTGTTTGCTCTAGGAAAGGGTTCTGGGCCCTTTAAATATTTTACCTTTACCAGCAGGCACAGTGTTAAGCTTTGCCAGTAGGGGACACAAGAGAAACATTTTAGGAGGAAGGGGCTTTTCTTCCTGGTTCAGGTGTGCTGGAGTGCTTGATTTTAGTCCTGAAATGCTAATACCTACCTTGCCCAGTGTCTAGTTCTAGCAGCACACATATCTTCCCCAGCAACAGCTTCCTGTAGTGCCTGCTGCTTTTCCAGCATTCAGTTCCTGTGGTACATGGTGCTCAACAGCACCCAGCAGCTTCTCCCAGTATCCCTTGCTCAGGTGTTTTTGTAGTGGAGTGCCTATGCTGTGATACCTCCCTGTGAACAGCTTTCTTTGGCACTGTAGTGGGTAGATTTACTACAAGTTGCAGAGGGCAGATTTCTAGAAAGTTTTAGAAGGCAGAATTCCAGCAAGTTCTGCTGGCACAGCACCACAGCAATTTCTCTGCTATCAGGTGAGTCACAACTGTGACCTTTCCTCTAAGTTGGATCTCATCCCTGGGAGAAGGGTTGTCCTTTGGGTGTCTAACTCAGCCATTGGGTTAGTGGATGCTCCTTATATCTGCTATCCCTACATCTTTACAGTTCTCTTTAATTCTTACTAGCCAATCCCGTTATACTTAAGACTTACATTATAATTTCTCTGTACAAATTACTGTGTGGTTTCTCTTTCCTGATTTATCCCAGACCAATACAATTAACTCTTCTCAGATCTCAAAGTAAGGTGATTCCTAGGGAAAGAGGATGCTTCTAGGAGGAGAGTTCACATAGGGAGGATAGCCTTTTCCCAGGGACAAGGTCAAAGAGAAAAGAACAATCTTATTTATTTAGGAGGCAGAAGATTACTGCTCTGTCTTGCTTTCCAGTACAAGAAAATTAATTGAACAGCTGTGGCCTCTCAGTTGCTGGAATTCATTCAATGAGGAGGAAAGAAGCTGCTAGATAGGAGAGGAATCTGGAGTCTGAGGACTGCTTAGACCAGCGGTTCTCAACCTGTGGGTCGCGACCCCTTTGGGGGTCGAATGGCCCATTCACAGGGATTGCCTAAGACCATCGGAAAACACATATGTAATTACATATTGATTTTGTGATTAATCACTATGCTTTAATTATGTTCAATTTGTAACAATGAAAATACATCCTGCATATCATATATTTACATTATGATTTATAACAGTAGCAAAATTACAGTTATTTACAGTTATGAAGTAGCAACGAAAATAATTTTATGGTTGGGGGTCACCACAACATGAGAAACTGTATTAAAGGGTCGCAGCATTAGGAAGGTTGAGAACCACTGGCTTAGACCATGAGACTCAAAGGGATTATGATCATTCCTAGTCCAAATTGTACTTGAAGTTCTTTAGCTTGGGTGCTCCAAAGGGGAAGTGGGTATTTATGATGACAGCCTCAGAATGACCACTCTAAGAAAATGACAAATATTGAAGTCAAAATCTCTATAATTGCCCACAGAATCCCTCTTCAAATTTAAGGGTATGTTCCCTCCACTGCTAGAGAGAAAATATTTTCTATTTTGGCCTGGATTTCCTGTGCACATATTTATAGAAATTTTCATACAGCTTAAAATGTCATGAATTCTGGAAAAACTTTTGAAACCTCAGGATAGAAGACAGGTATTTGGAGTTGTTGTGTCAAGATGTTATCCAAGTGCCACAAAGAGAAATGGCTTTCACCAGTGAAAGAACACCAACATAATTTTTATATTACTCATGGATTTGTGCAGTTGAGTTCTTTTTGAATTTAAATAAAATATTTTCTGAAACACATGGTGGTAATTAAGCATCCTTTTGCCCTAGGAATCACCTTATTTTGAGATCAGGGAAGAGAGTTAATTGTATTGGTCTGGGATAAATCAGGAAAGAGAAACCACACAGTAATTTGAACAGAGAAATTTTAATATAAGTATTAAGTATAATGGGATTGGCTAGTAAGAATTAAAGAGAACTGTAAAGATGTAGGGATAGCAGATATAAGGAGCATCCACTAACCCAAGGGCTGAGTTAGACACCCAAAGGACAACCCTTCTCCCAGGGATGAGATCCAACTTAGAGGAAAAGTCATAGTTGTTCTCTCTTTTTTTTTTCCAGTCCTCACCCGAGGCTATGTTTATTGATTTTAGAGAGAGAGAAAGAGAGAGAGAGAAACATCAATTCGCTGCCTCTTGCATGCACTCTGACCAGAAATGGAACTCACAACTCAGATATGTGCCCTGACTGGGACTCAAACCCGCAACCTTTTGGTGTAAGGGACATTGCTCCAACCAACTGAATAAACCAGCCAGGGCTACTTTTGTTCTCTTTATGCCTTCAGGCATCCTCCTTCTTCCAACCCCCTCAAACTACAATACTGCCTCCCCAAAGCTCAATAAATGCAAAATAGAAGGTAAGCATTTAAAAAGGAGAGAATAAGGAAATGTAAATCTCAAGGTCTGATAATTAATTAAAATGCTCCCTGTACATGATATAAGGTCATTTTTGGAGAATTTAGGAAGCACTAGCCCAGATAAAATTCAGAGACACTAAAATTATCATAGTTCATCAGCCAGCTTGCTTAATCGCTAAGAAGTTTTCAGTACACACTTCCCATATCTTAGAGGCCTCATAGCAACAACAACTACATTTGGAGTTGTAGCAGCTTTCAATAAAGGGTGTTTATTCAGAGTTGCCTGTAATACCAATGGACTTTGAGAGGCTTCCAGGTGGCTCACTGGTTAACATCAGGGTACCATGTGTTCATGTTTTGGTGAAGATACCAATCAGCATGGGTGAAAGAGAGAAGTTACAAACCTTCCCTAGGCTTTCCTCTTTTCCTCTCTCCCCATATATATACACACACATACATATACACAGAGGGATCACATAGTCAAGAATAGAATGGGAAAAGGAGTAGTGCCTCAGAGCAGTTTGATAGTTTATACTGTAGCAGCTGGTGGTGACAGGTAGAACAGATGATATGTAGGGTTTTTTGCATTAGTTAAAACTTCTTCCCGAAAAGTCAGAGAGCCATTGATATAAACCAGGGGTTGCTGTAAAGCAGTACTGACTTGCTTGCATTTTCAAAATAGGAATTACTCCTCTGCTGCTGCCATTATAATGATTATAGATTAGAGCACTGGTTCTTACCCAGGGTGCTTGGATGGTCTGGCACATGAAGAACTGGTTTGGAGAGAAGTGATAGCCTAGTGTTTATGGTGGGGCCTAAGACCAAGACCTAGATATGACTCCCAGATTCACCACTAACCATGAATAAGGTAATTAACCTCTCTGAGTCCATTTTCTCATCTGCAAAATAGTGATAATAGTATGTGTAATATAGGATGTTGTGAGAAATAAATGTAATAAGGTGTATAAAGTTTTTGGCATACAACAAAAACTTAACATATGTTATCTACTGTGGTTCTACAGTGTTATTTACTAAAAAACACACTGTCATAACATCCTTGATTGCCTTGCTCTCTTTTGCCAGTTTTAGAGGTGTAGATGTTGCCAGGAGTAAAAATATGTGACCCACACAGATATTCACAATTGAATTTTTACATTAGTGCAAAACTAATTCAAGGATTTTCAATAAATGCTGCTGTGGCAATTGGACATCTTAGGGAGAAAAAACTTGACCTAAGTCATACACCTTATACAAAAATTAACTCAAAGGAAAACTTCAGGCAAAAACAAGGGGATAATCTTTGGAATCTGGTGATAGGCAAAGAGTCCTAAGACTTGATTCTAAAATGAAGACCCATAAAGGAAAAATTGATAAACTATATTTCATCAAAATTAAAAACGTATCTATGAAAGACCTGTTAAGCAGATGAATAAATGCTACAAAGCAGTAGAAGATATTTGTAAGCCACATATTTGACAAAGAACTAGTATCTAGAATAGGGGTCCTCAAACTACGGCCCGCGGGCCACATGCAAATACAAATATTGTATTTGTTCCCGTTTTGTTTTTTTACTTCAAAATAAGATATGTGCAGTGTGCATAGGAATTTGTTCATAGTTTTTTTTTTAAACTATAGTCCGGCCCTCCAACGGTCTGAGGGACAGTGAACTGGCCCCCTGTTTAAAAAGTTTGAGGACCCCTGATCTAGAATATATAAAGAACTCTCAAACCCCAACAGACAAACAAAACAAAATGATTCGGTTAAAAATTGGGCAAAATATGTAGAGACATTTCACCAAAGAGGAAATGTAAATAGCAAATTTGCACGTGAAGAGTTGTTCAACATTATTAATCACTAGTGGCCCAGTGCACGAAATTGGTGCACATTAAAAGGGAATTAATTAGAGGAAATATTTTAATACTAGAGGCATGGTGCACAAAAATTTGTGCACTCGGGGGGTCCCTCAGCCTGGCCTGTGCCCTCTTGCAGTCTGGGAGCCCTCGGGGGATGTCCACTTGCCAGCGGGGAGAAGGCCTAATCTGCAGTTGGACATCCTTAGCGCTGCTGAGGAGGCGGGAGAGGCTCCCACCACCACCGCTGTACTGGCAGCCATCAGCCTGGCTTGTGGCTGAGCAGAGCTCCCCCTGTGGGAGCGCAATGACCACCAGGGGGCAGCTCCTGCATTGAGCATCTGACCCCTGATGGTCAGTGTGTGTCATAGTGACCAGTCATTCCCAGTCGTTCTGCTGTTAGGGTCAATTTGCATATTACCCTTTTATTATATAGGATAGAGGCCTGGTGCATGGGTGGGGGCCGGCTGGTTTACCCTGAAGGGTGTCCCAGATCAGGGTGGGGATCCCGCTGGGGTGCCTGGACAGTATGGGTGAGGGGCTGATGGCTGTTTGCAGGCTGGCCATGGCCCCCAGCCACCCAAGCTCCCAGTGGAGGCTGGCTGGAAGCAGGTATCTGGGATTTATTTATCTTCTATAATTGAAACTTTGTTGCCTTGAGCGGAGGCCACAGCCGGCCAGGGCAGGCGGGAAGCTTGGCTTCCTCCATCGCCCGGGCAACCAAGCCTCCTGCTTGCTCCAGCTCCGTGGCTGCCAGCCGCCATCTTGGTTGCGTTAATTTGCATATAGTCGTTCTGATTGGCTGATGGGCGTGGCTTGGGGCATGGCGGAGGTGCGGTCAATTTGTATGTTTCTCTTTTATTAGATTTGATTGCTATTTGCCCTTTTTCTATAATAGAAGTGTCAGAGATAAAAGAAAATTAGTAAAATGTATATGAAAATCTTCCTCCTGTC
This sequence comes from Myotis lucifugus, assembly GCF_000147115.1. Classification (NCBI taxonomy): domain Eukaryota; kingdom Metazoa; phylum Chordata; class Mammalia; order Chiroptera; family Vespertilionidae; genus Myotis; species Myotis lucifugus. The sequence goes on along the minus strand of NW_005871050.1, from coordinate 8,365,163 downwards.
AGAGTCTGGGGCATGCCACTATACCCAGAGTCAAGTCCCTGCCCACCTGCGTGCACCTCAAAATCACGTGAGACCCAGACCTGGCCGGCCTCATCCCAATCAAGCCACGCCAGGCAAGGGGCGCAGCCTCAGGTTTCCTGTCAAGCCACGCTGGGTGGGGGGCTCAGCCTCAGGTCCCCCGTTAAGCCCAACTGGGTGGGGGGCACAGCCTCAGGTCCCCTGGCCTGGTGCTGGGCTGGGGTTGCAGCCTGAGGTCCCCCAGTCTGGCGCTGGGGCAGGGGGCGTGGCCTGAGGTCCCCCATCAAGCCCCACCAGGGTGGGGGTGTGGCCTGAGGTCCCCTGGCCCAGCGCTGGGGTGTGGGGGCGTGGCCTGAGGTCCCCCATTAAGCCCTGCCAGGAGGGGGGGCACAGCCTGAGGTCGCCCGTCAAGCCCCACCGGCCAGGGGAGTGCAACCTCAGGTGCCCTGACCTGGCCCGGCACCATACAGCCTCAGGTCCCTGCTGATCACTCATTATGGCTCGTTATGGGAACCCCACCTCCACTATTGGCACAGCCATCTTGTGTTACGGGAACCCTGCCTCTGCTGTGGGTGCAGCCATCTTGTGACGGTGTTATGGAGTGAGGGTCAATTTGCATATCACCTCTTTATTATATAGGATTAGGGAAAAGGAAATTAAAACCACAATGAGAGATCACTACACACTTGTCAGAATGGCTAAAATAAAAATAAAAATAAAAAAGATTTCATAAAAAACTGGTAAAGATGTGAAGAGACTGAATCACTTATACATTGTTGATAGAAATGTTAAATAATACAGTCACTCTAAAACTGTTTGCCTGCTTCTTTAAAAAATTAAACATACAGCCCAGCCGAAGTGGCTCAGTAGTAGAGTGCTAACGAATGAACCAGGAGTTCAAGGTTTGATTCCTGTTCAGGGCACAGGCCTGGGTTGCAGGCTCCATCCCCAGTAGGGAGCATTCAGGAAGAAGCCAATCAATGATTCTCTCTCATCATTGATGTCTCTCTCTCTCTCTCCCTTTCCTCTCTGAAATCAATAAAAATATATTTTTAAAAAATCAAACCTGCAACTACCAAACAAATCAGGAATTGTACTCTGTGCACTTATCTCCTCCAAAATAAAGACTTATATTCACACAATAATATATACCTGAATGTGTATAGAGCTTTATTCATAATAGCAAAAACCTAGAAAAAAATAAGATTTTCTCAACAGTTGAATGCTAAATTGTGGCACATCCAAACAATGGAATACTACAAAATCAACTACTGAGACACACTATTATATGAATGAATCTCGAGAGAATTATGCTGAGTGAAAAAGCCAACCCAGAAAGGTTACATAATGTATGATTCCATTTATATAAAATTATTGAAATGACAAAATTTTAGAAATGGAAAACATATTAGCAGCTGGTGTAAGGCAGAAGGGAGTAGGGCAACATGAGGGATCCTTGTGGTGATGAATTGTTCTGCATATTGACTGCACCAATGTCAATATTCTGATTGTGCTATTGTACTACAACATTGCAAGATGTTATGGATGAAGAGTATACGGGGTCTCTCTGTATTATTTCTTACAACTGCATATGAGTCTTCAATTTTCACAAAATAAAAAAATAATTTAACAAAAGGAAAGAAAAAAGATATGGATAGAAAAAGCAGAGTAGAAATAAACCTTGCTCTTTCCAATACAGTTCATGTACGTGTCTCAGATTATGGCAGGGGTTCAAGCTTGGCAGGCTACTGCAGAGACCCACTAGTATAGGAAAGCAAGACAGAGTTTTTCTGAAGAGATAGCACTTGCTCCTCTAACTGGGACATTAGTTATTGCTCTTACAAATTTGAAAACTGGGAGGCATATGACACAATTAATGAAGGTTAAGATGCTCTGGGTTAGAGTCAGAACTAGTAAAGTTCCTGAAAGTCCTCCAAACAGCTGTGTTGCTAGTACCTAAGCTGTTACTGAGCAAGCCTCCTTTGAGATCATTTAAGCAGAGGGACCTCAGAGGAAACAGTATTCTTTTGCTTGGCCTCTGAAGAAGAGAGACAAGAGAGAATAGCCATAGGATGGTTCTCTTCTTGAAGGCAGTGTGGAGAAGGAAAAGTGAGGCCTGAGAGTGGTAGCAGAGAAAAGACTGAGGATCACAGGCCTGACACGGAAGAAAGCAAAGATTTCTCTGCCTCCATGTGTTTGGGTAATTGGACATCTCTTTATCTATCATGGATGTCATGCAGTACTTCAGGCAACGTGGAAGAAAAATGTTGGGTAAAGACCAACTGAGTGTTGACATTTCATTTTTAAAAGCTAACTGTTCACACGTGAATGTGCAGAATATTGAAGACCAGTCTGATTTTCCATCTGGACAATGGATCACTACAGGGATAATGCATTTCTACCACTGGCTGAACACTTTCAAACTGACACAACAGTTTTTCTTGCTATTCTCTTCTTTTCCGTGAAGTCATTAAATGATTTTATTTGATTAGCACTGACTCTAGGCCTCCTCACATACTGACTCCCTGTTTACCAAATCCACGAAAAAATGCCCAGTTCAGGCAGTCTACCTACAATCAGCAGAGTTCCTTGGGGTCAGCTGCATATCCAATGTGTCTGAATTAAAGTATTCTAAGGTGAACCGAGAGCCCCCATTCATGTATATGCCTGCTGTAGCCATCAGGATATAGCTGTCTCACAGGAGCAGGATGGGATAGCTCTGTTTCTATGCTCATTTCCCATCTTCTCTAATGCTCCAAGGGTAGAGAGGAGCTTCTTATGTTTCAAACTGCATTTTGTGTTCAGCCCATTTTCACAGGGTATAGTATCTTCCTGCCTTTCCTACCTTCTTTTCTGGCTTCCAGCTCTAATATTTGATTCTGTTAGAAGTGCTGTAGGTGTTTTTTGTTTTTTGGGGGAGTCTATTTCTTAAATAGAGCCTTTTAGTTTCCATTGGGCCATTATGTTCTCCTGAAGCGATGTTTTGTCATCAGTCATTAATATTTAATGTGACTAGAAGCTTTCACAAAACCTATTGAGGTGCACATGCTTTAAGTGGCAAAGCTGTTATTCAATGATATTGGGTGGGTACACTAATTCAACCTACCCATGAGAGAAGGTGACCTCCTAGTCCCTCTGGCTCTGTGTCTACATTAATATAACTGAAACCTGATGCCAGTATGAAAACATCTGTTTGCCCTAGAAGTGAGGGCTGTAGGATTTTTTTCTGACATCATCAAAGTAACTGATGATTTCTAAAAACATTGGAAAAATATAAAAAATACAAGTGTGAAAAGACCTACATATGACAAATGTCTATTATGGTATTGCTGTAAGAAAGTAAACTAGAAACAACTCAACTGTCCAGTAATAGAGGATTGGTTTAATAAATTAAATGATATCTAATATAATAAAAGACAAACATGCAAATTGACCATACCTTTGCTATGCCTTAAGCCACATCCACCAGCCAATCAGAGTTACTATATGCAAATTAACCCAATCAAGATGGCGGCCGGCAGCCACGGAGCTGGAGCGAGCAGGAGGCTTGGTTGCTCCAGTGATGGAGGAAGCCAAGCTTCTCGCCTGCCGCGGCCAGCTCTGAGCTCCACTGAAGGCAACAAAGTTTCAATTATAGAAGCTAAATAAACCCCAGATACCTGCTTTCAGCCGGCCTTGGCCACAGAGCTGGAGTGAGCAGGAGGCTTGGTTGCTCCGGTGATGGAGGAAGCCAAGCTTCCCGCCTGCTGCAGCCGGCTCTGAGCTCCACTAAAGGCAACAGGTTTCAATTATAGAAGGTAAACAAATCCCAGAAAAAAAAAGAAAAAAAGGAGAGGCTGGGAGCTTCCGTTGCTGGGGGGGCTTGGCCAGCCTGAAAACGGCCCTCAGCCCCTCACCAGACTGGCCAGGCAACCCAGTGGGGACCCCCCACCCTAAAGGGGGTGTGGCCAGCCTGAAAAAAGCCATCAGCCCCTCATCCAGGCTGGCCAAACCTCCAGGGGGTGAGGGTCCCCACTGGGGGGGGGCTTGAACAGCCTGCAAACAGTCATCAGCCCCTCACCCAGGCTGGCCAGACACCCCAGCGGGACCCCCACCCTGATCCGGGACACCCTTCAGGGAAAACCAGCCGGCCCCCACCCATGCACCAGGTCTCTATCCTATATAATAAAAGGGTAATATGCAAACTGACCCTAACAGCAGAACGACTGGGAATGACTGGTCACTATGACACACACTGACCACCAGGGGGCAGACGCTCAATGCAGGAGCTGCCCCCTGGTGGTTAGTACGCTCCCATAGGGGGAGCTCTGCTCAGCCACAAGCCAGGCTGATGGCTGCCAGTACAGTGGCGGTGGTGGGAGCCTCTCCTGCCTCCTCAGCAGTGCTAGGATGTCCGACTGCAGCTTAGGCCTGCTCCCCGCTGGTAAGTGGACATCCCCCGAGGGCTGCTGGGCTGCCAGAGGGATGTCTGATTGCCAGCTTAGGCCCAATCCCCCGGGGAGCGGGCCTAAGCCAGCAGGTGGTCATCCCCCGAGGGGTCCCAGACTGCGAGAGGGCACAGGCTGGGCTGAGGGATCCCCCCCCCCCAACGAGTGCACACATTTTTGTGCACCGGGCCTCTAGTATTTATATAATGAAATACCTTACAGTCAGTAGGACTGGTGATGTAGATCTATGTTTACTGACATGGGAAGATGCCAAGATACATTAATAAGTGAAAAAAATCGGCTAAAAAATATAGTCATCTCTTCTTATTTGCAGGGGATATATTCCTAGGACCCCCCCAGTGGATGCCTGAAATCATAGATAGTACCAAACCCTATATATATATACTATGTTTTTTCCTAGACATACATACTATGATAAAGTTTAGTCTACAAATTAGCACTGTAAGAGATTAACAACTAATAATAATAAAGTAGAAAAATTATAAAATATGCTGTAATAAAAGTAACATAAAGTGGTCTCTCTCAAAATATCTTATTGTACTGTATTGATCCTTTGCTTCTTATGATGATGTGAGATGGTACAATGCTGAAATGATGAAATGAGGTGAATGATGTAGGCATTGTGAAGTAGCATGAGGCTACTATAAGTGTTACTTGAACACAAGCACTGCAATACGATGGCAGCTGATCTGATAACTGAGATGGCTACTAAGTGACTACTGGTGGGTAGCTTATACAGTGTGAATATGCTAGACAATGGAATAATTCATGTCCTGGGTGGGACAGAGTGACACAACAGAAGATTTCATTACACTACACAGAATGGCACATAATTAAAAATTTAGGAATTGTTTATTTTTGGAATTTTGCATTTAACATTTTTTGGACCATGGTTGACCACAGGTAACAAACCACAGAAAGGAAAACTGTGGAGAAGGGGGCACTATTGTATATACCATATGATTAAATTATTTTTATTAAAAAAACAGACACACTGGCCAAAAAGCCAGAAAATGTATACACCAAAATGTTACTACATATTCTCTCTGAGTGTTGTGATTTTCATATCTTTCTTTACTGTCTGAATTTTTTTAAAGCATATAAACCAAAATTAATTTGTTAAAACACACTATGGGACAACTCAACTGTTCAATAATAGAGGATTGGTTAAATAAATAAAATGATATATTTATATAATAGAATACCTTATAGCCAGTAGGACTGATGTTTTCATACCTAGCAACAGATTTCAGTTATAAAGCAAAATTATTTTGTTAAAACATATTATGGGATTATAGCTATAAACTTACAAATTACTTAAAATCACAATCCAAGTAACCTATCTATTTCCATTCAAGCCCCAGGTGTGTGTGTATGTGTGTGTGTTTTTTTTGTTTGTTTTTTTTTGTGTGTGTGTGTTTTAAATATATTTTTTTATTGATTTCAGAGAGGAAGAGAGAGGAGGAGAGAGATAGAAACATCAATGATGAGAGAGAATCACTGATTGGCTGCACCTGCATGGTCCACACTGGGGATCAAGCCCACAACCCAGGCATGTGTCCTGACAGGGAATTGAACTGTGACCTCCTGGTTCATAGGTCCACGCTCAACCACTGAGCCATGCTGGCTGAGCTAAAGTCCCAGTTTTTAATCTGAGTAGTGGTTGGCAAACTTCTCTGTAAAGGGCCAGATTGTAAATTTTTAGGATTTGTAGGCCATGTAGCTTCTGTTGTAACTATTCCACTTTGTTTCTGTAGTGCTAAAGCAGACAATATGTAAACGATTAGCATCGCTATGTTCCAATAAAACTTTATTTATTGAAACAGGCAATGGGCCGGCTTTCACCCACAAGTTGTAGTTTACTGAACTCTGTTCTAAAGTGCTAAAAGAGGAGGCTGAAGTCCCATGTACATTGAGAATTAATGTTTTTCTCTGTTCTCCTGGGTCAAGACAAGCAATATTACTAGTTGCTGCTCTCCAAAGTTGAGGCAAAAAATGGCCTGGAGACATAACTGAAAGTTCCTAATTTTTTTGTTACTTGGGTGGAGAATTTTCCTACTCCATATGTGGGCCTTGCTTTAGTTAGGGCAACCCTGTCCACCAAAGTGAACCTTAGATCTGCCATAGATAAAGCCATGGTTACAGAAGCCCACTAACCAACTCAAAAGGGTTGAAGAATTCACAACCACTATCTGAGTGACTTTAACTAGAACCAGAAAGCCCAAAAGTATTGGTGCTTCCTATGGTCTACCAGTATTAACAGACTCCATAAACCAGTTTTCTGAGGAGATGATTATAATCTGTCCACAGGAAAGCTTTTAAAAATCTTAAAATGTTCAACAACAGCTTAATTTAGGAGTTTAAAAGACTTATGTAGTTGAAGCAAAATACACATGAGGAAAAAAGGGAAGTTTTAGCTGAAGATGGTCAGAAGATGGTCAGGCACTCCTAGTCACAGACAGCACCCCGATTCCCAGAAGAGCAATGGAACCAGTTTAACTGTGTGGAATTAGTTCCTGAAGGCACTTTTCCGAAGGTGCCTTTGACTTAAATTACAATCAGTAGTGTGATTTCTCTTTTTAAAAATATGTTTTTATTTATTTTAGAGAGAGAAACAGCGATCAGTTGCCTCCTGTATACACCCTGACTCGGGATTGAACCCGCAACCTGGGCTGGTGCCCTGACCGGGAATTGGATCAGTGACCTTTTGTTGCATGGGACAATGCTCAACCAACTGAGACATACTGGCCAGGGCAGTGGTGTGATTTCTTAAAGCAGTTTATTTGACATAGACAATCTATAAAAAGTATTTTCTACTTCTTTATTCTTCAAAGTAAGGAAGATTAAATTATTGCTTACACACACACACACCTGAAATGCTTCCAAATTACATAGCTTGCTGCTATCTAAAATATTATTCAATCACACTTAATGGTCTGACCACTCAAAGGAAGTCACGTAAGAAGAGAATGTATTAGGTATTCGATTCAGAGAACCATAGCCAGATACTCAGGATTCCAGGTTACAGCAAAGCTATATATTCCGAATTCCTAACCTGGGAAAATCTGACATAAAGCACCAACAATTTACTAACAGACTTTCAGGAATTGGAGGCAGCCCAGGGCACTTGCGGAGCAGTCCACCACAACAGGCCATTCAGAAAAGTGGGGAGTTGGCTATGGTGGGTTAAAAAAAAAAGGAAGCAGGAAAAGGTCTTTAAGAGAACAATAACAAAAATTCAATGGACAGTGTTTTGAAGATTCAAAAGGAAGTGGGGGAATGGAGTGAAGATGCTGGTTGAGATAAATGTGATCTCAGGGCGAAAGGGAGGACCAGAGAAGAAACACAGACATATAGCTAGTACTGCGGTTTCTATTTGACAGAGGCAGGGTAAGTGACTTGTCCAAGGTCCCTGTCAGTTATCTTAAAATGTAAATTCACTCAGTTTGTACTCTGATTTTATAGCCCACCGTGCCATCCAGCTGCTCATTAAGCTGGTGCCTGTTCATTTCCCAGAAGATTTAAACAACTTAGAAATACTATGCAGTATGTAGGTATGAAATGATTACTTGACTCTATGGAGATGGCAGAAATTTTAAGGTGTGCAAACTGCTTTGAAGCCTGTGTCTTATTCTGAATAATGGGGATGGGACATTCCAGCTGTTCCATGCTAGTGGATTAGAGGTAGCATTTCCAATTTAGAGAATGACAATAAAATTGCTATCATTTCTTAGAAAGTTTCAAATGTTTAACTTAAATGAACTGATGTAGATGAAAGTACAGTGAACAAGAAGTGTGGAGGCAAGGAATCTGACTTCTAGTGACAGCTCTGTCACTATGTTTATTGTGTGATCTTGACTACTAGTCACTTTCACTTGTTAGCTCCTTCGCCTGTGGGATGAGGAGGATGGACTCCATAATCTTTAAAGGATCTTTCCTCTCTCACGTTTTATGATTCTGTAAATTCCTGGTGGGTTTTCTCACTAACATTTATTTGCAAGGGCCATTCTGCCATCTACACAATTTAAGTTTTCAGTAAATCACAGATGGTCTTAAATAAAATTCTCCCCCTTGAACAGGATATTTGTGTTGAAATGGCTTATGTCAGGTATGACCTTTTTAATTCAGAACAGCTCTCTAGTGGTTCATTAACTCACCCCTTGGGCAGCACAGCAAGCAAGTACTATTACAAAAAGCCCCAACTGTGCAGCCAGAAAGAGCTGCCCTATTACCTAGTGAAAACAAAGTGGTTTCCTCTTTGTACCCACACTGGTCAATTTTTAGATCAGAACATATGATTCTATCACTGAAGGAATCCTGGACAACTCACAGAAACCTGTGCCAAGTTTAACACTTGCTTTGAGGACTAAGCTGAAGTTCTTTCCATAGGAAATGATGGAATTACTTCTAAATAATTGATAAGAGCAGCTCTCTTTCCTAGATAATTAAAAATGCTTAGGAGATATAATTGTAATTATAATAGCCCATTTTTCATATAATTCCATATTTTATAACCAGGCCAATAAATTTATTTTTTCATTTAAATTTTCTTAATAATCCACTGAGGTAAATAAAATAGGTATTATCTTCATTTACCAAATAAAGAAACTAGGGCTCAAGAGGTTAAAGACTTCTCCCAGATCTCTTAGTAAGTGGCAGAGCCAAAAATAGAACTCACATATCAACTAGTTCATCTAATTCACCAAAACATTTTGTCAATTCTCCAATTATACTAATTGTGAGGTGTTGTCAAGAATGCAAGTAAAAAATCAGAAATTGTAGTACTGTGCCTAAATATTGCAAAATAATTTTCCACTAATCTGAAGACTTCTGACATAGGTTTAATTTCTTACAATGGGATCAGTGGCGAGGAGAACTCTCTGAAAAAAATACATATTACACAATGAATTCAATTGATCGTTATATTTCTACTACAGTCAAAACAAATATTTTTTGAACATCCATATAACTGGCTCTGTACAAAGTGATATGGAGATATACAAAAGTATAAAACATGATTCCTCACCTCAGAGAGATTCATAAACACTAAATAGTATATAATAAATAGCTCAATATTATAATCACAACAATAAGTGCTATAGGGACATGGGGAAGGGAAAAATCAGCGAGGAACGTCCTCATGGAAGAAATAGAATTGAATAAAGCATTTAAAATATGGGTAGAATTTCACTGGCAGAAAGGTGGAAGAGGATAATTTCAGGTTAAAGGGTGAGTGAAGGGTGTATAAGAGAATAGCATGAGCTAAACCAAAGGGATGGCATATATGAGACTGTGAGGATACTCATCTGAGTGGAGAGTAGTGGGGTAGAATAAACCACAGTTCATCCTAAGTGTTTAGGGAGAGGGCTTTCAGCCTTTTTTAGTATTCTATTCACTCATGAATAAAATGATATTGAAGGTAGAAATAAAAATTTTTAAGAGTTTGGCTCTGGAGGCAAACAGACCTGGGTTTGAGTACAAGGATTACCACTTACTTGCTATATTACCTTGAGTTAATTAATTAACCTTTTGGGGATTAGTTTCCTCCTCTATAAAATAAGGCTATAATGTGGAGCCTATGACATAATGCCTATCAAGTACTCAGCAATATTCTGTGACATGGTAAGTATTCATTAATGGAAACTGTAATGAAGGCGATCCATTGAATGAGACTTTATTTTATACCTTCTTTAAGTTTTTCATAAGAATAAATTACAAAGTAAAAAGTGGTTTTGGTTCAACCACTTGTTTTAATTTTTTTACTCAAATTTTAATTTAAAAACATGATGACCATAGTAGTGAGGACAGAGTGAGAGATAATGTTGAATAGGAAGTTAAGATCAGATCTGGCAGGACCTTCATGGTTGGTTTGAAGAAATTGCCCTGTGGGGAATGCATGTGCCTTCTGACTAAGGAGAAGGAGCCAGAGGAATCAGCTCAAGGGCACTTAGCCAACTGCTAGCAAAAGTATCCCAAACTTGTAAACTGCTTATCCTTACTTTCATCTATTCATCCATTTGAGAATCTTGACTCCTCTCTGTATGTTGAGCATATGTGCCTTCCTTCATATACTTTCTGATGAATGGGAATTTTGGATCAACATTTTGTCCTGGAGGCCCTGGGTATACTCACTTTCTAATAAGAGGTCAGAGACATCTAAGCAAAGGGTCAGATTCACATAGGAGTAGTCTGAGTAACTCTAGGGAAGTAAATCCCTAGCTTAACTAAAGCATGAGGAAATAACATGTGCCAACAATGATAAGCAACAGAATCCCAGGAAAGAGCAACTGTTACTTGAGCCTAGAAGGTCATGAATGTGGAGCACATTTTCAAAATAGGAGCCCAGGGACATTGCTGTAATTACCAACCAATGAGCCTCCCCTTAGTACCAGAAAAACAGATGGATACATTAATTAAAGGGGGATAGAGAGGGAGAAACAGAGAACAATGTAATATTTAAATGTGAGGAACTCAAGAGAGTCAAAGTAGCTCTGTTTCTGATAAAGAAAATTATCATGTTAACTCCAGGTAGCTCTATCCATCCCCTAAATACCTATGAAAAGTTAAATGTTTTCAAATAGTCCTCATAAATAGTTTTCCTTGTTCCAGGGTGGAATACAGTGTTGCTTTTGAAGTAAATAAAGCTTGGGAAGCCACCCTCTATAACCACATACATGCACCATCTTTCTTATGTTTTTTTCCTGTTTCTTTTTCAAAGGGGGGGCTAACAGATTCTAAAAATGACAGCTTGTTGAGCTTGTTGACTGTAACTGTTAAAGAATGACTTATTAAACAGATGATGTATAAGCACTTAGGAAAGTAAGTGGTGACTAGAGAAGCCTGTGTAAGAACATGTCTAATTAAGTAAAATAATTTTGTTTATTTTTCCTTTGAAAAAGATACTATAATGACAGCTTTATGGCAAATCTTTCACAATTGCCTTATAAAAAACAGCAAAATATGAATCAGATGATAACTTAGCTGGATTCCTAGTTGGTTAAAGAACTGCACTCAAAGAGTGGTGATGAATGATTGACAACAATTTGGGTGGAGGTCTCTAACAGTTGCTATATGGCCTTCTACTGGCCCATGTCCTGTTCAATATTTTAATCTATGATATTTGGATGAGGCATATAACATGCTTGCTTGCTTGTTGAAAGTGCAGATAAGACAAAGCTAGAGAGTACACTTAACTTATTTGATGATAGAATTGAGTTTCAAAAGTAATTGTCACCACTATTTATTGAGTATCTTCTAGGCCCTACTGTACATATGCTAGCTATCTCATTGAAACCTTAAAGCCACAGTAAACTAAGTTTTAGAGAGACTTTAAGTAGCTTGTCCAAAGCTACACAGATAATAAGTGGCATTGCCAGGAGTAAAACCCAAATCTGTCTGCTAGCAAAGCTCATGTTTCTTCTCATACACTATACTGCCAGCCACTATTCTACATTGTCTTAACAAACTAGACTATAATGATTTTTCCTCAAGACAGGACAGAACAGAGCAGAGGTTGAAAGCTCTGGGAAACAAGGGAGACTCAATCAGATTTACTATGGCTTTCTTGAAGGATCAGGGTGGTGCTAAGTTGATGGTGAAAAACAGCACTTGGACTAATAAATTGCTGGGAATATTCTGAGCTAAAAGACAGTGACTGTCACTATTTCCTGGTTTTGTTATTATATCTATCTTTATTTGTATGAGAAAAGTGGCTGGAATGATGAGCCCAAAACTATGAAAATTGAATATAATACAAGATAGAAAGGGGGTAGCTATAGAAGAATAGAATGGAGGAAATATGACTTCAGTGTAACTCATATTCCAGACAGAGATCTATGGGTTTATTTTCAATTTTAATATGAAATAGCAATATGAATGGCTTCATAAAAATCAGATATAACTCATGCTGTAGTAACAGAGGCACTAAGTTGACTCTAGATCCTGAGAACTTTTTGCACACTACTTTTTCTCTGGCCACTATGTTCTGTTGTGATGGGCAGGCAGGCAATAAGAGCAACATTGAATGTTACCAGAGGGAAATGACTGGGATGAAGTGTTTGGAAACCATCTCTTAATGAAATAACTAGAAAATTTAGCTTAGCGAGGAGAAAACATAGGAACTGTATTCAAATATTGAAAGGACAATCATGTGGAAAAAAAGATTACACTTGGTCTGATATATTTTATAGTGAAAAGCTAGAACCTAGGAGGAAGCTTAAGGATCAATATAAGGACGAAATTGATAATAAGTAGAGTGGTCTAACCATGTACTGATAATAGATAAGATTTAGATACCCAGTACTATGGTCTACTGCCAAAATATCATCTCATGGGATCCCCAAGAGCACATGAGGTTCATGGAGAGAGGAGTGGCTACATTGTAAAGCAATGATCTTAATGTTATTTGGTGCATTTAAACACATGCTTGATGAATGTCTGTCAGGAACATGTCACATGCAAGTTTGTATTGAGATGGCAGGGTAGGGAGTGGCAGTTGAATTAAATGATTGTGTAAAGCATCATCCAATCTAAAACTCAGTAAATCTTATACTTTCCCTGTTTTCAACTTTATAATATTACACATGGTAATCTGATGGTCCAAATATAGCATTTTGAACTATCAATATATTGCTATGTGTCTACTAGTATATGCACATGCACATATACACACAATATACATTTATTTTTTAATCATACACACACCAGAGTTTAAAGAGAAAGATAGGGATCTGGGAATGTGGAGGTTTTGAATAATTTGTATGCCTAACAATACTAAATCTATTAATTAACCCCATGCAATAAAGTGAGAAAATAAAATATGCTGCATTTATGTTGGTCAGGAATTGAAATACACCTCACATTTTCAAAAACAGACAATGAGAAAAAATACAAAATGTAAATTTCAAAGGATTTAATCTCAATGGCTGAATCACAGGATGGTTCTCTTGCTCCATCTTTGTAAATCATCCTATATAATAAAGAGCTAATATGCAAATGGTCATCATGCCCTCACACTGTCACGCCCTCACGTCCTAACGGCTCAGACACTCAACACTGGGGAAAGAGGAATGGGGACCAGCCAGGTGCAAATGAGCTTGCGAGAGAGGAATGGGGACCAGCCAGGCTGCGGCCCGGGAGAGGGACAAGCCACTCGCCCCGTGGTCCTAGGTGCCAGCGGCTGTGCTTGCGCCTGCAGCCCGGGAGAGGGACAAGCCGCCTGCCCCTCAGTCCTGGGTGCCTGCAGGTGCGGCCCGGGCGAAGCCACCCGCCCATGATCCCCTGTGGCTGTGGCCGGCTCAGGTGAAGCTGGCCTGGGTCCTGGGTGCCTGCGGCTGGCCAGAGGGAGGGAAGCCCAGGTCCTGGGTGCCTGCGACCAGCCAGAGGAGGGAATCCTGGGTCCCAGGTATGGGGCAAGGCAGAGGTGGTTAGGGGCGATCAGGCCAGCAGGGGAGCAGTTAGGGATGATCAGGCCGGTAGGGGAGCAGTTAGGGGTGATCAGGCAGGCAGACAGAGATGGTTAGGGGCGATCAGGCAGGCAGGCAGGTGAGTAGTTAGGAGCTAGCAGTCCCGGATTGAGAGAGGCAGTCGGACATCCCCTGAGGGGTCCCAGATTGGAGAGGGTGCAGGCTGGGCTGAGGGAACCCCCTCCCTGCACGAATTTAGTGCACTGGGCCTCTAGTATATATAATAATTTACAGAGCCCTAACTTCGACTTTGTGTCCATCACTGTGCTAGAGGACTTTAGTGTATTGCCTTATTTTAAACTTTCAACAATCTGACAAGGTTAGTATGAAGATATTATTTCTATTTTAAAGTCGAGGAATCAGATTCTCAAAGAGAAGCAAGTAATTCAATATCACACAGTTAGGACATAGCAGTGCCAGGATTTGAGCACAGGTATTTCTGACTTCATACTGTCTACTATGCTAAAGCAATACCCTTTCCCACTTTTCTTTCCTCGGTTAGCACAAAGCAGTTTGAAAATGTAAAGTATAGCACAGATAGTAATGGCTATCATTGGTAAATAAACATAACATCCAACATTCATATTCACATAATCTCTGTCATGAAAAAAAATGTTCATTCTAACAAAAAGCTTGGTTTCTTTAGCACAGATGGGGAGAAATTTGGAGATTCCTGGCCTGATCTATGGGCTTGATTTTAAGAGCAGAAGAATGTACTGGAAGAACTATTAGAGGGAAAAGGCATAGTAATAAGTACTCCTTTATTTCCACAATCTAGATTCTAAATTGGGAGAGCTAACAGAGGGAGCTCCCAGTCGAAGGTGCCATTAATGAATATTCTAAAGCAATGCAGTGAATTTCCTGATCAGTCTGAGGTCTAATGCTACAAAGCTAGTTATCCTTTTGATGGAGCTTCATGATCACTCTCCATCCCCCATTAATATAAATGAATCAAGTTTAGAGGAAGTCCTGAGTTCAACTGATTCCTAAGGGTTTAAAACAGATACGAAAGATGGCAATGAAGTACTAAAAACTGCCAGGAAAGATTTGGTTGACTAGCTCCAACTTAAGCCCTTTTTCAGAACCTGTCACTTGTTCTCCACAGCCTGTGATGAAATATAATCCCTGAATCAAACAGACCACAAGTTCTCATTTCTGAGAAGGCATAAGTGGTGTGAAGAGTAATTGCTACTGTGACAATTCAAGCAATTGGTGAAAGGCCAGTGCGTTTCCCAGCTTACACATTCCTCTTAAGCTTCCCGTTAGTGAGAGTCAATGGGCTTGCCAGCAGACACTGTTTATACTCACCGTCTTTCCCATCCAGACCGGACACTCCAGGAACAATTACTGAATAATGAACTTAAGCCACACCCCTAGCCTCACATAGCTTCATTTCCCTGGTGGACTAATGTGTAACTGCTTTACTGCCAACACAAGAGTCCTCATAAACTTACAGCCTCATCGTTCTTTATATTGGGGTCTTGCTTTTTGCCTTTTCTTATGTTTTAGTTAAACCGCGTCCTTGTTTTAGGTAGTGAGGATAGTAAATTAACAGCTGCAAACCAGTTCTTGATGGCTATCAGAGGCCAGATTTCTTCCTGCCTTAATTAGCCCTGCTTTTAACTATTCCTGCCATCATCTCCAACTTGATATGAACCTAGGATCCCCATTTCTCTCCAATAAGGATTTCCCATGCCAAAACTGCCTACCATAAGGGAAAGCCTAAACAATTGAGCTGCTGCTAGACTCTAAGCATGAAGCAATCCCATTTCCAACTAGCTGATGAGGAATGTGAACATAAGACGCAGGTGAATTCAAGGGAAAATAGGGAAGATGATTATATTTGGTCCCTCAACCTCTGACCCAAACCCAGCTGGGTGGCTGTGTCCACGTGGGGCAGGCACTGGCACAGCCAGAACCAGAATTCCAATGAGGGTCTTCTTTCTTCATCACAAAAGAACAGCTGTGTGCAAACCAGAAATGAGTAAACATCTAAAGGCCAGGAGGCCAGTTAAGAGGCTACAGTATAACATAGGCTGATAATAGTGAAAAAGTAAAAGGATTGCTATCCATGCTTATCTCTCACTCTTAAATATTAACTGGAATATGAAGAAAGAGACTGGCACCATAGAGCTGATCAAACTTGTTTAATGGTGGCAGTAGCACCATCAAACTGGTCTTTAAGTTTGTGTGGAAGGGTGATTTGAGGCACTTTCCTTGGCCAGTGAGGCAGAGGAATCAAGATATGAAAAAGATCTGAAAATTGCAACTTAAACAATTACTCTAAATGTAATTTATTATAAATTACACATAGTCTTAGATTGTACTCTCCTAGCAGACAGAATACACGTCTACCATGTTTCAATTTTTTTTCCAATACACCTAAGATAGCAATTAACACTTAGCAGAAAGTTTGAATTCCCCTAAACCTCTTCATACAAGCAATGGCTTTTCAAATGAAAAAGACTGAACTATAAAAAAAAAGAATCAATTCCCAACTTAAGACCCTTTCAATACTAAGAGTTTCAACTTATTTTCAGAATTTAATTCCCCTGTTCAACTTTGTAAATCCATGCAGATAAAAGGGACCCATGTGCATCCTGGTTTCAGGAGAATATCAACCATTATCTCCCTGAATTTAGTTTGGAGTTTTACCCCTAAGGTGACTCTGGACACAGTGTACAGATGACCTGTTTTCAGACACAATGCAGCTCTGAGCTGTGGGGCTAGTGCCCCTGAAGCAGGGCTTTTCAAAGAGATTCACTGCTGAACAAGCTCTTTGCACACTGCAATTAGGCCCAACCAGCAGTTCCCCATTCGATGTGTCTTCCAATAATAGAGATTTGCAGCAATGTGTACCAGACTTGGAGTATTACTCAGCTCTACCAAGTTCTCAATTGGGCAAGTGTCCCTCTTTAAGTCTGGAGTCTTCACTTTCTTTGGACAAATGTATTTATTCAACATTTGGAGGCTTGTGGACAATTGAGATTCTAGCTCAGGCTGTAGCTACCACTTAAGAAGGCCTGCAGTCTATACCCAAAGATTAGAAGCAAATGTGCAGTGATGTATTTAGAGGAAAATGCTCATTATGATCTTCTTTCCACCAAAGTTGGGAAAATTCTGAATAACAGTAACAAAGGGCACAGAAGGTTGCTGCTACAAAGATGGAATGCATATTAAGTACATTGCTACACATTTAGTGTGTACTCCTTACAACCTAGTTTTCAAAGAGAACTGAACCAGGGACCAAGAGTCCATAATTCTATCATGTCACTTCTTTCTAAGGCAGCGGTTCTGAACCTATGGGTCGCGACCCCTTTGGGGGTCAAACGACCCTTTCACAGGGGTCGCCTAAGACCATCGGAAAACACATATATAATTACATATTGTTTTTGTGATTAATCACTATGCTTTAATTATGTTTAATTTGTAACAATGAAAATATATCCTGCATATCAGATATTTATATTACAATTCATAACAGTAGCAAAATTACAGTTATGAAGTAGCAACGAAAATAATTTTATGGTTGGGGGTCACCACAACATGAGGAACTGTATTAAAGGGTCACGGCATTAGGAAGGTTGAGAACCACTGTTCTAAGGTAATAAGAGCTAATATATTAAACTCCTATTATGTGCCAGATATTGTGGGAAGCACATTACTCTTTGCTTACATTATCTCATTGATTTCTTCACTAGAGGCCCGATGCATGAAATCCATGCAAGGGGCTCAGCCCTCGCAGCCCCAGTTTTGTCTGGAAGGTTGTTCAGTTGTCTGGTCTAATTAGCATATTATGCTTTTATTATTATAGATAACCACCCCATGAGTCTTGTTATTTTCACCATTTTACAGGAAGCACAGAGAGGTCAAACATTTGCTAAACATAATGTAGGTTAACCAGAGCCCAGGTTAGACTGATGCCTAACCTCTTTGTATCACTGCCTGTCTTCCACACTAAAATCACTACTTATGAGGCTACACTTACTATTTACTATGTTGTTACCCTTCCTTAGTCTTCTCACTTATAAGTGGGGCTTATGGACTAGATGATATTAGAACCTTCCTAATTCTAAAAATCCAGTAATTTCATTGAGAGTGAAGAAAAAAACTATCTTTTTTTTCCTAGGTAAGTTTGGATACAGTTTCAGTATACAGGATTCCAACATGGATCTTAAATCATATGCAACTTTTTCCCCTTTGACCAGTAGGCGCTTGATGCCTTAGAGGAGTCTTTCCTGTTCATCTCTTTATAGGGTGAGTGATGTCCATAAAGCAGGCTGGGGAACTTTTCCAGGAGGCCAGGCTAATTCTGCTCCCTGTACCCACCTTAGCAAAGAACAAACCATGTAGACTCCCTTTCACTCTCCAGTTCCCTCAGGCCAAATGACAAATGCCCAGTGGTTCTACGAGGGAGGCTGAGCTGGTCTTCATCTATTTCACTTTCTAAAGCTTTCTCATGGGCAGTGTCTGGACTGACTAAAATCACCTCAGAGTTTGAAGCAACAAAAAGGCCACCTATGGAGTCCATATTATTTACTTGCACATTGTTTATCCATTTAGGGCAGCCAATATCAGATTTAATTAAGGAAAAGCCAGAAGTCCCTTGAAGACATCTAAGGTTAAATGCCTAGAAGAGAAGTTTCCCCTAGATTTTTCATTTAAAAAATGAAAATAACGTAAAACTCCTTGAAGCTACAGCTGAATATTAAATACAAAAAACATCTTAGAAAAACTTGCCCGAGAGCTATGTGAATTCTAAACTATGAAAACAAGACACTGAATAGAAAACTGTAAAAGTGATGTTTGCTTTATCAAAGAAACAGCATTTTCCTCTAGGGAGGAAGGAAGCATGATGGGAAATCTGCTAACAATGGGATTTCATGTGTTTGCTTAAAAACAAAAATAACAACAAGTCAAACCTCAGGGTATTGACAAAGGACAAAAACTCACAGTATTAACTTGGGACAAGTGCTTTCCTACGTAATAGCAGCACATGGGCCCTGGGATATTTTCAGAAGGCTAAGTTCAGACTTCACGCACTTCCCAGCATGATTTGAACCTTCCTCCAAATCTCTACCATGTTGCAAATACTGTGCTAAAATTCCTCCCTGTTGTATCTCATCTGAAGCTAAACAATAAAGGGCATTTGTGGTGGTGATGGTGGGGAGAGTTGGGGTAAAGCCTGAAAGGGTGCCTCTCTGTTTTTCAGTTTGGTTCTTTGCCTGCCTCTATATCAGCATGTCTGTTTTTCTGTCTATTTTTATTTGTTCTGTCTCTGTTCCCCAATTTCTCTGTTGTCTCCCAGTCTGTCCATTTCTTCTTGTCTGTTATGACACTCGGCCAAACTTCTTGCTTCCTGATTGTATGTCTGTCTTTCAGGTTCTGTCTCTCTGTTAGTCTTGGTCTGCCTGTTGCTGTGATTGGCAGTCTTCATTGTGCATTTTCCTTTAAATCTCTCTCTCTTCTCTTCTTCTTCCTCCTCTTCCTCCTCTTCCTCCCCCCCCCCGCCGCCTCTTTCCCCATCCCTCCATTCCTCTACCTGTTTGCAGCCCACTTTGTCTCTCTGTCTGCTATTCTGTCTTTGCCTGCCTGCCTTTTGGTCTGTCTCTTGTTGTCTGTCTCTGACCAATGACCTTTGACCATCTCTTTCTATTTCTTTTTCTCCCTGTGTTTGAATATCTGTCTCTGTTTAACTGCCCATGTCTGGTTCTTAGTCTGTCTGTTTTTCAGTCTGACATTCTGATGCTGTATATACACCTTCCTGTCTCTGTCAGTCTCTCTGCCACTCTACCTCTTTCTTTCTGTTCATTTGCTTCTTTGTCTCTGTCTGTTAATTATTTCTGTTATTCTATCTCTACATATATATCTTTTTGGAATTCTCTCTGTATGTCAGTTTCTTTCTATACCTGTCTGTCTGCCTCTCTGTGCTCTGGTTATCTGTTCAATCTGTCAGTCTGTCTTTCCATAAGCCTGTCTCTGTCTGCCTGTTTCTTTGATTGCATGTATTTATTTATATCAGTGTCTTTCTCTTTGTCTAGCTATATTTCTCTATATTTTTTCTCTTGCTCTTCCTCCCTTTCTATCTGCCTCTCTGCCTTTTTTTGGTTGCTGTTTCTCTCTCTCTGTCATGCTGTTTTGCTCTCAACTCCTCTGTTTTTTATCCTTTGGTCTATCACACGTTGTCTCTGTCAGTTTCCCTCTGTCTGTCTGTCTGTCTTCCTGTCTCTGTCAGTCTCTTCTCTGTTGCGCTCTCTGTAATAGTCTCTTTTACTCTCTTGGTCTCTTTAGTTCTTTCTCTTTGTCAGTGTGTATGTCTGTTAGTTTTTTTTCTCTCTCTCCCCTCTGTATCTGTCTGTTTCTCTCCGCCTGTGTCCCACTCTTTGTATCTCACCACATTAGTTCTCTCTGCATTCTTCTGTTTTTACGTGTGCTGTGTCTCTATATCTCTGTCTTTTTACTCTCTCTGCTTGTCCCTCTGTTTTTGTTATTATCTTACTCTGTCTATTTCCTTCTCTCTGCCTGCCTGGCTGTGTATCTGTATGTTTCCCTTTCCCTTTATTAGTTTGTCTGCCTGCCTGGCTCTCCTCAGGCTGTCTTCCTTTCTCTCTGTCAATGTGTCTATCGTTTCTCTCTGTGTGTCTGTCTTTTTCTGTGTGTCTGTCTCCCTCTTTTTTTTAAAAATATATTTTATTGATTTTTTACAGAGAGGAAGGGAGAGAGATAGAGAGTTAGAAACATCGATGGGAGAGAAACATCGATCAGCTGCCTCCTGCACATCTCCTACTGGGGATGTGCCCGCAACCCAGGTACATGCCCTTGACCGGAATTGAACCTGGGACCTTTCAGTCCGCAGGCCGACGCTCTATCCACTGAGCCAAACCGGTTTCGGCTGTCTCCCTCTTTTACTCTCCCTTTTTCTTCTCTGTCTCTCTCTTTATTGAGGTGAGCTTCAGATAACATAAAATTATTCATTTTAAAGTGAATAATTCAGTAGCATTTAATACATTCATAATGTTGTATAATCACTATTCTATCTAATTCCAAAATATTTTCATCACCCCAAAAGGAAAGCCGGTACTCATCAAACAGTTGCTCCCCATTCCCTCCTTCCCAGCCACTGGCAAACACCAATCTGCTATCTGGTTTGCCTATTCTGGATATTATATATAAATGGAATCATATAACCTGTGAATTGTGAGTCTAGCTTCTTTCATTTAGCATAATGTTTTCAAAGAATTTCCAAATAGTAACATGTATCAGTCTTTCTTTTATTTTCCTTTTTCTTTTATTAAGAATTTATTTTTTAGAGATGTTTAAGGTTCACAGCACAATTGAGAGGAAGATAGATTTCCCATACACTCCCTGCTCCATATATGCATAGCCTTCCCCATTATCAACATCCCTCATCAGATAAAGACAACACAATGAAAGATAATTATAGGCCAATATCCCTCATAAACATAGATGCTAAATTCCTCAACAAAATTCTAGCAAATTGGATCCAGCAGTACATCAGAAAGATCATACACCATGCCCAAGTAGGATTTATCCCAGGGATGCAAGAATGGTACAATATCAGCAAATCAATAAACATGATAAATCACATAAACAAACTGAGAGATAAAAATCACAGTCCTATCAATTGATGCAGAAAAAGCATTTGACAAAATCCAACACCGTTTCTTGATAAAAACTCTCAGCAAGGTGGGAATAGAAGGATCATACCTCAACATAATAAAAGCCTTATATGACAAACCCACAGCCAACATCATACTCAATGGGCAAAAACTAAAACCATTTCCCCTAAGAACAGGAATAAGACAGGGATGCCCACTCTCACCACTCCTGTTTGACATAGTACTGGAAGTACTAGCCATTGCAATCAGACAAGAAGAAGAAATAAAAGGCATCCAAATTGGAAAAGAAGTAAAATTGTCCTTATTTGCAGATGACATGATACTGTACATAGAAAACCCTAAAGACTCCATCAAAAAATTATTAGACTTAATAAATTAATTCGGCAATGTAGCAGGATACAAAATTAACACCAAGAAATCTATGGCATTTCTATACCAATAGTGAACTTACAAAAAGAGAGACTAAAAAATCAATCCCATTTACCATCGCACCAAAAAAATTAAGATACCTAAGAATAAACTTAACTAAGGAGGTAAAAGACCTATATGTAGAAAACTACAGGACACTGAAAAAAGAGATAGAGGAAGACATAAACAGATGGAAGAACATACTGTGTTTGTGGATTGGTAGAATCAACATCATCAAAATGTCCATACTGCCCAAAGCAATCTTTAAATTCAATGTACTCCCCATTAAAATACCAATGGCCTATTTCACAGACCTAGAACGAACTTTCCAAAAAATTTTAATTTATTAATTTGAGAGAGAGAGAGAGACAGAGAGAGAAGGAAAGAGAACGAGTGAGAGAGATTTGTTGTTCCACCTACTTATGCATTCATTGGTTGATTCTTGTATGTGCCTTGACCAGAGATTGAACCCCTAACCTTGGCATATCGGGACAACACTCTAACCAACTGAGAGCTACTCCGCAAGGGATATGTTTAACTTTTGAGGAACCATCAAACTTTTCCACAGAAGCTTAACTATTTTAAATCCTCACCAGCAATTTAGGAGGATCCAAATTTCCCACATCCTCGAAAGCAGTTGGTATTTTTCAGTTTTTAGGTTGTAGATACTTTTTGGTTTTGATTTGCATTTCTCTAATTGCTAATAATGTTGAGCATCCTTTCAAGCACTTAGTGGCCACTTACATATCTTTTTTGGGGTCAAAATTTCTATTCAAGTCCTTAACCTATTATTTGATTTAGTTGTCTTTTTATTGAGTTATAAGAGTTCTTTACATTTTCTGCACTCTAGACCCTTACCAGATACATGGTTTGCAAATATTTCTTCCCAATCTGTTTACCCTTCTCTTTTTGCTTTTCATACTTTTTTGAGATTTAATTGACATCTAACATTATGTTAGTTTAAGGGATACAACATAATAATTCAACATTTGTATATATTGTGAAATGATAACCACAATTAAGTCTAGTTAACATCCATCTCTTTTTCTTTTGCATTTTTCCTCTGTGTCTTTCTGATAGATTGAGTTTCTCTACCTGATTTTTCTGATTACTTTTCTCTTGGTCATTTTCTATCAATCTATCTCTGTTGTGTCCTGATTTGTTTGTTCTTCCTCTCTCTCCCTCCCCTCCCTCTTTGTTTCCTTTCCCCATTCCCCCTCCTCTCTCTCTATCAGTTTCTTTGTGTTCCTGTCTAGTCTCCATGTCTGTCACTGATTCCCCTTTGCTCACTATTTTTCTGCCCCCACCCCCCATTTATCAAGACCCATCTCTTTCTGACTGGTTCAGTTTAG
>NW_005871050.1:8304357-8341364 GCF_000147115.1 Myotis lucifugus | reverse complement strand
TCTGGCTCTGTGCGCACTGTACTCTCTTCTTTCTCTGTCCCTTGCTCCTTCTCTCTCACTCAGTCTGTATATTCTCTCTGCTTCTCTCTCTGTCTTCCTATTTTCTTTTCTTTTTTTTTACAAAAATCTTTAAATTCTTTATTAGTTAAGGAATTACAAATGTGTCCTATTTTCTACTCTATTTCCCTTTGTCTCTGCAACTCCCCTCCCCACTTTTCTATCTGTCTTTCAGGCTGTCTTTATGAGTTTTTGTCTCTTCCTTCTCTCTCTGGGTCAGTGTCATTGTCTCTTTTCTTCTGGATTCTCTTTATCCCTCAGTTTCTGTCTCTTTGCTCCCTATGGTTCTTTTTCTGTTTCTGGGACTCTTTTTTTTACTGTACTCTTCTCTCTCTCTCTCTCTCTCTCTCTCTCTCTCTCTTCCCGACTCTATCCCTCATCTTATCTTTTCTGACTGTTTCAATCTCTCTCTTCTCTCTCTCCCTGTTCCTCACTGCTATTTCTGTCCCTGTTTACTTTTCCCCCTTTCCTTTTCTGTCTCCCCATTTGTCTACATACTCTTATCTAGAAAAATAGGATATCTGTTTCTAGTTTATCCACCTCTCCACCTGTCTGCCTCTGTGTCTGTCTATCCATCTCTTTTGATATGCTTCCATCTTTCTATATTTGTCTGTTGATCTCTATCTCTTTATCTATTTATGTTTTCCCTCTGTCTCTATCTCTCCCATCTGTCTGCCCCTTTCTCACTTGGTCTATTCTTCCCTGTCTGCCCACCCCTTCCTTTGTCCAACTCTATCCATTTCTATGCTTGTTTGTCTATCTCTCTGGCCATCTGTCTGTCCAACTCTGCCTCCCCTTTGAAACCACTACGAAGATTGATGTTAATGGCACTAGTCTTTTATAAAAGCTGAACTGTAAATCTCTTCTGAACCTCTGCCAGTTGAACACATGCATCTCAGAAAAATGACTTACACAGTCCCTGGCTTGCCAAAAACAAATGGATTATACTGATTTTCTGAAATATAAGTCTAATGTCAATTGTATACTTTAAAGCACAGGTACACACTAATTGATATCATTCAAGCAGTATTACTTATTTGTCCATTATTGAAAACTATAACAAAATCTATGTGCTCTAAGCACATCTTATAATCCTTTACACTGGGCTGATATCTTAAATAAACTTCTAGAAGTCAAGAAGGATGTGGAACTCCATTCTAATGGGAACAGGAGTTAAGGACAGACCACATAAAAATATAGACCTTGAAAATTATATCTTCACTGAAACATAGAGCAATCCAGAATTTGGCAGAGTGTATTACATAAGAACAATCACTTGATCTTTGCCTGACAGTCTACTTTGCTAATCTTATGATCCAAGCTCCAATAATAAGGAAATCTTTAGAAGCATTATGAAAAAATGACATTAAACCTCTCTGCATCTCAGTTTCTTTGTCTATAAAATGGAGTTTATGATAATCAATGACCTCAGAAAGTTATGAGGAATAAATGAAATAATCCATGTAAAGCTCTTAGAACAGTGCCTGGCGTAATAGAAACTCAAAAATGTTAGTTATTATTACTTCATTATTGTTATTATTGCAGTTGTTGCTATTGTTTTTTCCAAAATGTTTTATTTATTTAACCAATGTTATTTTTTAAAATTATTGTTGAAAGTATTACATATGTCCCCTCCCCCACCATTGTCCTCTCCCAGCCTGCCCCCACCCCCCAGGCCCCGGCTTTCACCCCCTCCCATTGTTTGTGTCTATTGGTTATGCTTATATGCAAGTTCTTTGGTTATTATATTAAAGGCCCGATGCACGGAATTTGTGTAAGAATAGGCCTTCCTTCCCCCGGCTGCCAGCACCAGCTTCCCTCCGGCACCTGGGACCTGGGCTTCTCTCTGGCCATCAGCACCCGGGACCCAGGCTTCACAGCCCTGGCTTCGTCCGGAAGTTCATCCGGAAGGACGTCTGGTCTAATTAGCATATTACACTTTTATTATTATGGATAAGCATCCACACAGCAAGTTTGCTCTCTGTACAGTTCCCTTATCTAACAAATGAAAATGTACCTTTAAGGTTGTTTATGGTTCTATGGTTCTAGAATCCCATGTGCCTTTGAATACTAAGCACATGGGATCATATCTTAGATAAGGCTCCATGATATATTTTTTATCCTCAAAAGTTTGTCACAGCTGTAAATTACACAGGAAAGAAAAAAAGCATAAACTTTTGATTTTTCAAACATTTCTAAAGTCAACCTGACATCTGCAAACCTCTGTCTTCTTATTGACTTATCTACCACTCACAGAATCATAAAAAAATCAGTTAACATATTTCATTCTAATTCTTTTGCCAATGCTGCCTATATAAGACAGTTAGTGTTCCTGACATTCCCACAAAGAGATGAGGACTTAGATCCGCACATTAATTAGAGTGCCATATTTTTTAATAGGGATGTAGCACTTTGCTTCAAATTGCTATAATAGATCCAGAGACATGGAATCATGGAACAGACTATGGAATCTCAGAGGGAAGGCAGGTGGGCGGGAAGAGATCAACCAAAGAACTTGTATGCATATATGCATAACCCATGGTCACAGACAATAAGGTGGTGAAGGCCTAGGGTGGGGGTTGGACTAGAAGAGGTCAATGGTGGGGGGGAAGGGGACATATGTAATACTTTGAACAATAAATATTTTTTAAAAGTTGCTATCTGTGGATGTTGTACTTTTTCTAGGAACCGTATTCATAGATGCTGTGTGTCTTTCTCGGAAATGTTGTTTATGGATATTCTACCTTCCCCAGAAATGTATTTTATGGATGTTGTATTTTGCTCTGGAATACTGTTTGTGGAGAGTGTACTTTACTTTGGATACAATTTGTGTCTAATTCATCTCCCATGCTGAAGGACCCTTGAACATGGTTCAACATTGATTTCCTCTTCAAAGCTGCCTCTCTTGTGCAGCTTATGAAGAATTGTATTAGTATAAACCTATGTATTATGTTTCTGATATTTTGAGTTTGTAACTTGACTATTGGCAAGCTAATTAATGTTTTCTCTAGACTGAATGAATCTCATTCTTAAAACTATGTTCAAGAAATATAATCTCTTGCACACTGTTCCCATTTTCTGGATGGATAAGCTGGGGATGGGCCTACTGAGGAAAAGGAAGAATATCAATCAGCAAATTGACCTGGGGCCTGGGAAAACAGCCCATGGCATAAAAAGTCTAACTTAATAGCTAGGCAAAGCAATTGGCAATAGTTGCCTCTAAAAAAA
This sequence comes from Myotis lucifugus, assembly GCF_000147115.1. Classification (NCBI taxonomy): domain Eukaryota; kingdom Metazoa; phylum Chordata; class Mammalia; order Chiroptera; family Vespertilionidae; genus Myotis; species Myotis lucifugus. Next base: position 8,338,079 of record NW_005871050.1, on the reverse strand, counting down.
GATGAAAATTGTGGAAGCACAAAACATATTTATTCAGTCAAAAACTCTTACATTGAAATGTCTTGGCATAATGTACCCTGCACTGTGGCAAATGAATTTTCACCTTTGGAGGCATAATGCTACAATTTTTTTCAGAATATTTTCTATGACTAAAGCATAATATTCCCATACATTATATAGGAAGCCTCAAATCTAAATTACCCACTCTTCTATTTTCTTCATTTTCACTATTTTCCTTGGAATGAGGAAGTCAAATTCCCTGTGGGTATGTGGCAACTTTCATTTATCCTTAACACCTATCTGTCTTGTCCCTGCTCCTCTAATTTTGCCAGCATTAGCATACCTGTGCTTATTCATATACATGTTTGCTGCCTTATAAATTCATGCCCCTCATCTCTGTGGTCAGTCAGAATGCATTTTGTCCAAGTTGTACAGGTTAAAGAACAAGGCCATGTACAAAGGGATATTGGTCTTGGGGGGCAGATCCATACAATTTACACAGAATACCTCCAAGAAGCATCCTGCTTAGTTCCTACAGCTGCAATAAGGCTAGACAGGCAACAGCAAAATAACTGTTGTGGCTGAATTATTTGTCCATGTCTTAAAGTGGACAAAAGAAGAAAGGTGAAGAAATCACCAATTCAAAAATAGCTCTGTCCAATTCTTGTTTCTTTTCTTTTGTTACCACTACTTTACTACTTTTCAGATAGGGCAGTGGTCAGCAACTGCGGCTCGCGAGCCACATGCGGCTCTGTGGCCCCTTGAGTGTGGCTCTTCCACAAAATACCATGTGCGGGCGCGCATGTACGGTGCAATTGAAACTTCGTGGCCCATGCGCAGAAGTCGGTATTTTGTGGAAGAGCCACACTCAAGGGGCCAAAGAGCCGCATGTGGCTCCGAGCCGCAGTTTGCCGACCACTGATAGGGGATTTAACTGTACTTAAGTGTTCTGACCCTTGGGTGGTGATTCATTTGCTTTAAATTTTTCTTTTTAATTAAACATTTAATTGGAGATAATTGTAGATTCACCTGCAATGATAAGAATCAGTACAGAGAGATACTATGTATCCTTTACCTATTTCCCCCTAACGGTAGCATCTTTCAAAACTATAGCATAATACAACAATCAGGATTTTGACATTAATGTATTAAGATACAGAGCATTTCCATCACAAGAATCCCTCATGTAGATCTTTTATAGTCATACCCACTTCCCTCTTTCACCAACTCCCTTCATAACCCCTATCAACCACCAATCTGTTCTCCATTTCTATAATTTTGTAGTTTCAAGAATGTCATATAAATGGAATTATATAATATATAACCTTTCAGAATTATTTTCTTCCCCACTCAGTATTGTCCTCTGGAGATTTATCCATGTTGATGTATGTATCAATATTTTGATTCTCTTTATTGCTGATTAGTATTCTATGGTATGAATATACCACAATTTGTTTAACCATTCACATTGAAGAACATTTGGGCTGTTTGTCATTTTGAGTTATGAGCTATTAGAAATAGATCTGCCATAAACATTCATGTACAGTTTTTTGTGTGAACATAAATCTTCATATCTCTGGGGTCAAGGCCCAAGAGTACAATTGCTGGATCTTGTGGTGGTTATATGTTTAATTTTTTAAAGTAACAACCAAACTTCCCCATAGTGGTTGTACCATTTTACATTCCTACCAGAAATTTATTAGTGATTCAGTTTCTCCACATCATGGCAAGAATTTGGTGTTGTCATTATTTTTATTTTATTTTAGCCATTCTGATAAGTGATATCTCATTAAGAGTTTAGTTTGCATTTCTTTAACGGCTAATGATATTGAAATATTTTCAAGTACTTATCTACCATCTGTATATATTCTGTAATGAAATATGTTCATGTCTTTTGCCCATTTTTCACTTGGATTATTTTACTTTTTACTGTTGAGTTTGAGGATTCTTTATATATCTTAGATATTAATCCTTGGTTAGATATATGGATTTCAAATCTTTTCTCTTAGTCTGTAGCTTGTCTTTTCATCCTATTAAAAAGGTCTTTTACAGAATAAAAATGAAATTTTGATAAACTCTAATATATCAGTTTATTCTTTTATGGATTGTGCTTTTGGTGTCGTCTAAGTAAAATTTTTGTTTGGCCCTAGGTTTTAAAGATTTTTCTCCTATTTTCCCCCTAAAAGTTTTAAATTTTACAGTTTAAAATTAAGTCTATCACCCATTTGAGTTATTATTATTTTTTGTATAAGGAGTTAAATTTAGACATCTAGGTCAGGTGTTTTTTTTTTTTGAAAATTGTTTGAAAGTTTCCTGGTTCTTGGTATGATGGGTAATTTTTAACTGAAACCTGTACATTTTTGATTCTATGTTATGAGGCTCTAGATATTATATAAAACTTATGTTTTAGTTGGCATTGTATAATATCATTCTAGCAGGGGGAATGGGGTGCTGCCTCATTACTGCCAAGTGGAGGTAGGAGTCTAGGTTCCCCATTAGCCTCCATTGGCATCCGAGGAAGGTGGTCTCCTCATTACTGATGAGCAGTGGTGTGAGTTTCAGCTCCCTATGTAGTCTCCACTGACACCTGATGGGGATGGCCTTGTTACTGCTGGGTGGTGATGACAGTCATGAATCTCTACTACCTGTTTCAAAAATTAAGGTGTTTGATTTGTGTGCTTGTCCAGATGAAGTGTTAGCCTCTCCAGGAGGGATTACATTTTCCTGAAAAAAAGTATTTTGAATCTGTTTTAGTGACTTAGCTGTATTCATTGATATTCCAGATGACGCCTTCCTAACCCACTTCACCCTCTACTCTCCTCTGCACCACGGCCTCAGGCTATATATCTCACTTTGCCTTAGTAGCTGTAGGAGATTTGGGCAGGGGATGTGCATTACTCTATTAAACCCAATCACTGAATACACACATTGTCCTGCATACCGTGCGTCAGCAGCCTGACTATCACAGGTGAAAGCTGAACATTATAAGGAGCAACAAGCTACAGAGCTTCCCTAGATCTACTAGTACAGTTCTCCTTGAGATGGATTAAATTCAAAATTGAAACCTGACTATATCTCCGTCTATAGAACCTACTCTCTGGAATAGAAAATTGACCATTGTAATTTCTTTTAAGGACATTTGAAAGAGACCACAATTATTCCCAAAGGAACCATCATGCTATACGAAGTTTGTGACCCCAGCCCCTGTAGCTTAAAGGTATTATAGCTCTTATAATAGCCTGGATGCTACTTTATAGCCTCAGAGCCCATCCTTGTTGTTTTGCAAGAATATAAATGGAAAGTTATTACATGAATGTTACTTCTAGAACTTGAACTGAGGAGTATATTAGACACATACATCAGGAGAATGCGAACTCACAACAGGTTTGGCCAAAGGAGGAGAGCTGGAAAGAGAGCCCATGGTAAATTGGGGAGACAGATGAAGGTTAAAGTCAGCCAAAGAAAGACAAGTATCACATGATCTCACTCATATATGGAACCTAATGAACAAAACAGAGACATAGAAGCATGGAACAGACTGTCGAATCTCAGAGGGAAGGTGGGGGAGGGTGGGAAGAGATCAACCAAAGAACTTGTATGAATATATGCATAACCCATGGACACAGACAATAGGGTGGTGAAGGCCTGGGGTTGGGGGTGGTTCAGAAGGGGTCAATGGGGGATAAAGGGGGACATATGTAATACTTTCAACAATAAAGGTTTTTTTAAAAATCTCTATCTTGCCAAATATAAGGCTACTCATCCTAAGGATGTCTCTCACATTAAATGATTCACATGATGCCAGGGAACTAATTTGGGGGAAAGAAGGCAGATTTTTAACTCGATCTCTCCTCTTCCAAGTGAACATAACCAAGCATCTTCTGAAATTTTACCTCCTCCCTCCCAAAGCTTCCATGATTGACCAGAGGAGCAAAGATGTATTCATTTACCTCACCCTGATCTGAAATAAAATTCCATGAAAATGCTTCCATTTTTCATCCAATTGTGCACTTGCATTCAATTCTCTACCTGGCATAGTACCCAGCACTTAGCCACTGAGTAAACATTTGCTGTTATTTACTGAGTATTCACTATAAGTATTCTTTCATTGTACTTAGCATAATTGCAAATAATTATTTGTTTAATGACTGTCTTCCTCACTAGACTGTGAGCGTCACAAGGCCAGGATTGGAGTTTGTCTTATTCACAGCTGTCCTTTTAATGCTTACTGCAATGCCCCACACCCATTAAGACTAAATAAATATTAACTGAAGAACACCATGCACAAAGCACTATTTATCCATTTTCTCACTTTATCCCTAAACAACCACCTGTACACTTGGTAGTATTATCACTATTTTATAGGTGAGGAAAGGAGGCTCAAAGAGCTGCAATAACTTGCCTTAGGTCAGAGCCAGAATTCTGAGCATATGTTATCCTGCTTCCCTCTTTTTTAAAAATCCTCACCTGATTTCCATTGATTTTTAGGGAGAGTAGAAGAGAGAGGGAAAGACAGAGAGAAACATCAATGTGAGAGAAACACATCGATTGGTTGCCTCCTGCATGCACCCCAACCAGGGCCTGGGCTGGGGAGGAGCCTGCAACCAAGATACATGCCCTTGACTGGAATTGAACCTGGGACCCTATGATCCGCAGGCCTGCTTTATACACAATGCAAACCGGCTATGGCCTGCCTCCCTCTTTTTAAGTCTTGTTCCACTACTTACTAGCTGTAGCCTAGAAAAGTTTACAAAGTTTTTCAAGCCTCAGTTTTGTTATCTATAAACAAAGAAAAAAATGGTATGTATTTTATAGATTGTTTGTGAAGTCTGCTTGAGTTTATATATGTAAAGAACCTAGTTGTAGTGGTTGGTATACAATCATTATTTAATAAAAGCTGCTACTCCTGTATTGTTATTGAATCAAAAATGCAGACAAAAGTGACTGTAGCTAGGGAATGCCACCTGCTGCAAACTCTCCCCACCTCTAAGATGGTACATTCCATTTCACCAGTTGGACATATCTCACATGACTTTCTGTGCCACTCTCATCAACCCTCACTCACCACATTCCATAAAACAGCTTGCTTTTGCTTAAAATTCAAATACAGAATAAGCAAAATATTTTAAAATTAATTCAATTACACAAGCAATTGCTCAATTTGAAATACTGCAACTTGCATGGTTTAAATTGAATAGCTCACATTATCAAGGAAATTGAAGGTTGGAGAAAAAAATGAAGACTGTTTCCTAGCCCATTAGAAACTGGAATTTCATCATCATGGATTTTTATTTCAATAGATAATAAAAGTAAAACAGAGGAGAAAATGGAAAATTAGGCAGTCTCTTCTTTCTGTGTTGAAATACAATTTCAACAATTACACAACCACTTTATTTGCCACCTTTTGGTCTACACTGTTACTTCAGTTCTTGACAGAAGATTCTAGACATACTCAATCATAGACTATTACAAACAGCCAACATTTTGAACCACAGTGGCCTAGGTACACCTACTTACTCTAACACATTGGGGTTGCTGCACTAGTTTTAGCCTGGCTGCATATTGAAATCATTTGGGGTGCTTTTAAAAACAATGATACCTGCCTCCACCTGAATTTCCATTCTGATTCAATTGATTATGAACACTGACTTTAGAGCTACTCTGCCTGGGTCTGGATTTCATTTCCTCTACTTACTATTTGGACAAATTAGTTAACTTCTCTTTATTTAAGTTTCCTTAGCATTAAAATGAGGATAATCATGGAGTTGCTACAATAATCAAATAATGTAATACATTGTCTGACACACAGATGTTTCATAATATTAGCTATTATTAATAGCAGTAATCAAGTATTTTAATTATTATACTTTAGTGTCTTGGAAGAGAAAGGAAAATTTGTAGAGCTTGCAACCCCATGTGAATGACAATGCTAAAATGGCAGCAGAGGTGTTCCATGCTTGAAATTTGTGAAAATAAAATCTCTTCACCGTAAGGTACTACTTTCAGGTAAATCAGATGATATGAGGTTGGCCATCTGGAGTCTGTCTTAATTTTATACATGGAAAACTAAAAAACCTAAATGTAACACATTTATATTAGAACAACCCTACTTATTTGTACTGTCATTGCTAGTTTCCCCTGGTTAAAAAAATTCTAAGGAAAGGACTTTAGAATAAAAAAATAAATAGCAATGTTGGAACTGTCGGGGTTCTTGTCATACTTGTCACCATTTCAGGGGGAGGAGGGAATAACCATTCTATTTGTGAGAGGGCAGACAGTACTATAGAAACTTCTCTGGGCTTTCAGACCACCCCTGTTTGCTCCTTGGTATAGGAGGATTTACTTAATCTGATTAGTAAAATCAGAATAAAATAAGTGCTCTTGCATGGCTTAACCTCTGCATTCTAGCTTTCAGGTCAGAATGTCCTTGAGTCGAGATGACTGTTTTTCTCTTACAAAGTGAGTAGAGCTTAGTTGGGGCACAAGGCACTGTTTTCCAGTGGCAGACCCACAGGCCCACCTTGCTTTTAATTTCTAGCTTACAAATGAATTGTGACACAGGCCATCACTCTCAGTGACATGGGCAGGTTAAGTAGTCTGCTCTGAGGACTCAATTTTCCCCACAGGTAGGTATGAAGGTACAGATTTGGAGCTGGAGATGGTAGGAAGCATCATTAGACCTTAGCCTCAAGCCATGTTCTTCAATCCAGCTTTACTTATAATAAAGCTGATAACACGTTTTTCCCCTCACATGGATTTTTGTGTTTGTTCTCAGTTTGATGCAGAATTGAGTGAAGAAACGCACTCACACTCACACTCTCAAACCCTAACAAATAGCAACAGTAACTGTAAGAATAGTATCTGAGTTTTCAAAACACTTCATTTAACAGATGTAGAAACTTGACTTGGGGTGGTCAACACACAATACAATATACTGATGATGTATACCTTAAACCTATAAGTTTTATTAACCAGTGTAACCCTAATAAATTTAATAAAAATAAAAATGAATTAACAGGTGTGGAAAGCGAGGCTTTAAAAAGACTTCTGTGATTTACCAAGGGTGTTTCTCAGTCTCACTCCATTTCTAGCTTGAGATCAAAGGGTCTTCCACTGTATGACACACAAAAGAGATATCAGACCACATATACCCCTGGGCTAGTGTGCTACAATCATGTGATACTATTAACATGGGAAAGGCAGCTCCTCTAGGATATAGATACACTTTCTGGAGTTCAAATGAATCAATCACATGCCACAGTGCTAGCCAACTTGAAATGATTATGTAGGTCCAGTAACAATTAGTTCTGGTTCTGCCACTAATTAACCATGTGACTTTACACAAGTTCCATCTCTGGGTCTCAAGTTCTTCATTTGTGAAAATGATGAAGTTAGACAAAGCTACCTTCAATTCTACAATACTATGATTCAACATCAACCAATAGACTCTATATTACCAACACGTGAAGCTGACTCACACTTCGAGTCTGCTGAGAGAACTCCTAATGTCAGCGGTTCTCAACCTGTGGGTTGCGACCCCTTTGGGGGTTGAACGACCCTTTCACAGGGGTTGCCTAAGACCATCGGAAAACACATATTTTCGATGGTCTTAGGAACTGAGACACCACTCCTCTATCGGTCTCCAGGCGGGTCCGCCCACATGTAGATATGCCCACATACGAGGACCCAGCGTATTAAAGGGTTGCAGCATTAGGAAGGTTGAGAACCACTGACTTAGGTGGAATGAAGTCACAAAATCATTCCAAAGCCATGCCATAGTTGAAGCAACTTATGAGAAAGTATTTGTACTTTTCTATCCTGCTTCTTTTGTGCCACCCTCAGTCACCTCTCCTGACAGTTTTTTAAGTTTTTTTATTGTTTAAAGTATTACAAATAGAACATATGTCTCCCTTTTCCCCTATTGACCTCCCCCTGGCTTCCCCCACCCACTCGGCACATACCCTTGCCCGTCTAGTGTCTGTGTCCATTGGTTATGTATACAAGTCATTTAGTTGATCTCTTATCCAGCCCCCAACACTCCCCTGCCTTCCCATTAAAGTTTGACAGTCTGTTCAATGCTTCTTTGTCTCTGTATCTATTTTTTTTATTGCTTAAAGTATTACAAAGAGTATTACATATATGTCTCCTTCCCACCCTCCTTGACATTCCCCTGGCCTCCCCTACCCCCCAATGGCTTGTGTCCATTGGTTATGCTTATATGCATGCATACAAGTCCTTCAGTTGATCTCTTACGCCCCTCCTGCCCCCAAACCCTCCCCGGCCTTCCCGCTGTAGTTTGACAGTCTGTTCCATGCTGCTCTGCCTCTGTATCTATTTTTGTTCATCAATTTATGATGTTCATTATGTTCCACAAATGAGTGAGATTATGTGATGTTTATCTTTCTCTGACTGGCTTATTTTGCTTAGCATAATGCTCTCCAGGTCCATCCATGCTGTTGCAAATGGTAAGAATTCCTTCTTTTTTACAGCAGCGTAGTATTCCATTGTGTAGATGTACCACAGTTTTCTAATTCACTCATCTGCTGATGGGCACTTAGGCTGTTTCCAAATCTTAGCTATTGTAAATTGTGCTGCTATGAACATAGGGGTGCATCCTTTCTGATTGGTGTTTCAAGTTTCTTGGGATATATTCCTAGAACTGTGATTACTGGGTCAAATAAAAGTTCCATTTTTAATTTATTGAGGAAATGCCATACTGTTTTCCACAGTGGCTGCACCAGTCTGTATTCCCACCAGCAGTGCACGAGGGTTCCCTTTTCTCCGCATCCTCTCCAGCACTTGTCCTTTGTTGATTTGTTGATGATAGCCATTCAGACAGGTGTGAGAAGGTACCTCATTGTCATTTTGATTTGCATCTCTTGGATGATTAATGACTTTGAGCATGTTATCATATGTCTCTTGGCCTTCTAAATGTCCTCTTTCAAAAAGTGTCTATTTAGGTCCATTGCCTAAATTTTTATTGGATTTTTTATGTTCCTTTTGTTAAGTTGTATGAGTTCCCTATAAATTTTGGAGATTAAACCCTTAATGGAGATAACATTGGCAAATATGTTCTCCCATGCAGTGGGCTTTCTTGCTGTTTTGTTGATGGTATCTTTTGCTGTGCAGAAATTTTTTATTTTGATGTAGTCCCATTTATTTATTTTCTCCTTAGTTTCCATTGCCCTAGGAACTGTATTAGTAAAGATACTGCTACGACATATGACTGCTATTTTGCTGCCTATGGTGTCTTCTAAGATTTTTATGGTTTCTTGTCTTACATTTAAGTATTTTTTAATCCATTTTGAGTTTATTTTTGTGTATTGTGTAAGCTGGTGGTCTAGTTTCATTTTTTTGCATGTATCTGTCCAATTTTCCCAACACCATTTATTGAAATGGCTGTCTTGACTCCATTGTATGCTCTTGCCTCCTTTGTCAAATATTGATTGAGCACAGTGGCTTGGGTCAATTTCTGGGTTCTCTGTTCTGTTCCATTGGTGTATATGTCTGTTCTTGTGCCAGTACCAGGCTGTTTTGAGAACAGTGGCTTTGTAATATCGCTTGATATCTGGTATTGTGATCCCTCCAACATTGTTCATTCTCTAGATTGCTGCAGCTATTCAGGGTCTTTTTTTATTCAATTGAATTTTTGGAGAGTATGTTCTAGGTCTTTGAAATATGATGTTGGTATTTTAATGGGGATTGCATTGAATCTATAGATTGCTTTGGGTAGTATGGACATTTTCATGATGTTGATTCTACCAATCCATGAACACAGTATATTCTTCCATTTGTTTATGTCTTACTCTATCTCTTTTTTCAACATCCTGTAGTTTTCCAAGTACAGGTCTTTTACCTCCTTAAATTTATTCCTACATATCTTAATTGTTTTGTTGCAATGGTAAATGGGATTTTTTTATAGCTTTTCTTTCTGTGAGTTCATTATTGGTGAATAAAAAAGCTATAGATTTCTTGACATTAATTTTGTATCCTGCTACATTGCCAAATTCATTTATTAAGTCTAGTGGTTTTTTGATTGAGTCTTCAGGGTTTTCAAAGTACAATATCATGTCATCTGTGAATAATGACAATTTTACTTCTTCTTTTCCAATTTGGATGCCTTTTATTTCTTCTTCTTGTCTTATTGCTATGGCTAGCACTTACAGTACTATGTCAAACAAGAGTGGTGAAAGTGGGCATCCCTGTCTTGTTCCTGTTAGAAGAAATGGTTTTAGTTTTTGCCCATTGAGTATGATGTTGGCTGTAGGTTTGTCATATAAGGCTTTTATTATGTTGAGGTATGATTCCTCTATTCCCACTTTGCTGAGAGTTTTTATCAAGAAAGTTTGTTGGATTTTGTCACTTTTTCTTTGTCAATTGATATGATTATGTGATTTTTGCCTCTCAATTTGTTTATGTGATGTATCACATTTATTGATTTGTGGATATTCTACCAGCCTTGGATTCCCGGAATAAATCCCACTTGGTCATAGTGTATGATCTTTCTAATGTAATGCTGGGTCTGGTTTTCTAGAATTTTGTTGAGGATTTTACCATCTATATTCATCAGGGATATTGGCCTGTAATTCCCTTTTTTTGTAGTGTCTTTATCTGGTTTTAGAATTAGGGTAATGCTGGCTTCATAGAAAAACCTTGGAAGTGTGCTTTCCTCTTGACTTTTATGGAATATCTGAGGAGGATAGGTTTTAGTTCTTCTTTGAATGTTTGATAAACTCCCCTGTGAAGCCATCTGGTCCAGGGCTTTTATTTGCTGGAAGGTTTATTAATACTATTTCAATGTCATCAGTAGTATTGGCCTATTAAGGTTCTTTGATTCTTTCTGATTGAGTTTTGGAAGCTTGTATTTTATAGGAATATGTCCATTTCATCAGGTTGTTCAGTTTGTTGGAGTAGAGTTGTTCGAAGTATTTTTTTACAATCATTTGTACACCTGTGGGGTCGGTTGTTACTTCACCTCTTTCATTTCTGATTTTGTTTATTTGGGTCCTCTCTCTTTGTTTCTTGGTGAGCCTGGATAGATATAATAAAAGGGTAATATGCAAATAGACCAAATAGCAGAATGACTGGAAAGCCTGTGACCCCTTGCCCTGCCCAGCCCCACCCCCCAGCACATTGCTCCACCCTGATCGGGGGTGGGGTCAGTTGGCAAACTGCCCGCAGCCCCTTGCTCCTGTTGGCCCTGCCCCAATCGGTCTCCCACCCTGGCCAGCCCGCCCCCGATGGACCCCATCAGAGCAGGCAAGCTGGACCCCACCAATGCACGAATTTGTGCACTGGGCCTCTAGTCAATAATAACCTTAAATGTAAATGGATTAAATGCTCAAATCAAAAGAAATAGGGTACATGAATGGATAAGAAAAAATGACCCATATATTTGCTGTCTACAAGAGACCCACCTCAGAACAAGGATTTACACAGACTGGTAGTGATGGGATGGAAAAAAAATTTCAGGCGAATGGAAATGAGATAAAAGCTGGAGTAGCAATACTTATATCTGACAAAATAGACCTCAAAGTGAAGGCCATACCAAGAGACAAAGTGAGCCACTTCATAATACTAAAGGTAGCAATTCACAAGAGGATATAACTCTCGTAAACATATATGCACCCATACACGAGCAGCCCATTATATAAAAAAACTTCTGGAAGATATCAAGGGAGAGATCCACAGCAATAAAATCATAGTAGGGGCCTTTAATACCCCACTGACACCACTGGATATATCACTAAACAAACAAAAAAAACAGCAAAGAAATAGCAATCCTAAATGACTCACTAGAGCAGATGGACTTAATCGACATCTTTAGAACATTTCACCCCAAAGCTACAGAATATACATTCTTCTCAGGTGCACACGGGACATTTTCAAAGATAGACCACATATTAGGACACAGGCAAAGTCTTTTCAAATTCAACAAGACTGAAATCATATCAAGCATCTTCTCAGTTCACAATGGCATAAAATTAGAAATCAACTACAATAAAAACAATGAAAAAAATCAAACACTTGGAGGCTAAATAGCATGCTATTAAATGATGATAGTTACTAAAGAGATCAAGGAAGAAATAAAAAGCATCCTGGTAATAAATGACAATGAAAATACAGCAATCCAAAATCTATGGGACACAGTGAAAGCAGTCCTGACAGGGAACTTCATAGCTCTACAGGCCTACCTCAAAAAACAAGAAAAACTGGTAATTATCTAACCCTGCAACTTAAAGAATTAGAAAGAAAGCAACAAAAATTTCCCAGAGTAGGCAGAAGGAAAGAAATAATAAAGATCAGAGTGGAAATAAACAACATAGAGACAAAATTAAAACCATATATATATAAAAGATCAATGAAACCAAGATATATATATATATATATATATATATATAAAAGATCAATGAAACCAAGAGCTGGTTCTTGGAAAGCATAAACAAGATTGCATATTTGTTCATGCAAGGGGCCACAGGTGTTCCAGTCATTCTGGGTGGGGCTGGGCAGGGCAAGGGACCACAGGTGTTCCAGTCATTCTGCCATTTGGTCTATTTGCATATTACCGTTTTATTATATAGGATGCCTGTGTTCTTTCTTCCCTTTCTGTTTCTTGTATTTATAGCAGTCCCTTTAGCATTTATTGCATTGCTGGCTTGGTGGTAATAAACTCCCTTAGCCTTTTTTTTGTCTGTGAAGTTCCTGATTTCACCTTCAATTTTGAATGATAGCCTTGCTGCTTATAGTATTCTTGGATTCAGTCCCTGGGTTTGCATCACTTTGTATATTTCATTCCATTCCTTTCTGGCCTGATGAGTTTCTGTTGATAAATCATTTGATAGTCTAATGGGAGATCCCTTGTAGGTAACTTTCTGTCTCTCTCTGGCAGCCTTTAGTATTCTTGCTTTTTCGTTGATGTTTTCCAGTTTAATTATGAGGTGTCTTGGTGTTGGTCTTTTTGGTTTCATCTTGTTTAGTACTCTATGTGCTTCTTAGGCTTGTATGGCTTTTTTACTCCCAATGTCAGGGAAGTTTTCTGTTATTATTTCTTCAAACAGGTTTTCTATTCCTTGTTCTGCCTCCTCTCCTTTTGGCACCCCTATTATGCAGATGTTGTTTTGTTTCGTGTTGTTCCAAAGCTCTCTTAGGCTCTCCTCCTGCTTTTTAAGTTTTCTTTCCAGTTGCTGCTGTGGTTGTCTACCTTGTTCTCTAGCTCACTGATGCGGTACTCAGCTTCTACTAGTCTACTGTTGAAGCTTTTCATTGTGTTCTTCATTGCAGCTATGTCATTTTTCATCCTCTCTTGATTCCTTTTCATATTCTCATTCAGTTCCTCATAATTCTCATTGAGTTGCATTTATCTTACAGATGTTTAAGCATCCTTATAACCATTACTCTTAATTATTTCTCTGTCCAGTTACTTGCCTCCATTTCATTTAACTCCTTTTCTGGTGATTTTTCTTTTTCTTTCCTTTGGGGATTGTTTTTTTTTGTCTCACCATTTTTTGCTGTACTGTTTTAATTGTTTCTATGTCTTAGATCCAACTGCTTTGATACCCAGATTCTTTTGGGGGTGGTGCTATGTAGTTGGTGGTTTTGGGGAACCAGTGGTGCAGTCTCATAGATCCCCTGGGCTTGGTGATCTAGTGGAGCCCCCTACTTGAGCTATTTGTGTTCTGCTGATGTAGTTGGGTTTTGAATGTTGGTTTCTTGTTTGTGGATGAAGTCTCGCCATGGATTGTCTGACAATGTGACTCATCCCAGGTTTCATTGTGCAAGCTGTTGTGGATGTGATCATGGTTTCAGCTCTTGTGAAAAGGGCTGTCTGAGGTCTCACTGGTATGTGTTCACTGTGATTTCCTGGAGTTCATGGCCTGGGAAGAAGGTGTCTTGGGGCCTGAGGCTCAGGTACTGTGAATTTGGATTGTATGTGACACTTGCTGGGGTAGTGTCACTCTGTAATTCACTATGAGGGTCCTGGGGCCAATGACTGTGGTGGGGGGGCAGTTGTCCCGTAGTCCGTGGTTGAGGCAGTGGGACTCTGGGCCAAGTGATTTTCCTCTGCAAATCACGAGGGTTCCAGGAACCTGCAGCTGGGCATATGGGAGTCTCAGTTTCTGTAGCTGAAGCTGTGTGACCTGGTCCAGGAGGTGAGTCCTCAGTAACTCACCAAGGTGTCCAGAAGAAGGCAGCCTGGAGGAGGAAGTTGTGGATCCTGCTGAGGGGGCTGTGCACCCTTGGTTGTGGAGGCACACACCTAGTGGCAGCTCACAGAGGGGCCCAAGAGCTGTCTGCTGGGGTGGTGGGCTCAAGGGGCCTGTGTGCTGGAGTGGTGAGACTATGGAGACTGGATGCTGGTAGTCAGGGAGGTGCAAGATCCAGCTTCTGCTACAGGAGCCCTGTGCCCTTGGTTGGTTATGCTTGTGCCTTGCAGTGGTTCACAGAGGTACCCAAGAGCTGTCTACTGAGGCGGCAGGCTAGGGGAGGTCTGTGCACTTGAGCAGCACAACTGTGGCATCTGAGGTTGGCAGCCGGGGCGGGGGAAGCCTGAGTTTTTGCTACAGGAGCCGTGTGCCCTTGGTTGAATGCGTGCGTGCCCAGCAGCAGCTGCCAGAGGCACCAGGAAGCCACCTTTGGGGTTGGGGAGTCAGTGGGTCTCGCACACGCTGGTTCTGTGTGACTGTGGTGTATGGAGGTTGGCAGCCAGGGTGGGGGAAGTCCCACTTACTGCTGTGGGAGCCATGCACCCTTGGAGGTGGACATCCTAGGGTCTTCAAGTCTGCAGGCCAGGCAGCAGGACTTTGGCTGGTGTAGCTGCAGAGTCCCAGGCAGTTTCCAAGGCCAGTCTGGGTGATGGTGATAATGAGTTCCTAGAGGCAGCCACTCTCCCATTCAAGATGGTATGGGCTCCATGCCTGAGCCCAGCATCCTGGGTAATGCTCATAGCAGTAGCAGGGGCTCCCTGTCCAGGAGAGTCTGGTCTGCCATCCCCTGATACTCCTGCAGGACCTAACTGTCCTTCACTCACACACACACCACACATGTCCACACACTCCTCTTTCACCCGCTCACTCACTCACACCCTCTCCCTCACCTCCACCCTGCCACCTGCCATCTTTTCAGTCTCCTGACAGTTCTTGAAGATGAAAAAATTCACACTGAGTTTCTATCAGACTTGAGAAAGAAAGAAGTCAGAATACCTTTTTGATCATCTAGCTATCAAAATAAGGTTTTATTTGAGACTGTAATCACATAAAAATGTCCAAAGACTAAAGAAAATGAGTAGGGTTATTAGTCTATCTACTCTTTTTCGTATTGTAATTTGATCTGAAGGAACAATAGGCTCTTCTTGCCTTTGGCAATATAATAATTCAGCTTATATTCTAGAAATACTACACACCAAAATATAAAATGTTGATATTTTTCTCACTTTAAAAACAATCAGTGCTGCCCTAGCCAGTTTGGATCAGTGGATAGAGCGTCAGCCTGCGGACTGAAGGGTCCTAGGTTTGATTCCGGTCAAGGTAATGGACCTTGGTTGTGGGCACATCCCCAATAAGGGGTGTGCAGGAGGCAGCTAATCGATGTTTCTCTCTCATTGATGTTTCTAACTCTCTATCTCTCTCCCTTCCTCTCTGTAAAAAATCAATAAAATATATTTTTAAAAAATCAATGCTTTCGTTTATGGATTTCAAAGTATATCTATATATATATATAAAAGCCCAGCGACCAGAATGGTGGAATGACCAGAACAACCGGAACGACCAGTGGCTATGATGCGCACTGCGGCAGCCAACCAGCCTGATCCAGGCCTCGATCATGCCCCCTCCCGCCGGCCAGGCCCCCAATCAGTCCCCAACACCTTGATCGGGGTCAGGGCTACGGGTCAACCACCTGCGGCCCCTCCTCCCAGCTGGCCCAGCCCCCGATCAGCCCCCAACACCCCGATTTGGGGTAGGGCTGCGACCAGCCAACCACCCGTGGCCCTGATGGGCCCCTATTGGGGTGGACTGGCCAGACCCTGCCCATGCACAAATTCATGCACCGGGCCTCTAGTGTGAAATAAAAGTCTCAGCCCTGTGATTCTGAGTTAAATCAAAGGGCTGTACGTATCATAGAAAAGTTTCTGGGTTCATTGTCCCTCTTTTAGGTAAGAGAGGAAAAAAGTACTCCCAGGCCAATGAATGCTTATCTCATTTTTATATTTCTCTTCCAAGTGGACTTAAATAACTTCCCCTGATAACTCATTCCAATATAATTCTTCCTTCTGTCTGACTGAAATTCTCCATGCTGCTCTGCAGGCCCACTTCCTTTTATTAATCTAGCATTAGCAGTACTGGAATTGTTCACTGTGTTTCATAATGTCAAGTCTCATTTTGAAATTCTAAAGGAAATCTTGAGAACTGAGTTAGGGGTCTATAATCAAGTTTAGATACAACCTAGAGGTCCTTATCACTTCATTACATTCCAGGTGATGCTAGTGCTCCTTAGCCAAAGTCATTTCTCCTCTCTGGTTATTAGCACCTCATCTGTAAAATGAAATTAATATGAAAAGAATCACCACACCAATTAAGAGAAAGAATCACCACAACAATGAAAATTATTATTGCATCAAAAGGTATTCCTGCAGATATTTAACTCTTGGGATTCAATCATTATTACAAATTGAAAATGGCTGAAGATCCCTCTTTTCGTACTGAGCTATTAATCTTTTACATGCACTTTGCAATTCTGCTTAGTACTAGGCATCACATATTTAAGTAAAACCCATCTTTCAATACAGGCCTATGAGAGAAGACAATGGAAACAGGACTATATTTACATCTGATGATTACTCTGGTATCATAATTATCCCCATGTTAGTTGCCTCTCTTTAAGAGAATTGACACCTTTGAGTATTAGTGATGTTGCTTAAAATAATGTATTCAATTTTAGTCATCATCTGGTTGTCCTCATGGATTTTTCCACTTTGTGTGGAAGTATCGAGAAGAGGTTTGATATCTCTTATTCCTACAAATCCATGTGGCTCTCAAACCAGGAGACAGCTCAAATCTTATGGACAGGGATTTGGCATTACAATTTGATAAGGGTTTTAACAATCTTCTACTCTTTGGCCATAGAGTATCATCCGTATGAGTGGAATCATTGCAATCATTGACAATTTGTGTAGCTGCAGCATCACTGAGGAAACCTTTCCATGGGGAAAAATGAAATTTGAGGAAATACACTTTGAAGAATTCTGAGCTTACCTTAAGATAAGAGCTGCAAAGCAGCCAGATGCACAAAGAAAGAGACTTTGGCCCTAACTGGTTTGGCTCAGTGGATAGAGCGTCGGCCTGTGGACTCAAGGGTCCCAGGTTTGATTCCGGTCAAGGGCATATACCTTGGTTGCGGGCACATACCTAGTAGGGAGTGTGCAGGAGGCAGCTGATTGATGTTTCTCTCTCATCCATGTTTCTAACTCTCTATCCCTCTCTCTTCCTCTCTGTAAAAAATCAATAAAATATATTTTTAAAAAAAGAAAGAGACTTTGGTCAAATATTGCAGTAATATCTAATCCAGATTACATATCTACTTCACTGAGGAATTGGGGACAGGACACCCAAACTCTACCTATCAGTTTCTGTTGGCCACTCATGAAGTTTCATCTAGTAAAGAGCCAAGGATCCCATTAGGGTAAGGTATTCTTTTCACAATCACGAGATTTGATTTGTGGCTGCTCTAAGGATGTAATTTCACAAATGTCTGAAGTTTGACCTTTAGGGAGAAATGATTCAATCAGTTGATCAACAATAGATAGCAAGTGCTCAGTTTTGCATACAGCTCCACCTTGGGATGACAAGAGAATAGAGAAGATTAAGGCAAAGGGAAGGCAATTCTTCAGCCAAATATGTGATCAATCAACAAATATTTCTTGAGCATCTACTGTGTTCAAGACATATGAGTCAGGGGCCTTTCTAATAAGGAGCTGAAGACTGAGTTGAAAGACTAAAACATATTTGTATGAACAGAAAACCAATAGTTCAAGGTGGTCTATAATCAGTGTCAAGTGATTGATATGAATATAATGATCGGGGGTTACAGAGATACAAGTGAATAATTCACCTAGGACAGTGGTCGGCAAACTCATTAGTCAACAGAGCCAAATATCAACAGTACAACGATTGAAATTTCTTTTGAGAGCCAAATTTTTTAAACTTAAACTATATAGGTAGGTACATTGTTATTAACTTAATTAGGGTACGCCTAAGCTGGCCTTTGCTAAAAACGTCCTCAATCTGATTGAGGTATGTTCGCTGAGGTCGACCCCTTCCAACTCTCCCATCCACACTCATCTTGTATACTTGTTTTGTCTATCTCCTTTCATTCATCCTCTCTATATGTCCACCCCCCACTTCTTCTAACACCACTTCTTCAAAATAGACTCGCCCAGGCCGAAAACCGACTTCTGCGCATGGGCCACGAAGTTTCAATTGCACTGTACGTGCGTGCCCTCAGGTGGTATTTTGTGGAAGAGCCACACTCAAGGGGCCAAAGAGCCGCATGTGGCTCGCGAGCCACGATTTGCCGACCACTGACCTAGGATGATCAAGAAGGCTTCCTGCCCAGCCAATATCAGTGGTTGAGTGCTGACCAACCTATGAACCAGGTGGTCGGGGTTTGATATATGCCCGGATTGCAGACTTGATCCCCAGTAGGGGGCGTGCAGGAAGCAGCCAATCAATGATTCTTATCATTGATGTTTTTCTCTCTCTCTTCCTCTCTGAAATCAATAAAAATATATTTTAAAAAAGATGACTTCCTGGAGATGGTAGGACGTGTACTAGGTGCTGTCAGTTGGACAGGATTTTAATAGGTGAAAGAAGAGGAAGGGCATGCTATGAAAAGGAAATGGCATGAACAGATACTGTAGTTGGCAGGCACAGTGCCTATTTGAAGAAAGTAGCAGATAACCTTGGCTGAAATGGAAGACTTGTTTAGGGGATGAGCAGGGGAAAAAAGCTGAATTGAAAGAACCATGGCATCTCAGAGTTTTGAGGGATCTTAGAAATGATCAAATCCAAGCTCTGCTCACTTTATTCTCACACAAACAAATGTCCCTATTGTGACACCAATGTTTAATTTAGATTCTAGTACTGGATCCAGATTCCTAATATCTACAGACATAGTAATTATTGCATAATAGTTAGGCTTTGGAGTTGGAGGCCTGACCAAAGTACTTGCTAGGTGTTCATCTTTGGGTATTATTTAACCCTTATTTCTTCACCTATAAGTATGGATAATAATACAATTAAAGTGGAGGAAGGAAGAAAAGGAGAAAGAATGCTTAAAGGAGACAAAAGAAAGATGATTCTGCAAAGTGTATTGCCAAGGAAGGCAGAAGTAGAGAGAATTCAAAGGAGAGATTAATAGCATCAAATTTAGTAGACAGGTCAAGGTGGTTGAGACCTGCCAAAACGCCACTTACTTTGACAATTTGGAGGTCACTTAGCGACCTTTAAGAAATTACTTTTAGTATAAAAGAAGAAAGGCAGTTTGCAGAAAACTGTGAGATAGGAGGGATGGGAAAGGAAGAAAAAAATGTGTAGTGAATGACTGGAGCTGCAGGCAAAGACTCCTCCCTAATTTGCAGTGTTGACAGAAAGGGAGAGAGACAGGGAGAACAAGTGGGGGAGGGGATGGAGGAGGGAGAGGGAGAAGTAGAGGGAGAGAGAGAAAGGACTTTGAGTCCATTGGGTCACAGGGATGAGGGATGTAATGGCTCCATGTGTATCTCAGCTTAGAACTGAAATGGCTGATAGCTCCTGTAAGAACTTCCATCCCTAGCTTTTCTCCTTGCCAAGATGCAGTGAATGGTGACAAAGGAAAAAGGAGTTTCTACTTTACAAACTATCTTCCCTCTTCCTTTTATCTAGCACTACATAGGAAGAAAATACTATTATAAAGCAATCTGCACATTTATAATTCCATAAGATTGCTAACTGAACAATTATAAGAGACTCCCTGTATATTAAAATCTCATTAATTTGGGCTACAGTAATTTGAAATTTGTGGTAATTTAACCTGGGCTAGTTACCTTTGTACTTACAAAGAAAGGGTTCAGTAAACAAATAGTGTGAAAAAGATTTTTAGGGAGCTAATTTTGCCTGCCAGGAGCCCATTTCGCCTATTTTAAAGAACACACTGTTTTTTAAGAACTTCAGCCTATTCATTATTTGAATGTAAATTGATTCTGTTTATTATAGATTAGCATGACCTACTGCTAAAATCCTATATCAACAACAGATACTTTGGTCTCACTGAATATGATCATTAGAAATAAAACTGCAATTGCTTAAAGTTCATTCACAGTTCAGATTAATGCATATCCTCTTTCCTCACCCTCATGAGTTAAATACAGTTCAGGAGGTATTACTCTCTAGCTCAGTGGTTCTCAACCTTGGCTGCACATTAGAATCACTTGGGAATCTTTTTTTTAAATCTCTAAACAATAGTGCTTTATTGATGAAAGGTTCGTTTCAATGGATACAAAATGGCTGTGTAAATTTTTTTCAAAATAACAATTCTATAGGTAAAGAGTGTAGCTTAGTAAAAGAACAGTTATCTAGTAGCAAAACTATTTCAGTTTGAACAACGGGGGAAAAAAGGATTTAAAAGTATAAATGTGTAGGTCCACCCATCTTGCATAACCATTACTAGGTGCAGTCAGCCCCAAATAGTTTTACTCAAACACACACAAGGCTTACACAGATAACTTGCAAATGTCCCCCTGCCTCCCTTTAAACAGCTTTTATTAGCAGTTAATAAGTACCAAAATAACCCAAGTAATTGGCTTTGATGGTACTCTCAAGTCATGGAACACTTTTTCTTGTTGAAAACTTTGCAAAATATGCCTAAACCTAAAGCTTTTGACCATTCACAATAGTTAACAGTGAGGGGCCAAGTTAGCAAAAACACCGATTATTTTCTGTAGTACACTTTTGTAACTAACATATTTTGGCCTCATGTTATTTTTTGACCAAAACCAAAAAACCCTCCTCATTCTCAGATTAAGCATTTTCTCTATTTTAACCCCTCCTGTTATAGTAAAATGAAAATAGTGAACCAGCACCTGCTCCCTCCAGGTCTCTTTTCATCTGTAACTTTCTTTTTCAACTTTAGTAGAAATGTTGAATAAAAGCAGGCCTTGGAGCATCAGCACCCTGGGAGTGCAGAGTGTGAGTGCCACAGTGGAGGATGAAGACATTCCAGGAGGGAACGGAAGGGCCAAGGCCACAGAGCACAGAGAACTCACCGGGAGCGGCTTTGATTGGCAGCACCTGCAAATGGCCCATGATGTAGTTTTGAAGTGTTTTTTCATTCTTACATGATACATGGAGAAATTTGTATTACACATAACGAAGGAAATGACGATGGCTAAAAATGGGCAACACAGTCCACACACACATAAAAAAAAACGACTACTGCGATTTCCCTGACTTCAGAAAACCATTCAAAAAAGAATTAAAGGAAAGCCAAATCTGGGTTTGGCACCCACCTACCCACCAAAGGACCCCATTTCCACTCCCGAGGCAGATCTTCTACACCTTTAGTTACAGAAATGTATTAAAGTGCAGTATAAAAATACAAAAGGTCAGTTTCTGAACAGATCAACTACTAATTTTCTTTAAAAAGTTACTTCTTAGTGGAGTAAAAATAGTTTATTGACTCTCATTGTGTTGATAATAATCTTAGTTGCAATATGAAAACTGGAGCTCATGGATACTCTGACTTTTTCCATAGCAGTAACCAGTACTAGTGGAAAACACTACAAAAAGTGGCTGTAACAAGTTCTCCCTGCCCAGTGGTTTAAAAAATGACGTGGTATAAGAATGTAGAAATTTCTAAAATTTACCCCTAAAAGCCTGTTTTTAAAAGAAAGCTACTTAAGTATAAGCATATATCTCATTAGATAATTATTTTTCATTTGGTAAACAGATGAATGTGCAGATGAATTAACGGTATTGTATTGTAGCAGCAAAACTGGTCTTGGGTGTTGTGATCAAATAGAAAGGAAGGCAGGGAAGCATCTCCACAAGGTGCTCCGGGTAAGTAAATGGCCGAGTACCTTCTATGTCATTAGATGCATATCTCTACCACTCAGAATATTTGGGGTAAATAACAAATCAAGAGTGCTCCTCCATGACTAGTTGGTTAGGCCAGTCATATCATTTTAACGTACATGCCAACTAATACCTGGAAATGAATTCTAACATTAGTGGTTAGTTAAGGTGGAAGAAAATGAAAATGCAAAGTTCACTCACAAAATATAAAGTCTACCCTCTAGTAATGAATATAAATGTTAAAAGTACTTCATACAAAAGAACACATCAACAGTTTTTTTAAAAAATTAAATTCTTGGGCCACAGGCACTGTAAAGTGTGGATGCTCACTTCTCCAACAATTTCTTGAAAACACAGAGCTGTATTTCTCATTTGGGAATCTTTTTAAAATCCTGATTTCTGGGCCTCATCCTCCGGAAATTCTGTTTCTTTGTTACTAATGTTGTGGCCCCAACCCATAACAAAGAAACAGAATTTCCGGAGGATGAGGCCCAGAAATCAGGATTTTAAAACGATTCCCAGGTGATTCTAATGTGCAGCCAAGGTTGAGAACCACTGCCTTAGAGCAACCAACACAGATGTCTTAAATTCTGTAACTCTCTCCATAGCAAGTTCTCTTACAGCTGATTTAACTGTTAACATATTAATCTGTCACACCAACTTGGAGAGATGGTGGGTTGTTTTTTGTTGTTTTTTTTTTAAGTTCCTAACTGATAAGGAGAAAACAGGCTGCTACTTGAAAGGACACTGAGAGAAACTAGAAGTGACTGCAGACTGCAGAAAGGAGACAGGACATGTGTAAAATGTGCCTGTAAATAAATTTAAAAACACGAGTCTAGGACAATTTAGTGTAGAGTTACAAGACCATATTCCTTACAAAACCCTGAAAACTATAATAGAGTATTACAGTACAGTACAATAGCTAATGACTAAAATTATGCCTCGAAATGTACAAGCAAAGTTTAGATTATGTTAAATATATGCTTTAAAAAGGCATATAAGTTTATAGTGGGGTAATCACTTACTAAGGTATATAAATGTCTAATCACTATGTTGTATACCTGAAATTAATATAATAATATATGTCAACTGTAATTGAAAAATACATTTATTTTTAAATGGCAGATACGTTTATACACACGTACATATGATTTGTAACCATAATGGTTCACCTGGAAATGTTAAATGTGCTGATGTTTAAAAAGATCAAGTTCATAATATCTATATCTTAACTAATAATAGACAAACATGTAAATTGACCATCCCTCAGCTATGCTCACCAGCCAATCAAGAGAGTATGCAAATTAACCCAACAAAGATGGCGGTTAATTTGCATACGTAGGCGCGAAGCGGCGGAGCAGGAGCAGCGAAGACTGAAGGCTCTGGCTGGAGCGAAGGCCTGGGTCCTGGGTGCCGGAGGAAAACCGGTGCCAGCAGCCAGGGGAAGGGAAGGCCTATTGCACTATCTCTTCGTGCAATGGGCCTCTAGTATATATAAAAACAGGGAATATGCTAATTAGCCGAGTGTCACCACCGCTCAGGAGGAGCTGCATGTGCAGATGGCAGGAGGGAACTGCGTGCAGCCCCCACCCCAGCAGCCATGGAGAGGCTGGGGCTGTGTGAGGGCCGGAGCAGAGACACAACACACAAGAGCGCCTGCCCCCACCCCAGCGGACACAACGCTAAGGCCTGCCAGCACTATGCAGGTCAGGCGCAGGTCCGGCCCCCGATGGGGTGCCTCCTCTCACGGCAGGAGGTGGGGCGCCTCCTCGTGCGATTTCAATCGCACGCTGGGCCTCTAGTTATCATATAATAATAACAAAATAAAAGCAACATTTATGCAGTGATTAATATGTGCAGATATCAAGCTCTTTTCCTGTGTAATTTCATTAAATTCAACTAACAATGCTAAGAGGTAACTTTTATTTTTATTTTCACTTTTTAAAAATTAAATTTTGGGGGTAACATTGGTTAATAAAATTAAATAGGTTTCAGGTTAACAATTCTATAATACATCATTTGTAATACTGTATTGTGTGTTTACAACCCAAATCAAGTCTCCTTCCATCACCATTTATTGCCCCTATATACTCTTCTACTTCCACCCACCCCCTTTCCCTCTGGTAATCACCATACTGTTGTCTGAGTATGAGGTGTTTTTTTCTTTTCTTCTTAATCCCTCCACCTTTTTCACAAAGCACAGTAACACCCTCCCCTCTGAGAGCATTATGCTAAGTGAAATAAGCCAGTGAAGAGAAAGACAAGTACCATATAATTACATTCATATATGGAATCTAATGAACCAAATAAACTAACAAACAAAATAGAAACTGACTCATAGAATTTTTTAAAATAAAAAAGTAGATTTGAGTATCATTTCTACTTTAGAGTTGACGAAAATGAATCTCACAGAGGTTAAGGAACCAAACCAAAGCCACAGAGATAGACCTAGGATTAGAACTCAGACCAGTTTTTTGGCTATACACTATGACTTTCCAGTGATCCAGAAAATACAGCTCTCTAAGAAACATTCTTTTCTTGAGGTGTCCAGCTAGCTAATATTTTACTGTATTTTTGTTTTCCAAATTTGTATTTAACAAACATTTTGATTTATACCTTGGTACTGGCACAAGAACAGGTATATAGATCAATGGAACAGAATAGAGACCCCAGAAATCGACCGATGCCATTATGGTCCATTAATATTTGACAAAGGAGAAAATAGCATACAGTGCAGTAAAGATAGCCTCTTTTAAAATGGTGCTGGGAAAATTGGACAAGTACATGTTTAAAAAAATGAAACTAGACCACTAACTTATACCGTACACAAGAATAGCTTAAAATGGATAAAAAACTTAAATGTAAGTCGTGAAACCATGAAAATCCTAGAAGAAAGGGGGGGCAGCAAAATATCAGACATCTCACATAGTATAATTTTTGCTGATACATCTCCTAGGGCAAGAGAAAAAAAGGCAGAAATAAATAAATGGGACTATGTCAAACTAAAAAAAAGCTTCTGCACAGCAAAAGAAACCACCAATAAAATGAAAAGGAAATCCACTATATGGGAGAACATATTCACCAATGATAGTCCTGATAAGGGGTTAATTTCCAAAATATATAAAGGACTCATACAACTCAACAAAAGGAAGATGAACAATCCAATCAAAAAATGGGCAAAGGACTTAAATAGACACTTCTCCAAAGAGGACATACAGATAGCCAATAGACATATGAAAGAATGCTCAATGTCACTAATAATCAGAGATTCAAATTAAAACTACATCCTGCCAGAATGGCTGCCATCAATAAATCAACAAACAACAAGTTCTGGCGAGGATGTGGAGAAAAGGGAAACCTCATGCACTGTTGTCAGGAATGCAAACAGGTCCAGCCACTATGGAAACGAGTATAGTTTCCTCAAAAAATTAATGATGGAACTACCATTTGACCCAGTGATCCCACTTCTAGGAATATATCCTAAGAATCCTGAAACACCAATCAGAAAGAATATATGCACTTCTATGTTCTTAGCAGCATTATTTACAATAGCCAAGATATGGAAACAGCCCAAGTGCCCATCAGTAGACGAATGGACAAAAAAGCTGTGGTACATTTACACAATGGAATACTACACAGCTGTCAAAAAGAAGGAAAATTTACCCTTTGTGAAAGCATGGAGGGACCTGGAGAGTATTATGCTAAGTGAAATAACCCAGTCAGAGAAAGACAAATATTACATGATCTCACTTATATGTGGAATCTAATGAACAAATTAAACTGATGAACAAAATAGGTCCAGAGGCATGGATGCATGGAAAGACTGACAGAACTCAGAGGGGAAGAGGTTTTGAGGAACAGGAAGAAATTAACGAAAGAACTTATATGCATACTAGTGGCCTGGTGCACTAAATTCGTGCATGGAGGGGGGATTCCCTCAGCCCAGCCTGCACCCTCTCCAATCGGGGACCCCTTGGGGGATGTCCGACCGCCAGTTTAGGCCTGATCCCACAGGATGTCCCTCTCGCAATCTGGGACTGCTGGCTCCTAACCGCTCACCTGCCTGCCTGCCTGATCGCCCCTAAATGCCTCTGCCTGCCTGCCTGCCTGATTGTCCCTAACCCTTCTGCCTGCTTGTCTGATCGCCCCTAACTGCCTCTGCCTGCCTGCCTGATCGCCCTTAACTGCCCTCCCCTGCCAGCCTGATCTCGCCCCCAACTGCCCTCCCCTGCAGGCCTGGTTGCCCCCAACTGCCCTCCCCTGCTGACCTGATCTTGCCCCCAACTGCCCTCCCCTGCAGGCCTGATCTCACCCCCAACTGCCCTCCTCTGCCGGAAAATTTGGTTCTGATTGGTCAGTTTCTAAGTCAGTCAGCATCAAAGGCTCCACCTCCTAGGCAGCCGTTGGCTCCTCAGTCGACCCAGATTTGGTTCTGATCGGTCAGTTTCTATGCCAGTCAGCGTCAAAGGCTCCACCTCCTAGGCAGCCATTGGCTCCTCCCACTTCACCCAGATTTGGTTCTGATTGGTTGGTTTCTATGCCAGTCAGCATCTCTGGCCCTATCAATGGGGCCTGATCAGAAAGGCGGGGCTGATCAGCAGCCCCAGTGGAGGCCTGGAGAGAAATGGAGGTACAGCTGCTGGCCAGACTGGTGAGAGAGAGGCAAGTGCTGATCTAAAGCTGCCACAGAGGCAACGGATCAGTCCCTGTTTTTCTCTTCAGGCCTCCCTCTGGCCCTGTTCCGCAGCCCCCTCAGCAGTCAGGGCTGGGGCACTGTGCCTGAAACGGAAGCAGTCAGCACTGGGTTGCTGTGGACTGACTTCCAGTTGGTCAAGCCTTGGTCGTTACTGGTAATTACGACCCAGGGTTTTTTATATATTAGGATATGCATAACCCATGGACACAGACAACAGTGTGGTAAAGGTTTGATTCCTGGTCAGGGCACATGCTTGGGTTTTTGGGCTCAATCACTGGTAGGGGGCATGCAGGAGACAGCCTATTGATGGTTTCCTCTCACATCGATGTTTCTCTCTCTCTCTCTCCCTTTCCCTTCCTGTCTCTCAGAAATCAATCAAAATAAATTTTTTAAAAATCTTGATTTATAAGTAGAAAGACCTATGATTTAAGAGTCAGATTTGATATTACATGTTTGTAAACATGTTTCATGTTGTAAGTTGAATGTAAAAATAATAGTAAAAAGTCCTGGCTGGGTGGCTCAGTTGGTTGGAGCCTTGACCCATGTACCAAATGACTGCATGGTTTAGATTCCCGGTCAGGGCACATACTTAGGTTGCGGGTTCGATCCCTGGTTGGGGCAAGAAAAGGAGGCAACCAATCAATGTTTCTCTCTCATGTTGATATTTCTCTTTAAAATCAACAAAAACATATCGTTGGGTGAGGATTAAAAAAATTAATGGTAAAAAATACAGAACAAAACAAAAACAGAAATACCATAAATGAGCCCATCCCAAATTCTCAGATCAGTCTCTATATAATAAGGATACTATTTTCAAATGAATAGTCAAGCAGCAAAGATGAAATTTTAAAATATCAACTCATCAGTTAAGATCTGGTTCTCTTATTATTTCCCCGTTCATTTTGGAGAATTTAACATGAAAATAGGCCAGTGGAGCCTGAAGGAGAGGAAGGATTGCAGGGGAGGCTATTATAGAGGTTTTAGAAAAATCTGTTCATGAGCTGTTCTAAGAGAGCAATGAGGGCATAAAACACATGCAGGCATAGTGTGTACTGGGGGAAAGAGAGGGAGGGTGGAGAGAGGCAAATGTCTTCATTAGAAGTAAAAGTGAGGGTAGCCTGCCACATGTACATATAAAGAAAATGTACAGTGAAGCCATTTACTCATACAATTCCTTCTACCTAAATCAATGTTCTTTACTTATCTCTTCCTGTCTCAAGCGAACTCATTCAAGGGCCAGCTACAAATGTCAGTTCTGCACGAGGCCAATAGTCCCCCCCCCCCCCGTTTTTACACATTTATCTCACACCGATGATTTTTTATTAGAGTTATTTATGTATGTGTTCCTGCTTCCCCCATCTCACCATGAGTTCCTTAAAGGCAGGGGACTCTTTCTCATTTCTGTAGTTCCTACAAATTCTAGTACAAGGCCTGCCACATACTAGGCTCTAGGAAAATGTTGAATCAATAGCACTGGCTTAAGAGAGTGTATTATTGCCTAGCTTACCTGAAGGAGCATTTGTTCTCTTTCTTTTCTTGCTTGACTCCCCTCCATTCTCAATGAGGCCTTCTGTGACCAGAGGGCCACTGGCACTAGCAAACTGCAGGGGTTCGTTGTTGTTGGCAGGGTCAAAGGGCAGCTGGTTCAATCCTAAAGAAGAAAAAGAAGCCAAATTCCAGACTCTATTAAGGACTGGGATGTCTCCAGATTTTAGTATATAAGTCACTAGAAGAAAACTCTATATCTTAAAAGTCTAGGAGTAACCAGTGAATTCCTGGAACTAAATGCCCTCTGTAATTTTTATAGGTCTTATTGACAAGTAAAATTAAAATAAAGGTTCTTAGCTCTAGCCCATTTGACTTAGTGGATAGTCAGCCTGCAGACCAAAGGGTCCTCGGTTCGATTCATTGGTTGCAGGCTCCTCCCCAGCCAGGCCAAACCCTGGTCAGGGCGCTTGAATGAGGCAACCAATCAATGTGTTTCTCTCACACAGATGTTTCTCTCTGTCTTTCCCTTTCTCTTCCAATCTCCCTAAAAATCAATGGAAAAATATCCTTGGGTGAGGATTAACAAAAAAATCAACAACAACAAAAAGGTTCTTATAAGACTGTGGCTCTGTCATTTGTAAGATCCCTCCTGTTTCTTGGAAATTAACATGTTTGGTCACAAGCTATCAATTATCTTCTACCTTCTCCCTTAAACTTTTAGGATCCTCTTCAAATGTGGCTATAGTTGGACTCACTTTTTCTTTGACAAAGCTTAGCTACATATATCTTAGATTATCGCTTGACATTTTCCCATGTTTTCATCACAAGGGCTGCTGAATTGATGCAGATACACTCATTAGACTATCCTGGTGTCAAAGCCTCTTACAATGATGATATAGAGGTTTCCAAAAAAGAAAACCATAATTACATAGCAAGTGAGAAAATGGAACAAAGACATAAACCTTGCAAAGAGGAATTATTTAGTAGATGAAGTGTTGCGGAGTTATGACTCAGGTTTGGGGATTGTTAATCACATCCTCTTCAAATGATGTCAGAAGCATGGTCACTTTACTAGTAGCTGTTATATCACATAAAATGGCAAAAGGCATTTTCTATTCTCTAAGTCTTACATGATTCAGCCAGGGATGAGCAGAGATAGTTTGTTACTCTTCTGCCTGAATGCTCAAGTGCTTCAATTTAAAACTCCCTGAAATGTGGAATCAAAAGCTTTGCTAAAGCCCGATGTTAGGGGATCTCTCCTGAGCCTTTTATTCACTGGTTCTCTAATCCTATCAGAGGAATTAGGTTGGCCTGCCATAGCTCATTCTTTAACCATCAATTTTTCTATAACCCAGAGCTGTATAATAATTCTTGAGGCAATGTTGTGAAATATCCATACAGTCTTGGGATCCAGTCAGGTAAAGGTCAATCAAGTTTCAGTAAAATGAATGCTAAGGTTCTAACAAAATGACTTTACATTATAGTATTTAATAAAAAGTATCCCTATTCTAATGTTTCAGCCCACATAACAAGTACTATTTCCTCAGCAATCAGACTACTTGACCACCTCCGTTAAATGTCTTCTGGGACTTGTCAAATACTCTTCCTTAATATCACCTGAGTAACTAAGTGAAATAATGAAAATTTGTGTTTGCATCTTAAGTCAACTATTCACTGCATCACATCTATATCCTATAAAATCTCTACCATGACTAGAAATAAAGAAACAAACACCAATAACTTTGTATTACAAAACATTCAGATCATAACTATTTTCAAAGAACACTAGACATTTATATAATTTACAAATAAAGATGTTTCTTTCACCCAAGTAGTTCCAGAGTCAAATATGATAAGTGTACTACTCCAAACGTTTCTCAGTATTTCTTTCTGGAGTATCATGCTGACAGAAACAAGTTCCATGGAAGACTGAATAGTATAGTAGAAACAGTATGTGCTTCAAAACCTGATATATCAGGGTTCAAATACTGGCTCTGTCCTTTACTAGTAGAGTAGCTTTTGGCAATTCTTGTAATTTCCCTTAGTCTTAATTTTCATAATGTATAAAAGGGGGTTTATAACATTGCATAGGGTTGTTATAAAGATAAACCTACTATATACATATATAATACTTTGTATAATATATATACATACTTAAAGTTATGATTATCTTATTCTAAGTAAATTTAAAAAAAGATTTTTTCTCTCCACACAAACACACACACACACACACACACACACAACTGTATCCCTGGTGCCCAGTACCATGCCTGCCACATGTGAGTGTTGAATGAAGGAATTAATACTCAATATTGTCAGGAGAGGTGACTCATTCTGTTAACTCATGTAGTGAGAGTAAAGACTTGATGGCTGATAATCAAGAATTAATGCCACAATTTAAAAGTTCTGATGCTGATTATATCAACATTACTTGAAATAATTAGATTTCAAATGCATCTTCATCACTTGAGTACTATGCTGCAGGATGGTAAAATCTTGATCAAAAGGAATGCTCAGGAATTAGGAGGTTCTGATTAATAATGCTTAATCAGGAAATTTTTTGTAATTTTGCATATGTTAATTTTACAGAATAATATATTAATTCATTTCTCTATCTTATGAAGTAGACAAATAAGGATCTTACAGAGATTCAGAGCCAGAGCCATGATCTGTAAAAGGAGGTTAATAGCAGTACCTTACTCATAGGACTGTTAAAAAGATAAAATTAGATCATGTATATAGAACAATCTTCATCAAATCTGGCATATAGCAGATGCTCAATAAATACTAACTGCTATTGTAATTTTGAATTTCCATTTTTAATTTATAGAATTGCTGTACAATATGAGGAGATTGGTCTGAGTTGGTATATACTGATCTAAGGATATACTCTACCTTCCTCATTAAACCTTTTCATTGCCATTTGTACCTTTTTCTAAAGGTTAAAGGAGTCCAGGAAAAAAACCTGATGAATTAATAGTATTCAGTTATAGATACTTGACTATAATCATTCTTGCTTTTTATTTAGTCCCAGATGACACTTCATGGATTTAGGTATTTTGTTCCTCATACAGAACTTTTGTTAGGCACTGAGTAAGATGGAGATATCAAGTACTTTCTGTGTCATCCACCCCACATACTAGTATGATACAGATTTGTGAAAATCTTGATGATTCAGCATACCATCTCAAGACGTGTTTCTTATAGGAAAAGATCTCATATCAAGGAGAAAGAGACATTCCACTCAGTAAGCTGATTCACTTCATACAAATCCGTATTTTATATTGTCCAGGACCCAATACAGTTTCCAAAGATTTGCAGTTGGAGAACAAGGGCTAGAGAAATAGCAAAATCATATGATACTGATGCTTCCCAGCTACTTTCATTTTATTGTTTCATTCCTCCCTTAGGACAGCACTAAATAAACCAATAAATCAGGAAATCAATAGGTACTAATAGGATCTTTTCTGTGTCATGTATATGTGATCAGTGCTGAATGTTATTTTAAGTAAAACTGCACCATTAAAACTATTTAAATTCTAAAAAGAAAACCACTACTTTAATTTCAAGAATCCTTGTTGCTAAAATTTCAATTGTGATTTAAACTTAGAATATTATCAATTATATTGTACTCCTCAACCAAACTACAGAACTGATCCTTAAATCTCTTATGGTAGCTATTTCTACCATCTTCTACTATACATGATGAAACTGAAAACATATTAGATTAGGAAGAAATTTTTGAGGTTACCTAGTTCATTCTTCTATGCAAAACAGGAATCATCTATGAATTCCTGACAGGTCTAATTCCAGGGGGCACTTCTTAGCCTGGGGATTCCTTGCAATGCCCCTGGGAATTCAGCTTGCTTTCCTTAACTTTGAAAAAAACCACCACCTACTCTATTTTGAGGGGTCCTTCCATCTTCTAAAAACTGCCTAGGATGTATTTTGTTTAACTGTTAACTCACTTGTACTCCCTAAAATGAGCACATGAATGTCTAACTTTTTAAGGGTTCTACTGCAAGCAAAATAAATGAGGGAATCACAAGTAATTAACAGAGCAAAGTTAGAAATTTTCTAAATTCTTATACATTTCTCACAGTCCTTGCTTTTATTCCTGAGGATAAAGTTAATAACACTTTGAACCTTGATC
The DNA here is from genome assembly GCF_000147115.1 of Myotis lucifugus. Lineage (NCBI taxonomy): Eukaryota > Metazoa > Chordata > Mammalia > Chiroptera > Vespertilionidae > Myotis > Myotis lucifugus. Next base: position 8,305,639 of record NW_005871050.1, on the reverse strand, counting down.
ATTCATTTCTCCTCATCTCTTGTGCCCTCATTTCCAAAGCCTACAAAATGTAGTTTTCTAAAGAGAAGCACAAATTGATACAATAAAGAAAAATGGACAATTAATATTAGTGTTATAGATTTCCGTATCTTATTACGTTCACAATTAAATAAGTACATGTGGTAATATAATTTCATCTAAAACCAGGTTGACCAGTTATTTCATGCCATGTCAAAATACAGATTATTTGAGTTAATGACACATTTGAAGCCACCTTAGAAAGTACTGTATGTATATTGAAGAAGGGTGGGGCTGGGGACTTAGATAATGACATTTCTTATCCAATGGAACCAGGGGATTTAAGATCTCAGAATGAAGTGTGGTTCTCAGTGAATCCTCCAACCTGCAGGTCAAGGAGTTCACAAGCAATGATATCTGCAATACAGATGCAAATGATTCCTAGGCTTTGAGGAAAGCACTGAATTTCCATGATTCTTGTGAAAGATCAATGATCTCTTTGTGCCCAGCTGCTGTAATAGTTAATGTCACAATTCACTTTACAGAGCCTTCTACTATCAGGTCAAATTAGGACTAACCTTCATGATGCAATCTAACACTTGCATGACTGCCCCAGGTTATATTACAGAAATGTGACCCTGAGGGTCCCTGCCACGTTTCATTTGCATCTGTGGCCCACAGACTTAAGATGGTATATCCTTGTTGTTTTGTTGATGGTTTCTTTTGCTGTGCAAAAGCTTTTTATTTTGATGTAGTCCCATTTGTTCATTTTCTCTTTAGTTTCAAGTGCCCTAGGAGCTGTATCAGTGAAGAAATTGCTTTGGCATATGTCTGAGATTTTGTGGCCTTTGGATTCTTCTAGAATTTTTATGGTTTCCTGTCCTACATTTAAGTCCTTTATCCATTTTGAGTTTATTCTTGTGTATGGTCTAAGTTGGTGGTCTAGTTTCATTTTCTTGCATATATCTGTCCAATTTTCCCAACACCATTTATTGAAGAGACTATCTTGGCTCCATTGTATGTTCATGCCTCCTTTGTCAAATATTAATTGAGCATATTGGGTTGGGCTAATTTCTGGACTCTCTATTCTATTCCACTTATCTATATGTCTGTTCTTGTGCCAGTACCAAGCAGTTTTGAGAACAGTGGCTTTGTAATACAGCTTGATATCTGGCATTGAGATCCCACCTACTTTGTTCTTTCTCAGGATCGCCGCAGCTATTCGGGGTCTTTTTTATTCCAGATGAATTTTGGAGAGTCGTTCTATATCTTTGAAGTAGGCCAT
>NW_005871050.1:8061966-8304257 GCF_000147115.1 Myotis lucifugus | reverse complement strand
CAGAGGCAGAGCTGCCTCAAACTGATTGTCAAACTGCAGTGGGAAAGGCCAGAGAGGGTTGGGGGGCAGAAGGGAGGGGAGTAAGAGATCAACCGAAGGACTTGTATGCATACATATAAGCATAACTAATGGACATAAGACACTGGGGGGTAAGGGAGGGCAGGGATTGTCAAGGGCGGGGGGTGGGGGAAGGACACATATGTAATACCCTTTGTAATACTTATTATAATATATTTTTTAAAAAGAATAAAAAAAAATAAAAATAAAAATAAAAAAAATAAAATAAAAAAAAGATGGTATATCCTTAGCAAAAAAAGGCACACAATTCTACTCTGAATTAGTTCCCTTTCAAAGAAAATGGTAAGGTCCCGAGAAATCTGGTAAATTCAATTCAAGGCAGAAATCTCCCGACAGAATTTATGTTGAAAACTATAATAACAATTTTTGTGCAAAAGGAATATTATAAGTAATCCTATCTAATAATAGACAAACATGGTAATTGACCATACCTTCGCTACGCCTCCCATTGGCTAATCAGCACAATATGCAAATTAACTGTCAACAAAGATGGTGGTTAATTTGCATACATAGGCTCCAGTCTGATGGCTCCCAGCAGCGAAGCCTAAGGGAAGCCCTGTGTGTTTATGGCTCCCGTCAGGCCCCAGCAGCCCCAAGCCCTGCCACCTCGGTGCTGGGGCTGCTGGGGGCTGGATTGGAGACACAAACATGCAGGAGAGCCCGGCACCCAACAGCCCCAAGCCACTCCAGCGAGCCTATTGCGGACCTGGCCGGGAGCCGCGGGGCCAAGCAGTGAGGCACAACCCACCCACTCCTGCGGGCTGATTGTGGCAGTGTGGATTGGACCGGGCCGGGCTGCAGGGGGCGAGCAGGAAGGCATGACCTGCCCACTCCGGCAGGCTGATGCAGCCTCACCTCTCTGCCGCCACCGCCTCCGCAGCTGCAGTGTTCGGACCCAGGCCCCCAGCCTGCCCTGGGCTCCACTCAAGGAGGGGCTGGGGGCCTGGGGTTTACTAAACTTTACTGGAGCTGCTCCCCACACTCCAGCCCCTGCCCCAGAACCACACTGCCCGCAGCAAGATGCCCCGGCAGCGTCCTGACAGGTGGGCGGCAGGAGAGCCGAGTAGAGTGGGGGCTGCAGAGAGCCACGGAAGGGCGGGGCCACGTGAGCCAAACTCCCGGGGGTCTGAGGAGAGAGCCTGAAGGTAGAGGAACCTTCGGCAAAGCAGCCGGCCAGGAGCCACGGCCATGGGGTCTGCAGGCACGCAGACAGGCCTCCACCTGATGGGCGGCTCCTGGGCAAGCGCCATGGCTTTGGTGAAGTGGCTGGCCAGGAGGCGGGTGGCCCAAGGGGCACAGAGCAGCACCAAGGTGGGGTGCACTGGAGGGGGCTCAGGCCTGAGCAGGGTGCTGGTGGATGGGGATCTGCCTCACCCGCGGAGAGCGGAGAGCGAGGTTCTGTAGTGGCCCTTATACGCAGGAAACGAGGTGATGACTGCCGGTGTGGAAGGACGCCCGGGCGGAGGGGCGCGGACTCTCAGCCCTGAGGCGGGGGTGGAGGGGTGGCGCCACCTCAGTGGAGGAGCACCGCACTGCTGGGTACCCCACTGCGGTGGTTTGGTGAAGCTCCCGGCACTGACCGAAAAGAATGTGGAGCATCCATGATGAAGAGGTGCTTGAGAATGAGGCTTGGAAGCCTCACAGGAAGGTCTGTTCTGTTTGCCCTGCGGCTGTCCCTTAGGTGGAGAGCATGGCTGTGAGGGCTCCCTGCGCGAGGAGTCCAGTTCCATAGCCAACTGGAATTGGCCTCAGTTTCCTGGTCTGTAAAATGGATTAAGCGTGTCCCAGGGCCTTCACTGAGCTTTGAGGGCCAATTGAGATACTATATAAAGAAAATGAGGGAAGACATGAGAAAGAAAAGGAAGGGTGGGCAACACAAAAGAAAGATTGGAAGAAACTTGTAGACCTATTGTCACTTAAATAGGGAATAGAGTCAATAGTGTTGTAATGACGGTATGAAGCCAGGTGGGTACTGGAAATATCAGGGAACACTTTGTAAAGTATATGACTGCCTAACCACTATTCTGTAACTAATATAAAACCTGAAACTAATACAAAATAATATTGAATGTAAATAAATGAAAATAGGAGTGAAATTTTTATAAATTTCAAAGTTTAAATAAAGGCTGTAAAGAAAGGAAGGGGGAGAATAAAAATAGTGTTTTTCATTTTACCACTTTATTGTCTTTTCAGTACATGAAAAAGACAGTTGTCTTTATATGGTGCTTTTATGCTTTTCTAAGTCATTTTCTCATCTGATGTTCAGGGCAACTTAAAGACAAGATAATTATTCCCTCCACTATTCAAAGAAAGGAAATCTTGGTGCCTGGCCCCAATGATTTAATCGTCAAGCCCTTATTATAAAGCAGGGTTAGTGAAATTTTCTGTGAAGGGTCAAATCTATACTAATAAAAGCCTTGGGGGTGATCTGGCCAGCAGGGGAGGGCAGTTGGGGATGATCAGGCCGGCAGGGGAGTAGTTAGGCGTGAATCAGGCCAGCAGGGGAGCTGTTAGGGTGCAATCAGGCTGGCAGGCTGAAGCAGTTAGGGGAAATCAGGCAGGCACACAGGCAAGCAGTTAGGAGACAGTGGTCCAGGATTGTGAGAGGGATGTCCAACTGCTGGCTTAGGCCCGATCCCGGACATCCTGGGATCAGGCCTGCCGGACATCCAGGGACATCCTGGGATCAGGCCTGTCAGACATCCTGGGATCAGGCCTGTTGGACATCCTGGGATCAGGCCTAAACCAGCAGTCGACATCCCCCAGAGTGTCTGAGATTGGAGAGGGTGCAGGCTGGGCTGAGGGACACCCCCCCCTCCCGTGCACAAATTTCGTGCACCGGGCCACTAGTTAGTATATAAAATAAACTTACATCATCTGAGTCCTATTTTCAAATTGACTTCAGTTTAAAATCAGGTATGGGGCTCCATGGTAAGGGGAAGAATAGGGTCTCCAAATTAGTTTTTTTAATTCACAACATTTGGAGAAATAAGCATTAGGATAATGGCCAGGTGCTTAATGTGCTGGCAGAAGCTCTTATAAGATTTATCCATTTCTTGGAGCCCCTCCTCCTTCCTCAACCTAGGCCAGAAAAACTCTGATTCCCTATTTTCAGCTCTCACTACTCATTGGCTCCACCTGTTATTTCTGAGGGAATATTTATAATGTCTAAGAGTTGGACTGCAATATCACTCTCCAGTCACAGAGGTTAGCAGCCAAAACAAATAAATATTTCTCAGTTCCAGGTCTGAGCTGATATCAAACAAATGAAACTTACTTTGCCAATTTCGTGAGTTTAATTATCTGTATAAGTGGTTTAGCTGCAGCCAGGATAAATTGTAAAAGATTACTGGGTAAGTGAAGGTGAAGGAAAGTGATGAGACAGAAAGGGGCCAAAGTCTTCTTCTACTAAGAGGCTTGCTTGAATGGTGGTGAACATAAGACCTTCAGAACAATATTTACGCTTAAGTCGCCTTTTTCAAGGTGTGATCAGGTCATGGTGAATTTCACTGACAGTGATTTTTTGGCAACTTTTAGTGACTCCTTAAACTACATAGTCAGGCATTCAGGCCTTCATAATAAAGCTCTATGCAATCCAAGCCTTGTCCCCTAGTGTGCCCCAGCTTGTACTCTACCCCAACACTTCTTGAACTTTAATGTGCAAACATGTTCCCTGGTGATCTTGTTAAAATGCGGATTTTTATTCAGCAAGTCTGGGTTGTGGTCTGCTTTTCTAACAAGTTGCTAGATGATGCTGATTCCGGTGGGAATCACACTAGAGTAGAAAAGGCTAACACTCTAGCAAAATGGGACTACCTAGAATTCATCAAATCATTACAGTACTTTCCTACCTCTAAGACCTTTAGCTCACACTGCTCCTCTACCTTCTTCTTGATTTCCAACCTTTAAAATACTACCCTTCCTTTAGGGTTTATCTCAGATGCTATTTCCTTCATGATGCCTTTCTTTATTCATAGCCACCCAATCTACTACATACACAGCAATGGGGCAGGGCCACTAGGGGAACTACCATTCACTGGCTATTAAAAATGTGCCCTGTTTACATGCATTATACCATTATTTTATTTTCTAGTTATTATTCCCATTTTATAACAAAGAAAGGGAAACTTACAGTGTAAATAAATTTCCGAAGGTTGCACAGCTAATAAACCAAGGAACTCCGGCTTTTTTAGGTTCTAAAACACTATTTTGGCCCTTCTCAGACCTTAATCTGTACTTTTCCTATGCATTTTAGAGCATGCCTTCTGTTACAGTTCTTTCAGTGTTTGTCTTAGTCTTCCTTCCCACTACCATTAAGTTGTAAACTCCTTGAGGACAGATATCTCAGTCACTTTTTGATGAACAAGAATAGATCCAGAGACAAATGGTAGGGGGGGGGGGTTAGAGAGCAACCAAAGGACTTGTATGCATGTATATTAGCATAATCAATGGACACAGACACTGGGTGGTGGGGGCTTGCCCGGGTGGGAATGGCTGGGGGGAGGGGGTTAATTGGGGAAAAAGGAGACATATGTAAAACTTTAGACAATAAAAAAACTTACTTTGGCTACAAATTTGGGTGCACTAGCTGCATTTCCCACCCCAGACGCCAAGCAACCTGCTTATGAATCTGTTCTGAAGGGAAGAAGGAAGTATGATTTTTGGGATTTGTTCAGCATTCCTCTCTATCCTAGGATATCCTTTCTATCCTAGGATTTCTGAAGACTATCATACACTCTACATTTAAACTTGACTCTACATAACTCATTCTCCCTTGTTAAGAGTCAAAACAGTCCTCCCACTGACTAAAATCCTTATAGGAGAAAACACTAGAAAAGAAACCCCATATATGGTTCTTCTCTTTTTTTAAATATATTTTTTATTGATTTCAGAGAGGAAAGGAGAGGGAGAGAGAGACAGAAACATCAGTGATGAGAGAATCATTGATTGGCTGCCTCCTGCACGCCCCCCACTGGGGATCGAGCCCACAACTGGGGCACGTGCCCTTGACTGGAATCGAACCCGGGACCCCTCAGTCCACAGGCCGACGCTCTATCCACTGAGCCAAACCAGCTAGGGCTGGATCTTCTCTTAATAGTTCTATGGACACAAGGTTCAGATATCTGCATTATAAATTTCAGTCAAGAAAAGGCAATCCTAGAGATGTACCGTCTAACAGGTGACTTATCTACATGTAGCCATTTAAATCTATTTAAATTGAAATAAAACAAAATGAAAAGTTCAATTCCCCAGTTATACTAGCCACATTTCAAGTGCTCAATAGCTACATGTGGCCAGTAGCTACTGTGTTAGACTGCACAGAATAGAATATATACTTCCACCATCACAAAAATTTTTACTGGAGAGCGTTTCTCTAGATTCAAACCCAAATCTACTACTTATTAGGTATGCCACTTATAAGGGGTATAAAACAAGTCACTTGAATTCTCTGAGACTGTTTCCATACTGTAAATGGGATGATAACACCCACCCACCCCCGCCTTATAGGGAAGTGAGAAAATTTAAATGAGAATGTATGTTTAGGGTCTAGGCACATACTAGACATTAAATGAACGCTAGCTCCCTTCTAACTCAGTCAGGGCGTATTATGAATTCGCCTCATAAATGGAATAAGAAAATTTGAGTAGTGTGGCTTCTTAGGTCTCCAGACTAAATCCTATATCCTATTTACAGCTTGGAAGATGTTAGCTTTGCATTAGTTTTGTAACTTTTTCTTTCAGATAATACAGTCATCAAGGTAAAGCATTAATAAATAATGCTGGTAGTAGTCAGTGATTGCTCTTTGCTTGTACTATTTTTAGGAGATGAGACTATATTGGTCACCACCTTGAACTTTCCAACACGAAAGAACCACATTTTCTCCTTACAACTGAAATGCCTCCCCCCAAAGCTTTAATCAGTGCTCAGTTTCAGCTGGGTGTTTTATAATTAGAACACTGTTAACAGTGACACTAGAGCCAGAATGGAGAAGGAATATTTCTCTCTAAATCTATATTTTCCTATGCTCAAACTGTTCTCTATGTTTTTCCTATGGGACTGAAATATCCCAGGCCTGGAAAAGGTGAATTGTTCGAGAAAAGTCTAAACTAAATCTGGTAAGGTATTTGAGTTCCATGAGCAGAAAAACAAAATACATATTTCCAACTTCAAGAAGAAGAATGCTTCAGACTCTTTTCCCCTGTACAATTCAAGGCTTGGAAAACAAAGCAAAATCATATTCCTCAATGAAAACAAAGTTCAAAAAATGTTGATTTGAAAGAAGTTCAAAGTGACAGATGGTAGACAGGCGATGTATCATTTTCCTTAGGATAAAGTCTGGCAGTCTTCAGAGGAATTGAGAAAGCCTTATTTTTCTGTAGTTTAGCCCTGAAAACAGTTATAGAAACTATTCTCCTCTCTATATCATTGGGGGTGGGGGACTAGAAAGATGGTTATTCATCAGTGCCTACTTTGTGCTGGCTCTACGACATGCTGCAATTCCTTTTGGCCAATTTTCCATTTGAGTGACAGGAATAGGGCAGGTTCTTAACACACTGACCGTTAGGTTATCTGTTTAATACTTATATGAGATTGTGCCCAGAGGTATTGTATTATGGGTGTCTCTGTCTAAATAAAATAAATAATTGCAGATTTCAGAGCCTGAGGACAGAGAGTTGTTCTGGTATTGAAATTGAAGTCTATCTTGTCAGATCTGTAATGAGGTCTTCCCTTCAGGCTGATTGATTTCATAAAGCTGAGGTAATTATCAAAAGCAAGCACAGTTCTCCCTGCAAAAACCACTCCACTGCTTTTGAAAACTAGATAGTCAGCTGGATCTGGTCAGGAGCCTAGGCTGAGCCAGCCATTTCAGTAGGAACAGTTATATACACACAAAGTATAGCAATCCACTGTAACAGATGCTTAAGACAACAGTAAATAAGTGGTAAATAAGGTTCAGCAAAATAATTTCACATGCTGTGAGTAGCAGTCAGATAAATCTGCATTTCAGTGCAGGATGCTTTAAAGGGGAGAATGAGAGCTGGAAATCTTTTTGGTTTTGGAGAGTTAATTTTATGAATTAATGCTAGGATATGTGTATCCTTTAAGACTGATGCACTGCACTGTATGAATAACATTTGTATCTTTGCTTTCCCCCAAATGTACACAATAATTTCACCAAATTTCCTTTCTTCGTTCATTCAGCCTTCATTAACTATTTATCCAATCACTGTGCTACAATTTTAATTACCTTCTAATTAACCAATGAGTTTGTGATTTAACAATCCCTAAAGATAGCACTGCATAAATACAGTAAATCTTCATTTACATGTTCAAAAATGTTATCCTCCCCCCTTCCCCCACCCCATTAATTTTGCAATACTGTATCATTAATGTTCTGGAGTTATGCTTTCTGCATTCCTAATCTTAGATTCCTATTTGGACTAGTTTGTTAAGAATGTATGATAAACAACTCTGCTGTTGGCTGTGAAATTAAACACTCAGGAGGAAACAGAGATTCCTATAATATGCCAATGCATCTTTGTAGATCTATATCTCCCTATAATAATTCCACTTCAGGAATATCAATATAGGGCACTGACAAGTGATTAACTCCTTTAGAGAGATCCCTGGGCTGAAGTCAAGCTACTACTGAGGAGAAAGTTAGAATCTACTTCAGAAGACATGTGACTGTAAAGAAAAAGCCTGCAAAAAAAGAATTAATCTGTGTTTAAAACAAGTCTTACTATTGTTGTATAAAAGAATATGTAGGATCGTAATTTTGCTCCAGGCTGGAGTCTAATTGAGTATTCAATATGTTTTGGAATAAATGAATCAATGAAATAATATTGACAGGTAGTCTCTCTCCTTATTCATCCAATTCATTCAAACAATTCTGTGTACCTGGCAGTATGCTAGGCCCTCAGTTTTTAAGATTTAATAAGACACAACTTTTTTTCAAAAAGATCACAAAGGGAGGCAGGTAAATACACAGAAAATCTGGCCCAAATTATTGCATCAGCTTTAGCTCTTGCACCTTCCCCCAAATACCATTTATTTCATTCCTATCAAATTTCTCAAATTCCTCAAATACACTATGCCTTTTCATGTCTCTATGCTTTGAAAAATTATTTATGTGAAAGTAACACTTAACATGAGATCTACACACTTAACAAATTTTTAAGTGTACAATACAATATTGTTAACTGTAGGCATGATGTTGTATGGAAGATCTCTAGGATTTATTCACCTTGCATAATTCAAATTTTATGCCCGTTGATTAGCAATTTTCCATTTCTCTTACCCTTCAGTCATTGGTAACCACCATTATCTCTGATTATATGAGTTTGACTATTTTAGATACCTCATGTAAGTAGAATCATACAATACTTGTCCTTTTGTGTCTGGCTTATTCCACTTAGCATAATGTCTTCAAGGTGCATCCATGTTCTTGCATATTGCAGCATTTCCTTCTTTTTATGGCTGAATAATAACATTATGTGTATATAGAATGTTATTTGTAGCTATTCATCTGTTGGACATTTAGGTTGTTTCCACATCTTAGCTATAGTGAATAATGCTGCAATGAACATTGGGGTGTTAATATCTTTTTGAGATCCTGATTTCAATTCTTCTGGACAAATACTCAGAAGTGGCGTTGGGTCATATGGTAGTTCTACTTCTAATTTTTTGAGGAACCTCCATGTTTTTCATAGTAGCTATACCATTTTGCATCCTCACCAACAGTGTACAAGGCTTCCAATTAATCTACATTCTCACCAACACATCTATCTCTTTATATAAAAGCTTAAGTGACCGAAAGACCAAAGGAACAAATGACTGAATGACTAGTCTACCGGTAGCTGTGATGAGCACTGACCACCAGGGGGCAGATGCTCAACACAGGAGCTGCCCCCTGGTGGTCAGTGCACTCCCACAGCCAACCTCCCGCAGCAGGTCAACCTCCCGTGGACCCTCTCCCTGGCCATCCGGGCCCGATGGCCCTGATTGGGACAGCCAGGCAACCTCCTGTGGTCCCTCCCCGCAGCCAGTCAACCTTACGCAGCACCGTCCCCCGGCTGGCCAACCTCCTGTGGTGCCTTCCTCTGGCCAACCTCCCGCAGCTCCAATCGGCCCTGATCGCCGGCCAGGCCGAGGGACCCCACCCATGCACAAATTCGTGCACCAGGCCTCAAGTATTTTTATAATAGCCATCCTCACCAGTGAGGTGATATCTCATTGTAGTTTTGATTTGTATGTTCCTGATGATTAGGGACATTAAGCATCTATTCAAATACATGTTGGCCATTTGTATATCTTCTTTGGAGAAATATCTATTCAAATCTTTAGCCCATTTTTCAAAGTACCTGAATAGATACATCTCCAAAGAGGACATACAGATGGCAAATAGACATATGAAAAGAAGCTCTACATCACCAATCATCAGAGAAATGCAAACTGAAATCCCAAAGAGATTTAACTTCACACTTGTCAGAATGGCTATCATCAATAAATCAACAAACAAGTGTTGGCCAGGATCTGGAGAAAAGGGAACCCTCATGCACTGTTGGTGGGAATGCAGATTATTGGTGCAGTCACTATGGAAAACAGTATGGAGATTTCTCTAAAAAATTAAAAATGAAACTGCCTTATGTCCCAGTGATTCTACTTCTGGGTATATATCAGAAGAAACTCCAAACACAAATTCAAAAGAATATATGCACCCCTATGTTCATTGAAACATTATTCACAATAGCCAAGATATGGAAGCAACTCAAGTGCCCATCAATGGATGAGTGGGGGGAAAAAAGCTGCGGTACAATCCACCTCAGACTAGTCCAAAAAAATCAAGAGGAAGGAACACTTCCAAGCTCATTCTATGAAGCATCACCCTAATACCAAAACCAGACAAAGACAACACAATGAAAGAGAATTACAGGCCAATATCCTTCATGAAAAAAAGATGCCAAAATCCTCGACAAAATTCTAGCAAATCGGATCCAGCAGTATATCAGAAAGATATACAACATGACCAAGTAGGATTTATCCCGGAGATGCAAGGATGGTACAATATCTGCAAATCAATAAACGTGATACATCACATAAACAAATTGAAAGATAAAAATCACATAGTCATATCAATTGATGCAGAAAAAGCATTTGACAAAATCCAACACCCTTTCTTGATAAAAACTCTCAGCAAGGTGGGAATAGAAGGATCATACCTCAACATAATAAAAGCCATATATGACAAACCCATACCCAACATCATACTCAATGGGCAAAAACTAAAACCATTTATTTCCCCTAAGAACAAGCACAAGACAGGGATGCCCACTCTCACCACTCCTGTTTGACATAGTACTGGAAGTACTAGCCATTGTGATCAGACAAGAAGAAGAAATAAAAGGCATCCAAATTGGAAAAGAAGAAGTAAAACTGTCCTTATTCGCAGATGACATGATACTATACATAGAAAACCCTAAAGACTCCATCAAAAAATTATTAGACTTAATAAATGCCAGTCAGGGAAAGATAAATATCACATGATCTCACTCATTTAAGGAATATGATGAACAACATAAACTGATGAACAAAAACAGACCCCAAGACAGAGAAGCATCAATCGGACCATCAAACCGCAGAGGGAAGGTAGGGGAGGGTGGGGGTAAGGGGGAGAGATCAACCAAAGGACTTGTATGCATGCATATAAGCCTAATCAATGGACACAGACAACAGGGGGGTGAGGGCATGAGTGGGGGGTGAGGGGGCAATGGGGGAATAAGGACACATATGCAATACCTTAATCAATAAAGAAATTTTTTAAAAATTGAATTGGTGTATACACATAATGGTAAAAAATTAACAGAAAAATACATATGCAATTGGTATCTTTGAATAGCTATATCTGCTGTGTTTTGAGATTAAGAAACAATGACTTTGAGGACCTACTTATTATCATACCTTGCAAGCCCATTTCTCTGTATTCATTCTTTCTTAATTTAAATAAACAGCTTGTTTTTTTCCTTTTATAAAAAAAAGCTGTGGTACATATACTAATGGAATATTACTTGGCCATAAAAAAGAATGAATTTTACCATTTGCAACAGCATGGATGGACTTAAAGGGTATGCTAGAGAAATAAGCCAGTCTTAGAAAGAGAAATACCATTTTAATTTCACTTATATATAGAATCTAAAGAACAATATAAACAAACAAACAAACAAACAAACAAACAAAAACCAGACTAACAGATACAGAGAACAGACCGATGATGGCCAGAATGGAGGAGGTTTGAGAGACTAGGTGAAAAAGGTGAATGGTTTGAGAAGTACAGATTGGTGAATACAAAATAGTCATTGGGGACATGAAGTACAGCATAGGAAATATAGTCAATAACATTGTAATAATTATATATGGTGCCAGGTGGACAGTGGAAATATCAAGGGGAACACTTTTTAAAGTATATGATTGTCTAATATCTATGTTGTACTAGTATACCTGAAAGTAATATAAAATAATATTGAATGTAAACTGTAATTGAAAAAAAATAAAAATCGTTAGCCCATTTTTAAATAGGGTTATTAGGATCTCTTGTTTTCTTTTAGTTGTAGTTCTTTATATTTTTTGGAAATTAACCCCTTATGTTTTCTCCCATTTAGTAGGTTGCCTTTTCACTGTTAGTTGTTTATTTTGCACTGCTAAAGCTTTTTACTTCGGTGTGATACCAGTAGTCTATTTTTGGTTTTGTTGCCTGTGCTTTTGATGCCATAACATGAAATCACTGTAAAGAGCAATGCCGAGAAACTTTCTCCCTGTTTTCTACTAGGAATTTTTCTGTATGGTATAAGATATGGATCCAAATTCATTTTTCTCTTTTTGCATGTAGATAGTTTTCTTAACACCATCTTTTGAAGAGACTATCTTTTTCCCATTATGCATTCTTGACATCACTTTGAAGATCAATTGACAATATATGCATGGATTTATTTCTGGGCTCTTTATTTTATGCTTCTGTATATACCATTCTCTTGGCTTAAGCTACAGTTTTCCATTTTTCTACACGGAAAACTTTTACTCATCCTTCAAAACCCTGCTCAAATGTCACTTGTTCAGTGAAATGTTTCCTAATCCCCAACGGCTCTCTCCACAGAGACTTTTTATCAGAGCACTTACTGCAGGACCTCAGCGTTCATTCTGGATGTTTATGGATTTGTTTGTGTTCTGGGTGGGGGGAGGGGGTTGTCCACATCTGATCTGAGCACTAGAAAGCTCATACTTATGGCAGAATAAAGTATGCATTGGAGGTGACAAGGCACCAGAGGCAGAGAGGCCAGTTAGAAAACCACAGTGATACAGTGGAGAGATAACAGCAGTGTCACCTGAGACAATGGCAATGGATGGAAAGAAATGAGTGGATTTAAGAAATACTCATGAAGTGGAATCATCTGTATTTGGTCTCTGATTGCATTTAGAAGTTGGTGGGGGAAAGCAAAGTCTGAGATGACTCCATTTTAAAACTCTTAAGACACAGTCCTGAATGGCTTGCAAGGTTTGTGGGCTTTGGTATGAGAAAAAGTACAATCCATTCAATCCATTCAAAACATATCCACAAAGCTATGAAGAAAAATAAAACTGCTTCCAATCTCTATTTGCCATGATATAAAGGCTGCCAGGAAACACCAGCAAATGGTGTACACTTGACCTTTACTATGTATTCTTAACAAAGCCTGTCAAAAGATAGAAATTAATCTGGAAAAAAATAAAGCATAATCGTCTCAGAGGCAGGATAACATACTATTGGGCTAAGGAGAGAGAAAAACATTTTAAAAATAGGTCTCAGCATTCACTGACAAAAGTGTCTTTGAAGGTCAGGAATATTTAATAGATTCCTTCCTTTTCTCCCCTCATACCTTTTCCTTTTCTCCTCCTCCTAAACAACCCCTCAAAATGGTCTTATTAGAAAATCTTGCATCTTAATAGCAGTTGTCTTTTGGTTATTATAGTATGTTAGATTACGCTGACAATTCTCCTTTTAACAATACCCAAAGAAAGCTTGGAAAAATTAATTTAATTGTCTCCTGGAGAAGAAGCACTCTAATCATCTTAACTTTAAAGTAAATTCATTTTAGGAACATGCTTCAAGACAAAAAATTGACAAAGCAAATCAGGGATCCTAGGGGACTGTGAAGTGATGAATTGATTTGAAGATACCCATTCAAATCCATGAACATTTTTAAACTTGAGTTTCTCTGCAACAAAATAGCATTGTATGGGAGAGAGGTTTTAAACATTGCACAGATTCTTAATACCTAAGAGTTTGAGGCACCCCAGAGGCAGCAAGCTTACAACCCAATTATTCAAATTAAACAATGAGGAAGCTACTCAGGTGCCAGGTGAAGTCAGACTGTGAAAGCATAGTAACTTTCCAAAATTACCTTTAAGAACAGTTCAGGACCAGAAAAGACCTAAAAATCCTTTCAATCCAACTAATGTCACTGGAATCTTGGAAAAGATTCCAAAAGCCAAAGTATTACTCTTATTTTGAAGATCATTTCAACTTTCATGCCCTTCCTAACTGAATTCATCTCCATCTTCCATTGTACTTGTTTTCTTATTTTTTGAGCCCCTCCCCATTAGGTTTAGAGAAATGCATCCTTTGAGAACAGATTTTGATTGGTAAGTTTATAGCCTTGGAAAATTACAGGTTCAGAATTTTCTGGATATTGGACACTTGCCTAGCATGATGGTGAAAGGAAGAAATGGAATAGCAATGAACAAAGACCCTAAATATGTGACCAGGCAGCCTAATCCGGGAAGATAAGAAGCATGAACATGTAGCTGCAGTGGAGTAAACCCATTTTATTTAGAAGTCCTTTTAGGCTTCTAGAAGGCAATTGTTTTCTTTGATACACATGTGACTCAAATGTGACGGGAACAGTGCCAAAAGCAGCTCCCTTATTCTTTTGTTCTTCACCAGCTATTTCTTGCCTCAACCAATCCTCAATCTCACAGATTTGTTAGGAATGTCTGCAGAAGAGATTGAGACGTTAGGGCAGTGTGTCTCATCCCTGACTACACATTAAAACAGCCAGGGAGCTTTTTGAAAATACCAATGCCTGGGCCCCACCCCCAGAAATTCTCAAGGTGAGGCCTAAGCATCTAGTTTTTAAAAACCACTAGGTGATTCTAATATGCAGCCAGGACTGAAAACCACTGATGTAAATGAAGCAAATGAGTATACATGCACTGCCCAAAGTGTTACTTTTACGTTAACATCAGGTAACACTTAGAGCAGCAGTTCTCAACCTGTGGGTCGCGACCCCTTTGGGGGTCGAACGACTCTTTCACAGGGGTCGCCTAAGACCATCGGAAAACAGATATATAATTACATATTGTTTTTGCGATTAATCACTATGCTTTAATTATGTTCAATTTGTAACAATTAAATTGGGGGTCACCACAACATGAGGAACTGTATTAAAGGGTCGCGGCATTAGGAAGGTTGAGAACCACTGATTTAGAGGGTAAGTTCATTTACTCATTACCTACAATATGCAAGGAACTGTATTAGTTGTGTAATATAAATAATTTAGAACTAAACTTATCCAGTTTATGATGCCTCTCTGAACAAGATAGAAAGATTAGAAGGGTTGCTGGAAAAAATAAAAGAAGCCTGAAGTCTTGGAAACATTTAGGCAAATTATAATTACAAGATTATGTTCCTTTCCTTCATCCAGGAGATAACAGCTAAAATATTTCAGAAATATTGTGTCTGCTTTCTTATTTCCAGAGAAAGTTTCCAAACTGCCTTTGGGATTGGCCTCAAATCTCACAACACTTGGGATCCCAGGCCAGTCACCCCTGCCCTCAAGGAGATCATTAATTTACTCCACTACATGTACAATATCATGAAGGATGTTGGGAAGCAGTCCATCTAAACTACAACTACATTTAATAAAATCGGTCTGCAATGTGGTTTGCCTATGTCACCTCAAGGATTCCTCAGTGATTCCACTGAACTTTAGGAAGGATCTGGTAAAATGTTTAAACTGCAAACGAGACAGTTAAGTATAGTGGAAGCAGAGGCCACAAAGACACAGGCTCTTCACTCTGCTCTTCCAAGAACCGAGTGAGGAAACTCTGGCAAGTCATTCTTGGTTGAGGTTTTTTCATCTGAAAAAAATGAGACTTGAATCATATGATCTCTAAGCTCTGAGCTTAAGAACACAACAAAAAGCCCTAAACGGTTTGGCTCAGTGGATAGAGTGTCAGTCTGCGGACTGAAGGGTCCCAGGTTTGATTCTGGTCAAGGGCATGTACCTTGGTTGCGGGCACATCCCCAGTAGGAGGTGTGCAGGAGGCAGCTGATCAATGTTTCTCTCTCATTGATGTTTCTAACTCTCTATCCCTCTCCCTTCCTCTCTGTAAAAAATCAATAAAATATATTTAAGAAAGAAAACAACAAAAAGTCTAGATGGAAGACAGTAATAAAATCGTGATACTAAACTCAGTAATGGGGTAGAAAATGAGAGAGGAGGGAGGCCTGGAAAAATGCCTTCCTACTACCACCTACTCAAAACATTTCACAGTCAGTAAATGATTTAATAGTAGTACAGTTAAAGCGTCCTGGGGGAAAAAATCTAAGAATTTCCAATATAGCTCCAAAACATCTTCTTCAGAATTTTGCTAATTATAAACCAGAACTTGTAAAGAAGTGCAGAAAGTTGTTTTTTAAATATGATGTTCAAATACCAATATATGTTCTCAGTAACTTGTTATCAATGAGTAATATTTAGAGCACAAGTATTGTGAAAGTCAGAATAAGAATCTAATGCTGAAATGCTAAAAGCATGTCCTGCATGTTAGGAATAAATTACCTTATCTGACCAAAGCTTTGCTCACATGAGACATTTCAAAATGTAATGATATGATGCACTAACAAATCTTCCTGTCTCCCTCTGCTATAGTTATAGGAAAAGCTATTAAATCCAAGCACGGTATTTGTGTACATATAAGTGCAGGCAACAATTACAATCTAGAGATATTTTAAATTTAATTTTTATTTGTTAGTATTGTTATACAGCAGTGAACATTCAGAAAAAAAAAAACAACACACCTAATCAGTGTGCATTATGCAACAATCAGACAAAATACTCCTAATCCTCTGTCATTCTTTTTCCTTGGCCCCTGGGTACTCATTAAAAGTTAATTTATTTAAATCTCTCCAACATTCATTACAATCTACTTTAATAAACTAATGAATCTTTGGAACTTTGCCTAATCAGTTTATGTTTTCTATTTTAATGCATCTACAAAATGTCTTTTTTTCTAAGCTCATTCTTAATAGTTTGTCTTCCCTCTTGGGATGGGACTGTGCTTCAGTAACAACCTGATTTGAGCATTTGGTGACACACAACCTCATCCAACATGCATATAATGGCTGTGGTTTGCCTAATGTTCTTTTTGTTAAGGCAGTTATTTTTTTTAATTAATTAAGCTACCTTTTAGCACAGGGGTGGGGAACCTTTTTTCTGCCAAGGGCCATTTCGATATTTATAACATCATTTTCAGGCCATATAAAATTATCAACTTAAAAATTAGCCTACTAATATTTGGTCAAACATTGAATTAACTCGCCCCTAATGCCCTGGAAGGGCCGGACCAAATGATTTTGCAGGCCTTTCTGGTCATTGCAAACCAAAGCAATGCATGATACATTGCATGTGGATTGACAAATAGAAGTGAAGTTCAGAGAAGTTTTCAAAAGAGTAGGACCATCTAAATGGAGTCTAAACTTGTACCTTACCATCTATTTAACTGTTATATTAAATAGATTTTCTTTAATGGTAACTTTGAGAAATCTTTTATATTATGATCTTTAAGTTAAATGCTCTCAGGGTGGTGACCAACATTCAGGGACTCCACTCCACCCTCTACATCAGAATGCCAGAAACTGAAGTCTTAGAGCATTCGGATATTATTTCTAACTCCTTACCTAACATAACTGACATTATTATAGAATTTTACAGCTTACCAAGTGCTTCCACAACATCACAAAGATCGAGGAAGGGTTACAAAACTGCAGCTCAGAGAAGCTTCAGTGATTTACCCAAAGTTATAACATGTGTGTGGGAGAGCAGAACCTAGATCTTCTGACTACAAAATTTCCCCCTGTACCATGTTACCTCACCTGTAGGTTTGTGTTGGGATTACTGTTTTTACTGATGATGAAAGGTAAAGTGTAAATGTTGCCTCCAAGATGTTTGGCAGGAAATAAATCAAATTGATTAAAAATAAGTATGATAAATTATTCAACATAAGTTATCCTATCTAATAATAGACAAACATGGTAATTGACCGTGCCTTCACTATGCTTCCCATCGGCTAATCAGTGTGATATGCAAATTAACCGCCAACAAAGATGGCAGCTAATTTGCATACTGCAGGCAGGGTGGGACAGCGCCATCCCACCCGCCCCGCCATCTGGGCCTGCTATTTGCCACCCAGGGCAGTGGGGCGGTACAGCGCCATCCCGCCTGCCCTGCCGCCATCCGAGCCTGCTATCTGCAACCCGGGGCAGTGGGGGTCCCGTGTGCGACCTGACCCGGGGCAGAGGGCGGGGCAGCAGTGATCTGCCGGCCCGCCCAGGTGCCCCGTGTGTGGCAGCGAAGGCTTGAAGGCGGCTCTGGACGGAGCAAAGGCCTGGGTCCCGGGTGCCGGAGGAAAACCGGTGCTGGCAGCCAGGGGAAGGGAAAGCCTATTGCACGAATCTTTTCATGCAACAGGCCTCTAGTATCTTCATAATAGAGTAATTCACTGGAGTGTAACTTCACATATTAGAGCGAGTTCTTAATTTTAAAATTCTCTTTCATTTTACATACAAATTAATGAAAACAATAAATGTATTTCCCACTTTGGTCTATATTTCAAGTATTTAAATTTCTAGTGGAAGTAGATTGTTGATTCTAAGTTATATGCTAAAGGTTTTCAAGTTGTCACCTCTGCTTTTCCAAATAGTAAATTTAAGAAATTGCCTTTCAAAATTCATTGTTCATCCATTACTTGTCTGTCCATCCAGTCATTCATCCAATCATCCAAATGACATTTATGGAATGCCTACTTGGAGCCAAGTAACAAGACAGATGTAGATTCTGCCTAAAGTTCCTGCTGCTGCCATACTTCCTAAACTAAGAACTCTGACGACAGGAATCCTGACATTCTGCACAGAATATAGCCAGTTCTATTTGCAGAAAATCACTTAAACTCTTTTTTTTTAACAGTGAGATTTCTGGCTCCCCCTGCCACACTCATGCCCCTCCAGACATGAGAGTTAGTGGAAGAAATAGCACAGTCTGCTTATCAAGTCTGACCTTTGGATAATGATCACAGTTCTCCCATCTAAGCTTGCTGCAGTTCTGCCTTGTGGTCAACAAATTGATTTCGCTCAAAATGGCAATATATCTGTTGTTGCTTCCCAGATATCTTCTAGCTAAGCTACATTTTTAAATGGTTGCTTCTGCCCCTCAGCATAGTGGTGAGCTGTATCACCAAGTATACAGTCTATATGGTTCAGTGAGAAGTTAGAGCTTATAGAAAAGATGTAGATAAATTTGGAAAAGCTGAAAAAGCAGGAAAATTCCCTCACTACTATCAATAAATAGATGCTTGGTTTTCTTATTTTGATAATAACATTCTCAGAAATTGCTATTACCTTCTATTTTTTAAGATATTTTTTATTTTTCAATGAGTGTTGACATATAATAGTGTGTTAGTTTCTAGTATACACCTCAGTGATTAGATATTATATAACTTACTAAGTGATCATCCCGATAAATTTTGTACCCATCTGACACCATATATGGTTATTAGAATATTTCCTATGCTGCACTTTACATCCCTATGACTATTCTGTAACTACCAATTTGTACTTCTAACCCAGGGGTGGGCAAACTTTTTGACTCGAGGGCCACAATGGGTTCTTAAACTGGACCGGAGGGCCGGATCAAAAGCATGGATGGAGTGTTTGTGTGAACTAATATAAATTCAAAGTAAACATCATTACATAAAAGGGTACGGTCTTTTTTTTTTAGTTTTATTCATTTCGAATGGGCCGGATCTGGCCCGCAGGCCGTAGTTTGCCCACGGCTGTTCTAACCTCTTCACCTTTTTCACCCATCCTCCTAACCACCCCCTCCTCCTCCTATCTAGCATCCATCAAATGTTCTCTGTATCTATGAGTCTCTTTCTGTTCTGCTTGTCTTTTTCTTCTTCTTCTTTCTTCTTTCCTCCTTCCTCCTTCCTCCTCCTCCTTCTTCTTTTCTTCTTCTCTTCCTTCTTCCCTCTCCCCTCTCCCCTCTCACTCCCACTCTCCTCCTCCTCCTCCTCCTCCTCCTCCTCCTCCTCCTCCTTCTCCTCCTCCTCCTCCTTAAAAAAGACCATTTAACATTTCATGAAACACTGGTTTGATGGTGATGAACTCTTTTAAGAGATTGGCAAGAAATATTCAAAATAATGAAAAACAAGGATCTACAACTGAGATTACACTACCCAGCAAAGCTATCATTTGAAATTGAAGGACATATAAAGAACTTCCAAGACAAGAAAAAACTATTACCTTTCCAACTCTCCTTCACATCAACCTGACAACTACCTTGTGAAGTGACCAGAGAAGGTATACTTATACAGTTAACATATGAAACTCTAAGGTTCAGAAGGCTAAGTGAGCTGTTTAAAACTCCACAACAAGCCAATGGCAGAGTTGGGTCTCCCAACTACCACTCCAGGGATCAGGCTATTAGGGCTCCTAGTCATCAGGATAATTGTGTTTTTAAGAATTACTTGGAGTTGAGAAAAATTAATCAGTTATCTCAGTTTGTGCCACTGCCTAGTTAATTATTTAGAAATGATTTCCTAGAAATAAGAAGGTAGAAGACCATCATTGTAAGCAGGAAATTCTGAACAAGAAATTTTTTTCAAGCAGACTGAGATTTAATTGCAATTCTTCTAAATTGAACATTAATGAAACTGGAAAAGGTAGGATTTAAGTAAAGAAAAAAATGGCACAAATAGTTTCTCTGTATTAGAATACTTTTTTATTCTGCATGAATGAATCTAGTTATGCCTTGATACATCTTTTACTCACAAATAATGAAGACATGGCTAATATCACTTATGAGGCATTTCTGTTGTTTCTAGATGCCATCTAAAATATGAGTATTGGCTTCATGTATATTTGACACAATTTTTTGTTGGTACATATATAATATTTTTAAAAGTCGAGAATTTATTTTTATAAACCCTGAATGTCTATTATTATCATTTTTATTTGACTCTATAAAATAGTTTGGCCCAACACTTGTTTTTGAAATGTTTTATTAAACACAATTACACTTCCTCATCTTTCTAATCCTTTTCTTCTTGAAGATGATCTAGGATTTTGTTAACTGACTAGAGGCCTGGTGCACAAATTTGTGCACCAGTTGGGTCCTTCGGCCTGGCCTTCAGGATTGGGCTAAAACTGGCTCTCCAACATCCCCCGAGGGGTCCCAGATTGTAAGAGGGCACAGACAAGGCCGAGGGACCCCACTGGTGCACGATCGGGGCTGGGGAGGGACGCAAGAGTTTGGCCAGCTGGGGAGGGACCACAGGAGGGCTCCAGGATGTGTCCAGCCCGTCTCGCTCAGTTCCGATCAGCCAGACCCCAGCAGCAAGCTAACTTACTGGTCAGAGCATCTGCCCCCTGGTGATCGGTGCATGTCATAGTGAGTGGTTGAGCAGCCTTAGCATATCATTAGCATATTACACTTTGATTGGTTGAATGGCCAACTGGACGACCGGACACTTAGCATATTAGGCTTTTATTATATAGGATTTTTCTAAGCCTCTGACTGCTTTTTCCCTCACCATAAGTAAATCACAAGCTATATTGCACATGTACATTTTATTGAAATAAATGTCCACTTTTATTGCTTCCTGGACCACCACAAAGGATAGCCCTCTGTGATCCAAGTCAATTTATTGATGCTGAAAACCATTTTATGTTTCAAAAACATGTATTATAACATGATTAGATCTATACTTCATAAATAAGCCAAAAATAACATATATGTCTTAATTACCAACCCCAAATAATTAGTGTGAGATATGGAACTAAATTAAAGAGAACACAGCCCAATCACCCTAGCAAAAGGATTACAGATTGAACCTGGGATAACTGCAAGAGTTATCCAACATGTATGATAGTGCTAATGAATATAAATCTTATTAGAGGTGAGTCAGAAAAATGAAAGGTGCTGACCACTGCCACCAAAAAATAAAATACACAATATATTTATTGTAAATGTCACATTAAATTGTTTAATTTACCTCCCCCCCGCAAGGGCCGATGGAAGCTTGTTTGGTATAGTAGCTTTTCTAGCCTAATATAGTGACAAAAGGGCCTGAAAAGAGAATTGTCAGTACTTTCTTTAAGGGGCTGACTTGTCACTCTTGCAGGGGAATTTTTACCAGAAGCTATTCAATTTATTCACGTTTTCATAGGGTATAGAGCTTGTGAAAAGAATGAAATTTATATAGTTCTCAAACCTCTCATTTTGGCCCTTGGTTTCTGCCTCCTTCCCTATCAGAGTCTTCACTACAGCATTAATAGGTAGCAAAATTGGCTGATAAAAGTGTCACTCTATTATTCTTTCCTTGACCACCCTCCAGTAAAAGAACTAATGAGCAGCAAAAGTACCAAAAGGCAGACAGCAGAATGGAGAATAAAGAATACCTAGGGCATGGATAACCCACAAACCAGATAATAAGCTCCTGAATAATGAAGATTTGACTAAAACCTCAATTACTTCTTACTTAGACCCATAATTCTATACTTTTCTTTAGCATCTTAAACAGAATTATAATTTATCCCTAAGTTCTTGCTTAGAGGAATGAAGACAGGGAGTGATGGTCAAACTTTGGTACTAGGACCATTGTTAGTAGAGTCTCTTGACACTTCCTCTGTTGTTTCCCTTATCTCAGGCACCCAAATACATCACTAACCTTTGTAAGTGCTCTGAACAATATAAGAGGTGGGTTGCAACTAGAGAAGTACCTCTTCTTCTCTTAAGCAAGGGTGAGTGAATTCATTAGGAATCAACATTCCAGGAACATCAGTATATTGGTATATTGGCTAATTGCCTTTTAAGAATTAAAAATCAGATTTCCCTTTTAGTTCATACCAGTATATTAGCTGTGGAGGATCTGTTCTTTTGCATTCACCAAAAATACTGTTCATTGATTTTGCTTTAAAGCTTTTTTCCTTCTTTTACTTCTCATTCCTTAATGCACAAAAGAACTATCTATCCCTGCTATTAAGTAGTTGATTTCATCTTTAGCATTCATGTCAATCTATGGCAGCCTTCCTTCTTTACTCAGATACAGATTCATTTCTCAGTCCATGTTCTCAAACCCTGCTACATAAGCCATTAACATCTTTATTCCCAGAGATCTCACACTTCCGGGTAAAATTATCTGTTTCACTACAATGATGGATTTCAAGGCAGCTTTGGAGTTCAAAAATGCTTTTTCACATTTAAAAAAATGTTCTTTTTACAAATAATGCCATCACTAAAAGGAAAAGTTTCTTCTGGAAGAAATTTAATCTGAATACGGTGAAAGGGCAAGGAATAATAGTCCCAGATTCATTAATTTATAGAAGTGCAGATTCCTAGGGAAGATATCTGAGATGGCATCAGTAACTAAGTATTTCTTATGACCATGCCAACCCTATTAGGAACTTTTACTACCCTGGCTGCCCGTTTCATGTCTACCTGCACCTATTTTCGTTTTATAATTGTTGCCCAATCATGCTATCTAAGTAGTTTCTTTTTCCTAAAGAGATGACAATTTGCCTGCTCACTATGCTCCCAAACCCAGCACAGGTGTCCACACACACACTCACACACTGCAGTACATCACACCACATTCAATACATGCCTAGTGACATATTTTATGATGGTTCTTTGGACACATTTTCCTAGTAATAACTCCTTCTCTTCCTACCACTCCTTATTGTCATTTCCTTAGAGACCTGGAACTATGGTAGACACAGTGAATGGATTTACTGTCTCCCTCACTTAGGGAGCAATGCCAATGTTGAAACCCAAAGCAGAGTTCTATTTTGTGATGACAATTATTATTCCTGCTTACAGTTGAAGGGGAGGAGAAGAAAAGCAAATTGGAAATGTTTATCTCCAAGGCAGTTTTACTGTAAAGAAACAAGCAATTTTATAAGAAACAAGTGATCCATTATTTGCCATATACCAACTGCTGTAATATGTTTAATGGTAGACTTCACATGGACATGGACATACTGGCATCAGTAGGTGATTCCCTTTACCAGACTGGACAGGGTGTGGTCCTCCAGTACATCATTATTTTAAAAAAAGATGTTAATGTGTTACAGTGGACAGAACCAGCCAAGTTTTTGCTCTAGCAAACAAAGTTTTGCTGATATTTAACCACTGATCTAGATGAGTCTCAACTGGGCTGACTGGGCACTTCAAGTCTCTGCCACATATCTGTTCCATGCCAGTAGGCTACCTCAGGAATGTCCTCATGGAGATGACAGAAACACAAGAAAGAGCAAGGCCTCTTGAGTTGTAGACTTAGAAGCACCATACTTGCACTTCTGCTTCATTCTATTACCCAATGCCAGGCACATGGTCAAGTCCAGAGACAGAGGCAGAGGACACTTCAAAGTTAAATGCCCAAGGGGGTGGATGCAGAGAGGGTAAAAGATCATTCAACCCATCAGCAAGACCTATCAATTCTACCTTAGAAATGCTTTCCACACCTGTCCAATACTCCTTCTATCTTATTGCTACCACCACTTCAGTTCACCATGATCTCTCTTACCTATCACCACCTGACTGTTCTGTCCAAATCTTTCTTGTCCATTCCTTCTCAGACCATTCTCAATGCAGCAACGAGAATAAACTGAAAAAGAAAACCTTCTCTGACCACTCATTTAATTAAGTCTGCCAAATGGTTTCCTACTGTTCTCAGGATAAAGGTGAAAATCCTGAGTAAGGCCTGAATTGTTTTCAATTTTCAATTGAGGGGTTATTTTAAAGCAAATAGGTGAACCTGGTGAAAGGGAGAAAGAGAGTGAAGAGCGAGTGTGGGAAAGAGAGGCTTTGTAATGACTTCCATGTGAGGACAGCCTGGGACCCCTGTCTCCAACCTCATCTCCTTCCATCCTTTCTTTCACTTTATGTTTGGAACACATCATACTTCCCCAACTTGTACACTATTTCAAGCCTCTGGGGTCTTACTTGGACTGCTCTGTGTGCAAGTAGAGCTCTTTATCGCTCCTTTTGGTATGGATTCCAAACCCTCTGCCTTTCTCGTTTCCTTCTTCCAGGGAAAAAGAAGAGAGGAGAGGAGCACAGATTGGTTTTGCTGAGTGGATAGAGCTTTGGCCTGTGGATTGAAGGGTCTCAGGTTCGATTCCAGGAGAGAGAGAGAGGAAGTCTTGTCAGCTGAAGAAATACAAAATTCAGTGTCCAGCCATTGTGAAGTTTGGAATAGAGTTGGTGAAAATTTTGTAGGGTGTTTAAAAAATGATGAACCTACTACCATTATTTTGTGGCAATGGGACCTTTCAACAAGACTGAACAGGAAAAGTAAAATTTGGAAAGGCATTTGAGCTCCTGATATGAAAGTAAACAATGCCTCTTGATTTTTATGCCATCCATTCATTCACAATCAGAGGGAATAAGTCTTAAAGTTGGCAGGGCCCTTGGCAATCACCTGATCTAACCCCCACAACCATCTGGGGTAGTTGAAAGGGAAGTCATGGCTCATTAATGGCAGATCCAGGATAAGACTTGTCTCCTTACTGAAAGAACTCCTAATGAAAGAAGTTGGAAATCCTATCTTCTCTACAGGTGTCCTCTAAAGAGATTTCCTATCTTCTAAAGTCTTTCCCTAACCAAGGTGACCATTTTATAGCCCTACTTGGGAACATATGTTCCCCTTAGAGTACCACATAAGTGGTAGCAGGTTATATTATAGATAAATGCTTCCCTGTCCTTTCCAGAAGATCAGAGTAGTGTGGTAGAAAAACAAAGACTCTGGAGTCAAATTGTCTAGCATAACAAACCTACCCTGCTACTTACTGACTGCAACTTTGAGCAAGATAACTAGCTCCCTGAACATTAATTTCTTTTATCTATAAATGAGAATATAATCTACTTCAGAGAGGTTTTGTGATAACCTAGTTCCGTGGTTGGCAAACTGCAGCTCACGAGCCACATGCGGCTCTTTGGCCCCTTGAGTGTGGCTCTTCCACAAAATACCACGTGCGGGCGGGCGTACAGTGCGACTGAAACTTCGTGGCCCATGCGCAGAAGTCGGTTTTCGGCCTGGGTGATTCTATTTTGAAGAAGTACTGTTGATATTTGGCTCTGTTGACTAATGAGTTTGCCGACCACTTTAGAACATAATCAACAGAGGATGTGAACTAAAGCAAATTACTCAGTGAAAATGAGTTAGTAACATTTTACTCACTTTTCCTTACTTGTAGTTACCTTAGCTACCTAAGCTAACATTGGCCTCAGTGATACTTGGATAACTTTCCTTTCATTCAATTAAGATATTTATTGAACAACAATTATTTACTAGGCTCTGGAAATAAAACAGTCAACAAAAGAGATAAAAGCTCCTGCCCTCGTGGAGCTCACATTCTAGTAGCAGACACAAAAAATAAACAAAGTAAAAAAGTAAAATATATTGTATGTCAAAAAGTGATCAAGTATTTTGTTCAAATATAGGAAGTAAATTAAATTAGGTTTATTAGAAAAAACTTTGACTAGGAAACATTTGGTCTCTCTTGACTTCTTCATTATTGTTGTTTTTATTAAGAGTAGGGCAACAAAAAGTTAAGACTTATTTACATACTCCTTTTAATCTTGAGGTGTAAAGATGAATGGGATAGAATATGAATAAGTGAATTATATAATGTGAACAGGTTAGAAAATGTTTCTGGTGTACTGAATTAATAGGAGAGAAGATTCCAGTATTTAGCCATAAAATTGGAATAAATAAACAAAAATGTGCACAAAACACCATCAATTGGGCATTAAAAAAGGTCATATGCAACTTTAGAGATAAATTTCAAAATTTAACATCTGCAGCTCTCAGCTATCTGCTTTCTCATTGTAGCAGAAAGGTTAGATCCCAAACTTTGGCAAATATGACTTGGGTGGCAAAGTAAATAGCCTAAACGGATGAAAAAAAAAGCCTTCTGGGAATAACCTTGTATCATAAGAACCTTGTATCATAATTTATATTCTCCAAGCACTTGCAGTTTCAATCACCTTACTGAGCTGAGGAATGTTCAGATTTTGTATATTGTTGCCCACTTCACAGAACTAGAGACTAAACTATGTTACAAAAGAGATGACAGGTCCAAAATAAAATCACTTATGCTAGGCCCCACATCACCAAACCAAGATTTAATACTTAACCTATTTCAGCTTCCAAGGAATGCAACCTTGAGCAGATCAGCATGGAATTACCTGGTCAGTACTAGTGAGATAATCTACCCAATAAACGCAGTCTGTTCCTCCAAGAATCCTGACCTTGCCTGAAATAATGCATTCTTTGCTAATACCCCCCTCCCCCGCCTCCTTTCTGCCTTTATAAACCTTTCATCTTCTACAGTTCTGTGGAGCTCCTTTCTATTTGCTAGATGGGATGCTGCCTGATACATACATGAATGGCTGAGTAAAGCCAATTTGATCTTTAAATTTACCCAGTTGAATTTTAATTTTAATACTACCAATTTTATACCTCTCTTAGCCCACCATGGAATGCACAATTATGGTAGGCTTCTAATTGCCCTGGTGTGTGATATAAAGATAAGCAGGTTTTTAGTTGTTTTTGATTAGCTAAGATTGGTCAATATTTTCTCCAGAATTCCCTGGCCCTGGAGTTCCTGTTATGTTCCTATTGACCAACAAGAAATGGTGATAAAGGTGACAAAAGAAGCAAGTGAAAATATTCACAAGACTTTTAAGTTTATTAAGAGACATATTACTTTAGTTACCTAAAGATATCAGAAAAGTACAATTTGTTTCATCTTTATTGGTAGCTGCACTAGCTATTCCATTAGCGGAGGAGTTGATTTACATGCAGCTGTTGCAAACACAATGAAGCAGTCACCACAATTTTAAGAAGTGTTGATACTGGAATACCTACTTCAGATAGACCTATAACACTGTCATGAGGAAAGTTTCCAGTACACTACCTAAAGTAACGATGCTAGTTCTACATTTGCCACGATTGGTGTCACTGCTATAGTACTGGGTCCTACTGGAGTGGCAATGAAAATTCATTCTTTCATGGTCATTTAAACAAGGCCAAGGCATATGTCCAAGAATGCTGTGTGTGTGTGTGTGTGTGTGTGTGTGTGTGTGTGTGTGTGTGTGTTTAAATTCTCTTCTCATGGTATAACTTTTATACCATTTGGACTGGGCTAACACGAACTTTGTTTTGATTGTCAACAACTAAATCACTTCTTATATTTGTCCCCATTTTCTCATTCTTTATGTATTAAAATTGTGGGTAGAACAATTTACAAGGAAGATCATAGTTACTATTAAGAAACGGGTACATTTTTATTACAAGTGGAAATTAAGTCTCCACCCACAAGAAGTTTACAGAATATGTGCAGTTTGTGTTGGGGGACCTGCAGAACAAATGTAAACAAGTAGTCTTAATACACTGTAATGAATATTAACAAAATGTTCCAAAATGGAGTGACTAATTCTTTGGTGATTTCTTCACTTACTTGAGCTGGTTCTTAAAGAATAAGTAAAGCAGATGGAGGAAGAAAAAAGAGAGAATATTTCATGCAAAAGTGATGGCTGGAGCAAAGGCCCAGACTGCAGAGAGCACAAAAGTAAATTCAAGGAAAAGTTAGGGTCCTGTGGAGCTTAATTATAATATAAAAGGGTGTTGAGGAGCAGAGCAACCATGCCTATCTTTTTATTTTGCTATCAGACTTGGATACTATCTGATTTCTTGCATAGTTATATTAGCATCAACCTAGAAGTCTTACAGAAGAATGTCACACACACTAAGATTCTTTAATGAAACCAGGCTACTGGCAGATAGAGAAAGAGGTAGAAAAAATGTGAAGTGAAAAGGAATCAAGAAAAAGAAACTGGACAATGGAAGTAGGAGAATGATTTAAAAAGATGCTCAGATCAAACACACCTGAGACATTATTGGTGGGTAGCAGCAAATCTTAGGGCTAGGATGGTTGTTTCTGAGCCAGGATTTGGGACGAGTGTATCAGAAGCACAGTCACATAAAAAATCTAGCAGTGGCTTTGGCAAATCAGGGGCTAGTTTTTACATTGAAGCAGCATCTGCAAAAGGCAGTCATTTGCCAAGAGAGATCAGTAGCCATGATAAGGGTCATCTTTAAATGTCAAGGGCAGTGCTTTTTAAATCAGATACTGCTGATGAATGCATTTGACCAAGATCCACATGTTTGACCAGTTCACTTCCACATAGTAGACCTTATGTTCTTTATCAAAGAAAAGGGTTTTTTTTCTGACTTTTGGAACATAGGAAACCAACCGATAGCTTTGGTGTTACAGAATACTCCTGAGGCTTCCCCTACAAATACACACCTCACTAACTTCACTCCCTCTTCCTTTTTTGATCTTCTATAACTTATCTTTTCTCTTTATTCTTTTCTCTTCTCTTAGCTTAGATCCTCCAAGAGCATGTATGGGAATTGTTTTAACACTATCAATGCTACATCTAAAGTCCCCAGGTTTGAAAGGGACTATAGATGTGTACTAGAAGCCCTGCAAGAAATAAGTGGAATTATTGAATATCTGTATGATCTGAACTTAGGAAAATCAGTGGATACACTTAAACCATTCTTTATTTATACATACCATAGAATTTTTAGAGCTGGAATGGGTTTTAGAGATCATATAATACAATTTCCTCACTTTATATATGAAAAAAATAGAAGAGAGCTGAAATAACTTGTCCAAGGAATACAGTTATTGATAAAGGAAAACTTAGATTTCCTATAAAATTACTGTCTTTAAGGCTGGAAAACATGTACTAAATTATTTGGTTTCTTTTTATTGTGAAAAAACATTTAACATGAAATCTACCCTCTTAACAATTTTTAAGTGTACAGTGTAGTATTGTTAATTATTATACAACACGCACATTCTTGGACAGCAGATCTCTAGAAATGCTTCATCTTGCATAACTTTACTCAGTTTCTTTAATGGTCTGTTGAAGTTACATTTGAGAGATGGAAACTCCTATGCATTTCTACATAAACTCCCAAGTTTATCTTATATGAAATCATGTAAATATAATCTGGTATTTTACTTCAAGTTGCTTCATTTTCATTTAATAGGCACTCCAGGTTGTATGAAAATGATACTCTCTTCCACATAGCTTCATATTTAAAGAATAGGGACCTTGGTAATTTTTATTCAATTAAAGTTTTCTTAAAACTTCTGTTCAACAGAGGCAGCATAAGAAAACTTAAAAGACAAGATGCAGGCTGGGAGATGATACTTACAAAGCATAAGGGAATAGTATGCAGAATAGGTAATTCCTTCAAATCAATAAGAAAAGACTAACAGCCAAGAAGAATAATATGAAATGATATGAATAGGCAATTCATAAAAGAAGAAACCCACATGGCCAATAAACACATGGAGGGTTATTAAACATCATTAATAAATGAAAAAAATGAATATTAAAGCACAGTGATGCATCATTTCATACCCACAAAATTGGCAAAATATTTTAAGTCTGACAACACTGAATGCTGGAGGATGTGGAGTAGCAGGAATCCCCATACACTACTTGTGCAAGTATAAAATAGTTGTTATAGACTGAATGTTTGTCTCCCCCCCCCCAATTCAGATGTTAACATCTTTATCCCCAATATGTTAGTGTTAGGAGGTGGAGCCTTTGCAAGGTAATGAAGTCATAAAAATAGAGCCCTCATGAATGGGATTATTGTCCACAGAGAGCTCTCTAGCCCTCTTTTCTGCCATGTCTCTGAAAACTGGAAGAGGGCCCTACCATGCTGGCATGCTGATCTCAGACTTCCAATCTCCAGAACTGTGAGAAGTGAATTTCTCTCATTGATAAGCCACTCAATCTGTGGGCCTTCATTATAGAAGACCAAGCTGTAAGACAGTGGTATGACAATGCCACTTCAAGGTGAAAAATATTGCACAGGCACACAGAAGCAGACATGTACAAGGATGTGTATTTGGAGTACTTTTTGAAACAGAGAAAAATGAGAAAAAAATCTAAAAAGTCCATCAACAAGGAAATAGATAAATGTGTTGAGAAATAGTCTACAGCAATTAAAATGGAAAAAAAATGAATAAGTATATATGTCAATATAGAGAAATCTCAGAAATACTAATATTTAATGAAAAAAGCAAGTTGCTTCATGATGTACATAATTAAATACAGTATCATATAAATTTTGTAAACATTAAAACTATACGAAATACTGTCTCTAAGTGCATATATGTGTAGAGACACACAAATGAGAAAGACACCAACTTCAAAATGGTAGTTCCTCTGGGAAGAAAGGTAGGAAAATGTGACCATGGAAGGGCAAAAAGTAAACTTCAACTACTCAACCATATCTGCATTCTTAAAGGACTGAAAATAAATGTGGAAATATTAATGTTTAGCAAATCTGTATGGTGGATATAACTGTATACCATGTTTTTCTCTATATTTATATTTGAAGTTTTTCATAATACAATACTTTTAGGAGAGAATAAAGAAGTTCATTTCCTTTACAACTATCAATGCTCACATTTAACAACTAAAGTTAGCCTTATATTAGACATTATGTCAACTCTGAACCCTTTTATGTCAGCTAGCAGCTTATGCAGTCCAAACCGAAAAAGCTGGACTTAGATGTTCTTTTTTATTTTAAACAAAGTACTGCAAAGAGATAAGCATATGTAATTACATATCATAAAGTTTCACTACACACACACACACACACACACACACACTGTCAAGTGCATATCACAATCACATTTTTAATCATTCATTTGTTGTGCTTCAAAAGTGACAGTTCACACCTGTCAGAATGGCTCTCATCAAAAAATCAACAAATGACAAGTGCTGGAGAGGATGCAGAGAAAAAGGAACCCTCGTGCACTGCTGGTGGGAATGCAGACTGGTGCAGCCACTGTGGAGAACAGTATGGAGTTTCCTCAAACTAAACATGGAACTCCCATTTGACCCAGTGATCCCACTTCTAGGAATATATCTCAAGAAACTAGAAACACCAGTCAGAAAGGATATATGTACCCCTATGTTCACAGCGGCACAATTCACCATAGCTAAGATTTGGAAACAACCTAAGTGCCCATCAGCAGATGAGTGGATTAAAAAAGCTGTGGTATATCTACACAATGGAATACTACGCCGCGGTAAAAAAGAAGGAATTCTTACCATTTGCAACAGCATGGATGGAACTGGAGAGCATTATGCTAAGTGAAATAATCCAGTCAATGAAAGGAAAATACCACATGATCGCACTCATTTATGGAATATAATGGACAACATAAACTGATGAACAAAAATAAATCCAGAGACAGAGAAGCATCGAACAGACTGTCAAACCTCAGAAGGAAGGTAGGGGAGGGTGGGGTAAGGGGCAGAGATCAACCAAAGGACTTGTATGCATGCATATAAGCCTAACCAATGGACACAGACACCAGGGGGGTGCAGGCATGAGAGGGGGGGCAATGGGGCAATAAGGACACATATGTAATACCTTAATCAATTAAGAAAGAAAAAAAAGTGACGGCATCTGCAAACATTAGCTCCATATTCAAACTAGGGAAATGAGTCACCATGCCATTTGTTAATTATACACAAATTATCTACTTTCAGGTGAACTTTGCTATGCTTGGATTAGGTCCAGACATTAATTTGGACAATAAACAGTTTTTAAATTGAGGAAAACACAAGGCAGTGAACTGATGCTTTGCAAATGGTATAGAAAAATTCTTAAAAGTCAACAAGAAATAGTTCAAACATACACAATTGAAAGCTCTTTAGTAGCCAGAGCCCAATGAGGAAGAAAATCCTGGAAAGTGTGGGAGGGAAGTGACTTCAACTAATTTAGAAAATGATGTACATGGTCTTAAAAATGGTTTATAAATAAATGTTCACTATCCAAATCACAGGCTAGTGCTTTCTGAGTCTATGTTAATATCAGAAAATTATACTAGTACACGCTTGATGGGGCTTAAATTCATAAAAAAGACTGTGTGTTGATGGACACAACTCTCTACTCATAGACTAGCCCAGCCAAAATGCAGACACTCATTAAAAGCATTTAAATTCATGGTAAGTGCAAATGTGCAATTATCTGAAATTGTGTTAACCAAAACAAACAACACTCAGAACCATAAAGAGGCCATAATAAAACATTTGCAATTGAGAACTTGACTTTTAGAAATTAAAAAAGTAATCAAAGGGCAAAACCAGTTCATGCTAGGACAGGGTTTTATTCATGCAGCACAACCAGGAACAGAGCCAATAATCCACAAGGTTCAAAAAGCCATGGAGTCCCTCCAAATTTAGACAGAGACACAGCTACTTATAAATGGGCTGAATTCTAAATGTGGATACACACTCCAAAATACTGAAAAGCTTTGCAGTGATATTGTCCCCTCTGATTGGAATACTCTTTCTCACTCCTCTTTGCTAGGCTACAATTACTCATTCTTTAAGTCTCAGGATGAACATCACTTCCCCGGGAAGTCTTTGCACCGTCTCCACTCTCCACATCTCAGGTTCAGTACTCCTGCTAGGTATTCTATTACACTCGGACAATCACCCATTACAGTACTTAGACTTTATTTTAACTGAATGTTGTCTTCCATACTTGACCATAAGCTCGTGGGCCAAGAATCAGTCCTGTCTCGATTACTATAACTTTCCCCCAGAATAGCGCAGTACCTGGAACATAGTAGGAACTTGACAAATATCTGTTGAATGTATTATTGAATGAATGCATAAACAGATATAAGTCCATTAATGTATTGATCAAATTCTACACAGCACGTGTTTCTTTAAATTTGATGGTGATGAAGTGTGATATGCACATGTTTATGAGAGGGAGGGACTTTCTAAAAACATAAATACCAGTACACCTAAATAATTCCTTAGGAGTAATAATATTTAGATTTATGTATTTATGCTCAAACTGCTTCCATTCATGTTTTATTTATTCTTACAACCCCTGAGTAAAATAGATAAGTACAGATATTACCATTGTCATTTTTTTTGAAGGGGAAATGGACTGAAAAGTGATATGAACTTGCCTAACTGCAAATGGTATTCCAATATCCAAGTTGATGCTCGAGCCACTAGAAGAATGTACCCTGGTAGGATTACAATTATTATCACAATCTTTTTAGAGTGGAAGAAACAGATATGAGCAAATATCTGAGACAGAAAGCAAGCCCATAATTCAAACTGACTAATCTGTTTTGCAGGCTTTAGTAAAGGTAATTCAGGTTCTGAGTTCAAGTTACTTAACTAGCATGTGTAAGGGGATATTAGGGCCGAGGTGATAGTTTATAAAATTTTCTATGAACATCGGTCATTTAATTTAGTAGAAGAAATCAGCAATCTGGTAATATAAATGCATTTAAGAAGAATGAACAAGATTTCAGCTAGAAGAATTAAATCTAATATTTTTTTCTGAAATATAATAAATAAGAAAATTTTGACTCTGATTTATCTTTGTTACTAATACCATGGAAAATAACACTGAGATTAAAACAATCTATAGCCCTAGCTGGTTTGGCTCAGTGGATAGAGCATCGGCCTGAGGACCAAAGGGTCCCAGGTTTGATTCTGGTCAAGGGCACATACCTTGGTTGTAGGCTTCTCCCCGGCTTGAGCCCTGGTTGGGGCTCGTGCAGGAGGCAACCAATTGATGTGTTTCTTTCACATTGATGTTTCTCTCT
This sequence comes from Myotis lucifugus, assembly GCF_000147115.1. NCBI lineage: Eukaryota > Metazoa > Chordata > Mammalia > Chiroptera > Vespertilionidae > Myotis > Myotis lucifugus. Next base: position 8,270,116 of record NW_005871050.1, on the reverse strand, counting down.
GTGTTTCCCTCTCTCTTCTACTCTCCCTAAAAATCAATGAAAAAATGTCCTCGGGTGAGGATTAAAAACAAACAAAAAAACCACACCAATATATATTAATTGAGCTCCTTATTGAGTCCTATATGTTCTAGTTTGATTATCATTCCTTAAAAGCATTAAAATGAGCTGCCCTCCTCCATATTTATTTCCCTTAAAAGAAAAAACCAATACAATTCAGTAGGGTGTTTTCAAACCCAGGAAGCAAAGTAGGTATGGCTACCAAATCAGTTCTAAGGGTCAGCTATGAATGAGATTAATAAAATTTTTAGACTCACATGATACCTTTCCATCAAGGAGCTCAAGAGCCTCATGGGAATGACATTTTCCCAGAGCTTGATCAGCAGGGATCCAAGGAAGGTACCTTTGTCCAAAAGTGAAAGGCAATGGTGACCTTAAACTGAGAGTGAAGAAGATCGGGCATATTATTGTCTTGGGCTCTATTAAGCCATTCTCACTGAAGACAACATTTTAACTCTAACAGAAGATTTCAATTTTAAAAGAAATCTATGTGTTTACAATATTTATTGTAACAAATCACAATATGCACCCCTTTATTCTAGCCCTTCTAGCTTCACCCTGTCTCTAATACACTGGCTGATTCTGCTATTTTTTCAGGTCTTTGTCTCTCATGGGCTACTTATTGCTCCTCTGTACTCCAGGAAAATAACAAGTAACAAGGACAAAGTTGCCTATAAGTCAAGAACTGATATAGAAAGTAAATATGAGAGCAGGGTACTATAATCATAATAATTATTTTGATTAAATGCCTAATTCGTGCCAAACCCTGTACTATCAGGTACTTTAAATGCACTGATTTAATTTGTGCCACAATCAGATAAATATTACTATTGTCCTCATTTTATAGAAGAGGAATTTGAATATTAGCTTGTTAATTATTTACCCAAAGTCTCAAGGCATAGCAAACTCAGAATATAAACCAAAGTTCATCTGGTTCCAAAATCACTTTTTCTAAGCCACACTACCAAACCTGAAGCAAAATGATGTACTCTAAATGTGGTGTCAGGTGGTATGTATGCCTTCAAGCAGAAGAAATTCCAATCTTTCAGATGTTTTATTGTCAAAGGGATGATGTAGAACCTGGGGTAATAATAATGCCTAACATTTTTTTGAGAGTGCAGTATAGGCGTTGTGTTCTAAGAGCTTCACAGGCATTGGCTGATTTAACTCTACAATAACATACTGAATAAGGTATTTGGTATTTTAATGTCCATTACAAAGATAAAGAAAGTGGCACTGAAAGGTGAAATGACTTACTCAAAGTCACACAGCTGGGAAGTGGTGAAGCTAGAATTCAAATTCCAGTGGTATAGCTCCAGAGTCTACACACTTAACCACAACACTATATTAATAAAAAAAAAACTGGTTGCAATTAGCAATTGGCCCAAGATAAAAAATAAGCATATAGTTTTAGATCTGGAAAGAATCTTAAAGATTATTTAGTCTAACCTTATTTTACCAATGATAAAAAGGGAGGCAGAATAAGGTTAACCAACTTGCCTAAGGTCACATGGTTTGCAAGTAGCTTGAGCTTACATTACAGTCCAGGTCTTCTAAAACCTAGTCAAATGTTTGTTGCATTATATCATATTATGCTTTCCCAGATACACTCATATGGGAAAATATGAGTAGGATGCAGTTAAATTGCCTTTTCAGGGCCTGCACCTGAGCTATTGAACAAGGCTGGAAAAATTTACATAGCTGAGTTAATGGGCTTCACTTTCACTTAAAGTATTTATGATCACAAGCCTCAACTGAGCACTCATCTTTGCCCAGCAATGCTGCTTCTGCATTAAACTTGCTTTCCCATTCTTCAAAGTGACTATGATATATCTTCACTTTTCTCCTCTATCTTCTTACATCTTCCCCACTCCTCTCCTACTTCCTGCCTTTAGCTGATGATCCAGCCTCATACTTTATGGAGAAAACAAAAGCCATCACAAAGAGCTCTCTCATCTTCCCTCCACAAAATCTACAAACTGGCCTACATCTTTATCTACAGTCTCTTTCTTCTTTTCTGTTAAAATGAAAAGAGTGCCCCTGAATCCCACCCTCTCTTGCCTACTCAAAGACATTGCTCTTACAAATCTCCCTTTTCTTTTGCATCAACATTTTTCTCTTTCTACTGGAAGTCAGCCTCAACTCCTACTTTTTCAACACCCTGTATTTCCCAACCATTTTCTCTTATCTAGATTCCTGCAATAAATAAATAGCCTCCTAATAGGCTGTCATTGTTCCATGCTTGCCCACGTTTAAGTCATTCTCCACAGAGGATCCAAAGTAGTCATTACAAAAATATAAAACAATTTATATTACTCCCGTGCTTAAAACCTTCCTATGGATGCCCACTGCTTTTAGAATAAAATTCAAACTTATTGAGGCCCAAAAACCTTGAATAATTTGGCCCATTTTCCTTTCCCAACTTGTTTCCATGTCATGTTCTCTTTCACTCAACCATGCTGGCCTTTCCACTGTTCTTGTAACACACTCAGTCTTATCTCGCCTCACAAACCTGTGCTTGCTCTTTCCCGGGCTCTTTGTGTGACAGATGCCTTCTTATTCATCATATCTGAAATGCATCTTTTTGGAGAAACCTTCCTTCCATGATATCTAAGTAGGCCCTGCCTAATTTTCTTATCCAGAGCTGTTCTAGCACATACCAACACCATTAAAAATTGTATGCATGCATGTATTTATTTATTTCTTTGTTCACTCGTCTGCCTCAAAACTCAGTGAGGGCAGGGATCTTTGTATATCTTTTCTTCATTGTTGTGTTTATAAATTCTAACAGAGTATCTGGCACCAAGCAGGCGCTCAATATATTTTTGCTGGATTATAAAGTGAATTAATTCCTGGATCCCATTGAAAACTATCCGAGACAATTGTCAAATGGGGATAAGACATAGTCCTTGGAATAAATTTTTTAAAAAGGAAGAAGTTGCCTAGTTTGTTTGGCTCAGTGGTTGAGTGTTGACCTATGAGCCAGGAGGTCATGATTTGATTCTCGGTCAGGGCACATGCCTGACTTGGGGGCCCCATCCTGAATAGGGGTTGTGCAGGAGGCAGCTGATCAATGAATCTCTCTCCCTCTCCCTTCCTTTCTGAAATCAGTAAAATATATAAAAAATAAAAAGGAAGAAGTCCATAAGTGCCATTCAAAATATTCACCTGGGGAGTTCTTCTTTAGGTCCCCTAAATCATTTATCAACACACTGCTATAAAATGAAAACACTCTAATCAGGGGAATAAAATTCTGACTTCTTTAATAAAAGAATCTGGCCAGTTTTATAATCCCAAACCTTTTGCCAAAACGTAATCAGTAAATTCTGATCTCCTTCTGTGGTGGTGATCTCTTTCGGAATAATAATACAAAACGAATATTTGCAAAGTTGACCCAGATGAGGGACAGGACCTTGAGAATGTAACTGTTTAAGGCTTTCTTTGTCAAATATGCTCTCTACACACACTTGAACAGAAAGTGGGAGTTACATTTTTCTCTGTTATTTTTACCTCAAGTCATTTATCTCTCTGCTAAGTAGTTTATCGATTCTTTAACATCAATTTAGATAGCTAGAGTTTACAGCACTCCCATCAGAAATCTTTTAGTGCTCAAAATGAATGTCTTGTCCAAACAATACCATGCCAGTTGTTGAAGATGTAACTCAAGAAAACAAATGCACCTAAAGGTAGAAACTAAATATAGATACCTTATAAACACACACTTGAGTTATGACCTTTCTAAGAACAAAAAATAAAAGAGAAAAAAATCTATATCATACAAAAAATCAGTAGTATAAGAAGTCTAATAAGGAAAACGTTAGAATTCATCAAAGCCTACTACCTCCTACTAATGTTCCATGACAGTTATTTCAGACAGGAAGCACAAAGTTGCTAAATATTCTTGTTCTATGTTTCCTGTACAAATTTCATGTCCTAAACATCTACTGTAGTATTAAAAATATTGTCCATGCCCTAACTGGTTTGGCTCAGTGGATAGAGTGTCAGCCTGTGGACTTGAAGGTCCCAGGTTCGATTCCGGTCAAGGGCACATGCCTGGGTTGCGGGCTTGATCCCCAGTGGGGGACGTGCAGGAGGCAGCCAATCAATGATTCTCTCTCATCATTGCTATTTCTATCTCTCTTTCCCTCTCCCTTCCTCTCTGAAATCAATAAAGATATATTTAAAAAAATATTGTCCATGATATTTTACTTCCTTACATATCTAAGTATAATTCATTAACTGATATGCCAGAGAAAGACAAGATACAAATGTTTTAACAGTGTCATTTCTTTTCACCCTATTAGGAAAGTAGGTGCTAAACTTTCTTTAGTCTTAGCACTGAACATTTAAAATAGCTACTTTACATGTTGATTTGAAGTTGCAACTCATCTGACAGACACTTAGGGGATTCCAAAGTGCACCAGAATTTAAGCATATATGAATTTGTAATTATTTTCTATTCATTTTCTTCAATTTCTTCATAATTGCTCTCCCTGATATAGCTCTATGTTCTTTAGGGGACTGTGGAAAGAGGCCTAACACACTGGGTGGTCTTTCAAAACAACATGAACAGGCAGGGTCATTCATTCAATAAATATTATATTGAGTGCCTGCTAGGTGCCAGGTACTGTTTTAGAAATTGGCATAACAAGCCCACGGAGGGATTGTATACTAGTAGGTTTAAATGAGCTTAATATAGTAATGAAGAGAGATGGAGTTCTGATTTCTAAGGCTGGTTTGTGTTTTTTGTTTGTTTGTTTGTTTGTTGTTGTTTTGTTTTTCATCAGGCAATGGATCAGTAACTGCCATAGTTTGTAAGTAGTCAAATAAGGAGTCTCTTCCTCAGAGCAATCTGACTTCCACTTACCTCCTTTCTAATTCTACCATAGTACACCTCAAGCTCCAGAGAAAGATCTGGAAAATGAAGGCACTTTTGTGCTGAGTAATTGAGACAAATGGAACACTCTCTAAAGGCAGCTCTCCAAACTATGCCTGCCCTGAGCCTAGGTCTCCACTGTCTCTTGCTTTACATCTTGGGTTCAATGACCTTCTTTATCTTTTTCTCCCCATCACTCCAATGCAGCACATGAAGGCAGTTCAAGTATACAATGATCTTCACTTGGATGGGAGGAAACCTTAAAGTAAGTTTACTCATCCATTCAACAAAAATTTAGTGAGTACTTACTATAACCCAGGGATGGCTTTTGGTACTGGGGATATATCAGTAAACAGATAATAAGCTATACTCTCATGGAGTTTACATTCTAAATGGAGATTGTTAAGATAAGTCAGTCAATCTTGCTGTAATCACATAGCTTTATACTGGTCTGGGTGATTAAACAGTCCCTTCCTGTTCCTCCTTTCTCTAGTTTCTACTCTAGAGGCCAACCTTTGGGCCTATATCTTCTTGATACTTTTGATGTTTCTATACTCCACTTCCATTCCTAGGTCTAGCCTTTATGCTCTCTTTCAGTTGCCTCCACTCCCCTCTCAGGTCCTCAGGTATACCCCCTTTAGTTGTGATTATCCCTAATGAATGGAGTTCCCCTTACAATGATACCCTCATCTTTCTTAAATACTGGTGACAGCAATTTGACCAAAATCACCAGGGCACTGGGCTCTGGATTCTGGTCTTGGAAATCTCTGATTAATCTTTTCTTAGCCTCTTAGCTGAGCCTCCAACTCCATTGACAAATCATTGTTTTCCTTAATGCCTGCCTAATCTTTTTTTTTTTTTTGCTTACTTTTGTACCTCTGTTTCTCCCCTCCCTCCAAAAAGATTCTCAACAAAGGTGAGAAAGGAAGATAGTTGGAAATGTGAAAACGCAGGGTTCAACTTAAATAAATATATTTGTCTATTTGTCTTAAAACTTCTGGATTGTCAAAGATGATTTCAAAAAGAAAGCTTCTGGGGCTAGGTACCATATATATACACTGAGTGGCCAGATTATTATGACCACCTGACGTTTGTAGGCAAATTAGCTATAATTTTGCGCTGAAGTTGCTAGAGGGCCAGACCATTATAAATAGGGAAGCAGGTTGTTTACCACGACAGTAGAAGTGATTTTTTTCCTGAAGATATGGGTAAGCAATGTGATTTATCAGCCTTTGAACGTGGGATATATTTGAACATGAGTGGCCAGATTATTATGACCACACCATCAGTACTTCATTGGGCCACCTTTTGCCTTCAATACTGTGGCGATTCTTCTTGGCATTGACTCCATGAGATGTTGAAAGGTGATGCGAGGAATCTGACACCATGCCTGATGAATAGCACTGTCCAGTTCTGTGAGATATGATGGTTGTGGAACCAGCTGCCTGATGGCTCTTTTAACTTTGTCCCACAAATGCTCAATTGGATTGAGATCTGGTGATTGTGGGGGCCATCTAAGCAAGGTAAAGTCTCCCTCATGTTCTTGAAACCACTCCTGCACAATACGAGCACCGTGGCATAGCGCATTGTCTTGTTGGAAGAAGCCATCTCCATTGGGATTTGCCATCAACATGATAGGATGAACTTGATCAGCAATGATACTTAGGTATGTTGTGCTATTCAGACATTGTTCCACATGAATTAAAGGGCCCAAATCACGCCAGGAAAACATGCCCCAAACCATAACACTGCCCCCAGCAGCTTGAAGGGTTGTACTCATGCATGTGGGGTGCATGCTTTCATGCTGTTTCTGCCAAATTCTCACTCTGCCATCTGCATGATGCAACTGGAAACGTGATTCATCGGACCACATGACTTTTTTCCAATGCTCGACTGTCCAATCTTTGTGTTCCTGTGCGAATTGGAGACGTTTTATCTTGGTAACTGCAGACAGCAAAGGTGTTTGAACAGGCCTTTGGCTTCCATATGCCATACGATGCAGAGTACGGCTAATTTGCCTACAAACGTCAGGTGGTCATAATAATCTGGCCACTCAGTATGTGTATGTGTGTGTGTGTGTGTGTATCTATATATATATCTATATCTATCTATATATATATATATATATATATATGTATATATATATAGATATCTATGTATATATAGATATCTATATATATGTATATATCTATCTATATACATATGTATATATGTATATATATCTATATATAGATATATATATAGATATATAGATATATATCTATATATAGATATCTATATAGATATATAGATATATATCTAGATATATATATCCCATGTTCAAAGGCTGTTAAATCGCATCGTTTACCCATATCTTCAGAAAAAAATCACTTCTACTGTCATAGTAAACAACCTGCTTCCCTATTTATAATGGTCTGGCCCTCTAGCAACTTCAGCGTGAAATTATAGCTAATTTGCCTACAAACTCAGGTGGTCATAATAATCTGGCCACTCAGTGTATATGGTTAATATGCAAAGTGTCCCCTCGGGAGTTTGACTGGGAGACTAGGAGTTCAATCGCTCGCTATGATGTGTACTGACCACCAGGGGGCGGCGTGGAACAAAGAAAGGCCCCAGCTGGCAGCCAGCAGCTGGGGAAGGGAGGCTCCAGCTGGCAGCAGGCAGCCGGAAGGAAGGCCCCAGCCAGCAGCTGGAAGGCCCTAATTGGCCCTGATAGCCAACCAGACCTAGGGACCCTACCCCTGCATGAATTTTGTGCACTGTGCCTCTAGTGTGTTCATAAGACTCTAATATTATATATACACTGTTGTTTCCTATAGAATTTCTCCAAGCTGTTCTTTAAAATAATTGTGTTGTGTGTTTCTAAGGTTTGAATGGGGTTTTAACATTTTGAAACCACTGGGGCAAACAGGAAAATCTTAAAATGTGATTACTCAGTAGTCAAATAAAATGTTATAAGAAATTTTTCCATCTTTCCCACCCTCCAATTTTTTCCATCCCATCTGAATAGAAAACAAATTGAAAATATTTCAGTCCAAAGGGTAATTTTATGAAAAAGATAAGCACATAGGAACAGAGGCTTATAATGGAAGTGTCTCCTCTTCCACAGAACAACACTAATGTAATTCAATAAACTTTATAAAACCATCCCTGCCAATCAAAATCTAGAAAAGACAATTTCCTGTTTGTGGAAATAGATGTTATACTGAACAAAACCAAATCAGGATGCAATTAACTTAGAAACAAACCTGATATGCTAGATTCAGGTTAGCTAGAAAAATGTTGCTGTATTTTAACACATTTGCATACTAGTTAAATAAAATTAAGATTTCAAAGAGACTTCTTATCCTAGGGAGTGGGGAGGGGGAACTGAATGAGTTATTCAGAAAAAAAGCTACAAAATAAGAATAGCTATCATTCATGGAGTTTACTATGTGCAAAGTCCTTTGCAAAGTGATTATATATATATATATATATATATATATATATATATATATATAATCTTCTCATTTAATTCTCACCATAATTTTAACACATGGATGTTCTTATTATCTCAGTTTTACAGATGAGGCAAATGAAGCTCAGAGATTGTTGTATGTGGAAAGTCACATGAGTAATAAGGGGTAAAATTCAGACCCACTTTTTTTTAATATATATTTTTATTGATTTCAGAGAGGGAGAGAGAGAGAGAAACATCAATGATGACAGAGAATCATCGATCAGCTGCCTCCTGCATGCCCTCCACTAGGGATTGAGCCTGCAACCTAGGCATGTGCCCCAACCAGGAACAGAACTGTGACCTCCTGGTTCATAGGTCAATGTTTAACCACTGAGCCATGGCAGCTGGGCCCACATTTGTTCTTAATTGCTAGGCTATGTTGTCACTTATCCTATATAATAAAAGGGTAATATGAAAATTGACCCTAATGGTGGAACGACAAGAACAACCGCTCAACCAGTCACTATGAGGCGCACTGACCACCTCTCGGTCCCTCCCCCCAGCCGTCAGGCTCCAATCACCCAATGGCAAATGGGGAACTGGGGGGGGTGGCAGGGAATGCAGGTGGCACCAGGCCAAGGCCCCTGCCACGCTGGTCGCCCCACACACAGAGGATGACCCATGGCAGGGACGGGGCCAATGAGCAAGCGGAAACAGCTGACCTCTTATTCCCTCCCGGCTGAGCTGGCAGGCTCTGATCCCCGGATGGTGAACGGGGAACCAGGGATGGATGGTGACAGGGGGCAGGGCCGGCTGCCGGCAGCCGGGGAAGATGGTCCTGATCGCAGGCCAGGCCTAGGGAACATACCTGTGCATGAATTTTGTGTGCTGGGCCTCTAGTAGAATATAAAACAGAAATATCTATGTAAAATATACTGATATAGTCATGTGTACAATGATGGGGATACATCCTTAGAAATGCATTATTAGGCAATCTCATCATTTTGCAAATATCAAAGAGTGTACTTACACCTAGGCTAATTTATTATTGAAGAAAATATTTTTTAAATTTAGTGTAGACTAAGTGTACAGTATTTATAAAGTCTACAGCCTAGTTACACACTTAGGCTATATGGTATAGCTTATTGTTCCTAGGCTACAATAAAGAATTTAAAAAAAAAACTTAGCCAAGTTATTAAAAAACAAAAACAAAACAAAACAAAAACAGTACGGTGATTATAAGAGGGAAACAGGAATGGAAAAGGGTAGAAGAGGGTAAAGGGGGATAAATGGTCACTGAAGGAGACTTGACTTGGGGTGGTGAATACATAATACATATACAGATGATGTATTACAGAATTGTACACCTGAAACCTATATACTTTTATTGATCAATGTCACTGCAATAAATTCAATAAAAATTGTTCTAGTAATATAAGCCTCATACATTGTTTCTAAAATATTATTGGTGCTTTAAGTAAAGTTGAATTGAGAGAAGGGCTAGCTGTGAAATGAGACCACAGTTAGGCAATTCCCTTCTCTAGGGCATTGAGCATTTGGGAATTTTATAAAAACTTCATACAACTTTGGCAAGACACCTGGACTCACAATCAGTGTAGGTTGAATCTAACTTTTGATTCTTAGTACAATGCACAATGCCAAATTCATCAGTGAGTCTCCAGAAAGAATGAGCACATTCAAAGATTCAACTGGCCTACTACAGGGAATCCAGCCACTTTGAGGAGTAACTGATTGAAAAATCTTAAGCTTTTATGTTTGTATTTCTCCAGAGCAGTTCTCAACTAACTTCTCTCTTCACCGTTGCCTTCCCAAGTGACTCACCCACTGTCAACTTTGCCATAGGAAGTAGTGATAAGCCATACTAGCTGCCTTTCCAATTCTCTTAAGGCCACTGAGCAAAGGAGTTAATGATAGTGTATTCTCACTTTTACCACTGGCAGTAACGGAATTCCTCAACAGTTCATTTTTCTCTTGAAATACTTTATTTTTTTTTAGAAAGGTAGCCAAAGAAAGATAAAGAAAGGCTGAGGAAGAAGGAGAAAATGTTCGCTATTTAGCTATATCTGTGGGGTATTTTCCTCATCACATGGTACATTTTATTTTTAAATTAAATGAAATCCTTTGTGCTCCAGGTGAAAATGCTATATAAATCACAGATAGCTTTTATAATAGGCCAATATTATAAATACAATGGTGTCTGAATGAATAGGTAAATGATATTATCACAAGATTGGAAGGAAAGAACTATATGGCAGATTAATGCAAGGAATTATGATAAAGTGAAGGAGCTGGAATTTGAATGTGGGTACTAAATTCATTTAGATTATAAACTCTTACAATTAGAAAAGAGAATCCTAGAGACTAATCAATTTTCATTAACAGATTTCTTTTGACCTTGTTCACTGATTTCTAAATTTGTTCTTACAACAGACCCTTGAAATAGCTCCTCTCCATGTGATGGACCAGGGCATAAAATCATATTTCTGTGCTAAAAGCTTATCTATACTAATAAAAGAGAAAGATGCAAATTGACCATATCTTCACGATGCCCACCAGCCAATCAGGAGTGAATATGCAAATTAACCCAACAAAGATGACAGGTTAATTTGCATATGCAGGCGCCAAGCAGCCAGGGGCAGGGCAGGACGTTTGGACGTTGTCACCAGGTGTTCCACACCATCCCAGCCGCTCCAGGCCTCTGGGCAGCGTGGGAAGGTGGAAAGGTGGCTCTGGCTGGAGCGAAGGCAGTGCCAGCAGCCAGGGGAAGGAAGGCCCATTCTTGCACGAATCTTCGTGCATCGGGCCTCTAGTATACATAATAAAAGAAGTGAACCTTGTCCATCTATGAGATATGAGTACCCATCTAAGTCCCCAAAAGGCCTAGAAAGAGCACAGCTGCTCGCAAACCAGTAGATGTGCCAACTTAGATTCATATAATTTTATAATTGAAATTGACCTCTGAGTTTATCTTACAGTGAAGGAATCTCATGCACAGCATACCTGTCTAGTAGCATCTAGACATTGATTACTTAAGCAGGTCTTACTTTATCAGAAAACTACTGTACTGCCTGCCATACAATTTGAATAGAAAGGTTTTCTCTTTGTGCTAGTCTAAAATCTGCCTTCCTGCCTGGCCGTTGTTGCTCAGTGGTTGAGCGATGACCTATGAACCAGGAGGTCATGGTTCAATTCCTGGTTGGGATACATGCCTGGGTTTCAGGCTCGATACCCAGTAGAGGGTGTGCAGGAGGCAGCCAATCAGTGATTCTCATCATTGATATTTCTATCTCTTCTGCCTCTCCCTTCTTCTCTGAAATCAATAAAAAATGTATTAAAATCTGTCTCCCTATGGCTACCTAGGTTCACGTCCAGGCTTCCTCATTTAATGTTGGATGCATTACTTAATCTGTGCTTCAGCTTCTTTACATGTAAAATGGAAATAATAATACCTATATCATAGGGTTATTTTTTAATATATTTTTATTGATTTCAGAGAGGAAGGGAGAGGGAAAGGGAGAGGGAGAGGGTGAGGGAGAGGGAGAGGGAGAGGGAGAGGGAGAGGGAGAGAGGGAGAGAGAGAGAAACATCAATGATGAGAGAGAATCATTGATAGGCTGCCTCATACATGCTCCTTACTGGGGATCGAGCCCACAACCCAGGTATGTGTCCTTGACTGAATCGAACCTGGGGCCCTTTAGTCTGCAGGCCAACACTCTATCCACTGAGCCAAACCAGCTGGGGCATTGAAGGGATTGAACATATTAATATAAGTCAAGTGCTTAGTACAGTTCCTGACACAAAATAAGTACTCAATATACCAGTATGTCATCTATTATTTTTATTGATAATGCTATTTTTACTTTTACAACTATTACTAACATGACCACATCAACCCTCAATCCTCTTAATTATATCAATCTCTGCTCCTTATTAACTTTATAATAGGCAAGCTATCTGATGAGTTTAAATGAGATACCTCCAAGATAGGTAATAGAAATATAAGTATTACATGATCTCACTCACATGTGTAATCCAATGAACAAAATAAACTGATGAACAAAATAGATCCAGAGACAAAGAAGCACAGAACAGACTGAAGAATTTCAGAGGGAAGGCAGGGGAGGGGGGGTTGTAGGGGAGAGATTAACCAGGGAACTTACTGATATATGCATATATGCATAGCCCATGGACACAGACAATAGTGTGGTGAAGGCCTCGAGGAGCGGGTGCGGGGTGGAAGGGGTCAATGGGAAAAAAGACAAAGGAGATATCTGTAATACTTTCAACAATGAAGATAAATTTTTAAAAATGAAACAGCCCAACCGGTGTTGCTCAGTGGTTGAGCGTCGACCTGTGAACCAGGAGGTCAGGGTTCGATTCCTAGTCAGGGCACATGCCCAGGTTGCAGGCTCTATCCCCAGTGTGAGGTGTGCAAGAGACAGCCGATCAATGATTCTCTCTTATCACTGATGGTTCTATCTCTCCCTCCCTTTCCCTTCCTCTCTGAAATCAATAAAAAAACCTATTAAAAAAAGAAACATCAAAAGAAGAGAAAGTTAATACCTCCTGCATAGGGTGGTATGAAGATAAAATGAGATAATATATGCAAAGTGCCTCACACACATTAGGTACTTAAAATATATATCTGTTCCCATCCCCTTCTCCAAGTCTAAGTTTTCCCTCTCACAGGTATTAAAAAACCCCAGTTTCTAAAAGTTCTTTATATGATAAGGTTTTCTAGTCTCTGACCATTTTTGTTTTACTTTAGTTTGTCAAATGTCTTTTTTAAGATGTAGTATCCAGGATGGAAAGCCTTATTCCAAATGTGTGACCCAAGTATGCCATGCAGAGTAGAGTGGGACTTCAATCTTAAGATTCTTTAATCTTGGGAAGATACAGCTCAGCTAAAGGCATTTGTGGACAAGACAGGGATTAGGTACATTCTCTTATCACCATGATTTTTTTGCTCATTGATTTCCTTTTTCCTGGCTCACAGGCTAATGAGTGATCGATCCCATCAAACCTTCAAGTTACTTATTGAATTAGAGCAGTTGTCTTGGCCCGCTCTAGTAGCTCTCTCCCAGGAATCTGCCTTCTTAGCAGGCTGCAATGCATGCATAATGCAGAGAATCTAATTCCTGCCACATATATTGAGGGGCATTACTTCCAAAGTGTCTCTTCCAATCCATTTCATGTGGTTGCTTTCCAAAGCAAACTACTGAATTAAAAAGATAATTTTAATCTTGTTGGTTGGTACTGATTAAGTATCTCCAGGCATGTAGAGAGATAGAATACATGCTTTGAAAGTATAAAGAGATAGTCCACCTTTCCAATTTTCTGGAGGCAATATAGGATATTGAGACCACTAAGATTCATGAAATCTGAGATAGAGCCATATCTATACCACTAATTGGTGTATGATTCTAGATAAATCATTTGTCCTATTTAGATCAGTTTCCTTATCTGGAAAATGAGAGGGTAGGATTAAATTTTAATATCACTTCTGGGCCAAACAATGTGTAGTTCTATTCTTTAGCCTTATAGCTAATTAAATAATCATATTTTTCCACACCACAATTGCCTTTTAAAATCAGTTATTGCTGAGGAATAGCCCAGACAAAATGGGATATTTAAACAAATTTTGTAATTGTAATAGAAAATTGAAATAGTTGAACACTTCTTCTCCCAACCTCTTGCTTATATAATTTTAAAGCAGTTAATTAAATTGTGTTTTACAAAGATTATCATGATATATCCAAGCTGAAAGGGAAGATTTCAACATCTATAATTGAGTTACAACAGAGAGAGCTGCATTGAGCAGACCATTTATAACATATTAACCATAAGAAATAGCTTGGAACCTGACCTTGAGTATACACAGCTCAACTTAGTAATAGGCTGTAAGAATGCCTGAGAACATACATCACCCATGACTTTGCATCAGCAATCATACACTGAGCACGTTTAAAAATGTTGTTATTCATTTAACTGTTAAGGTAGTAGTCAAAACTACTGTGAATCAATGCTTTTGGCCCCTAGTGCATATAAAATTATTGGTTTATAAGAGGTTCCCATATGCAGGCTTATCTTTCAGATAGGCTACACTCTTTTATACAATCCTTTAAGAAAACAGTCTATTAAAGATCCTACTCTGCTTGAACAAAACCTATAGCTACATTACCAACAGAAGTCTTAAGAATCAATGTCACTGGTTATATTTATTAATAAAAGTGTCCCATAAAATACTGATAAAACTTATGGAGTTTTTTTGGCTTCTAACTTAAGAAACACCATATTGAGTCATGGCTATGAATTCTGGTATTTGGACTCTGACAGTGGCATCATAGGACTGTTTTAAGAGCATGATTCTTTCTCTCTATGTGCATGCTCCTAAATGTTAAGAATGCATACACACACACACACACACACACACGGTGGGGTAGGAGCTCATATAGTATCTTGCAGAGTATATTCTATTTGCTATCACCTATTTCTCCATCAGACTAAGAAGGTAGCACATAGGAAAACAAGAAAATCTTGAAAAACATCCATTTTCTATATTCTGGCATTCCTCACTTAGATTCATGCAGTGGCTGAAAGACAAATCTAAAATAGTGGGGGGGGGATAAAAAATAAAATAAAATAGTGGGGGAGATAGAAACATTGGTTCACTACAGCATCATTTGTGTTATTCCTAAAGGTGAAATAATTTAGATCCCAGCTCACTTCCAATCATTAATTTACTCCAACACGACAACATACTTCCATGATGACATAGTCTCCTAATAATCTTATCCGTGGCTGGAGGAGGAGAAATAGCAGAATTTCCAAATGCCTATAATATTACTATGCTTTTCCCAGATGGGATCCTTGCTGTTATCCTTGAATTGTGACTGAGAGGCCACTACATAGCAGATGGTAAGAAAAGAGGACCAAAGTTTAAATGAACAACCATCATCACCAACATTAAGCCTCCCTTTGAAACAATAGGAACTGTGAAATCTGGGTCTACATTTCTGTTGAATGTCAACAAAGCAGGGCCTTCTTAGTAGAGATAGGGTTTACTGTCTTTCTTAGCATAAATACACCAAGTAAGAATACATCAAGCAGAAGATAATAGTGCATCCATAATTCAGTAATTGTCATAGGACTCTTTCCTTCTCCTCAATTAAACAGTTAACAGGGAGCTGGGATTCACACAAAGAAATTCACTCCTCCTGCCCTCTTTCCCAGTTTGATTTATGCATAGCCCCTAGAGACGCAAAGTAATGTCTTCATAGACTAAAAGCCCCAGCTGTTTTTAGAAAACCTATGACAAAGCTTAACTAAGGTTCACACATGCAAACATAAAACCCCCACAATTACTAAGCTGGGTATTACAAAGCTGGCTCTTCAATCAAGTGTCTAAAGCCAGTCTTGCCTCTCTCATCCCTAGCCAAACTGACCTGAATACACCTACAGTGCTAATTTAGTACAGCCTGAGCTAGCAGAGCATATAAGAGGTGCCCCCTAACCCAGACACTTTTTAAAAAGCTGAGAAAGAGATATAGAACTGTAAGGATTTAAAACAACAAGTCATTGTTTATTAATATCAGACTGAAGCATTGGAAGTATGTGAAATTCCATTTTTTATGGACCTGATTTCTTTAGTTTATTTGTTCTTTTTCTAGTGGTAAGAAATCAGAAAATGGCATGACAAGTTAAAAGAAAACCCTGAAAGACCCTCAACATCCTCAGTTTGGTGATAAATGAACAAAAGACATCATGGACTTCTCTTCCTGTACCCATTTCTTTAATCCTAGTGTTTCATTTTTATGTCTCTTTTCTTCTATTCCACAACCAGGGGTTCTTAATCTAAACATTATAAGGGTTCATAGATATGCTTCAAGAGGTCTATGAGCCTTCTAAAATTGCAGGGAAATTGCATATGTATATTTTATGGGGAGAAAGTCTATACTTGTCAGATAGTTAAAGGAGTCTAAGGCCAAATAAAGTGTAAGGGCCATTTCCTCAGACTTCCTCTGAATAATCTCGTGACTTCAAATCAAATCTTTATATATGCTGATAACTCTGATATCTATATCTTTAGTCCAAATTGTTCTCAGTCTTGGCATCTCAAGGGTACCTCAAAGTTAACCCATGTCAGTAAATGGCACACAACCCACCTAGCTGCTCAGTCCAAAAGCCTGGGAGTTATCCATATTTTTCTCTCTCCCTCATTCTAAGTAACCAAGACCTATGAACTCTACTTCATATCTCAAATATGAACCATGTGCTTCATCTCAACCACTATTATCTCAGTCCAGGTAGATTACTACAACAGCCTCCTCACATGCCTTTCTGCTTCAATCAACTCTTCAGTTACAGGTAGAGTGAGAAAAATATGATCATGTTTCACCCTGACTTAAAAATTTTTCAATGACTTCTTTATTGATCTTAGAGCACAGAACTTCACATTCCCTGACATGGTAAATAAGGTCCTTTATGACCTGGCTCCTACTTAACTCTATAGTAAATACACTATAGTCTCCTTAACCAACCCCCTAACCACCCTTTCCTTCAACCCTTAACTATGCTAAATTCTCTAGCCATACTGAAGTATTTTCAATTCTTGCCTCAGGGATTTTCATATATTTTAACATCAGCCTGGAACACTCTGCCCCATCTTGGCTCAGATAACCTCTGCCAGGAAGCTATCCCTAGCCATCTAAAGCTGGGTTAGGGGACACCTCTTATATGCTCTGCTAGCTCCTATGTGTGCCATAGAAAGATATGATTCTATGTTATTATTGCCTATTTCTCTATTTCCAATAAAGTTTGGTCAATAAACTATAGCTCCTTGAGGTCAGGGGCAATATGATACCCTGAGTACCTAGTACAGTATCTGGCATATCATATTTGGTCAACAAATACATGTTAATTAATTGAATGAATAAATGGATGGATGGCAAATTCAGGACTTTGACATTGTACCCTATATCCCCACAATCTTTGCCTTCAGCTTGGTGTAGGAAACAAAATAGTGGGCCTCAGAGAAGTCAGCCAGTTTAGGCATTAATTCCCTGGGCCTCATTTTCCTCATTTGTATAACGAAGGAAATGTTCTCTATGATCATGACTTGGAAATTTTTGAATTCACTGCTTCCTTAGCATATCTGATTCTCATGCTCCAAATCCCACTTCAGGTCCTCCACTCCATTTCCTACATGCCCACCCCCATCCAAATGGCACCCTGAATATCTGGTTTGACATAAGGCCAAAGTGTGTGTGTGTGTGTGTGTGTGTGTGTGTGTGTGTGTGTAGAGGAAGGAAGGGAAGGAATGAGGGATGGATGGAGGGAGGGAGGGGAATAGGAAGAGGAAAAAAGATACACTGAGACAATTCCTGGCCATCCTTCTCTTCCCATTTCTAAACTTTGTAAAAAATGATAGTAGGTTTCAGTGACTTAATTTTAAGATGTTAAATTACTATATGGTAACAAAATTCCTAAAATTGCTTAAGAACACTCAGAATAGGAAAAAACAAAACAAAAAGGAGAAAAAATATTAGATAGGGCCAAGTAGACATAAGTTATCTTAAAAAGGCTGAATTCCAGTAACTTGACATGGTTTGGTAGAATAAGGTTTTCCAAAAGTTGAAAAGGAAACCTCCTTTGAAATGAGATATAACCTGAACTTTTCTGGTCAAGAGAAGTGGAAGAACTATGGTTGCAGAAGCATTTGAAGTTACCGCAAAGCTATGTAAATATGTAACAAAAATAACCAGCACTAAGAATATAATAATAGACGGACCAATTCTCTACTGGTCCCTGGGGCAGGAACCAGATGGCCTAAAAGACCAATTCTCCTCTCTTCATTTCTTTGACTGATAAGGAAGGATACGCTTCCATTTAGTTCTCATAAACAGTGACCCCTTTTCTCCTCTGTAGACAAAGTTGATACACTACCACTTTTGTTTCCAGATATTAAACTCATATTTAATGATATGTGTGCTTGGTAATATATGAATCCAAAAACTTTCACTGACAAGAATGGCCCTGCATTCATCTATTTGTCTTGCAGTTGCTATACACAAATGCAGCAGGGAAGTGGAGAATTTAAATGCACAGCAGGCGGCTGATGTATTTCTCCATAAAGTAGTCTACATATCATGGCAGAAGTAGAAGCAAAGAAAACCTCAGGTGAATTCTTCCTCATAAAGTGGCAAATGAAGCCAAGGGGCAGAGTAGTAAGGAGGAAAATGAAAGGCTAAAACGAGATTACTAGTGTGTTAAAAACAAATCAAATTTACCATTATCCTTGCCAACATTGGAGATGAATTAAACTCTTTCAGTACAAAAAAGAGTGTCCACTTTCCATTATAAATAAAACCAATAGCATTTTCAATACTGTTAGATAAGATGTCATTTCACTTCAGAAGTAGTTACAGTTCAGTAGTGAATAGAGTTAGTATGTCATGTAAAATGTTAAGAAGCAAAATAAGAATATTTAGAATAAAGAGCAACATAGAAAAATAAAATAGAAAACTCTAGCAATATGGTCTGTGTCTGCTGGTGTTGGAGATCATGAAACTTGGATAAATAGGTAAATGCATATGTTCATAGGGATTCTATACAAATTACTGTTATATCTCACATATAAATATATAAGTATATAATTATTTTATATGCATATATGATAGCTAAGCAGAGATCAGGGGGGCAAATACACCTGAGTCACTGAGCTAATGAAGTGGGAAGAAACCACAAGATACTGTGGGAGATCAGGTTCCGAAATCAGGCTTTAAAACAAAGAGGTCATTCCTTCATAAACTCTATGTGAGAATACAGAGTATAGGTGTGCCCTATTTTAAGAAAACCCATTATTCCCACCCATATCCAATCTAACATTGCACATTTAAGTAAGATTTGTTTTTAAATATGGACATTACCTATTCGGTTTCTTAGAAACATATTTTCCTTTTATTGGGGTGACATTGGTTAATAAAATCATATAGATTTCAGGTGTACAATTCTATAATGCATCATCTGTATATTGCATTGTGTGTTCACCACCCAAAGTCAAGTTTCCTGCCATCGCCATTTATCCCCTCTATACCCGCTTCTAGCTAGTCCCGCCCTCCTTTTCCTCTGGTAATCACCATGCTGTTGTCTGTGTCTATGAGGCTATGTGTTTTTTTACTTAATCCCTTTTTTATTAAATTCACTGAGATGACATTGGTTAATAACTTCATGTAAGTTTCAAGTGCAGAATTATATAATACATCATTTGTATATTGCACTGTGTGCTCACCACCCATACTCTAATCTCCTTCTGTCACCATATATTTAACCCCCTTACCCTCTTCATCCTCCGCACCCCCATCCCCGCAGAAGCACATTTAAAAGAATAAAGTTAGGTATCCCTATACCACCAAGCTTCAAGTAGACTTGCTTTTGATTTTTCTTTTTTAAATTTGAATACTGGCATACTGCATATCCTTAAAGCTTGGAATGCCTAAGATTTGCACTGTAAGAGGCAGGCAGAAAAAGGAAATTAGTAATTCAATACTAGGAGGCTGAGACTATGTTCAACAAGTCACTGTCCCTATTGAGGAAGTAGAGTTTCAAGACAAAAGTGAATTAGAAAACATTCTTGAAACATTTTAAAGACCTCAGGACAAATGCAGGAGAACATAATAAATTAAAGTTAAGGTCTCTAAAAATCTTCTGAAAAGGGTGGATTGTATTGCCTATATTTAGAAAGAAGTGTGTATTCACATATGGTTTGAAGATGAATCGCTGTAGAGAACTCAAAGTGAGGTTTGCACTGAGGTCTAGTTTAATGGAGGATAAAGTGTTTTTTACACTATATCTAAATATAGGTTTGACATATTTAAGATCTATGAATAAATAAATATAAATAAGATTGTTTTGAGGAACCCCTGAGTCTGTCCTTAATTGTATATATATATATGTGTGTGTGTGTGTGTATATATATATATATATATATATATATATATATATATATATTTAATATACAAGCATAATCTCTGGTTGTGTGTGCAGCTGGTGGCTTCTATCTGAATACAGTATATTTTAAATGTCTTAAGTTTTAAAAAATATATCATTTTCCTACACAGAGAGAGCACTTAGATATTAATTCTATTTGTGATACATTTTTCCTTGATTATAAAAAGTAGTCAAATTGATGCATTAGCAAAGTGGTATTTATTAGGTGATCTCTAAGAAATAAAGGCCAGACGATAAAGTATCCATAGAAAAATCAGAACTAAAACCCAGGCAGCTGCCTATTCTTCTGCCTAACCCAGACACATATCTTAAAGAATAATCTATTTAGCCTGACTGGCTTGGCTCAGTGGTTGAGAGTTGACCTATGAACCAGGAGGTCAGGGTTCAATTCCAGGTCAGGGCACATGCCAAGGTTGTGGGCTTGATCCCCCGTGTGGAATGTGCAGGAGACAGCTGATCAATGATCCTCTCTCATCACTGATGTTTCTATTTCTCTCTCCCTCTCCCTTCCTCTCTGAAATAAGTAAAAATATATTTTAAAAAGAATAATCTATTTACATAAATAATATAAAATCTTAAATTAGTAATAGAACACATTTAAACCAGCTATTGTAAAACTAATATCTTAACTCTGAAGATGAAGGGTCATAGATAATACATGTTTCAGGAGTGGATATGATAAATACAAACTATTATTTTACATTATATAATGTTCAAGAATTGTATTGTGTTAAAGATAAAAGCCATTCTAAGTAAATCTTAGTTTCAGCATGATTCTAGGGTAGAACTTCAGCTTTTAGTCTGATAAACCACCCAAGTTTGTAACTCAGTCATAATTTCATATCTTTAAATCATCAACCCCAGTTTCAAATCTCTTCTAAAAAATAGCTGGGTCACCATCTATCTGGAAATGATGAAACTAGTTCAGGTTTCTCCAAAACTCTTGATTTAAAAAAATGATAACTGTATAATAATTATAACTAAATACAGTTAGGAGATCTTATCAATATAAGATAGTTCTATTTATCAATGTCATAAAATAAAAATGAACATCTGAAAAGGCTGAATTATAAACTCTATCCATTATATCAAAATCTACACCACGATAAGATACATTGCTCGATGAAAATCTATGCATTTAAAAATAATGGGCAAGGATAGCATGTACTTGTTATTCACTACAACAAAGTCAACCCCAAGGCAAAAAAAAAAAAAGTGGAAAGCAAAGAAAACTTGGCAAGTAGCCTTAATTTAAATATTACAAACTTAGCATGAACTTTTAAAGTAGAGTTCCTTTTTTTTTTTTACCAAATGGAGACTTAAGTACTACCTTTGAATTCTAAACTTTTATTATAATGCTTTTCTCTATTATTAGAGTGCTAATAATAAAGAGGTAATAGACAGAGGGAAAGGTGAGTGGAGGTAGATGAGGTGGGCAAAGGGGACATAAATGGGAATGGAAAGAGAGAGACTTTGCTTTGGGTGATAGGCACACAATGCAGTATGCAAATGATGTTTTGTTGTTGTATACTTGAAACCTGTATGGTTTTGTGAACCAATGTCACCCCAACAAATTCAATTATAAATTAAAAAAAAATAAGAAAGAGGCAACAGCATCCAAAAGTAAAAATAAACTGGAAGAACAAGCAAAACCCAATTTCTCTGGCCACTAAGCCAATCTACTTTCCCATTGCACTGGCAATAGCAACAGCAGCAGTGGCCAGTGACAACAGACTCTCCCTAAAGTAGTCTTCACATCTGTGTCAGAGAGGAAACATTCTGGCCACACTGGTTGTAGAAAATCTGTCTGCAAAATGTGAAAAACTACAATCCTAAGTAACCTCCCCTTGAGGAAAGCTCAAAATCCTTGTCAGTAATATTGGTAATCTAGACTGGAGAAAGCAACCAACTGAAAAACAGAGTGAGGAGGCAACAGTGGAGGCAAAGTAAGAAGGAATCAACGGAACCCACAAAAGTAGAGAAGCTACCACAGGAAGAGCTAAAAGCACTAATTAAAACTTGCATCTGTAGAGATGCTGTGAGAAGGATACAGTAAAATGATGGTACAACAATATTTCAGTTTTAAAACAAACACTCAGCCTAACTCTCAAAAGAATTTTTAGACCAACTCGTGTTTTACAGTCACTTATTTATTTTCTTAATCTTGACAATAGACAACTATTAACTTTTGCATAATTAAACATGTAAGCTAAAAGCATTTAAGTGGTAGCTATGGTTACAACCAATTTCCACATTCAGTCCACCCCAAGGACTGCAGTCAGAGAACAGGAGCAGGAAAGCAGTTTTAGGGGATGGTGGTGAGGTGGGGCTTGGGGGGAACTATAAGAACAGACTAAAAAGATTAGAGTACATTAACCTGGAAAGATGAAACAATCAGTCATGTATAATCACCACCAGTACAATTCCCACCATTAAGCATTTACTGTGCTAAGTGCAGAGATACTGAGCTATGTCCAAGGAGAAATTAAGTACTGTCAGTTTAACATTCCTCTGTCAGTTATGTCATCTATGTGTTAAGCATTACACTTGTCATACAACAGTTGTGAACTAATAAACAGTAAAAGGACATAGAAATAATCTCAGACTGGAAATTAGAAGGTTTAAGTTCTAAGAATGTTAATAACTTTGTCTGTGACCTTGAACAAATCACCTAACCTTCTTAGGCCTAAAAAGATCTATACTATACGATGGGGTGCTAGACCAATCAGTGGTTTTCAGGTGTTTTTCTTTTTAAGTTGTCAACTCATTCTTCAAATAGATGGGATGCCCCACATATAAAGAGGTTGAAAGTGCAAATCTTATGCTTGAATTACAATGAAGGTCATTACAGTTCTACAATTCTTCTCCGGGGCCTCCCCCATTCTCTGGAAGCAGCTCTATACAGATACATTTTGAAAATCTATGGGCTAGATAATCTTTAAGGTCTCTTATAGACCTAACATTCTATGACTGACTCTGAAATTTCCCTCACTTACATCTTCAAAAATCTTTATTTAATCTAGTCCAGCAGGTATTTGTTGAATGTATAACATCATAGAAAACACAAGACAGAATTTCTACTCTGGAAGAGCTCACCAACTTGTGGGGTTAAACAAAATAAATAAAATGAGGATGCACTTCAATGGAAAGAGTGTTTTAAGGATCCGGACACCACCAAGCGCCTCCTAGAATAAAAGATCCATTTCTCTATTTTTTGTATGGCTGTATAATCAGTTCCTAGGATAGCAGGTGCTTAATAAATACTGGATGAATGAATGGAGGTATGAATAAATGGGTGGATGGATAAATGGATGGATAAGGCTTTTATCTTACCCATATTCATTGAAATTCAGCCAAATGATATAGAGTTAAAAGTACTTTCCATATTTTAGAGAATTTTTTCTGATAAGCACAGTGTTACAAGAAAAGCAACCTAATTTCTTAATTACTCACTCTACTATACACTGCCTATAATTACTTAAGAATGATGATATCTTATTAGAATAAAACCAAAGCAAAAAAGTACACCTCATCATGGCAGGCCCCAACTAGAGTCAGCAGAGCAAATAAAGGCCATTTCCACCTAACCATTTTAAATATAATTTTGTGGGAGCAAATAATGACACTAAATTTTGCTTTGGCAGGAAATCAGTCTTTCAATGAACCTGTTTATATGGAGGTCATGCATGTGCTGCAAGTAAGCAAGTCTCCAAAGTAGGTAAATCAAGTTAGAAATGAGGGCCATTTTCTCTCTCCTGCTCATCTCCATTAGTACTAGGAAAAAGCCAGGGAGGTCAAGAAGAAGGAAGCTGTTTCTTTTTTTTCATCCCAAGCTTAAATTCTGTCATGTAAGATATGCTTTGTCTTTTTAGAGTCAAAGTCAGCCAGCAGGCACTTAGGTAAAATTAAGGCAACTGCACCAATGACAGAAAATTTGATAGAAAGCTTGTTGGAGACAGCTCATTTGTATAAAAGCTTTGCCTGTTCAAGGAACAATATAATTTCTGGAAGAAATCTTTCTGGAAAGGGCCAGGTGGCTCTGTAGTTTTATAGCTCCTGTGATATCAGTTATCCAAGACAAGTGTTATATATAACTTCTGTTCTCAAACCTGAATTGTGTTTCCCTAGAAGGCTATTACATTTGAAAGGACATTACAGTGGATTTAAATTCCATTTTTGTTTTAGCATAGCACTAATATTTTATTATGGTATACTATTCCTATTCTGAATATGCCTTATGAATAGACATATATTTATAAACATCCTGGGAAGGTTTAAAAGGTTTTCTTTTCAATCTATGGTACCTGATACCTGAGTTGCTTAGAGAGATATCAAACTAATTAAGTGAAAAATATATCCCCCCTTTCTAGTCTTCCTTGAAGGTACAATAATATATTAGGGAAAAGGTTGTATCCCTTCCTCTGCTGTAAAAAGTAAAAAGACCCCAGTCTATGTGGGGCTCCATAGGTAGCTTCAATGAAAGTCATATTGAGGAGAGAAATATGGCAGGCTTTGACTGCACAGAGATCACATCACTGCTTTCTTCTATTCGTTTTAACTATTCCTCTGTAAAAGCTGGATTCAATTCAAGGTCTTGAGATTCATTTAGAAGACCGGCATTTGGAATGAGTCCAGTTACTCCAGGTACCATGTGAGTTTTAATGTACTTGAGGCAGCTGGCCCAATTGTCACTTGCTTCCATCATCTAAGCAAAATGTGGAAATCTGTGGTGAGGAGTGTTCAACTTTTGAAATTGTCATTTTCCATCAGAGGGCTACAACTATCAACTTTAGAAAGATGTTGCTCCTATGCTAAAGTATTTCCATAGAACAAGTAATGTGATGTAGATGAGAGATGAAAAAAAAAGAGAAAAAAATATTTTTCTTCCACTCACACATTTTGATCTAAGTTTGATTGGTATATGTCAACTCTAGGTTACTGTCTAGTACCATACAAGTTAGTTGAAATTCTTTAGACTAAGTATCCATAATCTTTTATTCTCTCCTCGATCTTTTGCCCAAATCCCTAATGAAGTATTTATTCATTCAGTCAATCAGTTAAAATATTCATTTAGAGTCCACTATATGCCAGGGATTTCTCTAAGCACTGGAGATACAACAGTGAACAAAATGCAGCCCTTGCCCTTATAAAGCTTTTACATTTGGGGGGAATGAAAAAACACATAAATATAAAATATTAGCTATAAGTGATTGAAGAAAATAAAATGGAGTAAGTATGCATAGAATGGTTATGAAAGGCCACTTTGAAGAGGTGACATTTGAGCACAACTTTGAATGAAGTGAGGACTGGTCTTGGTTTTCTCTTGACTCAAAAAAAATCCAGGAGGTCACTAAAATTACTGTGTTCAGAGTTGGAATTAAGAACAGACAAAGAGCTGATGAATTTGGGAAATATCATTGGGATGTTCAAATAAGTCATAAAGGAGCTAAAGATCATCCACTGAAGGTCAATTAAATGATCCAAGTGATAAAAGAAGGCTGAGAGATGACATGATTGAAATATATAATTTTAATGACCATTATGAATGGGAGTCTATAAGCTGATACATCCAATTCTAGAAAAATACCTTACAAATGGTAAATTAGAATAATGAAAAGTAGATACGAGTTTCTGGTTCTGGGATGAGTTAAAGAGATGTACTTCTCCCCATTTCTCCCACTAAATACAAAAAACAAACAAACTGGGAATTATACCTAAAACAAAGAGAAGACTCTGAAAGGTAGAGAAAAGAAGGCAGACTGGATAGGGATTTTGGGACCCAAGGAATGACAAAGTTATTTGGATCTTCTTTTACTTTATATATCCCAGACTAGTTATTGGAGAAGCCAGCACCCAGCGATGCCAATGGGCACAGATAAAATAGTTTCAAGGAAGCCTGTTACCCCTAGCCTAAAGGGGCAAACAGCAATTCAGAAAACTTTTAGACAATAACCACCCTGCTGTACCCAAACAATATGGGCCTTACTCTCACCCCCATGAGCAAAGGCTAAGTGGGAAACCTAGACTTCCACCTTCTTCAGACTCCAATGAGGTGACCCAACATGCCTACTGTGTTGGTGTACCAGAGAAGGCCAAATGGATCTTTAATTCCCAACCAGCAATGTCAATAGAGGCCATGTGGTGAGCAGGAAACAGGCACCCCTTCCTCTATCAGCTAGGGGTAATGTCAGAAAAAGGTCTAGTGGGAACTTCAACTTCTACATCAACCAGCAGTAATGAGGCTCCCCTCTACTTCCCCAGTGTGTCGATGGAAGTTGAATTGAGAACCTGGACTTCTACTTCCATGTGGTAGGAATAAAGTGGTGACCACCTTCCCTGCCAGAATGATGTCAGAGTAGACCTACTAAAATGGGAGATTTAAATAAGATCCAGAGTCTCATAACATAATATCCAAAATGTCAAGGATTCAATAAAAAATCACTTGTCATGAAGAACCCAGAAAATCTCAACTTAAAGGAGAAAAGACACCAACTCCACAAATGCTGGAATTACAAGGCAAGCATTTAAATGCTTCAACAAATAATTATAAACATGCTTAAAACAAATAAAAAAAACAGAAAGTTTTGGCAAAGAAATAGAAGATATAAAGAACCGAATGGCTCTGGCCAGTGATACTCAGGATTTGCAGCATCTGCCCACACACAAAAGGGTCTTGGGCTCAATTCCCAGTCAAGGGCATTTACCTGGATTGTAGGTTTGAGCCCCTGCCCTGATGGGGGCCTGTGCGGGAAGCAACCAATAGATGTGTCTCTCTCACATTGATGTTTCTCTCTCACCCTCTTTTGCTCCCTCCCTTCCACTCTCTCTAAAAATCAATAGAAAAAATAACTTCAGGTGAGGATTAACAACAAAAAAAAGAACCAAATAGAACTTTAGAACTGAAAAAACACAGCAAACAAAATACAAAGTCACTGGATAGTCTCAACAGAATGGCGATGACAGAGGAAAGAATCAATGGACTTGAAGATAGAATAATACAAATTGCCTAGTATGATCAATAAAGAAAAAATATACTGAAAAATATAAACAGATCCTCAGGGACCTGTGGGACAATAACAAAATATTTAACATTCCTATGATTGAATTTCCAGGAGAAGAGGAAAAGTAGAGTAGATATTCAGAGAAATAATGGGTAAAATTTTCAGAACTTTGGCCAAATACATAAACCTACCAAATAAAAAAGCTAAACTAACTCTAAATAGGACAAAAAAAGTCCATACTAACATTAATAATAATTAAACTACTAAAAACTAAAGACAAATTTTTTTAAACCAGTGAGAAAGAACACTGCTGGACAAAGAATAATGATAGCAGATATATAAGCAGAATTATACATCATGTCCATGTGAGGGGCTATTCCAGGAATGATGGGCTGGTTCAATATTTTAAAAATCAATTAACAGAATCCATTATAGGCTAAAGAAGAAAAAATCACATAATCATATCATTTGATGCAGAAAACGCACTTGAAAAATTCAACAGCAATTCATGATAAAAAAAAAAAAAGTCTCAGAAAACCGGAGTAGAGGGAAACTTCCTTAACTTAATAAAGAATATTTATAAAAAACCTACAGCTAACATCTTACTTAAAGGTGAAGGACTGTATATGTTTTTCTTATTATTAGGAACAAGGCAAATATATATTCTGAAACCACTCTTATTTGACATAATACTTGAAGTTCTAGCTAGCAAAAAGGCAAGAAAATGAAAGAAAAGGCATACAAACTAGAAAAGAAGAAATTAAGCTGTCTCTATTTGCAGATAACATGATGGTCTATGTAGAAAATCTCCTATTATACAATAAGCTAGTCAAAGAAAGACAATACCATATTATTTCACTTACATGTGGAATCTAGTGAACAAAGTAAACTAATAAACAAAAGAGAGACAGACTCATAGATAGAACAGACTGACAGCTGTCAGAGGGAAGAGGAAAGGAAGCTGGGTGAAAAAGATGAAGGGATTAAGAAGAAATAAAAGAAACCTCATACACAGATAACAGTACTTTGATTACTAGAGGGAGTGGGGAGTGTGGGGAGGAAGAAGAGAGTAAAGAGGGCAAAAATGGTGGTGGAGGGAGATGTGGCTTGGGGTGGTGAACACACAATGCAATATTTAGATGATGTATTATAGAACTGTACCCCTGAAACTTATATCATTTTATTAACCAATGTCACCCCAATAAATTCAATAAAAAATAAAATTTAAAAGAAAAAGGGAAAAAAAGAAAACCTTCTAGAACTATTTTGGAATTCAGAAACATCAGCTAATATAACAACAGACAAAAATCAAGTATTTCTATATACTTGCAATGCACATTTGAACACACCAAAATTAAAAATATATCATTTACAATTATTCAAAAACAATAAATATTTATTATAAATCTAATAAAATGCATACATGAATTATATGCTAAAATTATAAAAATGATGAAATAAATCAAAGAAGATATCAATAAATAGAGACACCAACTGTGTTCATGGATTAAAAAACTCAATACAGTAAAGATGTCAATTCTCCCTGAAAATGACATTTGGCTGGATACAATGCCTGTCAAAATTTCAGCAAGATTTTTTTCTAGATATAGACAAACATCCTAAAATTTATATCAATAGACAAAGGAACTAGAAAAGCAAAATCGATTTTGGAAAAGAAGAATAACATAAGAGGAATTGGTCTATCCAATTGCAAGATTTATAAAGCAATAGTACTCAAAAAATGGTGCTAGAGCAAGTAAATATGCATAGGTTAAAAAATGAACCTTGATGTAACTCTGACATATTAAGCAAAAATTAATTCAATTTGGATTATGAACTTTAAATGTAAAATTATAAAACTTAAAAAAAATTATCTTTATTGTTGAAAGTATTACAATGGGTACAAAAGGGGATAACTGTAAAACTTTTAGAAGAAAACAGGGGGAAATCTTTGGGCTTGGATAAAATTGCTTAGACATAGCATCAAAAGTAAAACCCATTAAAAAAAAGTTAAATTATATTTCACCAAAATTTTAAACTTTTGCTCTATAAAGACTACTAAGCAGATGAAAAAACAAGCTACAGATGGGCAAAACACAAATATTTTCAAAGCACATATCTGACAAAGTACTCATGTACACAGAATATATAAAGAACCCTCAAAGCTTAACAGTAAAAAGACAAACAATCCACTTAGAAAAAAAAAAGTCAAAGGACCTGAAGAGACATTTTACCAGAAAGGATATGCGAATGGCAAATAACCAGATAAAAAGATATTCAACATAGCTAGCCCATAGGGAAATGCAAATTACTATCACAATGAGATATCACTCATACCTATGTAAATACCTAAAATAATAAACAGTGACACTGCTACATGCTGCCAAGAATGCAGAGAAATTGGATCACTCATACTGCTAGTGGGAACGTAAAATGGCATAGCCACTCTGGAAAGTAGTTTGTCAGTTTCATAAAAATGGATGGAATGCCTATCCACTATCATGGTATCCCACAGAGAATCCCTTTTAATCAAGGAATTTATTCACAGCATATGAAGATGGTAATAATCCCTTGCTCATGAGGTTCATTAGTTTTACCATGTTCCCCAACACATGGTATGCTGCAGGCTTGCTACAGTGGTGGAATGGCCTTTAAAAGATTGAACTACACAGTATTAATTTGGTGGTGATGCCTTCTAGGATACAGTATGTTCTTTAAATCAATGTCCAATATATGGTGTCATTTTTCAAATAGTTTGAATTTATGGATCCAGGAATAATTTTACAGGTGAAAATGGGAGTGGTTTGGCTCACAATTATTCCTGGTAATCCATTAAGCAAATATTTTGCTTTCTGTCCCCATGACCTTAGGCTCTGCTAGTCTAGAGATCTTCTTAGTTTCAATGGAAACTAAGGTCACAGTTCCTGGAACATTCTCCATGATAAAATATATTCAAGTTCATAAAACAAGCCTCAATAAATTTTAAAACTACTTCAATCATATAGAGCATAGTCTTTGACACAATGGAATTAAATTAGAAGTCAATAACAGAAAGATACCTGAAAAATACAAATAATCCATGTGTCAAAGAAGAAAGCGCATAGTATATTAAAAGTATTTGAACTGAATGAATATATAAACAGACCATATCAAAATCAGTGCTTGGAGTGGAATATATAGAATTGAGTACTTACATGTTTATAGGAGACTTACTCATAATAGACAAAAATTGGAAACAATCCAAATGCACATAAACTGGTGAATGGATAAGCAATTATATTGAATTCATACAATAGAATATTACTCAACAATAAAAGAAACATACTACTGGTAACAGGAGTATGGATTAATCTAAAAAATTAAAATGCTGAGGGAAAGAACCAGACACAGAAAGTCCATAGTGTATAATTCCACTTATGTGAAGATTAGTAACAGACAATTAACTTATGGCAATAGGAGTCAGAATAGTGGTTGCCTGTGTAAGTTGGAGATGGAGTGGAAAGGGTTATAGGTAATCTTTCTGATATGATGGAAATTATTTATGTCTTCATTGTGATGATGATTACACGTGTATGTGCATTTGTTAAAAGTCATCCAATTGTACACTGAAGTTTGTGCATATCACTATGTAAATTTTATCTCAATATTCAAAAACCGTTTTAAATAACAAAATGTAAGTAGAGAACTCTTTTGTCTCAAATGTAGAAGTTAAAAAAATTATAAATTAAACATTCAAATAATTTGAGATAAATTCACAGACAATAGATTCATAATGGACTACTGAAAGAAATTATTTTTTCCCTCCCAGGGAGACATATGATGATTTCCTAATAAAGCACTCTCAGAAACAGAATAATGTACAGGCTGGATAACAGATATGCCTCCTCATGAACAGTTTTACATTTCTACCTATGAATTAAAGTCTACCAATGAAAAAAATCTAGCTTTATCCTTTTAGCTTATGATAAATGAGTAATAAATGCCCTTTAAAAAGTCCATGATGGCGGTACCTTCTTCTTCCTCCCCAGAAGTACAAATTTCAGTCTTCCCATAATAACTTATTTTACACAGTAAAAGTATTCCAGATCTAACTGGTGAGGATTGGCTGCACTACAATAACACAGATGTATACTGATTACCCTGGAGGAGATGATATCCCAACACTATCAAACCTATAGCATATTGTTATTCGGTATGTTGCTCCTGCTTCTGAGATGCAAATCAGTTATTCTGTTCCATAACTAGTAATATTAGAAATATAAATTGAAGAATTGGAAACAATTCAAAGTTGTAGAGAAAAATTTATAACTCTCTAAACTGAAACTGACATACAAAGTGACCACTCATTCATTCCCTAAGTATTTATTAAGTGCCTACCATATGTCAAAATCTGTGCTAGGTGTCCAGCATTTAAAAGATGGGTAAAATAGCATCATTGCCTTCTAAAAAATAACAGCCTAAATGAGAGAAACAAATAAATGAACAGATAATTATAAAACAGTATCATTAGGGCAACAATAAAAATATGAACAAGACATAACTAAAGTACAGAGGAAAGACCAGGGAAGGTTTTCTGAATGAGACAGTACCTGAACTAAGTTTGAAGGATGAGTAGGCTTTAGCTAGGTAGGTGATGAGAAATGTAGAGAGGGCCTTTCAGGCACAATGGACTACATAAGCAAAGGCAGAGGCATGGAGGAGAGAAGCAGAATAAACTGCAAATAGATTAAGCATTTTAAGAAAGGGAATGACAGGATCCAATTTTAAATAGAAAAGTCTGGCAGTGTAATGGGTGCATCAGAAGGGACAAAAGGGGAGGCAAGAAGAACCAATTAAGAGATTGTTGTAGTTTAGACAAGTAATAATGTGATGTTGAACTAGGGAGGGTAATAGCAATAGAGAGAATAGATTATGATCAATGGTGAATTTACTTAATTTGGCTTTCAAAATGCCATACTCTCTTGATTTTCCTCCTACCTCTCACTGGCCATTCCTTTTCAGTTTTCTTTGCTGGTTTCCCCTCTTTTCCCCAACTTTTAAAAAGAGGATTAACCCAGGACTAATTCTTTGGATCTCTTTCTATCTTTACTCTCTTGGCTTTAAATACTATGTATGTGCTAAAGACTGCCAAATGATGGTTCATGCCCAGATCTTTCCATCGCACTGCAGACTCATATACCCACCTACCTGCTTGACATTTCCACTTAGATGTCTAATCAACATCTCAAACTAACATGACCAAAACTGAACTCCTGCATGTCAGGCTTATTCTAACTATAGTCCTTCCCATTTCTATAAGTGTACCTCCTTCCTCAGGCTAAATAACTTTGAATTCATCCTTGACTTCTTCCTTGCATACCTCATATCTGATCTATCAGCAAATCCTGTTTATTGTACCCTCATAATATATCCTGAATCTATCCAATTCTTACCATCTAATACTGTTTCCACCCTGCCTCCAGCCACTATCTTCTCTTGTTTGGATTTTTACAGCAGCTTCCTATCTGGTATCCCTGCTTCTACCTTGCCCTTACACCTATAATGTCTTTTCAAGATGGGAGCCAGCACAATGCTTTGAAATGCCAGATCATAACACTGTTGTGCTCAAAATCCTCGAAAGTTTTCTAGGTTTACTCAGAGTAAAACCCAATGTCCTTACAATGGTCTCAAGGCCCTATAATATCTACTGTCTTGTCCAATTATCCACTTCTAAATTAATCTCCTATCATTCCCATGCTCATCTGCTCTATCAAGCCACACTAACTCCTTTACCAATAGTCCCATGAACAACCCAGACACTCTTGACTGAAGGTGTTTGTGCTGGTTGTTTCTTCTGCTTGTCCCTTGTCAATGAGGTTACCCTGAACATCTATTTAAAATTAAAACCTGCATCCCACCAGTGCTCTCAATCCCCATAATCCGTCCCTGTTTCTTCCATACCACTGATTATATATACATATATATAACCATTTATCACCACATATATGCATATATCACTGTGTGTGTGTGCGTGTGTGCGCGTGTGTGTGTGTGTGTGTGTGTGTGTGTGTGAGAGAGAGAGAGAGAGAGAGAGAGAGAGAGAGAGAGAGAGAGGGATTTGCCTATCTCCTCCTTCTATCTAGAGCCTAAGTAATTGGACATAGGCTTTCTTTTTCTTTTCTTTTTTTGCATAAGAACATTTTTTTATTTCCCCCCACTTTGTTATGAAAAATTTCAAACACACAGTAACATTGAAAAGATCATACTGCAAACATTCATATACTTACCACCTAGAGTTTGGTTTACAATTGTTGACATTTGTCAGACTTGTTTTATCTCATATTTATCACCCATGTAAACAACTCATCTTATTTTTATGCATTTCCAAGTAAGGTATAGTCCTCAGTGGGCTTCATCCTAAATACTTCAGCATGCACTATCTTTAATCAGTATTCAGAGTTTATGGTTCTTTTTTGGGGGGTAGGGTAGAAATAAGTTCTATTTGTAGTGAAATGTACAAATCTTAAGTATATTGGTGGAAGAGGTTTTTTTAACTGAATTTATTGGGATAATATTGGTTAATAAAATTATATAGGTTTCAAGTATACAACTCTGTAATACATCAACTGTATTATGTGTTCACTCAACATGGCTAAGGTTTTTGGTGTGGGTTTGTTTGTTTTTTTATCCTCACCAGAAGTGGACGGGTGGTGGGAGGGAGGGAGGGAAAGAGAGAGAGAGAGAAAGAGAGAGAGAGAGAGAGAGAGAGAGAGAGAGAGAGAGAGAGAGAAACTTCAATGTGAGAGAGACACACGATTGGTTGACTCCTGCACAGGCTCCTACCAGGGCTGGGGAACCTGCAACCTTAACTGGGAATCAAACCTGAAACCCTTTGGTCTGAGGGCTCTAACCACTAAACGAAACCAGCCAGGGCATCATGGATAAGTTTTGATAAATACATACCTTCAAGTAACACAAACATCT
Source organism: Myotis lucifugus (assembly GCF_000147115.1). Taxonomy (NCBI): domain Eukaryota; kingdom Metazoa; phylum Chordata; class Mammalia; order Chiroptera; family Vespertilionidae; genus Myotis; species Myotis lucifugus. The sequence continues at coordinate 8,235,750 of NW_005871050.1, read as the reverse complement.
ATCAAAACATAAAGCCTTTCCATCACCCTGAAAGTTTCTTCATGGTCCTTTCCAGAAAATCCCACCCTCATATATCCTAGAGGCAAGCACTGGTGTTTTGTTTGTTTCCTTTTTTTAGAGTTAATTTTTAAAAATTCTTTATTGTTTAAAGTATTACATATAGTATTAAATATGTTTCCTTTATTCCCCATTGACCTCACCCTGGCCACCCCCACCCCCCAGCACATGCCCTCACCCCCCTACTGTCTGTGTCCATTGATTATCCTTATATGCAAGCATACAAGTCCTTTAGTTGATCTCTTACCCTGCCCACCAGGGCCTTCCCTCTGAAGTTTGACGGTCTGTTCCATGCTTGTATGTCTCTGTCTCTATTTTTGTTCATCAGTTTATGTTGTTCATTAAATTCCACAAATGAGTGAGATCATGTGATATTTACCTTTCTCTGACTGGTTTATTTTGCTTAGCATAATGCTCTCCATGCCGATCCATGCTGTAGCAAATGGTAAGAGTTCTTTCTTTTTTACAGCAGCATAGTATTCTATTGTGCAGATGTACCACTATTTTTTAATCAACTCATCTACTAATGAACACTTCTGCTGTTTTCAAGTATTAGCTATTGTAACCTGTTCTGCTATGGACATTGGGGTGCATATGTCCTTTCTCATTGGTGTTTCTGATTTCTTGGGATATATTCCTAGAAGTGGGATCACTGGGTCAAATAAGAGTTCCATTTTTAATTTTTTGAGGAAAATCAATACTGTTTTCCGCACTGGCTGCACCAGACTGCATTCTCACCAGCAGTGCACAAGGGTTCCTTTTTCTCTACATCCTAGCCAGCACTTGTTGTTTGTCAATTTGTTGATGATAGCCATTCTGACAGGTATGAGATGATATCTCATTGTCGTTTTTATTTGCATCTCTCGGGTAATTAGTGACTTTAAGCATGTTTTCATATGTTTCATGGCCTTCTGTATGTCCTCTTTTGAAAGTGTTTATTTAAGTCCTTTGCTCATTTTTTTAAATATATTTTATTGATTTTTTACAGAGAGGAAGGGAGAGAGATAGAGAGTTAGAAACATCGATGAGAGAGAAACATCGATCAGCTGCCTCCTGCACATCTCCCACTGGGATGTGCCCGCAACCCAGGTACATGCCCTTGACCGGAATCGAACCTGGGACCCTTCAGTCCGCAGCCGACGCTCTATCCACTGAGCCAAACCGGTTTCAGCTCCTTTGCTCATTTTTTATTGGATTGCTTATCTTCCTTTTGTTAAGTTGTATGAGTTCCCTATAAATTTTGGATATTAAACCCTTATCAGATGTAACATTGGCAAATATGTTCTCCCATGCAGTGGGCTTTCTTGTTGTTTTGTTGATGGTTCCTTTTGCTGTGCAAAAGCTTTTTATTTTGATGTAGTCCCATTTCTTTATTTTCTCCTTAGTTTCCATTACCCTAGGAGCTGTATCAGTAAAGATATTGCTATATGTCTGATATTTTGCTGCCTATAGATTCTTCTAAGATTTTTATGGTTTCCCATCTTACATTTAAGTCCTTTATCCATTTTGAGTTTATTTTTGTGCATGGTGGTCTAGTTTCATTTTTTGCATGTATCTGTCCAATTTTCCCAACACCATTTATTGAAGAGACTGTCTTGACTCCATTGTATGCTCTTGCCTCCTTCGTCAAATATTAATTGAGCATAAAGGCTTGGGTCAATTTCTGGGTTCTCTGTTCTGTTCCATTGGTCTATATGTGTGCTCTTGTGCCAATACAAGGCACTTTTGAGAACAGTGACTTTGTAATGTAGCTTGATATCTGGTATTGTGATCCCTCCAACTTTGTTCTTCTTTCTCAAGATTGCTGCAGCTATTTGGGGTCTTTTTATTCCATATAAATTTTTGGAGAGTTTGTTCTAGGTCTGTGAAATATGCCATTGGCATTTTAACTGGGATTGCATTAAATCTATAGATTGCTTTGGGTAATATGGACATTTTAATGATGTTGATTCTACAAATCCATGAACACCATATATTCTTCCATTTGTTTATGTCTTCATCTACCTCTTTTATTCAATGTCTTGTAGTTTACCGAGTACAGGTCTTTTACCTCCTTAAAGTTTATTCCTAAGTACCTTAATTTTTGGTGCAATGGTTAATGGGATTGTTTTTGTTATTTCTCGTTCTGTGAGTTATTTGTGTATAAAAAAGCTGTAGATTTCTGGGTGTTAATTTTGTATCCTACTACATTGCCGAATTCATTTATTAAATCTAGTAGGTTTCTTATGAAGTCTTTAGGGTTTTCTATGTACAATATCATGTCATCTGCAAAGAAGGACAGTTTTACGACTTTTCCAATTTGGATGCCTTTTATTTCTTCTTATTCTCTGTTCGCTATGGCTAGCACTTCCAGTGCTATGGCCAACAGGAGTGGTGAGAGGGGCATACCTATCTTGTTCCTGTTCTTAGGGTAAATGGTATTAGTTTTTGCCCATTGAGTATGAGATTAGCTGTAGATTTGTCATATAAGGCTTTTATTATGTTGTGATATGATCCCTCTATTCCTACTTTGCTGAGTGTTTTTATCAAGAAAGGGTGTTGGACTTTGTCAAATGCTTTTTCTGCATCAATTGATATGATTATCTGATTTTTATCTCTCAATATGTTTATGTGATGTATCACGTTTATTAATTTGCAGATATTGTACCATCCTTGCATCCTCAGAATAAATCCCACTTGGTCATGGTGTATGATGTTTCTAATGCAATGCTGGATCCGATTTCCAAGAATTTTGTTGAGGATTTTAGGCTCTATGTTCATCAATGATATTGGCCAATAACTCTTTTTCTTTGTAGTGTCTTTATCTGGTTTTGGGATTAGGGCAATGCTAGCTTCATAGAAAGAGCTTGGAATTGTGCCTTCCTCTTGAATTTTTTGGAATAGTCTTAGGTGGATAAGGTTTTAGTTCTTCTTTGAATGTTTGGAAAACTCCCCTGTGAAGCTGTCTGGCCCAGCGCTTTTGTTTGCTGAAAGTTTTTTTTTATTACTTTTTCAATTTCCTCCATCGTTATCAGCCTATTCAGATTTTTTTATTCTTCCTGATTGAGTTTTGGAAGGTTGTATTTTTCTAGGAATATGTCCATTTCTTCTAAGTTGACCAGTTTGTTGGAATAGAGTTATTCATAATATTTTTTAAAATCCTTTGTATTTATTTGGGGTCTGTTGTTATTTCACCTCTTTCATTTCTGATTTTGTTTATTTAGGTCCTCTCTCCTTGCTTCATGGTGAGCCTTGCTAGAGGTTCATCAATCTTGTTTATCCTTTCAAAGAACTAGCTCTTGGTTTCATTGATCTTTTCCATTTTTTTTCTTTATGACATTTATTTCTTCTCTGATCTTTATTATTTCCTTCCTTCTGTTTACTCTGGGTTTTTTTGTTGCTCTCTTTCTAATTCTTTAAGTTGTAGAGTTATAAAATATATTACCAGTTTTTCTTGTTTTTTTGAGATAGGCTTATAATACTATGAACTTCCCTCTCAGAACTGCTTTCACTGTGTCCCATAGATTTTGGACTGTTGTGTTTTCATTGTCATTTGTTTTCAGGATGTTTTTTATTTCTTCTTTGGTCTCTTTGGTAACTCAATTATTGTTTAATAATATGCTATTTAGCCTCCAAGTGTTTGAATTTTTGTGATTTTTTTATTGTAGTTTATTTCCAATATTATGTCATTGTGATCTGAGAAGATGCTTGATATAATTTCAATCTTCTTGAATTTGAAGAGACTTTGCCTGTGTTCCAATATGTGGTCTATGTTTGAAAATGTCCCATGTGCACTTGAGAGAAGATATATTCTATAGCTTTGGGGTGAAATGTTCTGAAGATGTTGATTAAGTCCATCTGATCTACTGAGTAGTTTAGGATTGCTGTTTCTTTGCTGATTTTTTTTTGGAGTATTTATCCAGTGATGTCAATGGGGTATTAAAATCCCCTACTATGATTGGATTGCTGTTGATCTCCCTTGATATCTTCCAGGAGTTTTTTTTTTTAATGTATTTGGGTGCTACTTCACTGGGTGCATATATGTTTACCCAAGTTATATCCTCTTATTGGATCGATCCCTTTAGTATTATAAAGTGGCCTTCCTTTTCTCTTGTTATGGCCTTCACTTTGGGGTCTATTTTGTTAGATATAAGTATTGCTACCCCACCTTTTTTTTAATTTCCATTTGCCTGGAGAATATTTTTCCATTCCATCACTTTCAGTCTGTGTGAGTCCCTTGTTCTCAGGTGGGTCTCTTGTAGACAGCATATATATGGGTCATGGTTTTTTTTCAATCCGTTCAGCCACTCTATGTCTTCTGATTGGAGCATTTAGTCCATTTATATTTAAGGTTATTATTGATAGGTACTTGTTTGTAGCCTTTTTATTCTTTATGTCTGTGTTTCTTCTTCCCTTTCTATTTCTTCCTTTTACAACAGTCCCTTTAGCATTTCTTGCATTGCTGGGTTGGTAGTGATAAACTCCCTTAGCCTGTTTTTATCTGCAAAGCTCCTGATTTCCCCTTCAATTTTGAATGATAGCCTTGCCGAATAGAGTATTCTTGGATTCAGAACCTTGCTTTGTATCACTTCATTCCATTCCCTTCTGGCTTGATGTGTTTCTGTTGAGAGATCATTTGATAATCTAATGGGAGATCCTTTGTAGGTAACTCTCCGCCTCTCTCCTGCAGCCTTTAAGATGATCTCTTTGCCATTAACGTCTGCCATTGTAATTATGATGTGTCTTGGTGTGGGTCTTTTTGGGTTAATCTTGTTTGGGACTCTGTGCTTGTATGACTTTTTTCTTCCCCAAATGAGGGAAGTTTTCTGTCATTATTTCTTCAAATAGGTTTTCTAATCCTTGTTCCTCTTCTTGTCCTTCTGGCACCCTTTTTATACATATGTTATTTCGTTTCATGCTGTCCCAAAGCTCCCTTAGGGTCTCCTCTGGCTTTCTAATTTTTTTTCTCCAATTGCTGTTCAGATTGGGTGTGTTTTCCTGCCCTATCTTCTTACTCACTAATTCGGTCCTCCACTTCTTCTAGTCTACTGTTGAAAGCTTCCATTTTGTTTTTTATTGTAGCTATATAATTTTTATTTCTTCTTGATTCTTACATAAGTTGTTGATTTTCTCATCCATCCAGTTTATGAACTGTAGGACCCTTATTCTGAATTCTTTTTCTGATGTACTGCATGTCTCTGTTTCATTTTGTTCCTTTCCTGGCATTTCCTCCTTTTCTTTCCTTTCTGGGTTGTTTCTTTGTCTCCCCATTTTTGCTGTCTCTTTCTGGCCCTGGGCTCTCTGCTTAGGGTCCAAGTGGTTGAAGCCCCTAGCAGTTCAATGGTCTTGTACTCCCTGGCCTCAGGTGCTGGGTATGCCTTGAGTTTCACACCTTTATTGTCTCTGCTCCGAGTTGTACCCCCTTCTCCAATGGCTCTGGCCCCTCATTTATCTGTTTCTGGGGGTTGGCGGAGGCAGGTGCACTGTTTTTCTGGTGTGCGACTCTCTGTGAGGGCCCAGAGCACTCTGGCATGCAATTTGCTATGCAGTCCCAGCCCCTAAGGCGGGATGGTGCCCTAGGTCCCTCTGGAAGTGCACTTAGCATGGTCTTGTGACCTGAGGTTGGACATACCAGATCACACTAGCAGCTCTGACCTGGGCTGAGGTTAGGGTGCATGCAGGGTGGCAGCTCTGTCTGAGCTGGGGGTGGGTTACACACAAGCCAAAGGCTCTGTCTGTGCTGGTGGCAGAGCATCCACTAGCCCAAGGCTTTGTCTCTGCTGGGGGTGTAACATACACTGGGCTGTGGCTTTGTCTGTGCCAGGGGCAGGGCGCACACTAGCAAAAGGGTCTGTGCTGGGGGCAGGGCGCTCGAATCGCAAGGGCTCTGTCTGCACTGGTGGCGAACTCTCTTTTCTTTTTTACTCAGATGTTTCCCACCATCTAGAACCATGCCTGGCACATAGTTGGCACTCAATGATATTTGATGAATAAATGAATGTGTCTAAATCAAAACCTATGGGTGATGAAAAATGTGAGCAACTTGCCTTACTTAAATCGGAGAATGGAAAATTTTAGAAGAACCTATTTGAAGAGAATTTCCAAGGATCATAGGAAGGGCTAACTACAGCTACCCTCTTATTCTAATGGATTCCTGAACTGCAGAGAATACAAAGGTGATTTGTGTCTATAAAGGAATTAACTACATTTTCTAGTAGGACCCACAAAGAATGAGCATCCTATTTCAAGGTACAGAGCACTGCCCCACTTCCTTAATCTCCAAGCCTAGATGCATTGAACACACACACTTGTGCACACACACACACACACACACACACACATTTGGCACTGACTATAATAGTGTAGACTAAATTGAGGTCTAGGAATGATCTAGAGATTTGAATTATGCATGTTATCTCATTCTCCTTAACACAAATGACCAAGACTTATACCTAAAATGTATAATCTGAACATGAACTCATAGAATGTTAAAGCTAGGAGGAAACTTAGAAATCATCTAATCCAAACTTTCTCTTCCACTTACTGTTTTCCTTTTTAAGATCAAAGATATCTGTTGTCTCTCCACATAAGAATGGACTACTTCAAAGTCCTGAAACTGACAAATCTTGGGGGGCGGGCAAGAAGAGAAAAACCAAAGAACTTATATACCTACTAGAGGTCCAGTGCACGAATTCATGCACAGGTGGGGTCCCTCGGCCTGGCCAGCGAGCGAGGCCAATTGGGGCTGTCTTGCCTAGTCCCGATTGGGCCGTTCGGGGCCGACTGGGGGGAGGGACCATGGGAGGTTGGCTGGCCATGGGAGGTTGGGTGAGGGAGCGCACTGACCACCAGGGGCAGCTCCTGCATTGAGCATCTGCCCCCTGTTGGTCATTGCACATCATAGCTACCAGCTGGTTGTCCGGTCGTCCAGTTGTAATGGTCACTCAGGCTTTTATATATATAGATATATGCATAGCCCACTGACACAGATCTAAGTGGGGGTAGGGGCTGGGCAGAGGGAGGAAAATGGAAGACATTTATAATATTGTCAACAATAAAAATATATTTTAAAAAAGAATGGACTACTTTAGGAATGTATTCCTTTTGAAATACACATACATGAACACATCTCTTTTAAATATTATACATACATATTTCCTCCTTCCTCAGTTTTAAAGAGGCATCTGATTTTGTTGTGATTAATAAAGCACTTTTCTCTCTTATCTTATTCCTTTGTCTCTGTAGACAAGGATAGGCTTATATCTTTTATTTGGAGTAAATAGGATATGGTTTATGAATCTAACTGAATACCTATAATTTCTGGACTCAGAACAACCTAGACTTCATGAAATTAATTTAGATAAAATTGAATTTAAAGATCTGTTGCAAGACAGTACCATTCTGCTTCCTGCTACAGTACCATTTTGTCATCAAAAATATGTATTTTTATAATTTCAGTTATTAAACTAAAATGTAACAGAAGTAAAGAAAATGTAAGAGGAAAAGATGGATAGTTCTGACATATGAACTATGAAAAAATCTGTAATATCTGTTTTTAGGATTCAACTTCTCACTCATTTAGTCTACTTTTACTATCTCTGCCTTGAAATATGCACTCAAAATAATATATGGGGCTACATTTAACTGTAGTTTGTATCTTATTCTATATTAACTTATACTAATTGAAATATAGCACTAAAATCATAACATAGTTACAATCAATGTCAAACATTTTCTGCTGTCTTTCTGGATGGTTTTATAATTGTACGAATCATAGATAAATTTTATCTTTTGATGTTAACTTTTGTTCTCACTTGGCTTTTCAGTTTCTTCTCGTACTGTTTCAATAAACACAATGTCTTTAGAACTCATGTGTGTATAAAATTACATATAAATTAATATACATGATTTTAAGCTTTTGACATTTTTCTAAAACTCTTTAATTATGGAAGAAGATATAAATTTTCATACTTTAAGAGATAGGATATGTTCCTGGTTTCATGAATAAAAATTTAGCTTTAGCTCTGTACCTTCCCTCTTTTACAACTTCAGTTGTGTCTTTTGAAGATAAAACAGGTATCAACAAATCTGTAATAGGAAGTTTCTAAGATGATTCCCAATAGTCCCTGCCTCCTGGTATTCATAAACCGTTCTGCAATTAGCTCCCCTTGAATGTGTTCTGAATACATTGACTTCTCATAATTATATGGCTGAAGTGATGGGATGTTACTTCTGAGATTGGGTTTTAAATGACTGTGTTAAGATATAAAATGAGCATTCTTTCTCAGTCTCTTGTATTGCTCTCTCTGGAGTAGCCAGCTACCATCTCATGGGGAAGCCTGTGGAGGCCCATGTGCCTAAGGGCCATGGTTGGCTAACAACCACATAAATGAACTTGAAAGCAGACCCTCCTATCCATCCAAGCCTTCAGATGAGACCACAGTCTCAGCCAAAAGATTGACTACAGCCTCATGAAAAATCTTCAGCCAAAGGCATCTAGCTAAATCATATCTAGATTTCTGACCCACAGAAATGGTGAGATAATGTTTCCCGTTTAACATGCTAAGTTTGGGGGTAATTTGTTACACATGAGTTGATAACTAATACAAAAGTCCAAGCTCAATAGTCATTACTATATAACTACTTTATGAGGAAATCCACAAATATCAAATAACTTATTTCCTCCAGTAAAATCACCTATATTACTCCTTTATGGTAATTTATGCCAAAACCTAAATAAAAGTATTTTAAACATCAAATTGGACATAGTCTTTTCAATCCAACCAACGCACTGGTCATCTGAGGGACTTGCAACTAAAATTTATGAACCAAGACCAAAATAAATGTGAACTAAATCAAACTTCTTAATGGCTATGATTATGACTGTTTAAATTCCAAAGTTGTTACTCATTTAGATGCAAAATTACTGCACCAGACACCATCAGAAAAAGAATATATCCTGAACAGATTAATAGCACATCCTAATAGGACTAGAAGGTAAGGCTATGAGTAGTGTTTTGGTCTATAGAGTTCTGAAAATGCACATGCATCATTTACCTCCCTCTGGCTGCCTCACATGCAAGTCAGCAAGGCTAAACAATCCACCTCCATTTTCAATGTGCATATCTACAACATTATGTTAGCTTCCAATAATAGTGCCTGAGAAGCATTTAGAGAGAATCGATATATCTGCAGATGTTTGTGTCTGGAGATGAGAATCATTAATGACTTTCCTTCAATGTGCTTATATTTATAAAGTTTGCAAAACTTTTAGCAGCATTAGCCAAACATCTTCATTTAGCTATTGATCACCTACTATGTGCCAAGTACAATTCTAGGCACCTAGGAAACATAGCTTAAAACATACAATAAAAAGATCCCCGCTTTCTCAGAGCTTGCATTATATTTTAAATCTCTTTTCTGTGAAATGTGACATGGTTGATTTTCATCTCCTTCTTGGAACTCTATCCTCCCTTGGCTTCTGCAATCTGATATTATTTTGTTCCCCTAATAGACTTCAATTGTTTTTTCAGTCCTCTTCACTTGCTCCTCCTATCAAAACCTACTAGCTTTAGATCATAAGGTTTAGTTCCTGGACTTCTGATTTATATAATTTGTTCCTCAGAAAACGCATTCATTTCACTAAGCCCAACGATCATCTCTCTAATGTAGCCTCTCAAGTTTATAGTTCTCATCCAACTTCTTATCGGGTGACTCCTTATGCATACATATTTCTATTAGGATAACCCCACATCTTCAACAAAAAAGTTAATAACATAATAATCTACTACTTAAAATAGATTTCCTTATGCTTTTTTATAATCCATCAATGACAGCACTATTCTTTGCATCATCTAGTCTTAAGATTAATCCCCCCTTTCTAATCAATCAAGTCCTGTTCATTTTGCCTTTATAATATCTCTTATAGCCATTATTTATTTTCCATTCCCATGACTAGGTCCTCATCACTTCATGCATGGATTGGCCATAATATTGTCCTAATTGATTTCTAGTATTTCTATTTCCAATCTCTCCTTTACATTACCTCTAGATTTATTTTCATAAAATATCACTTTTATCATGTCATCATCCTGAACCACAAATGTTTAATACTTTCCCATTGTCCATAAATTCTAAATTCCTCATCCTGACATTTAAAGCTTCATAATCTGGCTCTAGTCTATTTATTCAACTAATTTCTTGTTATTCACCAATGCAAACTATTTACTCCAGTCAGGATGACCTCCTTATTGTTCCTAGAGCATATGCTTGTTTTGTCCTCTAGGATTGCTCATAATGGTCATCAAGCTTGGAAAGTGTCTTCCCCACTCTTGTTCTACAAAACCCTAGCTATGCTTAAGTCTCTCATTTCAACAAATTCCTTACCACTTTAGTTCACACTCTTCATTTTTATGGTTTAGTGCTTACTGTCTATGTCATTTGCTTTGGCACTTAGTCATATTTTCCCATTTTATGTTCTTCATTATTTCAGTTTCCTTTGCAGCAGTTCAGGCTACTTAACAGTAAGAAAACAAGTGTCCCCATTTGTTCTCCACACCATTTTTTAATAGTCCATAATAGCAGTTCCAAAACTTTTTGGTAAAGACGCCTTTAATTTTTCTAAAAGTACTGAGGATCTCAAAGATTCTTTGATTTTCGTCAGTTATAGCTATCAATACCTTATGCTAAAAATTATATCTGTGACTTTTTTAGAGTATTGTTTAATTCATTTAAATATAACAATAATAAATCTAATACAAGTTAACATAAATGTTTAGACAATAACTATATTTTCCCAAACAAACTAAAAAAATAATGCCTTTGTTTTACAAATTTGCAAATATTTTCTTTACAGAAGTTTCCTAGAAGACAGCTGGATTCTTATGTCCACTCTACATTCAATCATTTGTGATATTTCTTTGGTATATGAAGAAAATCTGGCCTTATGTAAATATGTAATTGAAAATGGGGGAGTATTTAAATAGTCTTTTCAGGTAATTGTGGATATTCTTTAATACTGAACCAAAATTTGACAATGATAGTTTCTTTAAGATAAATGGAATAAAGAATCTGAATCTACATTACTGAACTTTTGGAACTTTGTTATATTAAAATCCACTGGTCAGTCTTGTACTTTTAATAGATCTTTTATCCAGGCATGATTTTACAACACTGATTATTTCACAAACACTGTTTCACTGAGTTATGCAGATCTTCCGAATAGAGACACATTTCATCATAAAATATTTTAAAAATCATGTAAGATAATATCACTGCTGATCTCATCAGAAAAGGCTGTAAGTATTGGTAAGCTCACAAGCTTATGGTGACAAATACAAGTGTTTCAAAATTCTTATTTTACTTTAAATCTCAAATTTCATCATTGACAACAAATATTGTCAGCTATTTTTCTTAAAATGGACTTACTCTATTTTTCAGAAATGGCTGCCAAACAGCCAAGTCTGAATAACCATAGTTTGTCAGTTGTTCTTTCAAGAAAATTGGAGTTCTATGTAAAAAGGTGTTAGTTCAGTTTGCAACTCAATCATGCAAGTGCTTTACCTTAAGACACTATCATGCTTCAGTATGTATCAGAAGTGCTTTATGCATACTTCCCATTTGAGGCATACATTATTTTAAAATACATGAACTCATCATATTGTGTACATTAAATGTGTGTAGTCCCTTGTATATCAATTATACCTCAATAAAGCTGTTAAAAATATATGTACACAAGGGTCAAGATTTAATAAAATTAATAATATTTACTGGTTTATCAAAGACATTATTAAGTGAAAATGTCTTTCTCTTTTAACTGTGAGTGTGGTGTTAGAGAATATAATTAATAACTAGTACAGTTTGTTGCCACTCCCTTGATTTGTGTCAAGACACCAGCAGTTTTTCCCACCATTCTCTTGCACCATCAGTGAAAACGTCAACACAGGGAAAACGGCAAGTAATACCTCAGAATTATTGTGAACATAATTTTGATCTCTCAGACTCTCTGAGTCTTTTTTTTCTTTATTGATTAAGGTATTACATATATGTCCTTATCCCCCTATTGCCTCCCCACCCCCCCAATCATGCCCTCACCCCCCTGGTGTCTGTGTCCATTGGTTAGGCCATTGGTTAGGCTTATATGCATGCATACAAGTCCTTTGGTTGACCTCTCCCCTTACCCCTCCCCTCCCCTAGCTTCCCTCTGAGGTTTGACGGTCTGATCGATGCTTCTCTGTCTCTGGATCTGTTTTTGTTCATCAGTTTATGTTGTTCATTATATTCCACAAATGAGTGAGATCATGTGATATTTATCTTTCTCTGACTGGCTTATTTTGCTTGAGGATACCAAGGGGTATGGACACATACTGGGAACCACTCACAGTGGTTCTACACTTGAATCTACACTTTGAGGTTGACACTGTACCTGGAACTCTTTCCTTCTTTAGCATTACCTCTGGTCACTCCACTGGTTTCATGTTGAGCTCAGTCCTCTTCTTTTAGCATATACTCTATGAGTGATATCATTTACTTAATGGTTTTAGTTACCACCTATGAACTAATGATTTCACCAAATCTATATCTCTAATGCAGATTTGTCTTCTGTTCCACAGATCTATATTTCTGATTAATATCCTATAGATACAACTCAAAACTAATTCATTCTTTTCTTGTAAATTCATTTATATTCCTAAATTTTCTATCTAGGCTGTTCGTACCTTTGTTCTTCCAGTCACCCAAACTAGAAATCTAGTGGTCATCCTTAACTCTTCCTCACTTTTACCCATAAAGGGCCAGCCAGGTAACATCAATTTGTGATATTGTGATAACATCAATATTGTAATACATAATGTAAAATGTGAAGCATAAATCAAACTAGAGAATGCATGTGCCATTTAAGAGACATTCATATTCAAACAGTACATGGGCCAAAAAAAACATTTGTTAGTTGCCAGCCTGTGATACTTGGTAACTCTGAAATATCTCAATTTTACACCTGTCTTTCCATTTCCACTGCCATTTTTCTAATTTAGATCCACATCATCTCTTACGTAGCCTATTGCAATAGCCTTATAACTGACCCCTCTGGCTCCAATTTCTACAAATAACTCCCCTTTGCTGAATTATCCAGATTTATCTTTTAGGAGGTAGAGTGGTCTAACATGCAAATCTGGTCACTTATTTAAAACCCCATTATAGTTCCCAATCACCTATAAGAAAAAAAATACATATTCCTTAGCACAATGTTAATCTATAATCTGCTTCCCGTCACTTATTACTTCAATTTAGCTTTTCTCTACTTTTCTATTCTTAGCTATAGAACTAAGACTTACTAATTGGTTCTTATATGCCAAGCACTGTTCCAAATTACGTATATTGACTCATTAGTCCTCACAACCATTAAGATAGGAATCACTATGAAGCCCATTTTATAGATGAGAAAACTGAAGCACAAAGTTAAATTGAAGCATTCAGAGTTCATCACATGTTGTTTCAGCATTCTGTGTCTTTCCATCTGCTATTCACTCTGACTGAAATGGTTTTTGTTTTCTAACAAACTTCTACCACCTATCAAGATTTAGATCAAATGTCATCTATTTGAGCTACTTCTCTGGCTAACCCATTCCCCAGGTAAAGTTAAGTATTCCTTCATACCTTTGGAAATATAAACTACGTATTACAACTTACCAAAAGTAAACATCTGCCTAGCACATAGTACAGCAGAACAGTGGGTTACCAGTAGCAGATAGTCCTTGCTTTAAACAGTACACCACAATTTCTACTTTTTATGAAAAAGTGAGAACAAGGTGAGGGTGGTTTTGTTCCTGCACCCCTTTCCCAACCTTACTCTCCTGTAATCCCTATCACATACCCCATGACACATAATCCTTTAGATGACTTGAAGCAAAAGTCATAACTTTTACATATTGGATAACCTGTATCTGGGGCCACACAATCCAGGAGGCTTACCCCCACTACATAATCCCTCAATAAGGTGATGTCTATTTGGATAATTGGAACTGTCAAAATCAATAAGAAAAGTTTAAAAATAGTCATGACAAGACATTCTGAAATGAGGAAGAGAATATAAGTCACTGATTACTATGATTTTTACAGAGAAAGCTATATAGTCTTTCCTAAATTGAGCATTAAGGTATAAAAGCTCCTTATTCTCTAACATATTTAGAGTTTGAACACATGTAATCTAGCATCTTCCACTAGGCAGGAATTTAATGAACATTTTGTGAGAACATCTGTTTGTTATTTATCTTTGTCTCATTTTACACACCACAAATCCCTTTTTACCACCAGGACAGAATAAAAATCACCATTTTATTATATAGTGTTCATAAATTTAAACTTCAACTGGGTAAAGAGAAGCAATCGTCAGCACTGTATTCTACCTGATGTTACAAGGAAGAAGCGCAAAGGTGAGACAGTAGAGGGAAACTATTAAATATATAAATCCCTTTAACACACACTCTGCCAATGACTACTATGTTTTACTGTTCCAGCAATTGCTAAGAAGAATTAAAAGCTGCTCTATCTTTCTAGAAGGGTATTCTTTTTTGCCCTCTTGAGTCCATGTCCAAAAAAAGGATGGTTTTGTCTTAACTGTTTTTTGCTCTATGTTCTAAAGAGAGAAATTTCACAAAGAAACAACTGAGATTATCAGGCATCGATCTTTCCCCCAAGCTTTATTGAGATATAACTGACATACAACATTGTGTAAGTTTAAGGGGTATAATGTGATGATTTGATATATGTGCATATTGTAAAACGAATGCCACAATAAGATGAGTTAACACTTTGAAAATCTGGGAAACAAGAGAGAGCTACTATATTTTCTTCAATGCTTCTATCTTATTTTATGAAGCTACTGAATGGAATTTCTAAGTGCTCCCATTACTCATTTTTGAGAAGGAGCCAGAATCAAGGCCTTTGTCATCAGGAATGGCCAGTGTCATAAGCTGAGGCTAGTGCAAAGCTTAGGTAGAGTGATTGCAGCCATTTCTGGAAATATATCCATCATAACATCTACCTGCAAATGTTGTATGCTTTAAGGTAGTTAACAGTATAGAATAAAATCTTCAGTACAACAGTAGCTATAGTTGATTTTCCCTAGATTCAAATATACTGTCCTATATGCTATGAAGAATAATAAAGTAAGGAATAAGAAAGGCACAGTCCTTGCCTTGAAGAGCTTATAATCATTTCCTTCCAATATTCATTTATAATACACATACATCACCAGTTCTGTATAAGAAGAACAAATTTAACACATATAAACTCACTAAAGAATAGGGGGAGATATAATACCCAATCAAACATTGATTTTGATGGTACAGCAAATAGTATTGCAGACCATAGAAGGGGAAAATCATTGTATGTTGGCAGAAGAGGGGTGCTTTCTGTGATGTATGGAATTTGAGTTTGGTAAATTGGATAGGATTTAGAAAGATAAAGGTGGAGGACAAACTAATCATAAAATTAATCTATATCATGCACCTTAATTCAATCCCAACACTTAAGTTCTTTACTACAGAAGTGTTTTGAAAGTCCCTCCCCATAATACCATCAAACAGGAAGGAAAGCAATAAGGAAGTGCACACACCTTCCTTTCTAAGCCACTGGGGAACAGAAACCTCAGATATAAATTGATCTGAATATTTGATTAAAGTAATTGATGTTAAAATACAATTGAAGCTTAATCATCCCATGAGACATTTGTATCTTAAAAGAGGAGATCATCAACCAATACAGAATCTCTAATTAGTACAAATTTTCTTTTTGTTAATCCTCACTTGAGGATATTTTTTCCATTGATTTTTAGAGAGAGTGGAGGGCTGGGAGAGACAAAGAGAGAAACATCGATGTGAGGGAGACATATCGATTGGTTCCCTTCCGCATACTCCCTGACCTGGGCCAGGGATCGAGATGCCTGCAACTAGGTATATGCCCTTGACCTGAATCAAACTGTGACCCTTCAGTCCACAGGCTAATGCTGTAACCACCGAGAAAAATTAGCTAGGACTCTAATATTCCCCCAAAGTGGCATATCCCCTATCTACTCGATTTCAACATCAGCCTAGACTTAATACTTACCAACTATTACCTACCCACATTTCCAACCTACCTCTGCATGTCAGATCATCATACAAACAGGGGCAATGAAGAAAGGAAAGAAATGAAAAGAAGGAAGGAAGAAAGGCAGGGAGAATTTATTTTAAAAGCTAGAGGAAACCTATAAAACCAACTTTCTAGTTAAAATCCTGATTGAATTCACTGTAGTCTTAAGGACTGGCTTCTCTCCTCCATAAGAAGTGTTTGTCATTGTCTAGAAAGGTAAACACTGTTCCATTTGTAACTGGGAAACACAATCTGGCACTTTTTGCACCATCTGAGTCATGGGGTGTGAGGGAATTAGAAAGGCTCTATAGAACAACTGACTCTTTCGTAGTAAAATGTGGGAAGAAAGGACAAAGGTTAATAAAGCAGCATAGCAAGATTGGCAGCATAGGCAATTAGAGCAGTGCACGAAGGTAGTTCAAACAATGGAGATAATATAGATCTACATCTCAAGAACCAAAAAGAAAATTTAGAAACTAGTGTCAAGCAAGGGAATGAAGTAAAATAAAGAAAGCAGAGAAATGAAAGACAGATTATAAACACCTGGTTCAGGTGGGCGGGCCAGATTCAGGTGTAGCTTTGAAATCTCAATAAACTTATTTGTAACACTCTATTCCATTATCAAAAGGCATCATTGCTAGAATTCAAAAGCAAAAACAAAACAGAAAACACAAAAACAATACACACATACATACACATGCATACTTGCATGCATACATGGATATGCACATATCTGTGCACAAGCATTATAATAGAAATAAATGCAGAGACTCACATACACAGCCCCCCCAGCACACACATGAAAACACACACACACACGCACACACACACACACTACACACGCATGCACTCCAGGTTGAGAGTGAATGAACAATAGGAAACGATCTCTGACTTAGGTAATTTTCTCCTTCGACTTTGTTTCTTGGCTTCTTCACTTGAATAGGAATAACCCTAATCAATGCATTATGTGTGTTGGTCTCTAAACAGGGCTCTTCATTTTGGTTGTCTTATATTACATATTTACACCATGGGGGTTCTACCTGCTTCAGAAATAAAAAGGTAGTTGTAAAAAATATAGGCTTTAATTCTGAAGTGGCATTACTGGTGAGAAAAAGTATATGGAAATTATATTTGGAGTCCCCGCCCCCCTCATTGGGTCCCATTCTAAGTGAGGTTTGTGCCTTCTAAAAATTAGTAACTCTATAGATTCAACACAATCACTTTCAAAAGCCAAGCTGGCTTTTTTTTTTTTTAAGAAATTGATACACTGTATGGTCTGTGTGGCTCAATGGCTGAGCGTTGACCCCTGCACCAAGAGGTGGCTGGTTCCATTCCCAGTTGAGGCACATGCCAGGGTTGCAGGCTCAATCCCCAGTAGGGGGCATGCAGGAGGCAGCTGATCCATGTTTCTGTCTCATCGATGTTTCTATCTCTCTCCATCTCCCTTCCTCTCTAAAAAAAATCAATAAAAACATATTTTTTAAAAAAGAAATTGAAACACAGACTCTAAAATTCATATAAAAATATAAGATACCCAAAATAATCTTGAAAAAGAAGAACAAAGTTGGAAGACTCACACTTTCCAACTTCAAAAATTACTACAAAGCTATAGTAATCAAGACAATATGATACAGGTATAAGGGCAGGTATGCAAAACAATGGAATAGAATTGAGTGTACAAAAATAAACTCATATTTGCCATTACTTGATTATTGACAAGAATGCCAGAATCATGCAAGGGAGAAAGAATAATCCTTTCAATTAATGGTACTGAGACAACTGGATATCCACATGCAAAAGAATAAAGTTGAACCCAACCTCACATCACGCATAACAATTTAACTAAAAATGGATTACAGAGCTATATATAAAGGCTGAAAATTTAAAACTTTTAGAGGATACTCTCAGCAAAGTGGGAATAAAGGGATTATACCTCAACATAATAAAGTCCATATATGACAAACCTTACAGTGAACATTATCCTCAATGGGCAAAAACTAAAACCATTTCCCCTAAGAACAGGAACGAGACAGGGATGTTCTCTTTCACCACTCTTATTCAACATAGTACTGAAAGTCCTAGCCGCAGCAATCAGATGAAATTAAAAAATAAAAGGCATCCAAATGGAAAGGAAGAAGTAAAACTGTCATTATTAGCAGATGACATGATATTGTACATAGAAAACCCTAAAGACGCCACCAAAAAACTATTCGGCAATGTAATTAACACCCAAAAATCCATAGCATTTTTATACAACAATAGTGAACTCTCAGAAAGAAAAACTACAAAAAAATCCCATTTACCATTGCAACAAAAAATTAAGATACACCATCATTAAAATTTTCTTACTACCCAAAGCAATCTACAGATTCAATGCAATCCCCAATAAAATACCAATGGTATATTTCACAGGTCTAGAGCAAACAGTCCAAAAATTTCTATGAAATCAAAATGGACTCTGAATAGCTACAGCAATCTTGCAAAAGAAGAACAAAGGTGGAGGGATCACCATACCATATATCGGTATACTACAATGCTACTGTACTCAAAACATCTTTATGCTGGCACAAGAACAGACATATAGATCAATGGAACAGAACAGAGATCGACCTATGCCATTATGCTGAATTAATATTTGACAAAGGAGGCATGCAATGGCGTACAGTCTTTTCAATAAGTGGTGCTGGGAAAATTGAGCAGGTACATGCAAAAAAATGAAACTAGACCACCAACTTATACCATACAAAAGAGTAAAGAAAAAGTGGATAAAAGACTTAAATGTAAGTTGTAAAACTATTAAAATCTTAGAAGAAACCATAGACAGCAAAATCTCCAGACATCTCTCATAGCAATATGTTTAGTGATACATCTCTTAGGGCGAAGGAAACTAAGGAGAAAATAAACAAATGGGACTACATCAAAATAAAAAGCTTCTGCACAGTAAAAGAAACCATCAACAAAACATCAAGAAAGCCCACTGCAGGTGAGAACATATTTGCCAATGTTACATCTGATAAGGAGTTAATTTCCATAATATATAAGGAACTCATACAACTTAACAAAAGGAAGACAAACAATCCAATTAAAAAATGAGCAAAGTACCTAAATAGACAGTTCTCCAAAGTGGACAAATAGAAGGCCAAGAGACATATGAAAAAATGCTCAAAGTCACTAAGCATCAGAGAAATGCAAATCAAAATGACAATGAGATATCACCTCACACCTGTCAGAATGGCTATCATCAACAAATCAACAAATGACAAGTGTTGGTGAGGATGTGGAGAAAAGGGAACCCTAACGCACTGCTGGTGGGAATACAGATTGGTGCAGCCACTGTGGAAAACAGTATGGAGTTTCCTCAAAAGACTAAAAATGGAATTGCCATTTGACCCAGTAATCCCACTTCTAGGAATATGTCCTAAGAAATTAGAAACACCAATCAGAAAGAATATATGCACCCCTATGTTCACAGTAGCACAATTTACAATAGCTAAGATTTGGAAACAGCCCAAGTGCTCATCAGAAACTGAGTGTATAAAAAAGCTGTGGTACATTTACACAATGGAATACTATGCAGCTGTGAAAAAGAAGGAACTCTTACCATTTGTAACAGTATGAGTAGATCTGGAGAGTATTATACTAAGCAAAATAAGCCAGTCAGAGACAGACAAGTATCAAATAGTCTCACTCATATGTGGAATCTAATGACCAAAATAAACTGATGAACAAAGTAGATCCAGAGACATAGAAGCATGGAACAGACGACAAATTTCAGAGGGAAGGTGGTGGTGGGGAGTGATTAACCAGGGAACTTATATGCATATATGTGTAGCACATGGATACAGACAATAGAGTAATACAGGCCTGGGAGGGGTGGGTGCTGTGTGGAGGGAATCAACAGAGGGGAAAAACAAAGGGGACATCTGTAATACTTTCAACAATAAAGATAAATTACAAGAAAAAAGAAAAATATAAAACTTTTAGAGGAAAACATAGAAGTAAGTCTTTGGAACCTTTTGTTAGGCAATGGTTTCTTATATGTGACACATAAGCAACAGACAAAATGGATAAATTGGCTTCATCTGATTAGAAAATGTGTGTGCTACAAATGATACTATCATGAAAGTTAAAAGACAGCCTACAGAGTGTTATAAAATATTTGCAAAACCATGAGATACCACTTCACACCTATTAGCATAGCTTTGAAAAAGAGACAATAAGTGTTGACAAGACTGTGAATAAACTGTAAACCTTACTCACTGCTGATGATATTGTAAAATTGAGTGACCACTTTGGAAACAATTTTGAGGCTCTTCAAAAAATTATACATAAAGTTACCATATGACCCAAATATATATTCCTAGGTATATACCCAAGAGAAATGAACACCTGTGCTCACACAAAAACTTGTACATGAATTCTCAAAGCAGCATTATTGACAATAGCCAAAAAATAAAAATGATCCAAATGTCCATCAACTCATGAGTAGG
This sequence comes from Myotis lucifugus, assembly GCF_000147115.1. Lineage (NCBI taxonomy): Eukaryota > Metazoa > Chordata > Mammalia > Chiroptera > Vespertilionidae > Myotis > Myotis lucifugus. The sequence goes on along the minus strand of NW_005871050.1, from coordinate 8,215,096 downwards.
TAAACAAAGTGTGGCCAGCAATACAATGGCATGGTATGCAGTCTTAAAAAGGAATGAAGTACTGATACATGCTACAACATGGATGAACCTTGAAAACATTATGCTAAGTGAAAGAAGTCAAATGCAAAAGGACATATTTTTCATGACCCCATTAATATGGAATATCCAGAATAGGCATATCCATGGATCAATGGTTGCCTAGCTGTGAGGAGAGTGAGGGAGATTGTGAGATAGTGGCTAAGGGGATCAGGGTTTATTTATTTTGTGGGTAATGAAAATGTTATAAAACTGGATTTTTGATTATGGTTGCACAACACTGAATATATTAAGCTCATTAAATTGTATACTTAAAATGGGTAAATTGTATGGTATGAAAATCATGCCCCGATAAAGCTGTTAATAAAAAATCAGTCACTCAGGAAGCACATGATGATTGTTTTCTAACATTTGAGGGGTTATCATATGGAAGTGGGAAGAGGTTGCTTGGTGTAAGCCCTAAGGGGTAAATAGAATCAGGGCCACCACACAATACAACTCCAGAGGGCTCAATTCATGCTGTAGTTTGTGTGAATGGTACTATGCCTAAGAGTAGGAGCAATGGGTGGAGACTGAAGGGAGAGAGATTTGGGCTTATTTATGCAAACATTCAATAACTGGAGCTATTCAAAAATCAAATTGCTACCTCATAGTGGAAAGTGCAAAATTATTGGAAATATTCAATCATAAGCTGGATGACCACTTGAGAATGGAGTAGACAGATTTACATAACAGACTGTATATGTATATGGTAGAGGGAGGAGATGTGACTGGATAGACTTTAAGGTTTCTTATAACTCTAACATTCTATTAAAATTCATATATTACAAATTTTTATTGTAAACTGTTTTTTCATTCATAATAATTTCCTCATTAGCCAGGAATAAATGAGTACTTACATATTCCCAGTAGATTCACAAGTCCCAATAGTGATAGTCAAAGAAAGAATAAAACTTGATGCTGTGGTTTAGGCCATTTCTATTTATATGCTGTCTCTGGCTCAATCATTTATCGATGGGCTTACATTTTCAATTACACTTTTTTTTTGTAGATAGCTTTGAGGGTAAGCACTTAATAAATATTAATAAGAACAGAATCTTAAATTGTTCTTAATACTGATAATAATTAAATTATTGAATACAAATCATTCTAGACTTTCTTTTCTCCCTTTCTGCCCTCCTCTGTCCTTTCATCAGATATGGAATATGCAGGCTGCTGATTTTTACAAGTTGCTTCCAAAGCTCCATCCAGAATGAACCTTTTGGCTGAAGGTTTTAAATATTTTGGCCTAAGTCCACAAATGCCATAAGAAACTGGAACTCCATTCTGCAAGGCTTTTCTCTCTGACAATAACTTTAACTTGGAACCATAAAGTGGAACCATTTGTCAGGTGGTCCATTATGCTCTAGATTAAAAACCTCACGGGGTAGCAGCCCTCTACATTTTACATTTTAGAACTACTAGGAATGATTATATACTGAAAAATGGAAGTTCAGACACATTAAGAAAAGCTGTTATCCATCATCATTTCACAACAGCAAGGATCAGTTTAATATCCTGAGAGGGGCAGCTTACCAATAGACAAGGGATCAGAAATGGCTAAACAGCTTCAAATCAAGTACCTCCCTAATTGAATTGGTCAAATACAGGCAACACATATATTAGGTGCTAGCTAAGTAGTGTTGACTGACTTATTCTGGCTCATAGCCATCTTAGGCATATATAAAAACCCTATACCAAAAATTTCAAATGGAAAGCATCTGCAATGAAATTATATTAATTGTCTAGCTAGTACACTGGAGCCTTGCCATAAATCTCAACCTCAGGATTCATGCCTTGGAACTGTGTACTAATGTTCTAACATAGCCTTTCTGTTACTTCCAATAATAAAGCCCCGTGGAGAAGTTCCAAGGAGGCATTGCCTTAGATCATATTCCATGTTAGAGCGAGGTTCTTCTCCACAGCTTGTGCTTCATCGCATCTTGATTTGAGGCCAGCAAAGGAAATGTTTTGGGGAGTTTGCTGCTAGAAGCGTGTTTTTTATTTCAATAGCTGTAAATATTGGTGGACAATTATGCCCTGTCACTTTAATTTCTTCAGATCATTTGTTCCCAGACCATTTCTTTCCCTTCTTGTTAAAAGCCTCACAAAGTCCATGGGTAGGGCAGGGCACTCAGGGAATACTACTTGGGATGGAGAAAGATACTATTGGAATCCCAGGCTCATTCCTCCAATGGTCATATTTCTGTATATGCTTATCCCTTTTTCTGCCAGATTGTGCTCTTTATTGCTCAGACCACTCAAAATAGCTATGAGCGCCAATATTCAGAACTACTCAATCTGTCTTTTTGTATTTACATTGTATCCCACACTCATAAACCACTCTCCCTGATCCCTTAAGTACTTCAATTGCTCTTTTCCATTTCAAGCATCTCAATTCCTGAGAACGGAAACTTGGGCATAGTCTTATTACCAATTAAAAAGGGATTGTCACTACTTTTTTCTAAGAAGTTATTTGTCCATATCCATGTCAGTTATTCAAAAACATATTGGCTTTTTACATGCTATATCATATTGTATACTCTTAATATATTTTACTACCTCCTGTCATCTATAGATTTTTAAAAGCATGAATCAAATTTACTTTCAATGATGATCTATTTGTATGATATTTTATAACCAAGAAAACAAATGTCACCCCAAAAGCTTTTCTGGAATAGTCTAATTTACTTGCAGAATATATGTCATTTTATTAATATAGATTGTCACAATTATTTCATATTCTTTATGCTCCTTATCACAAATTTAGGTGGACGCAGATTATACAACTTCCACTGAATAAGCCGGGCAAATATCCTTGACTGAGCAGAGCATATCAGAGTTGTAGCTCTTTAGTTTCCCCTACCTCCAAACCAAAGGACAGTGTTTGGGAAAATGTCAACCATATTTAGCAGAAGGAGTTAGAAGACTAGGGTACAGTATGGGAGTGGCAATGAGTAAAGTGTATAAAGAATTTAAAGAAGGCTTTCTTTACAACCTCTTCATCAGAAGCATCAACTGTACATGCCCCAATTCCTATTTGGAAGACAGTTAACATAAGGAGCATTTTCTTTACATTCTCCCACTGTACACTGATCTAAGATCTTTGTGAAGGAACACCCTAGTGATGTGAAACCCTCCCCTCTCTCACACAGAGGAGAGAGAGAGAGAGAGAGAGAGAGAGAGAGAGAGAGAGAGAGAGAGAGAGAGAACAACCATTTGGAGTCTGGACACAGAGCTACAAATTAGTGATATATACAACTTTGAGTAAGGAGGGCAACCAACATTTATTGAAAGGGCTAATGAGAATTAAATGAAATAACTTATATAAAGATCCTACCATAGTCCTATAATATATCTTTAAAACACAGTTTCCTTCTTTTCCACCCTGGCTTGAATTATGAAGGGTCTTGATCAGAGTGAGCTTTTTCATTGAAAGTAGAAATGTCTAGTTTCCTAAACAAAATAAAAATGTTACTGAAAATTGTAGATGTAATTTGGAAAAAGAGAGAGGTAAAGAGTTTAAAATTTATTTTAGATTTAAATGGGTTTTGTCTTTACACATTTCTTGAAACTCTAGCTGTGGTACTATTAGTCCTCAAAACAAAAGAACCTATTTTCGGAGTGCTCCAGGGTGGCCCTTCAAAACACCAGTTTTGAACTCCTCTAGGCAGTTCGGTGGGGCTGGATACAACAACAGATTCTGGAAGTGAGTTTGAATGGTACAAAAAAGGGGGTGGTTTGCTGTCCATTGAAAACAGAAAGCAGAACCAAAGAAAATAAAGAATGTGAAGGGAGAGAGGGAATTTCAGGATGCACTAAAATTTTTAGCAACTGAAAAGAGTACAAACAACCAGGATCTAGGCAATAGAGGGCAGGTCAAGCAGGCATAATTATTTATCATATAGTTTCCACAGACAGCAGTAATCAAGTACATTATTCTGCCTATGTGCTTTTTCCAATATTATAGATTATAACACTGGGTTCTTTGTAGAAAGTCACCAAGGACAACTACTACACATGTTGAACTCCACACAATAAAACAGAGTGCCTATATTTATGTCTTTGTAAAGACTACAGTCCATTTCTGATTCAAAATCTTCCAAAGCATTAATGCTATTTTAAATAACAAAATCACCCACAAAAGGTTACACTACTGGTTCAAGGAAGATCTGTCAGAGAAAGAAATGAAAGCTGAAAAGTAGTGAATAATGAGTGGCTAAGTTACTAACTGATCAATCCAAAAGAGAGTAGTTAAGCAGGGTTCTTCGAGAGCTAAAATGTATAAAGGTGTCTATGAACTAAACATCGAAGCTAGGAACTTTTCATTCTGATTAACTCAACTTTCTTATCACTAGCTCAGAAATCAAGGCTTAACAGTCAGCTCTGAAAAGCAAGCCAATATGATTAGAAAAACAGTACTGATGAGAAATGCGGAGCACAGGTCTCATTTAAATTTAATTGAAATGATAATTTGTTAAATTACTTCTGAGTATAACTCACTTTAGGCCATTTTTAAAATGGAAATTATTCAAAATAAGAAATGCAGTTTTCTATATGCCAAAGTAAACAAGGTTCCTATTTTATTTCCTATAGATACAATGATCACTGTGGCCATCTAGACCACTAAGAAAATTATTCCTTCTGAACAGTCAAGGTTTCTGGACCTGTACTTCCAATACTGCATCCAATAACCACATGTAACTATTTTAATCTTAATTTAATTAAACTTAAATAAAATATAAAATTCCATTCCTCAGCTGTAGTAGCCACATTTCAGTGCTCAATAGCTACATATGGCTATTGGTTCTATGTTGGACAATGAAAATATAGAATATTTCATCGTCACAGAACATTCTATTGAATAGCATGGGGTTAGACACCAGGAGACCAAGACTTTCAGTTTCAGATAAAAATATTTAAACCATTTTAATGATAGTTTTCCTACAATGTTACTACTATTCATATCAATAGACAATATAAATTAAGATTAAACATTTTATTTTTTACTTGGACCATGATTTTCAAAAGTCAGCTTTACAGAATAATCATCTGGGAGTTTTCTTAATGCAGATAACTCAGAGAGTGATTCAGTAGGTCTGGGATGGGTGCCCAGGAATCTGCATTTTAAGCACATGTCCTAGGTAATGATGACATGGATAGTCCCTAAACCACATTTTGAGGAACACTGTGATTATGCATCAAAAAATTCCAATGACTGGTTTACACATTCTGATTCACTTTCTTATGTAGATAAGTATTATGTGTACATAGGCAAGCCCTTGTCTCTCTATAGAAGTGCAAAGTCGGGCAGGGGAGGGTGGGAGAGGGTAAGAGATCAACCAAAGGACTTGTATGCATGCATATAAGCATAACGAATGGACACAGACAGTAGGGGGATGAGGGCATGTGCTGGGGGGTAGGAGTGGTTGGGGAGAGCTCAATGGGGGAAAATAAGACATATGTAATACTTTAAACAATAAAGATTTAATTTTTTAAAAAAAAGAGCAAAGTGTTCCACAAAGGCAAAAGAAGGAGCTTTTAAGATATCATAATCTGATAAGGATGAATATAGAGAAAAAAAATCAAGAAGACAGTTGCACTAGAAACAAATCTTTCAACATAATATTCCAGAATATCTATGCAGGGCAGAAGCTAGCTAGCTATTCAGCTTCTGGAACTCTCAGACTCTAGGAACAGCTTTGAACATTGAGCTAGCAGGAGAGGATAGGAGAAAAACTCTTTGGTGGTACAGTTTTTGAAGTCCTGAATATTGCATGTAGGTGCTGAGTATGTACAAGGCACTACGCTAAGTGCTAAGAGATAAGTACAATAAGGATTTTCATTTAATGGAACTCAGTCTAGTTAGGGAAGACAGACTAAAAATAAGTATAATAAATTAGAAGGTGTCATTTGAGCTAAACCTCAAATATTGAGTAGCTCTAGGGTTGTTGGAGATGTGGAAGAATGTAAATTAAAATGTAGAAAACAGCTTGAGGAAAAGCACAAGAGCTGGACAATTTGGGGTGTACCTGCTGACCTATTTTCCACCATACAACCTTCTGTAAAACATATTCACCAACCACTCTAGACCACTTCTATGTTACCAGACCGCTTGAAAATTCTACTTTCTTTGTCACCCACATTGCTGGTACTCTCTATTGCCAGAGACAGTGTGGATCACTGCATCTCCAGCAGCTTCTAAACACTGCCACTAATCATGGTTTTTCTTCAGATTGTCAGCCTTAAAAAATTCTCTTTCATATTCCATTGCTTCTCTTTCAATTCTCAGCTTCTTGCAAGAACGAATATTGCCGACCAGAGTGTGGTTTTTCTTTCATGCAGCCAAATGGCCAAATCATAGCACATCTTCCCTGCTTCTACTTTCCATTCCATTTTACGTCTAGCTGTTAGGGCATTCTTCCTAAATGCAGACCTTTATATATCACTACTCTCCCCAAATACTTTCTTAAAAATTTTTTTTTCAGCCCTGGCCAGGTGGCTCGGCTAGTTAGTGTCATCTCATACACTAAAACTTTGCAGGTTCAATTCCAGGTCGGAGTGTGTGTGGAAGGCAACTGATTGATGTTTCTCTCTCATGTCAATATTTCTTTCTTTCTCTCTCACCTTTCCTCTCTCTCTAAAATCAATTTACTTTTTTTTTCCAAACAGCTTCTGAGCCATTCATGGTCTTGTCCCAGGCACCCAGAACTCTAAACTGTCTATGTCTTCTGAAGGCATGGACAATGGGATATCTGCTCCAGGAGGCACACGAGTGGGCAAATGGCTTCTTTCAGTGAAGTGCCCTTAAAGACATACAACATATTATATGGTGGTTAAAGACAGAGGTTCTGGAGACAGACTTCCTATGATTAAATTCTGGTTATATGACCTTATACACAGGTTACTTAAACTCTGTGTCTCAGTTTTTCTTTTCTTTTCTTTTTTTTTTTTTTGTAAACCTCACCCGAGGATATTTTTCGGAAAGTGGAAGAGACAGAGAAAGACAGAGATAAATATCAATGTGAGAGAAACACATTGATTGGTTGCCTCCTGCATGAGCCCCAATCAGAGCGCGGGCTGGGGAGAAGTCTGCAACTGAGGTACATGCCCTGGACCAGACCAGAATCGAACCTGGGCCCTTCAGTCCACAGGCCGATGCTCTATCCACTGAGCCAAACCGGCTAGGGCTGTGTCTCAATTTTTCTATGCTCAAAATGGAAATAATACTACCTACCTCAAAGGGGTGCTATGAAGGTTGATGAGTCCCATCAGATAAGGTATTTATAACACGCCTGACACATAGTAAGCACTCAATAAATGCTAGCTATTATATATGTACTAGTGGCCCGGTGCAAATATGTGCACCTTGAAAGGAAATTAATTAGAAGAAGTATTTTAATATCACTATTCGCCCTTTCTCTATAATAGAAATGTCAACCAAATTCACGATCAACAATGACAGATCGAAACACACGCATGTGATTGGTGCCAGCAAGAGCTTTATATGTATCATGCATGCGTGAGTCAACTTAGCCTTTTATAGACATAGAATAAGCTTGCTTAATTAGAACTGCTTTCTGATTTAGCTAAACTTTTTCCAGCCCAGTGAAGCACCCCAACTTCTCTTTCAGGTAATTGTCAGCAACACAGCAGTAAATATCAATGCAAAGCAGATTATTATTACAGATGATGCAGGGAGAACAAAGGGTAAAATATTTAACTGCAGCAGTGTTTGATTATATTCTGTGCAGTGAGAAAACCTGAAGTCATTTTCAAGGTCCACCATTTCTTACTTCTTTTCAGTTGGGTCAAGTTTCTAAACTTCCTAAATCTCCGTTTTCTGGCTAATGAAAATAGGATTCCACAGAGTCTCCTATCTACCTACTCCAGGACTTCTGTGAGGATCAAATAAGATGAGGCACGTGAAAACGCTTCACAGACATTTGGTTAAAGTGTAAAATGTTTCCACCTGGCTATAAAGCAAGTATGTTCCTGGGCTGAAGAAACTCCAAGGAGGCTAGTTGCTAAGGAGAGGAAGCCGGGTGTTGCTACATGACATCATTAACCGGCGCCCACAGCCACCGTTTCCTGGCTGGGCTGGGCTGGACTGTGGGATGCATTTTGCGCCAGGGGGTCTTGACAGCGTCGGCTCTGATTTGGTGGGCTGTCACTCTGGGGTGGTGGCCGGGCCTGTGTCCCACTTGGGGGAGCTGAGTGTTGCTTTCTGGGCACCAGGTCTGCAGTGCCGTTTCTCTGTAAGTGGCCAGTGCGCATCATGGAAGCTCCTGCATTGAGCATCTGCTCCCTGGTGGTCAGTGCGCATCACAGCGACCAGTAGGATGGTCTGATACTTAGCATATTAGCCTTTTATATATATATACTAGAGGCCCAGTGCACGAATTTGGGCACAGGTGGGGTCCCTTGGCCTGGCCAGCGATCAGGGCCAATCGGGGCCATCTCGCCCAGTCCAGGGGGGAGGGACCACGGGAGGTTGGCTGGCCAGCCAGGGGGGAGGGACCACAGGAGGTTGGCCAGCTGCAGGAGATTGGCTGTGGGAGTGCACTGACCACCAGGGGGCAGCTCCTGCATTGAGCATCTGCCCCCTGGTGGTCAGTGTGTGCCATAGCGACCGGTTGTACCGATCGCTTAGGCTTTTTTATATATATACTAGTAGCCCTGGGCACGAATATGTGCACCAGTAGCTCGCTGCCGTCCTCCAGTAGCTCTCCACCTGCTGCCCCGCCCTCCTGTAGCTCCCCCTGCTCCCCCACAGCTTGCTGCCCTGCCCGCTCCTGTAGCTCTCCCCTGCCCGCTTGTAGCTCGCTGCCCCACCCTCCTGCTGATCCGTGATCCGGTCGTTACGTGGTTGATGGTTAGGCATCAAGGCGTAACAACCATTTGCATATTACATCTTTATTATATAGTATAGATAGATATGTGGGGGATACACTTAATTGTGCTATGTTCCATAACCATTGAAGGCATCAGTGCTATATCTAAGGGATGGCAGTTAGCATAGTGTAGTAGCCCTTGGGGCATCTGTAGTATCTTGTACTGCATAGATAGCATTACCTTTACTATTACTCATACTCTGGCTAACACCTAAGTCCTTTCAGGGAAAAAAAACAGACAGTAAATTTTTAAATTTGTAAATATTCTTAGTGATCCCCTTCAGTAAGCTAGATTAAGCTGGCTCCAGCACACCATTGGCTGGTACTATATGCTAGCCCTCCCCACACACACACACACGCCCACCCCCACACCAATCGCTAAGACCTGCCTTTCACTCTCCTAAAACACACTCAGATGTGTACTGAAGGGAAAAAAAATCATCAGAAAACCAACTTCAGTTTCCCTAAACAACCAGAACCTAAAACTCTACTCCCTCTAATTTATCTTGGCCTCAAACAACACATGGTTTTTCCGAAGAAAGACTTTTTTTTTCACCAATCAAAAAATGTCAATTTCTTTAAAAGCCCAAATAAGCTCTTTTTTTCATTTATTTTCAGAGTGTTTGTTCCCAGAGAGAGGAATAGAATGGTGATGGAAGGAGACTTGACTATGGTGAACAAACAATACAGTGTACAGTTGATGTGTTGTAAAATTGTGCACCTGAAACCTATATAATTATTAACCAGTGTCACCTCAATAAATTCAATAAAAAGGAAAAAAGAATGAAGGGTGTTAGCCAGAGTTGCCAACTGCACAGGAAATTTGCCACCTGAAACCAAGTTTAACATGGAGCTTCCAAACACATGCCTAATTCTCCCAGGTGTACTCCCTCTAACTCTGACCCATTCCCCAAAGTTCCCTCCTGTGTTCTTTTAGTGTCAATTTCCATTTAGGTCTAAAGAATGATAAAAGGATTTATATCATCATCCTTTCTTTTTGGCTAGAAGGGAATAATAAAAGAATAGCTTTACTTTAAGATATGTTAAAGTATAAGGATATCATCTTAGATAAGGATAAATTCTAATTACATGATATCTGAGACAATATATCTATTACCAGCTTTCTAAAAGTCTCATAAACAGGTCATAACAATATCTGCCCCATCTCTGGCACATTTGGTTGACAATGTGCTCAGATATTCATTGTCAAATGCTGAAGAGTTTTCTATGGTGTGAGCATCCAGTCATTTCCCCAGAACATGAGGATAGTCACTAATCAATTCAGATCTAAGAATGACTGCTTTAAGAATGTTACCTGAAGAGGTTTTAGAAGATATTTTACCAGAGAACTAATATGAGCTATGCATTTCTCTGGGTTCATCTGCTGAAATGATAATGGGAGAACATATTTGCCAATGTTATCTCCGATAAGGGTTTAATCTCCAACATTTACAGGGAACTCATACAACTTAACAAAAGAAGATAAACAACCCAATCAAAAAATGGGCAAATGACCTAAATACACACTTTTCGAAAGAGGACATTCAGAAAGCTAAAAGACATATGAAAACATGTTCAATGTCACTAATCATCTGAGAGATGCAAATCAAAACAACAATGAGGTACCACCTCACACCTGTCAGAATGGCTATCATCAAAAAATCACCAAAGACAAGTGCTGGAGAGGATGCAGAGAAAAAGGAACCCTCCTGCACTGCTGGTGGGAATGCAGACTGGTGCAGCCACTGTGGAAAACAGTATGGCGTTTCCTCAAAAAATTAAAAATGGAACTCCCATTGACCCAGTGATCCCACTTCTAGGAATATATCCCAAGAAAACAGAAACACCAATCAGAAAGGAAATATGCACCCCTATGTTCATAGCACCACAATGTACAATAGCCAAGATTTGGAAACAGCCTAAATTCCCATCAGCAGATGAGTGGATTAGAAAACTGTGGTACATCTACACAATGGAATACTACACTGCTGTAAAAAAGAATTTAATTCTTACCATTTGCAACAGCATGGATGGAACTGGAGAGCATTATGCTAACTGAAATAAGCCAGTCAGTGAAAGAAAAATACCACATGATCTCACTCATTTATGGATAATAAAAAGCATTATAAACTGATGAACAAAAATAGATACAGAGGCAGAGTAGCATGGAACAGACTCTCAAACTACAGCAGGAAGTCTGGGGAGGGTTGCGGGGGTGGGTAAGAGTCACACCGAGGGCTTTTTATGCATGTATAAATGAATTATTAATGATGGCAATACACTTTAATGGGGGTGCTGGCAAGCGCGGGGGGGGGGGTAGGGGAGGCTGGGGGAAGGTCAACTGGAAAAAAAAGACATATGTACTATTATTTGTAATACTTTAAGCAATAAAAAAATAAAAGTAAGTAAATAAATTAAAAAAGATAATGTAGTTTTAAACAGTATTCCCTTCTTCAGTGGTACAGAAAGTGTTTTTCCCCCCCTTTTGCCTAAAGAGAAACCATTATAATTGAGAAACCATTTGGGAATTTACAAAGATGGGAAAACAGGAAGGGAAAGGGAGGAAAGGGAAGGGAGGGGAGGGAAGGGGAGGGGAGGGGGGAAAAAGATGTGAAACTGAGTTAGCCTATATATTTTTTTCTGTTGATGTGGATAAAATACTCAAATTTTAAAACATACAGCACCTCACATTTACGGCCAGTGTATTTAAAATGCACATACTTCTATGAAAACAATCATATACTTTTTGCACAGAATATTAAAAACAACTAGCTTGTTTTAGAAGGAAAATATTCCAATTAACCTTTTGATTGGACATTTTACTTCCCAATAACTTCACAAGGCTCTCCCTTCACTCATATTGAATCATAAATTAATCAAACTACTAATGCTTCTTTATATATCTGTAAAATTAATCTGTAAAGCACTCACATATTAAAATAAATGTTGGTTTAAAAACAGCTTGAAAAAATCTCTAGAGTTCTATAAATAACACATTTCTTAGTAAATGAATGAATGCAGTCTTCCTGACTAGTAGCTTAAGTCAAATTTACCCTGGATCCATCAAGTGAGGGTCAGCCTGGTGTAAGGGGGGGAAAATGCTCAGATTATTGAATCAGACTGACTAACCTATGAGTTCGACCTCTGCCACTCATTAGATGTGAGACCTTAGGCTAGTTACTTATCCTCTGAGTCTCAGTTTTCTTACCTATGAAATGGAGATCATAATGCCACTGACCTTACACAGGGTTGTTATGAAGATAAACTGACTAAGTATATGTTAAATCACCGTGTACATGTTTTATTCCACATCCCCTGTGAGTCAATAATCAACAACTATACTGAAATTGTAAAACCATGAAGAAATTAAACATGTGTTCACTATTAGCATACAAACAAAATTTAGTCATAAAAGCCACCTAGTTGGATTTGACATTACTCATTAGGTCACTCTGGAATTGAGACATGGCAAGGAGAAAATGTCACTATTTTTTAAACATAAACACTTTTATTAGCATAGACCAGTTCTTCCCAGATATAGTAATTCCTATAGCATAATAAAATCCAACATTTTTCACTGCCAGAAATTTCAACAAGTAACACAGGTCCATGAGAAAACCTCTATTTATTGAACACAGCAATATTTTCCATGAAAATATATCTATTTACTTTTATAGTGGAGAAAAAGAGTCATTCTCTAGTTTTAATCCAAAGACAAAAACCACAACAACTTCTCACTTTAAAAATGTACACAGACAGATCTTCTAGAGCCAAGCATGCACTGGAGTATGGGAAAAACACCCAACAAGCACAACTCTTCAACACTTAGTGAAACAAACCATCCGCGACCCAAAGAAGAAACTGGAGCTATAAATTCAAATAAATGGGCTGCAGGGAGTCTACACAAACCTGCTGTTGCTTTAATTGCAGACAATTCAATTCAGCAGCTGTTGGTCCAGGCACTAAGGTTCACTGTATGCTCTTCAGCGTAACCTTGAAATACTGTCACTCACTCACTTCTCCACATCATCTGCATGCTGTCCAATTAATGAGGAGCGAAATCAACTGTCAAACCACGCATCAAAACAGAACATGATCTTTTAGCTCTTAAGAACAGGAGCACAATATTTTAAGGACAATAAAGCAAGAATGGAGGTGAAAGTCCTTCACAATAAATTAGAGTAAAACTTATTAAAACATGTGATTGTAGGAACTAAGCTTCTGCTCTGTTCAGCAAGAAAGTGAAACTTTCTCAAGGTTTTTTTTTTTGTGTGTTTTTTTTTCATTTGGAAGGATCCTTTCTGTCTAATGCTATATGTATAAGAAGCCCTTTAAACAACATTTACCAAAACCTGATCAGTCTTCAATTTCTTCATTATTATGGACCAGTATATTTCTAAAAGCTTAAGAAATACTGGAACACTTCTGGTTCAATGGTATTTTACAATACAAATGATTTTGAGCTGGCATTTTACCCTTGCTGTTTCTAGCACTTTTTTTTCTATCATGAGAAAAAATAAAAATAATATATAATGTTCATCAACATGAGTTAAATAATGAAATAAAAATAAATTTACTGAAAAAATGTGTTCTGGAATATTTCCTATTTGAGGTCTCCTTACTCTTAACAAATCAAGACAATCAATTAAGAAATACAGGAGTTAATAAACTAAAAAAACACACACACACACACAACATTTTAAGTGTTTAAAAATTTCTTTTTTTGCTTCCAAAGCACTGTGTCTTTTGTGCAAACACCTTAGGCGCTATCACATACTACCAGTTGCAAACATAAGACTTGAGAAATTCAATACAAGAATACAGCAGAGAAGCGTGCACAATTAAAGGATCGGGACTACTAATTTAACAGAAAACCCAGATTTCACACAGCAATCTGCTACAAACATTATAGCTAGGGGAAAGCATGTTTTATGCAGATATTTTATTTAGCTAATTAGAACCTTATTTGTCCTTCAGTTTAGTTGAACTGGAGGCAAAAAAAGGAGAGGAATGCACTTTTAAACAAAAGGTAAATTTCAGATTAAATAAAACATACTATACCTGTATATTGTACCAGGAACATCGTGATACTCTTCAGGGAACTGTTTCACGTTGTATCCTACCGTGAGTTATTCTCCCTTTACCCTCTTCTCTCCACAAAAAGAAAAGCCAAAGCACCCCAAACCCTCACTACATACTACCCCTAAGCCCAATTGAGGGAAAAAAATAGCTAAAATTCAGCTCAGATCCGATGCTTCTGTTTAGTTCAGCTCCAGCCGAGCAACTGAGCTCTAGCAACGGAGCATAGGGAGGTGGATTCTGATGCCGGTAGCACTTCCATCCACTTCACTTACACAAAAGCAGGCAGTGGAAAATCCAGGAGCCTTGAAGACAAGGGCTGGAACGGGCTTTTATGAATTGCTATTACTGCATGTGTCACCATCCATCTCCACTGACGGACACTTATAGGCTGAATTGGGAGTGGAGGGGGTGGGGTGTAAGAGGTTGGAGAGCAGGTGGAGAAGCAATTAGCAGTATGTTCATTGGAGAATTTGTTCAGGATTTCATACATCAGTGCCTAAAGAAACAGCATGCAGTTGACAAATCAGAACTTTACGATTTGCATGCCTTAGAAGAAATCTTAGCTCGCAGCACCAAACAAAATAATGCTTGCCCATTCTTATAGAGCATGGAAAGTCACCCCTCTGCTTTCTCTTTCCTCCAGCTACCCTGGTTCCTGAGGAATCAACATTCAAAATGAATATTTGCTAATTTTCCCTAAAGAACTGCATGTAAAAGGCTGGAAGCAAAGGAAGTATAAAGAAATTAAATTCTATTGAACATGACATCTCTTAACAAAAAGGCAAGAAGCTAATTATTTTAAGTCAACTTTTCATCTTTAGTCCAATTCCCCAGGTGCAGCTTTTACACCTATAATCAGTGGATCACAGAACTTTTGTGCATGTATTTAGTACTGAAACACAATCTATGTATACCTAAAAATAGTTCAATTAAAAGTCAAGGTGAAAGCCAAGAGCTATGTACAGGACTCTCCAGGTGACCTTAAGAAGACACTTCACCTGTAAGAGCGTCAGTTTTATTCATCTGCTACACTGAAGCATATTTTTCTAAACCAATATCAAAATTAATCATGAGTGTGAACAAAAAGGAGATAGAAAAGAAACATCACACAATTGAAGGAATACTTGGACTGAATATCAGGAAACCTGAATTTAGGTTCCAGTTCTATAACTTTCTAGCTGTGTTACCCTGGATAAGTCACTTAACTTCTCTGAACACAAGTTTCTTATTTATAAGTTGGACAAAATATTATCTCCCCCTACAGCTTCACTGGATCACTATGAAGAGCTAATGAGATCATAGAAATGAAACCCCTTTTGTAAATTGTAAAGAGCTATAAAATTATATGGGCTTATTAATATTATACCCCAAAACAAATCTTGACTAAATGCCTGAATTGAGCCATCTCTACCACATAAGGAAAATAAAAAGAAAGGATCAGTATAACTTTACAAAACATTCTCCAATTTTCCAGTTTTAACATTAGAAGGAAGCACTGTTTAGTCTTAAAATTCCACAGAGGATGTTTTTTGAAAAGAAAAAAATTAAATCTGATATACATCAAAAGTTTATTAAAGAGGCTGAAGTCATTTGATTCCTTCTTTACTTTCTGAAAAGTTGGTCCATTTGTATTTATATGATTGAGTATTATGTTCCATCTAAAATGCAACTCCTGGACAATGTGCCTCTACTTTTGTTAAATCTTTCTTTTAACCTGGTACATCCTCACTGCCCAGTGCGAGGGGAAGAATTCAGGTTGATTAGCTAAATCTAAACACACAATGTAAAAACCCAAAGTCATGCTTTATGAGTCTCTAATCTGTCTTGATTTTATATATACAGTGACCAGCTGGCTTAAGCTGGGACACACTTTTCGCACATGAAGTCCTGGGGTGACCACACCTGGGGCACTAAATGATCCAGGCAATGTTTGGGGATGTTTGGTTCAGCCAAATCCCACATGTCCTGATTTCCATCTGTATGGTGGTTACCCAAGTGTGTGCCTGTCCACATGGGCCAAATCTAAAGCAGCCAAAAGAAAGGTGGGAGCTATAGCAGAAATATCAGATGTCACTCCCCTTGGCCCCCTCCAATGCCATCTGTGTCTTCAAACAAATGCCTAGCCCACTTCCTGTGAGAAGAAAGAAAACTTTCTAATTGCCCCTTCTAATGTCACCGCCAATACTAAAAATGACAGTAAAGTCTATATCTAAAATATATGTTAAATCAATGGGGGAAATGGATATTATACCGGTAAGTGACAAAGAGCTAGGTGACTGGTAGCTAAGAGCAAGTCAGCTATTAAGGGAAGAATGGGAATGAGAGGATTGGAAAGGGAAACAAGAAATGGGGAGGAGAGAAGAGAAATAAGGAGAGGGGAGGTGAAGGGAGGAGAAAAAAATGAATCTAAAGTGAGAACTTCTATTTCTAAACAGAAGCAAACACACTTGCTGGAATCATCCACAATCTCATCTCTTAGACAGCGGTCGCCAACCTTTTGGACCTCACAGACTACCAGTGGTCCGCGGAGCACCAGTTGGTGACCACTACTTCAAAGGTTTCTTTGTGCTTTGAGTTACTAGGAATGGCCCTTTTACCATCAAGCTGCAAGTCTACCCTTCCAAATGCTTGGGTAAATATTCAAGAGCTTGAAAAAATCACTGACATCTCTAGCACCAGAACTTACTTTCCTTTGACACGTGGAAAGCCAACCAGGTAGGATACCGTTCCCTAGGGGCTTTATCACTCCATCCCACCACCACAGGCTTACCTGTGGTATGTCTGGCCACAAATAAAGCTGTCAACCCAATTTCAGGCTCAGCAAAGGAGGCTTGCCTGATTTTTAAAACCACATTGGAAAGAAAGAAACAGGGGCTGTATTTCAGAACCAGGCTGTTCTGCCTTTTGGCATTGCACCTAAAATGCTTCACATATTTAAGCTTGAAATTCATATTCCCCAAGTTCTTCAAAAGAGGGCCATTCAAAGTAAAGGGGAAAAGACAGGGAAGGTGATTCTTGTTGTCTCCCAGAGTGAAAAGATGAGAATTATATCAAGACTATGCCTGACATTATGTCACAAAAGGCAATGGGGTGGGAGACAGCAGTTTCAACCCAGATTAGCAAGAACAGAAATGAAAGCATCAGAGAATCCTGAAAAAAGAAACACACAAACATATATATCAAAAACCAATACAATGTTTCCATTATCCTGATTTCAAACTGCAGAATGTAAGCACTAATGGTTCCCTAATCAGCTGAGCTCCTTTTCAGCAGCAATCACCAGGCTGACTGATGTTTTCAAGTGAATTCCCATTGTTAAACACCTTGGATTTTGAGTAATTTTGTCAAAAACAAAAATCCCAATGAAAGATTGCATAGAACCAAAAACTTGAACCAAACTGTGAATCTAAACAAAAATAATTTGTTAAACCGCAAACAGAAATGTTAACAGTTTGAAAGCAACAACTAGTGAATCAAATTGAACCAGAACAAAACTTCCTATTTTCTGAACCAATCAAACTTGTACCAAACCCTGCAAGTCTAATAAATTCAAGCTCCTGAGAAGAGCATACACCAAGACTTGGTTTTACCAGCCTTAGAGCCCTCAAAGGAACCACAGAATGAACACTGGATAAGGAGTTGGGAAAACTGAATTCTCCTGAATTTTTTGCTGTTTGTCCTTAAACAAGTAACTTACTCTTTTAGCCTCATTTTGCTTGCCTTGAAATGGCTGGAATTACCAATATCCCAGGTCTAATAGTCTATGCCAATTGTGAAATTAGTCTAGTGACAAAATAGATGATGTCACAATTTGGTCCAAATCTCCAGGAGGCAGAGAGATGGACCACCCCAATTCTCCTAAGGGTTCATGTTTCTAGTTTATTTTGAAATAAAGTTCACATAAGAATTAGGCAACTGTCCTTGCTCATTCTTGGGGATAGTCAGCCTAATACTATTTTTCAGAATAATTCTCTTCAAAATAATGTTTCAGGAACAGTTTGTTTTCCTTAAATGAAAGATACAGGTGAGTGGTCTGGTCCTAAAATGGAAGAAGGAAAAGAAAGTGATCTAGAATATGCTGAGCACCTACTGTATGTCAGACATGGCATGATACTTTACTTTTTTTTTTAATTAGTCCTCACAACACAGCTATGTGGTAGGTATTATCCTCATTTTATAATTGAAGAAACTGAGACATACATATGTTAAGTGACTGTCTTATAATCACTCAACTGGTAAGTGATGAAACTGGGACTTAAACTCAAGCAATCTGAATCTATTACTATGCCAACATTCTATTGATTACAGTCTGAATGACTAAATTTCTTCTTAAGTCAGTGATTCAATTGGACTTGCTTAGTGAACAAATCAGTGAAAGTTAACTTTCTTGAATTTATACTTGGTTGACAATTTTTAAAAAATTTTCTTCTGACAATGTGGGTAAGCCATTGGGCTCTGGAGTCAGACAAACCAGAGTTTCTTGAATACTGGCTTATACACAAGGTACTTAATCATGCTGTCTCAAGTTTTCTTATCTGGCAAATGGGGAAAGAAGTAGTATCTACCTTATTGAGTTATTGGAAAGCATTAATGATGTGATAGCTGCTAGCACAGTGCCTGGCACAAAATAATTATTCAATCAATGCCTATTAGAACTAACCTTGTATTCATAAGCAACAGATCAAGAAATAAAATGTTATAAATAAAAATAAAAATAGGATTCATTGAACTCAAGTACTCTTTCATCTGTAGCACAGATTTGGTTTGAAAGAAGTTTCAGTAGCCTACCTCATACCCTCTAAAACTAAGCCTCACCTTTCAGTAGATAAGCATATTCATGAAGCAACATGAATATACTAATTGGTGGTACCTAAGTAGTAGCAGGAATACTTGTCATGAGCTCTGCTGAATAGCAATTGTTCCTAATTTCCTGGAACCTATCCTTTTAAAGAGGTGAGTGAATAGAATCTTAAAAGCAGCAAGAGAAAGAAACTCAATTACCTACAAGGGAATACCCATACGACTGTCAGCTGATTTCTCAACAGAAACTTTGCAGGCCAGAAGGGAATGGCAAGAAATATTCAAAGTGATGAATACCAAAAACCTACAACCAAGATTACTTTATCCAGCAAAGCTATCATTCAGAATTGAAGGTCAGATAAAGAACTTCACAGATAAGGAAAAGCTAAAGGAGTTCATCACCACTAAACCAGTATTATATGAAATGCTGAAAGGTATCCTTTAAGAAGAGGAAGAAGAAGAAAAAGGTAAAGATACAAATTATGAACAACAAACATGCATCTATCAACAAGTGAATCTAAGAATCAAGTGAATAAATAATCTGATGAACAGAATGAACTGGTGATTATAATAGAATCAGGGACATAGAAAGGGAATGGACTGACTATTCTTGGGGGGGAAAGGGGAGTGGGAGATGCGGGAAGAGACTGGACAAAAATCGTGCACCTATGGATGAGGACAGTGGGTGGGGAGTGAGGGCGGAGGGTGGGGCGGGAACTGGGAGGAGGGGAGTTATGGGGGGAAAAAAGAGGAACAAATGTAATAATCTGAACAATAAGGATTTAATTTTAAAAAAATGTAGTACATTTACACACTGGAATACTATGCAGCTATAAAAAAGAAGTATCTTACCCTTTGAGACAGCATGGAGGGACCTGAAGAGTATTATGCTAAGTGAAATAAGTAAGTCAGAAAAAGACAAGTAACACATGATCTCACTTATATGTGAAATCTTATGAACAAAATAAACTGACAAATAAAATAGATCCAGAGACATGGAAGCATACAACAGACTGAGGATCCTCAGAGGAAATGGTGGGGCAGGGGGAGGGAAGAGATCAACCAAAGAACTTATATGCATATATGATTAACCCATGGACACAGACAATAGTGAGGTGAAGACCTGGGGAGGGAATAGGAGTGAGGAGGAGAGGGGTTAAAGGAGTGGAAAAGGGGGACATCTATAATACTTTCAACAATAAAGATAATTTTTTTTAACAAAAAGAATATCCAGAAAAAAGTTTTAAAAAATAGAGGGTTGGAAAGTAGCAGGTAGAAGTACTGCTGAAAGTCCAAGGTGGGCTAAGTAAAGCCCCCTTTTCTCCAGTTCTTCAAGCCCTAGCTCTCTTGCTGCCATCTACGTGTGGCCCTCTTCTCATATACACACCACCTTCCTCAGTTTAATCTAGTTTTATTGTGATTCTTCCCCTGGCTCTAGCTCTGTTTCCATTCATCAGCATTAAGTGGTATTTATGGAATTGTGTGTCTGGCACTGTACTAGATGAAGTGGAGGAGCATCCAAAAGTTAATCAAAGAGACACGTGTTCTATGGCCAAACACATCTAAGATACACAAGTAGACCAGAGTTTTGGAAAGACAGAAAATGCAGGTATAGCTGGATGATTTGGTTGATTTCAGAGCACAAAATAGTTTGTTTGTCTAGTTAATGATATGCAAACTAAATAAGTATACAGTTGTCTGCAACTTAATTTGAAATGCATAAAAGGATGGATAGGTGATAAAGCAAATTAAAAAACTGTTAATTATAGAATCTAAATGGTAGGTATATGGGTGTTGACTGTACAATTCTTTCAACTTTTCCATACATTTAAAATCTGTCATCATAAAATGTTGAAGAAGAAATGAGAGGGGTAAGAGGTACACCTTTTTCAATCTCAAATGTTTCAGAACAAAATAATCATATTTATATAGAGAATAATAAGTCACATAGGGATAAATGTGTGATACATATAAAGCTCTTGCTGGCGCCAGTCGCATGCATGTGTTTCGATCTGTCATTGTCGATTGTGAATTTGGTTGACACTTCTATTACAGAGAAAGGGCGAATAGCGATATTAAAATATTTCTTCTAATTAATTTCCTTTCAATGTGCATGAATCCGTGTACCGGGACACTAGTATGATATAAAACAAATGCATATTGGAGGTATCTATGCCCAAACAAATTGTACTATCTAGCCAGTTTTAGAACATGTTCTTTCTCTAACTCAGATACCATAAATGGCTTCCCATTATCCATAGGATGAAGGCTCTAGGGCAGCCGTGGGCAAACTACGGCCCACGGGCCGGATCCGGCCCGTTTGAAATGAATAAAACTAAAAAAAAAAAAAAGACCGTACCCTTTTATGTAATGATGTTTACTTTGAATTTATATTAGTTCACACAAACACTCCATCCAAGCTTTTGTTCCGGCCCTCCGGTCCAGTTTAAGAACCCATTGTGGCCCTCGAGTCAAAAAGTTTGCCCACCCCTGCTCTAGGGAGAGGAAGCTGGGCGTTGCAATGTGACGTCATTACCCCACGCCCACAGCCACTGTTTCCTGGCTGGGCTGGGCTGTGGGATGCATTTTGCACCATAAGATCTTGGCAGTGTTGGCTGCAATTTGGTGGGGTGTTACTTCAGGGTGGTGGCGTGGCCTGTGTCCCACTTGGGGGAAGCCGAGTGTTGGTTTGTCAGCTCCAGGTCTGTGGTGCCATTTATTTTTAAATGCCTAGTGCACATCATTGCAGCTCCTGCATTGAGTGTCTGCCCCCCGGTGTCAGTGCATGTCATAGTTACCGGTCGGATGGACATTTAGCCTTTTATATATATAGATAGATGGCCAGTGCGCGTCATGGCAGCTCCTGCATTGAGCGTCTGCCCCCTGGTGGTCAGTATGCATCATAGCTAGCAGTCAGACAGACAGTCTTTTATATATATAGACTAGAGGCCCGGTGCACAAAAATTTGTGCACTCTGGGGGGTCCCTCAGCCTGGCCTGCGCCCATTCACAGTCCAGGACCCCTTGGGGGATGTCCATCTGTCGACTTAGGCCCACTCCCCGGGGGATCAGGCCTAAGCTTGCAGTCAGACATCCTTCTGGCAGCCAGGGAGCCCTCGGGGGATGTCCGACTAAAGGCTTAGGCCCCCAAGGGATCAGGTATAAACTGTTAGCTGGACATTCTTAGTGCTGCCATGGAGGTGGGAGAGGGTCCTGCCACCACCTCTGCGTTGGCCAGCCATGAGCCAGCTTCTGGCTGAATGGCACTCCCCATATGGAAGTGCACTGACCACCAGGAGGCAGCTCCTGCATTGAGCGTCTGCCCCCTGGTGGCCAGTGCGCATCATAGCAACCGGTCATTCTGCAGTTCAGTCAATGTGCATATTAGCCTTTTATTATTATTATTATATAGGATGTCCCTATTTCCCCCCTTTTGCCCCCTCTACCCAGCTCTTTCCCCCCACTTCTCTCTGGCCATCACCATTCTGTTGTCTGTGTCCATGGGTTGTGCATATATTTTCTTTGGCTAATCCCTTCTTTAGATTCACTTCTTTAAATTTTTATTTTCAGATAAGTGCTTATAACTGCACTATTATATATTTTCTATTATATCATTTAGAATTAAGATATTTTTTAATTGAACCCTTGTAAATTTTAGCACAATTTAATAAATTATGCTAGAAGCAATTAGGAGATTTTTCATGTAATGCAGATACATTTCAATTAATATTTTATTAATTTTTAATTTTTTAATATTTTAATTTGAAATAATCTCATACATGTAAAAAAAACTATAAAATACTACAGCATATTATATGTACCCTTCACCCAATTTCTTAGGTGTTAATAATTTAAACATAACCATTATACAACTAACAAAATTTGGAATATATTTTACTTATAATCTCTTTAATGTTACTTAATCCATTTACTTTGTTTTTGTTCATCTTCACCCAAGGATATTTTTCCATTGAATTTTAGAGAGAGGGAAGGGAAAGGGAGAGACACATTGATTGGTTGCCTCCTGCACATGCTCTGATAGGGACTGGGGATCAAGCCAGCAACTGAGGTACATGCCCTTGACTGGAATCGAACCTGAGACCCTTCAGTCCATGGGCTAATGCTCTATCCACTGAGCAAAACAGGCTGCAGCTTAATTCATTTACTTTTCATCTATATGTGTCTTTATATTTAAAGTGGGTTTTGTTTTTGATTCACCCTCATAATCTGTCCTTTAATTGGTGCATTTATGCCACTGACTTTCAGAGTGCTTACTGATAGAGTTACTACCATATCAGGCAGCTTCTGGGTCTTCCGGGTCCCGCCTTGCCTTGCTGCCCAGTACCTGATCACGTCCCTGGCGGCAAAGCAGGCCGGCTTCTGGGTCTTCTGGGGCTGCCCTGGATGGCGGCATGCTGGCGGCTCACGCTGTCCCACCCTGCCTACAGTATGGAAATTAGCCACCATCTTTGTTGGTGGCTAATTTGCATATCGCGCTGATTAGCCGATGGGAGGCATAGCGAAGGTATGGTCAATTACCATGTTTGTCTATTATTAGATAGGATAGTTCTGCCTCATCTCTATTTCCCATATCTGGGAACCTCTTTAGGGGTTTCCAACATTCTAGATGCTGTGCAATTGTAAAACAGCCACTTCTTGCCATCTTTTCAGCCTCTGTCCTTTTCCTTCCCTAGTCCCCAAGGGGAGCTGACCAGCAATGTTAGCCCTGCTGACTCAGTAAGCAATAAGTAAGCCTCATACAGTTTTTTTTAACTAAGCTGCTATGCTCTGTAAGTCTGATTTTCTCCATGATAATCAAGTCCAAAATTCTACTGAGATCACTGCTTTGAGCTTGAAAGAATGAATATTCAGCGAAGCAACATGAAAAGGAGCACAGGAAGGTATGTCCCATCTGTAGAAGGAAACAATTGTTCAAAGTGACCTTTGCATGCTGAAAGAAAAGCAAGCAGAGATGGCATTGCTAAATAGCGAACGACCTCTCAAAGACTGCCAAATTAACAGGTTGACTTTTTCTGTCTCCAGTCTTCTCTCCATAAAGTCCATCCTCCAATCCAATCCTGTTACTCGCCCATTTAAAACCCTGTGCTGGCTCACCCCTGCCTATAGAATTAAGGCCAAGCTCCTTAACAAGCAGACTTCTTTCACTAAGTGGCCACAGGATACCTTTCCAGATTCTTATTCTCTCCCCTCCCCCACATTCCCAGTGGTTCATACACAATATCTCACTTTTTCTGAACTATCCATTTTTACATGTGACTGCCTCATTTGTGTTGGTGGTAATCCTTGCCCACCACTTCTTTATCCACCTAGATTCCAGGCAATGCCCAGTCATCCTTTATGATTCAGCATAGTTAGACTCCAGTCTGTAAATTACCCACACTTAGCAGTAATCCCTCCATAATGATCCCTGGGCACCTTAAACATACCTCTTTCTCTAAGTACTTTCCCCACTGTATATAATTATTAGTTTGGGTGTCTATCTCCCACACCTGACTGTAAGCTACTTAAGGGCAGCCAGGGACTCCTTCTACTTCATCACTGTATTCCCAGCACTTGGCATAGGGTCTGGTCCTGTATATGTGCTCAAATGACTTTTGAATAAATGAACTTGAATATCAAGTGCTCCTTGAATTCAAACTCAGCATCTCTTGAAAGGTGAAAATTATATTATGTGACCAAAATAATCCTAGTGAAGTGTGTTTGAGGACTTGACTGAAGAAGAACTGGTAGGAGGCCATATTATGGGGCCTGAGGGATAGTTTCGACCTCAGGCAGCTTAATGGCAGTTGTTGCTGGCTTAAAAGAAGAGCAGCTGGAGCGGATAAAAAGGGCCCTTACTGGGGATTTCCCCATCATTATCTTTCACTGTTCATCACTGATACTATATTGTTTATATAACATTCTACACAAAGCGTTTCAACTATTCTGCATTACAGCCAACTGTTCATTTGTGCTCCGCCTACAGATAGGTACCTTTGGAGCAGCCTTGTTAATCGGAAGTCACTGAAAGTTCTCCAGTTCTTATTCTCACTTATCATTATTATACCAAGGAATAGCATTTTGTGGGTAAGGCACCCTTGCAAAGCTGAGCCAAAAGGGGCAAGGTGGAACTAATAAAAACAATTCTTTTTTTTTTCCTCCTAGATTGCCAATATATTTCACCACACCTCCCATCCTACATTGTTTTAAACTATGTGGCAGTAAAGTCAAAAAAGGAAAATGAATAATTTAGCAAAACTTTACACTTTGTAGGCAAGAAAAAGAGGAAGCAACGGGGAAGCCTGGGATATGAATCTATAGACATATGATCAGTCGCCACTTCTGGAAAGTAAACATTTTGGCTGTTTTAAACAAATAGCAACAGCAATTAGCTTTATTTGTAGACTAAACTGAGGTGTATGCTAAATTAAAAACTGAGTCTGTTTTGATCTTCAAAAATGTCAAACTGGTAAACACTTCACTTTTTTGTACATATAAATCTAAGAGCCAAGTCTAGCTTGAGGAAGATTTAAGACACATAAAATTTGTCTGAGGTGTCTGCCAAATCTCTGTAGCAGAAACAGAAACCCTGGAAAAGCTGACATAGTCATAACTCTCACAACATCATCAGTAGGCTTGTGCAGGGCTGGACACACCAAAAGTCACTGTTCCATCTCTCACACTGTTTGTAAACAGAGAAGTAGATCATTTACTTATCAGCTATCTGGTAGCTCACTTTCTCCTATATATCCCACAGAGAAAAGAGACAGGACAAAAAG
Organism: Myotis lucifugus; assembly: GCF_000147115.1. NCBI lineage: Eukaryota > Metazoa > Chordata > Mammalia > Chiroptera > Vespertilionidae > Myotis > Myotis lucifugus. The sequence goes on along the minus strand of NW_005871050.1, from coordinate 8,189,467 downwards.
AATAAATCCCTCCTGGCACATAACCCAATTTTCACCTGGGTAAATTTTCATTTCTAGAATGGTCCTGGTTGTTAAAAAGTCTTTTTTTTATTCATTTCTTTCTTTTGCACACTAATTCTTGTATGTATACTAAATTCATTTCTCTCTTCTCTCTCTCTCTCTCTCTCTCATCATTAAAGGGGGTGTTAGTAAGTATCTAGTACAGTGCCTAACAGAGTGCTTTGAACATGGTAAGCCCACAATAATTCATCAAATGAATTAAAATTCTATCTTTAATTTCTATGTGCAATTTATTTGACCATGAAGTAGGAGAAATATAAATTATTTTTCTAGAGTATTTAAAAGTGACCATTTCTTACAAGGTAATGTTTTATTCAAATGATTCGTGCTTAGGACTTCTGTCCTTTAAAGAGCATCCTTTTTTTCTCAATGGGTATTGTATTTATAAGGAAAATGTAGGAAAGACCATGCAGCAGGATCCTGAATGACAATATGAAAACTGATACATTTTTGTAAAGAAAATCAGATATCCCATATTTACTTGATTTATGTCATTATGGCAATCCACTACATATGTCTAAGATCACTTAACAATGCACGCATGGGCTGCATTCTGTAAATAGGATTAACAGTTGAATTCAACCTAGGACTTCCCTGGGGACAGATTGCTAGAAAATACATCTACATGACATTTAAAAAAATAAATTAACCAATGACATTGGCTCCCATGAGACACATTGTTTCCTGTGCACTCAATTCTACCATAGATTTCTGTAGCTCTCTGCTGACATCCCCATCCCAAAAGACAGAGAATTTCAAAACAGAAAGAAAAATATAGCATTTGGAGCTATTCCTTCTCTCTTGCATGAAGTGTTATGTGCACAAAGGAAATAACTCTGTACATTAGCACAATGTGAATGGTGACATGGTGAGATCATGTCAGTCTGAACTGTGCTTGTTACACTGTGGTCACATATGACTTGCTCAAGGGAAAGAACAAAGTCTCTTTCCCTGCACAATGACAAAGACTGGCAGGGGCTGCAGGGAAATAAGGAGAGCTGTGTTATGGCAGATGGTTTGGATTTTTCTCTAAAAAATGTTATATTTTACCTTCCCACTTTTATTTAATTTACCTCATCTGTAAAATAAAGATAACTTTTATGTATTTTTAACACTTTTACTCTGAGGATGAAATGAAGTACTAGTGGATTGCCTGGCACATAACAGTTAACCCATACAATCCACATCGACATTTGGCTAACATTAATTAAACACCTATTATGTAGTGGGCAGTGGCCTAAGACTCTAAGAAAAGGTAAATTGTAGGAGGAAGAAGTGATATTGGAGAGAAAAGCAGGGAGCTGATTTTCAAAGGTTTTATAAACCAGTCTAAGAAGTTTGGATTTTATCTTGAGGACAATGGGCAGCCTTCAAACTATTTTATAGAGCCAAATAGCTTCAGATTTGCAACATAGAAAAATCATTCAGTCAGCATTGGTAGAGAATGCACTGCAAGGGAGGCAGGCTAGAGGAAGTAGAAATCCAGACTGTAAGTCATGCGAATGTGTGGGCACAGTACAGTGTTCCAAACTAAGGCAATGATAATAAGAGTGGACACAGGGAAAATATTTTTAACTAACCTTTAAAAATTAACCAATGTATAATTATAGCAGATTAGAAAATAAAATTTGCAAAAGGTTAAAAATAGAATTCATATGTAATCTTAAGATTTATAGCAAACTTCTATTAATTTTTTTGTTTCACATTACAGGATTTTTCCTATTTATACATGCAAAGATGTGTGCATGTATGTACAATGCCCATATGTGTATACGTGATATGTGTATGTATTTAAACTGGGATCTGACTTTATAAATTTTCTCTTAAAATATCATAAACAATTTTCTGCATCATTAAATATTTTTTGGTAACGGCAACTTACATGGGTAATTAGTAATTTATTGTATAGGTGTACTATAATTGATTTCATTCAAACCTCTAGTATTCGATATTTAAAATGTATTTTTTTCTTTTACGTTTTTGCTATTATAAACTTTTTTGTTTGTTTGTTTGTTTTTGCTATTTTAAAAATATCCTGAGAGCTAAATTTTTGGAAAATCATGTCTATTTCCTCAATAAAGAACCCTATAAGTTGAAGTGGTAGGTTGAAAGCTATGTTAAATTTTAATTTTTTGACACATATTGACAAATTGCTCTCCAGAAGGGCTGTATAAAATTACAGTTCCACTAGCAGCGTCTACAACTAGGAGGAGAACCATTTGAGAGTAATTTCAAGGATGGAGTAAACAGGATTTGGTGGGTGTAGAGGAGGGATGGATCCTTGGTAGAGTATCAGGGCAGGAGCAATGTGAATTCTGTCAAGAGGAGCAGAGAAATGGGCAGACCTAAGGAACAGGCGGCTGGGTGGATAAATGATGAAAAAAAAAGATTACAGTAGAATGGGTCAAAAAGTGAAGAAAAAAGGGAAATCTGTAGTGAAGTTGTGCATTCGGGTCACTTTAATTTACTGCTTTATTCAGCAAAAGTAGCAAATGCAGCAAACAGCTAATCTTTTTGTAGCACTTGGTACTACAAGGTCCAGAGTTATATTCATGTGAATATGTTGGTCCATTCTTTTCATTCAATAATCATTTATTAGGTGTCTACCATGTACCAAGTGCTGTTTTGGATGCTATGGGTATGGAGATGAATGAGAGCTGGTCCCTGGTCTCAAGGAGCTCACAGTCTAAGGTGGGGACACAGATATCCACAGCTTGATACACTACAGTGTGGTACAGACTAGGACAGAGGTAAATGCAGGGTCCTATTGAAGCCAGAAGCCTAGCATTGCTTCGTGTATGCATGCATGTGTATTGGAGGGGGCAAGTTGGGGAGTTGCAAGGAAGGCTTAACAGAGGTATTGATAATACGAACTGAGTCTTGAAGGACAAGGAGTTCCTCAGATCACTAAGGGTCACAGATCATACTTATATTCCTTAACAGCATCTCGGATATTTGTACTACCACTCTCAAGGACACTTGAGATGCTTGTGTGCAATCCAAACCCATTTAAGACAATAGTTTCCACTGTTACTTTAATGAATATATGTACACAGCCTGTTTGGGCAATACTATGCTCATCTTAGAATTTGAAAGATAACAAACAGATGGCATACTGACTTTTAAAATCATTTTGATGACACTGATAGAACAATAATATTCATATCTACCAAGTCCTATTAATTCTACCTCCTAAATGGCTCTAAAATCTGTTCCCTCCTCTATGTTGCTCCCTCAGCTCCTGAGCACCAGCCTCCTAAATGGTGCATTCAGTTTTATCTTTTATATGACACATTAGTAAAATTTAAAATATTTGTGGGAGTACAACATAACCACTGATGGTAGATGCCCTACATTTTGAGAAACACTGGCCTGTGAGAGCACATCCAAACTTCTTAGCCTTGCATTCAAGGTTCTTCACAAATCAGTCTCAACTTTTCTTTCCAGCCTTTTCTACCATTATACTTTCCTTTTCCCAAACAATCTGCATCCCGGTCATGCTAAATTCCTCAATATTGAATGGCTATGCACTGCTCTTCTATAACCACATGTTTCTTACAGACTGCTCCCTCTATCTGAAATGCTTCCCCTCCACTCTTCTCTGCCTAGCAAATTCATTATCCTTTGAGACCTGTTATGTCACCTCCTCACAAAAGCCTTCTGTCTGACTCTCTCTTACAGTTAGTCACTCCTTCCTCCATCCTTCCAGAGCACTTCGTACCCATCTCTATTATACTACACACTACATTACCTCAGAATTATGGACCTCTATTTCCCCAACTAGAACCAGGGAGAGTTCACACCAATACTTCATGTGGGCAAAGGTCATGGAGGAAACCTAGTGACCCAGGTCACTTAAAAGCAAAAATAAAACAAAGTCAGTCCAGGCCTAAAGAGCTTAGAGGTATGACGTTTTACAAAGTGAATCATCTTATTCAGAAATAGCCAACCTGACTATAGTTTTGGCAGACAAAATTAGCTACGGCTGCAATAGCAGTTAAGCTAATTTGGTTTTGGCAGCTACTTTACAGCAGACACACACTGACACAGAAACTAAGAGTGAATCATTTGAGTTTCTGCCAAGATGATCAACTATAACTCACAATAATCTCTCCTTACCACAAGCAGAAAGTCAAGAATAAAATGAACAGCATGACCAGCAAACCATGGTAGACAGAGCCTGGGCTCTATAGTCAGATATCTATACACCCAAACCCCAAATCAATTCATTAAAATCTATATGGCTTTAGGTAGTTTGTTTAACTTTGTGTTTTAGTCTCCTCTTTTAGAAAAATGGTAGGAATAGTACCTACTTCATAAGACTATTAAGATAATACAACAAAATGCTTATGACAGTGCCTGGAACATTATTATGGGCTCAGTAAACATCAGTCATTATTGTAACCCAATGAAATGACTACAATTCAGATAATGTGATGCACAGAATAGCAAATGCATTTTTTAAGAAATAAATTTGAGCCCTGGCCAGTGAACTTCAGTTGGTTGGAGCATCGTCCCTTGCACCAAAAGGTGGTGGGTTCGATTCCAGGTCAAGGCATATACCCAGGTTGTGGGTTCGATCCCCACTTGGGGCATGTGGGAGACAACCAATCAATGTTTGACATCGATGTAGTTTCTCTCTTCCTTCCTTTCTCTCTCTTACAGTTAGTCACTCCTTCCCTCTCCCTCCCTCTCTCAGAAATTAATTTAAAAAAAGAAATTTGCCACCAGGCTTTAAAACTGACAACTATAGAGTGTAGCTAGCCACAAACAAAACAGTGTATATGACAAAGTTCTTCTGGGGTTTAAACTCACACGTGGAACACACCACCACACTTCTTTGTGTTCTCCAAGAATTGATCTCAAATCAGGTTCCCCTAGGATGAAAAAAACAAAAATCGCCCAATCTTAATTTTTTGTCTTTAATTTTATTTGATACAGAATACTATCCAAATCATATATATGCTTCAAAGTGTCCTATTATTATGACACCAAGCTTTTTAATACCATTTCTTTCCCAATTTATCACTGCTGACATCTTTTTTAAAAAACTAAATTTATTTGGGTGACATTGGTTCACAAAACCACTGTAAAGAGTCTGCTTTGGACCATGGGCACACAATGCAGTGTGCAAATGATGTTTTATTGAGCTGTACACTTGAAACCTGCTGACACCTTTTATTCCATTCAGGTAAGCCCACTTGTCACACAAGTGCTTCCTCTTCTATCTATCCTTCTCAATTCCAATCCTAGTATTATGAGGAAGCATTTTTCTCCCTCCTCTTTGCCCATTTCAAATTTCCTCTGGAGCCCAAGTTAAAATTCACCTTCTTCACAAAGCCTACCAGAATTGATCTGAAGACATAAGTTTCAAACCTTCAGCACTTCCAGGGTTTGGCTTGACACTCCATAGGTCAGCATCCCTCCTCCACCCCATTAGTATACCCTTCCACTAAAAGCCTCAGAACTTTTTGTTCGCATTGTTATAATAAAATCATTAATAGAGTCTGTTTTGCACAGCCTACTTTATTCTGTAGTTGGTGTGCCACATACAAAATTGCCCATATTAGTGCTATCAGTCCTTGCGTAAATCCCTAAAGTGCTGTTTTAAAAATAGGATGAGAGAAAAAAAAAATAGGATGAGAGCATGAGTGTGGGGGGGGGAGGTAATGGGGGGATGAGGACACATATGTAATACCTTAATCAATAAAGAAATTAAAGATTGAATGAATGAATGAATAAATAAATAAATAAAAATAGGTCTAGAGAGGGAATGGGGGGGGGGGCGGGAAGAGACTAACCAATGAACTTATATACATATATGCATAACCTATGGACATAATAGTTCGGGGAAAGCCTGGGGAGGGGAAGAGAGTGGAGTGCAGGGGGCTAGGGGGGGGGGGGGGGAGAAGGGGACATCTGGAATACTTTCAACAATAAAGATAAATTTAAAAAATAATAAATATAAATAAATAGGTCTAACTTGCCCTTTACTCTCATCGAAACATTGCACTGAATCTTAAACACATATCTCAAAAGTGAGATTCCTTCCCTCTTCTGTTCCCTATCCCTTCTGAGAATTGAAAGGAAACCCTTTCTACTGCAAAGATCTGGTTAGGGAAGGGGTGGGTGGCTGGAGGGGACAAAAAAGAGATGGCGACTATCTTTATCTCACCATCAATGAGACAGAAAATGAAAATTTGACAAAAGTAACGTCCTGGGCGTGGTAAGGAATTCCCCTGCCTCCAGAGGAAATGGAAAGTGGGTGCCTTGGAAGGGGTGTGTGCCCAAACCTGAAATGTAAATAGTGCGGTGAAGGCCTGGAAAGGGGGCAGGAGTGGGGAGAAGGGGGTTCATGGGGGGGGGGGGGGAACATCTGTAATACTTTCAACAATAAAGATAAATTTTGTAAAGATGTAAATTGAGGGAAAAGAGAAAAAAGATCACCCAACTCTTCCAACCAGTAAGGAGAGTCCAGAGATGCCACCTAAGGAATACCCTGGTCGAGAACCCTAACTTCAGACCTCTGGGGAGGCACAAGGCAGGAGTGCAGGTGTGTGGAAAAGGAAAGAAGGCGAGTTGGAGGGGGAAAAAAGAGAAAAAGAGCGCGCTCCCGTGGCTGGAAGAAATTGGCTTGGAGAGCTCAGAAGCCCACCCTCAATTGGCAGTCCCAACGCCCCCTCCCCCGCGGAGGCGGAGCGGGGCGGAGTTAACCGCTAAGGGCAGTAGCCCCGGAAGCACCCTCTTCCCTAGACTCCCTCAGTCCCACAGTCCCCAGCCACAGCCACTCAGGCGTTCTGCCTCTCTGACCTCCAGCTCCCCGGCTACCGAAGCTACTCCTTATACAGCCGCAGAAAATCGGGCCGGCGGGGCAGCTCCTGGGCGGGAAGTGTCCTCGCCGCGCGCCACACGCCACGCGCCACACAACTGTCTTCTGTGCTCCCCGCCTCGCTCTAGCCGGCTTAGGCCCGACACTGGGGCCCAACGCTGGACTCTCACCTAATATGGCGTCTCCTATTGGTTACTGGTCACCAGGGAAGCGAGCCCCGAGTCGTTGTCCTCATGGGAAATGTAGTTTGAGGTCTCTCGAGGCTCTTATTCCTGGAGAGAATCCAATACTGGCATTGGTGGAAAGACTTAAATGAAATAGAGGATTGTGGGAGATGGAGTTGAGACAGTAGTTTCTATATATACCCACAATTCCCATCACCTCCCATCCCCTGGCTGTGATTATGCCCAGAGTTCAGACAGAGAAGAGCATTCTGGGTATTGTAGTTTGGCGTGCACTGGCTAACAAAATCTCCCTTCTTAGATTATGGGGTTGTACTTGTGGAGGCATTTGAAGGTTCTAGATTTATTTTGCTGTTGGCTAAGCTATTAGCATTTTGGAGGGAAGCACTTCATATCGTGATTTGAAATTCTTATTAAGTTTTGATTGAGTGACTTATTTTTGCTCTGATAAGCTTACAATTTTAACTGGTCCTTTAAAACTGTCAAAAGTGTTCTGTGTGAACCATCTACATTAGAATCATTTCAAAGGATCTGGTATATATATATATATATATATCTGTATTTATATATTTATATATTTATATATTTATATATTTATATATTTGGTGGCCATATTTTTTCCTTTGAAATGGTGTTATATATACATAACAAGTATAGAAATGTGACTTAAGCCGGCCCAGAAGAAGCCTATTTAACCCATAATAAAGTCACATTGTTGCCATGAATAACAGTGGCCACATATACTGCTGTAATGCAACAATTTAGAACATATAAACAATATAACCTGAATAATAAGAAATAACTACATTTCTTTAAGAAACTATTACTCTTTTTAGTAAAATTATGTTAAATGAAGTGGATAAAGAAAGTGCTTAGGGGACACCTAAGCACTTTTAAGTGATTTGAATGTTGAGGAAAATGGTTGTTTATTTGGGCTAATTTCACTTCAAGCTTTTGACTTTTCTTTGTTAGAGATGAATCCTTATAGCTGAATGAATCATTACAGTTGCTTTAGTACACTTCTACTGATAAGAACAACTGTTTCATTCACAAATGGAATGAAGGGATAGAAAAATAAATTGCATTCTCCTAAGGTAATTGCATAAAATTTTAAAAAGAGAAGTTAAGGGGGAAGGGGATTTAATAGATTCAATAGTTTACTTAAAACTGCTTTGTGCAAGGCACTGGGATAGGCATTATTGCCACTAATTGGAAAACAGACCTTTCCCTCAAGTACCTCACAATCTAAGAGGGGAGAAAGAATATACAATGTGAAAAGTGCTCTAAAAAGATCTACATAGTGTTCTATAGGACCATAGAGGAAAAAAAACTCATTCCACCTCTGAAGGAATCTATGCTTGAATGATGAAACTTGAAGAACTAGTAAGATATTTGTCAGATTTGGGGCAGGGAGGTCAACCATATTCCATACAGAGAAATAAGGACATCAGAGAATGCAGTGGACAAAAAAAGGTTTCATATTGCAGGAACTAGATCAGGCAGGAATAGGGGACCATGCCAAGGATTTCAAGAAAGGAACTGGTAGGATCATATGGACTTAGTGATAATTTGGGTATGGGAAGTGAAGGAAAAGAAGGAGTCTATTGTGACTTCAAAATTCTGATTTGGAAGACTGAGAGTATGGTTGTACCATTCGTTGAGATAGGGAACCCAGAGAGAATTGCAAGTTGTGTAAGGGATAGGAGGAATCCAGTTTTGACCATTTAAAATTTGAGGAGTATGTGGAACATCGGGGCAGAGATGCTTAATAGGTTGCAAGGAAATGTAGGTCTGAAGAACAGGAGGGAAGTCTGTGTTGGAACTAAACATTTGGGAGAAATCAATTTATAGTTGGTAATTTAAAAAGTAAAAGTGGATTAAATTTTACTTATAGAATGTTTAGAATAGCAACTTTTAAAAGAACAAAGATTAGTATGGAACCCTAGAAAATAAGTTTGAGTAGTAGGTGCAGAAAAAGGTACCTTTAAAGGATGCTGTGAAGGAATAGCCAGATACATGAACTAAGAGAAAACAAAGTAGAATTACTAGTATAGCACACAGAGGTCAAGTAAAAGAAGTACAGAAGAGTAACAAGGAACTACTAATTCATTCAACAAGTTTTTATTGATTATCTATAACATTCCAGTCATAATTCTAGCTGGGAAGAATAGAGAAGTAGGAAAAAAAAACAGACAACATCCCTTCCCTTTGGGGCTTATATTTTAGTAGGGAGAAACTATCCATAAATAAGATTAACAATTAAAATACTTTTCTGTAACAAGAATATTTTTGCAAGCCTTACCAGAATGTGCGTGTGTTTATATATACAAAGGTGAGACTCTTCATCTATTGTTAGTAGAAAGTATGCTTGAAAATATATCCAGAAAAAATACTTGAGTATAAGAAGGTGAATTTGTGAAATAGTGGTCCAGAGTAAATCAGTCTGGCTAGATTTATAGATCTATTTCTAGGCCAAGGTTAAGGCTCTATGGAGAGCCAGTATACAGCTCAAGTCCTGGCCAGGGATCAGTTTTATAATGTGGAAATGTTTGGCTTCAATCTTTGCTTAGGTTAAGACTTAATCAATCTGTTGCTATCTTTATAAGTCAGTTTGGATCCCTGGTTAGAGGACAATGGAACCAAGTTTAGGGCTCAACTTGATATCAAAGTTAGGCCCTAAGTTATAGTCATTGTTTAATATCTGACAAGGATCAGAGTGCATTTCTGACTAGTGTGAAAGCTCACTCTGGCCTGTATTATGCCTCACTGTGAAGTCAATGTACAAGATTTGGAACACCTGTCCCTCATTATCCACTGGAGATTGATACCAGGACCCCCATTGGATGGCAAAATCCACGATGGCCAAGTCCCTTGTATAAAATGGTATTGTATTTGTATATAACCTATGCATATCCTTCCATATACTTTAAATCATCTCTAGATTGTTTATAATACATAACGCAATGTAAATCCTATGTAAATAGTTGTTATACTATATTGTTTAGGGAATAATGACAAAAAAAGTCTATACCTGGTCAATATAAATGTAACCATCATAGGTCTAACTACATAGTACATGTCAGCAACAATGTAACTTTTTTTTTCAAATATTTGATCCACAGTTGGTTGAATCCACAGATGTGGAAACCTTAGCTAGAGAGGTCTAATTGTATTAAGATTTAGCCCATATGTAGGAAAAGGCCTCATTCTGAGATCAGTGCTAAGTTCCAGCCAGCCTTAGAGAGATTAGAGTTAAAGGTCGGCTCAAGGATTGACTTTAGTTTTTGGTCAGTGCTGGAAAATCGCTTTTATTTGTAGGTCAGCATTATGGCTCTGCCAGGGGTTACTGTTCATGCTGGCTTTGTTGCCAGGGGAAAGGCTAACTAAGAATTTTAACAGAATTTATGTTAAGTCTTTCATCAGGTGAAGTTTTAATTTGTGTTCATGGTTAGAGTTTATCCTCGGTTCAGCATTAGGCTTCAATTTGTATCCAATGTTAAGGCACAGTCAGTGTCTAAATTTAATATTTAGTCTGTTGCATGTTAGGACATTGCTTGTGATGTCCCATAGAGTTTTGTCTCAGAGCAAAGTTAGCATCCCACGTGTGGACAATATTAAAGTATAGGTTGTGGTCAGGATTTCAACTATGGGTATAAACAGGACTTATGATGCATATTTGGCCAGAATAAGTTTGAAGTATATTTCTGACTTCAGCCAGTGTCAGAGTTCTGTCTTTGTCAATAGTTCGTATCAGAACTGGTCTGTGGAAGTAAGTCACAGTAGCCAGTGTTGTTCCTCATTCCATGGCCAGAGCATGGTGTAGTCAGTGAACTGTGTTAGCATTTTTACTTGGCTTGTATCATAGTTGATTCTGCTGGTAGTGGTCCCATTTTGACTTTGTGTAGTTTCTGTTCACTGAGTGTTGGTGCTATCTGATTAAACTTTTATTTTTGTACCAACATTCTGGTTTTAAAAATTCCAGTATTGTAACATACACAGAAAACTTATTTTTGCTTATTGAGACATTTGAAGGAGACTATAATTATTAGTAGCTGTATTGAGTGTTGGGACAACAATTTGTCAAACATTTTTAGGTAGGTTCTTTAAAAATGATATTAATTTTAGATAACTCATACTGTAGCAAATGCTGTTGATTGGTTAACCCAATACCCTTAAATCACCCTTTTCCTTTATCTTAAGATGCAGACTCTAAAAGCTAACACTACTTTTCTCAGGTCTTTTTTTCATCAACAAGGCACAAAAAAAATGTTTTGACCTATAAAAAAATTAATTTTCCTGATTAAAGGAAAGGGACAGAAATGATGGGCAATACCCCTTGTGTTTTTCACATCATATATATATATATATATATATATATATATATATATATATAATCATGTTTGGACATATGCATATACCTATGATACCATCACTACAATCAAGGCACTAAACATATTCATCACCTCCAAAAATTTTCTTGTATTCTTTTGTGGGTTTTTCTTTGTGGAAGAACATTTACCATGATATCTATCCTCTTAACATATTTTAAAGTGCACAATACCATATTTTTAACTATAGGCACCAGGCACTATGTTGTAGAGCATATCTCTAAAACGTTTTTTGTTGCAAAATTGAAACTTTATACTCACTGAACTAATAACTTGCCATTTCCCTCTGCCCCAACCCAGCCCTTGGCAACCACTGTTCTGATCTCTGCTTCTATAAATTTGACTACTTTAGATGCTTCATGTAAATGGAATCATGAGATATTTGTCCTTCTGTGACTGGCTTTTTCACTTAGCATAATGTCTTCTATGTTTATCTGTTGTAACAAATGGTATGATTTCCTTCCTTTTTTAAGGCTAAATGATATTTCTTTGTATGTATATGCTACATTTTATCTATTCATCTGTTAATGGACATTTAAGTTTTTTCCATATCTTGACTATTGTGAATTATGCTGCATGAACATGGGAGTCAAAGGTATCACTTTGAGATACTGATTTCATTTTCCTTGGATGTAAACCCATAAATGATATTGTTGAATCATATAGTAGTTCCACTTTTAATTTTTTTGTTTAAAATGTCCATGCGCGTTTTATTAATAAAAACTAACAATGACAAGTTAAACAAGTCAAATAATTAAAGTCTCTTTATATTCCATAAAATATCACAAAAATTTTATTTGTGTTTCAATAAAAAGACTATTGTTTTAGAACAGGCAGCTAACAGCAACTGTGCAGTTAATGTTTCTTTGTGGATACATTTTAAAAGAAGCTACTACCTGTCCTGAAATTCCTTTTTCTTTTTATAAAAAAAGAACTATTAAAAATTACTGACAAATTTTGAGTTAAAAAACTATTAAAACATTCTCTATATTTAATTTCAACTTTATAGTAGATTTCAAGAAGATGCTTATGAAACCAATACATTTGTTCAGTACATGTCTTTAAATGATAGATTTACAAGTATGTAAACAGCTATATAATAAAAAAGTTTCCAAATGCTGCCTGTAAGAAATCAGGCAAATTTTACCATAAGCAAAAAACCATCCCAAGCTTTCCAGAGTTTTCACAGCTGCACCAGCACGGCAGTAAACTACCAAACCAAACACACAAACACAAATTAACAACTTTGAATATTTGCTGCACCATAGACACAAAAAGAAAGAAAGAAAGAAAGAAAGAAAGAAAGAAAGAAAGAAAGAAAGAAAAAGAGAGAGAAAGAAAGAAAAAGGAAAGGAGGAAAGGAAAGGAAAGGAAAGGAAAGGAAAGGAAAGGAAAGGAAAGGAAAGGAAAGGAAAGGAAAGGAAAGGAAAGGAAAGGAAAGGAAAAGAAAAGTATATGGAATCACACAGTCAACATAATTTAAGGGGAAATATGTCATAATAGGCTTTGTACTTGGTTCTGCGGAAGCCCCAGAATTTCACAAATGGGAACTCGGCCTGGAGCCTCATACTCCGCCATGGGGTGGCACCATTCACAACACGCTGCAAATAAGTGGCCTTCGGGTGGCCTCGATAGGAGGACGGTATTTTCATTGATGAAGATGGAGTACAACTTCTTCAGCAAACTCAGCAAGAATTGTTAAGGGGCAAAAAGGAACTCTGAATTTAAAAAAAAATGTTTTCTTAATTTTATTTTTAGATAAATCATTGTTAATGTATAGAAATGCATCTAATTTTTATAGCTGATTAAGCTTTTACCAGAGTTTGGGGGTTACCAATGGCCAGGTTAAGGCTTATGATGGAGAAGGTTTGGGGGCTAAGAGTATAAATATGTTTCTCAGATCGGCTATTAACATTATAGGTCAGTCTGCAAATAATGTCAGTGTGAGAATGGACAACACACAGGATCCAGCTTGAGTTTGGGTTTAGAGACTCAGGCTGGAATCAGGGTTTTGGGCTCAGGCTGTTGCCTGGGTTTGAGTTCAGAGTGTTCATGTCCTGTTGTTGGTTTGGGACTTCGACTCTGGCTAGTATAACAGGCATTCTGGTATCAGTAGTAGAGTTCAATCTGTGCTAATTTTTAGTACTCCTATTATGCCCAGTGTCATTGTACCTCTCTCCCAAATTTAGGGATAGGCTTGTCACCAGACTGATTGCTCAACTTCAATTTGCTAGAACTTAGTCTGTGGCCAATAATATAGTGAACTTTGTTTATAGGTTTAAGACTCAGTCTGTGACAAAGGTTATTATTAGTCTTATCCCTGTTGTTAGGTCTAATACTAGGAAGAGGATTTTGATTCAGCCCTGTGGTGTTAGGAATCATTTTTTATCCAGGTTCAGGGTTTAGTCTTTGGGTCTCAGATTGTGGGAAGTATTTACAGTCTTTTTCCCAGGGCAGTACTCATTGTGGCCTAGAACAGGGCTCAGATCTTGGTGAGTTGCATCTGTTCTCAGGGTTAAAGTAAAATCTCTTGCTAGATTTCAAACAAAGAACATGAAGAGTATTTGTTTTGTTTTATCCTTAATTCATATTCAGGGTTTAGGTTTAGTCCTTGACCAGTGTTAAACAGTTTAGTTTCTGGTACTAGGAATCTGTCTGTGGCTGTGGTTAAGAATATAATCTGGGAGAGAGTTAATGAGAGAGTTAATGAGAGAGTTCAGTGTACCTCAAAGATTGAAGATCAGTCATTAACCATATTGGGGGATCAGTTTTATTTTTAGGTTGAAAGCTCAGGTTTGAGGTTAGGCTTACGGGCTCTGTCTGTGATGAGAGTTAGAAATTCAGTCTGTGGCAAGAGACTCAGTTTGTAAGCAGTTTAGAAGCTATAAGATTTAGGGCCAAATCCTTAGCCAGTGATGGGGCTCAGTATGTACCAGATTCAGTGGATTATTCTGTGGTCAGATTTACGAACCCAATACCTGGCCAGGTTTAGAACTTGGTCTTTGAACAAAGTTAAGTCTCAGCCTGTGGCTATATTCAGGGTTCTATCTGTGAGCAGGATTAGTGCATATGCTGTGGTCAGAATACAACCTCAAATTAGTAGATTTGGTTTCACTTCTTGGCCAGGATTAAGGCACAGTCTTTGGCCAGGTTTATATTTCAGTCTCTGCATGTTTTCGTCTCTGTATGAGGCCAAGTTTAGTAGTCATTCTATTGCCAATGTTGGGATCATTTTCTGGTTAGTGCTAAGTCTGTGGAAATTATAGCTGGGTTGGTTTCCAAGATCATATCTCAAACTATCACCAAGTTAGAGACTCAGTCTGTGGTCAGGGTTTAGTGCTCAGTCAGTATCTATGCTGAGCATTCATTTTGTGGTCAGTGCTGGATATTAAATACATCCCAGAGTTAGATCAGTCTTTAGCTCAGTCTTGAGTCTCAGCCTGGGACAGGTTTAGGGGCTATGTCTGATGATATGTTTGATGTCAGTATCATGAATTAAGGGCTTATTAGTGGCCATAGTTAGGGTTCAAAAGGACAGCAGGGCTAGAGACTTAGTTTGGGACCAGTCATAGATACTTTTCTTTGACCAGACATAGGCAGTGAGTATGTAAATATACGCTGGGGCTCAATTTAATCAGGTTTAAGACCTAGGCGTTGAAAGAGGCTCGGTTTATGAATACAATTAAGGTCTCCATATGCGGTTAGGGTTAAGGGCTTAGTTTGAAATTAGGGTTAAGTCTCTAAGTCCAGAGTTAGGCACTCGGGCTACATCTTGGCTTAGGTGTTTGGTTGGTGCCCAGGGTTAAAGACAGGTACTGTATTAAGTGTGGGAAGCTTGTCTATGACCAGACTTAAGACACCTGCTGATCAGTGATAGTGGTTTGTTAATTATAGTTGAATAAAATTGTCAAAATGGTTAAAATAAAGAGGATTCCTACAAACAAAATTCCAGGAATGATGCAGGGAATGAATGATGGAAAGAGCCTTATTACTGAATAAGGGCCAGCAATGTCCTTGGTGTCTCAGAATTTTATGCTTAGGATGGAAAGGGAAAGCCCAAAAAGATTGTGGAAAAGGAAAGAGTTGGTGAACAGGGAGCTGATACCCTAGAGCAGTGGTCGGCAAACTGCGGCTCACGAGCCACATGCAGCTTTTTGGCCCCTTAAGTGTGGCCACGAAGTTTCAATCGCACTGTACGTGCTCGCCTGCACGTGGTATTTTGTGGAAGAGCCACACTCAAGGGGCTGCAGTTTGCCGACCACTGCCCTAGAGAAATAGGCATGTGCTTCTTTTTTTCTTTGCTTTTTTTCCTTTATTGATTAAGATATTACAAATGTGTCCTTATCCCCCCATTGTCCCCCATCCCCCCACTCATGCCCTCATCCCCTGGTGTCTGTGTCCATTGGTTATGCTTATATGCATGCATATAAGTCCTTTGGTGGATCTCTCCCCCTTAGCCCCACCCTCCCCTACCTTCCCTCTGAGGTTTGAGCATCTGATTGATGCTTCTCTGTCTCTAGATCTATTTTTGTTCATCGGTTTATGTTGTTCATTATAATCCACAAATGAGTGAGAAATATATATATATATATATATAATTTGTTGTTGTTGTTGATTTCAGAGAGGGAGAGGGAGAGATAGAAACATCAATGATGAGCGAATCACTGATCAGTTGCCTCCTGCACATCCCCTACTGGGGATCCAGCCCACAACCTAGGCAAATGCCCTTGACCAGAATTGAACCCAGGACCCTTCAGTCCCCAGGCTGACACTCTATCCACTGAGCCAAACCGACTAGGTCTGAACATGCTTCTTGAAGGAGAGAAACTTGTACAAGTTTTCTAGGTAGAAATAGTGCAAGTTGGAAAAATTTGCAAAGGATGAAACTTCTATTTTTAAAACTCTCCCATCACATTCTTTGTGCCTATAATGGGCTTTCTTGGCACCCTTTCTAAAGCATTCCCCCACACTACAGTGATCACCATCATATCATATGCTTAATAAATATTTGTAGAATGCAAACAATAGTGTTTATTTCCACTTATATTCTCTCATTGAATCTCATGCTAGTCCTTTAGGATAAGTGTTCTTACCACCATTATACAAATGAGGCACCTGTTAAGGTAATTAAGTAGCTTGAAAGGGTCACATAGCTCCTAATGCAGAGCCAGGTTTCAAATCCAGTTTTATCTGGCTGCAATACCCTATGCTTTTTGCATGCTACCACTGGCCTATATTAAGCTTGTGAGATTTACATTTCACCTTCACCTCTTGACGATAAACATTATTGTATTTAATTCTCACAACAACCCTTTAAAGAGTTTATTATTATTATAACTAGAGGCCCAGTGCATGAAATTCGTGCACAGGGGGCGGGGGGGGGGGTTCCCTTAGCCCAACCTGCATCCTTTCCAATCCGGGAGCCCTCAGGGGATGTCCTACTGATAGCTTAGGCCCACTCCCTGTGGTTCTCTGCTCTCTGCAGGGCCTGCCTGCTCAACACCATAGTGACAGGCAAGCAGGCCCTGCTATCTGCTCTCTGCAGGGCCTGCTTGCCCGGTTTCCAGGCCCTGCTGTCTGCTCTCTGTGGGGTCTGCTTGCTGGCTCGCCGCTGGCAGGACTGAAAGGACTGGAGGACTCCTGGGGGCAGGTCTGGCTGCGCCACCTGCCTGCTGCTCCCCCGGCGGGGCTGAGGGGACTGGGCACCGGCATCTTGTGGCTATGGGTGCTGCCTGCTGCTCCCCCGGCGAGGCTGAGGGGACTGGGCACCAGCATCTTGTGGCTATGGGTGCCGCCATCTTTGTGATGGAGTGACGATCAATTTGCATATTCTCTCTTTATTAGATAGGATCATCCCCTTTTTACATTTGAAGAAAAATGTTGAGAGAGGTTAAATGATTTTCTCAAAGTTATACAGCTACTAAGTGGCAAAACTGTGATTATAACCTAAATATATCCACTTCTCAGCCAAAGGTTTTTTCTGGTTTACCATACTGCCTCAGAATACCTCAGCCTCCAAAGATGACATTTGACGAACATTTTGGACTTTGGTGCGGGATAATATAGGGAAGGATTTAGTGGTAGAAATATGTTAGGCCTCCACTATGCCATTCATTACAGTGATTTGAATTTGTAAAGGATTGAGAGTACATAGAATAGGGTATGCCATGAGCTTCATGGAGGTACATGTATCTGTAGGTCACACCTCCATGAGAATCACTGAGTGTAAAATGAGAAATAATGATGATATGTTGTGCATATGAAGAGTATAGGAGTATAAGAAAGGTATATGATCACTGAAGTAGGCCTCCAAATTTTTGTCTACCAACAGTATCTCTAAGGGAACTTACAGCCAACTTTCCTTCATTTCCAGTCTTCTCTTGACTTTGTTTATGTACATTGTATCAAGCATCCACAGCTTTTAGGAAGTTTATATGCTGAGGTCAAGAGGGATTGATTATGTTTTTGCCTTTAGTATGGCTGAGTAAGCTCTTACTGGACCTATAGGACATCATCAAGTACACTAACATAATCATAATGGGAGTCTTGGAAGGAGAAAAGAGAGAGAAAGGTGAAGAAAGAATATTTAAGGAAATAATGGTCAAAACTTCCCTAATTTGATGAAATGCATGAATTACACATCCAAGAATTCAACAAACTTAAAGTAAAATAAAAGACCCCACTTTTCTTTTGATTTTCAGCTTTATTGATTTATAATTGACAAAACTGTAAGACAGTTAAAGTGTACAATGTGGTGAATATATATATTCCCCCCATTGAATGAACACATCCATCACCTCACATGTTTCCCATTTTTCTTTTCTTTTTTTTTGGTGAGAACATTTAAGTTCTACTATCCTAACAAATTTCAATTATATAATCCAATGTATTTTTCAATGTTATTGTTGACACATATTCTTGAGCATGAACTCAATATATTAAAAGAGCAAATCAGAGCTGCTCTGCTTCAGTCCTTTACTTCCTGATGTCACCTGTTATTAACACTTGGCCTTGGTATATGCAGTGCTGCTATCCCGAAGTCTCTTCATGTTTAGTGTGCATAACTTTGCCTTAGGTGATCTGCAACCTGACACTCAAAAATGATATGCAATTTGGGGCATCAGGCTGGAAGTAAAATACAATCGGTATCTAGAGAAAGTGAAAAATTGACCCCCAACCCTCACCAAGAAGCCTCCAGTATGGCCTCATTAAAGTGGGTCTCAACTACTTTTTCTCTCTCTCATCCTTGAACTACATGACCATAGACCATGATCCATCAATTGTAATTAAAATATTTAATAGCCTTTAAAAACCAAAAGTTTTTATATGTTTGCCACCAAAATTCATTAGGCAGCAAGACTTGACCTGAACTGATGTGAGGCTATTTATAGTCTTTATTTAACTTATCTATGTGACTGTCCACTTTGCTATGAAATACCAATGTGTTTGTAACATCTACTAGGGCTGTTATTTACTATCCCATATATTTACCATATTACCTGTCTAAAATACCCCAAATTCTGAATTTCAGAAAACATCTGACCCTAAGAATTTTGTATAAGGAATTTTGGACTCATATATCCTTTTCTTCTTGCTGCTTCATTCTGATTTCACATTTTTCACTTTATCCCACATCTAGAAACATCTGCTAAAGCCAAGAAATGGGAACACTGAATTTTTTTGCAGTAAAGCTGCATATCATAAAATAATAAGTTAAATTAATATATCAGGGAAGGAAATGCTAAGCAAAATAAAATCTTTTTTTTCTTCCCTCCTAGATTTATGTCCAAAAACAATTCTTCCGAGCCATATTAATAAATTCTCCAGGGTCCTCTACCTAAAAACTCACTTGTAATCCAGCTGGAAGTAGAGTATGGATGTATAGTGGGCATAAAGTCAAAACCTAATAACTACTACGACTATACTAACATTGAGCACAACTTGCCACATTCTTGTTCTGAGACTTAGAATTCAAGCTCTTTAAATGCATTGGTTCATCCAACCTTCATAAAAGTCTTTAAAAAATGGGTATTGTTTTATCATCATCTCAATTTTACAAATGAAAAACTAAAGCAGGGAAATTAAGCAACTTATTCAAGTCCACACAGCTAAGAATTAGCCAGGCAAAGATTTTGATACACCTTGTGGCTCTTTGACACTTCACTTTCTTTTGAAATTGGCTTATGGCATAACCTAATGGACAGAGTCATTGACAGTGTTGGGGAAGGGGCAGGAGATAGGATAGGATATGAGTCTGGGAACCAGCCACCTACCCTCCACTTCCATGATTCAGCAAGGCCAACATATTTTCATACTAATTTTTCCTGTAGAGACAGGAATGTGAAATTTATGATACAATTTCTTAATGTGATGATTTGGCTGGAAAGGCAGACTCTATGGAAATGTTACCTCACTGATCCCTAAGGACAACTCTGATGTAAAATATTATGTTTGATGGGTATGTTTTTATTTGCTTGCATACATGAGTATGCATATACATGCATGATTCTGTATCAGTTATCATGTATGTGTTCAGTATAGTATATTGGTTTTCAAACTTTAGTCTAATGTCAAATACCTGGATACAATCTCAAAATTCCTGGAGCCTGTCCTCAAAGATTCTGATTCAACTCAGCTGAGATGGGATGAAACTGCTTGATATATGCACCTGAATTGATTCTGCATGTGGGTTATGAGAAACAATAGGATAATCATTTAGAGTGAGTTTTGTAGCCAGGCTTCTATGAGTCAACTTGCTTCTCTTAACCTCAGTTTTCCCACCTATGAGAAATGAAGAATAGAACTTGCTTCACGAGGTTGCTGTGATGACTGAATGACATATATTTATTTAAAGATGTCTAATTTGATGAGTCTGACCCATCATAAATGCTCAATAAATAGTAGCTCTTATTATTCCTATAACATTATTTATATTAATCACTGCACTAGGGGGAATCTAAGACATGGTCTCTGACCTCTAATATTTACAGTTAAGGAAAGAAGACTGAAGTGCATGAAGAAACTAGAAAATATTTACCATGTTAAATTGTTAGATGCTGTCTTTAAGGGTGAATAGTAAATAGGAATCTTGAGACTGAAGTGACTGAGAGCCAGGAAAGGTTTAATACCTTATCTGAAGGGTTTCATTGTGACCAAGGACTGATGAACGTAATTATAGTACTACAATTATATAAACTGGGATAGCTCTTTCCACATGTCAGGTGTTCATAGAAGCAAAAGGCTATCTTAAACTAGAGAAATCACAGAAAGCTTCTTGGAGGAGTTAGAAGTTGAGCAGGACTTTAGTGAATGGGGAGGGTTTGAATGGGTGGAAAGGAGGGGAATAGGATATTCCAAGTGAAGGACTCTGTGTGTGTGTGTGTGTGTGTGTGTGTGTGTGTGTGTGTGTGTGTGTGTGTATAGAGACAGGAATAGAGAGTGCATGCAAGGATCACTAGGCAATTCAGTTCCTGGAATTGTACACCAAAGGACATTAGTCACACAGACCACAATGATAATGGCAATCATCATGTTGCAGACTGTCCCCAACCCCAAATGTACAGTGCAGTTTTCTTAGTGCATGCTTGTAAGTAGTGAAGAGGTAAGGGAGAGGGCCAATGTGAAGCCTCATCCAGCATGAGTAGGGTTCAGGATCTGAAGAAGGGGCCGACGCACAAATGAAAATACTAGACAAGAAATATGAATTTTAAAATCATGGGGGAGCCAGGTGGAAACTTTCCTCTAGAGGAGAAGCTCCCTGAAGCCCTGGACCTGTTAGATTTTATTCAATTTTAGATACACATCTTGCCCTCAGTTAGGCATGGCAATCCAGTAGCAGACAGACTATCTCAAAGGTCAGTAAATTTTAGTAAACATTTACTTTGAGACTATTAGGTCAGGAAATTGCTTTGAGCCACCACTATCTGGACAGAACAATCTGTGCATAGCTTTAGCAAGGCTCAAGGTTTATCAGCTTTCTGAGTTCCTGTTGCACTTTCATGATAGTGTTTGACAATGGACGGCTTTCCGCAGGCCAATTCCTAGGGGGCTACTATAACCAAGAATTTTGGTTGTCACCTAACCTCTAACCTCACTCCCTAAGAGGAATGTAAAGAACCTAGAAATCTGAAAGGATAGAAGGTGTTGTAGACAATGTGAGTGGCACTAAGAGGTTTGGGACAATGGGTCTTATGTTCTAGAAAAACTGGAGTTAGGTGCTACTCTTCTATCCCTTTTCCAGCATAGGAGAGGGAGACACAATTACCCAAGACTCTGTACACCTTGCCTGTAACCTTGCCTTCTGAGGTACTGGCCACTTTATTGGTGGCCCTATGGCAGGATAAGTTTTCCATTCAATTATAGAGCATGTATTTGGTAGTTTATGACTAGCTCAGATCTATTAAGTACCTCAGTTTGGATGACACTTCATAGTTACATCTGTGTTCATTCTCCCACTTTATCTTCACCATGCTCTCTGAAGATGAGTCAGAGATAACCCCAAATTACACAAAAAAAGTAAGTCTAAGGAGCATGATGTCTCTACTCAGGTCATTCAGTTAGTAAGTGATGTCTGCTCATAACCCAAGTCTTCTGACTTTAAGACAAGTTCTATTTCTATAATATCATTCGTCTTCCACCATATCAGATGCTATATAGAGAGAAATACTAATCAAGTAGAAATTATGATCCCTGCTTTCAAGTAGCCTAGAGTCTTTAGAAGAAACAAACACACTAGCATGGTGACTTTAAGCAAGCCCATTCCCCTCTCTGTTGAAACTTTTCCTATAAAATGATGGTTTGCACTATATGACCTCAAACATTTACATTTCTCATCCTCCTAGTAATAAACAATTATTGAGTCACAGGAAACAGTTCTTGATGACAGAATGTGGTGGGGTTAGGAAATAATCCTTCAGGCCAGGGAAGCTGCAGAGTCCAATGGCTAAAGCTACTGCAAGGAAGGAAGGGGGGATGGGACTGAGGAAAAGGCCTAGCTCTCTTGCTAGTGCTAAAAATTGCTCACTCTACCAGTGGGCTGGTTCCACCAATAGGCCATATATTGGCTCTTTGAGACACCTCGCTACTCATTTGTCACCAGTCCCTTTACTCCTCACTGATTTTAGCTAATGGTGGGGTTTAATCAACAAGGATATCTTTGAGGAGGATGTCACAGATCTTATGTGCAAGAAAGAATTCAGGGTAAGTAGTAACCTGGAGTCAATGAAGTGATGGAGAACTAAGAGTGGCTTAGTCTTCTAAAGCACCCTGTCTGAGGGCTTCGGTGTGACCAAGTACTAGTTATAATAAGATAATTATAGTACTACTAGAGGCCCGGTGCACAAAAATTTGTGCACTCGGGGGGAGGGGGGGGTTCCTCAGCCCAGCCTGTGCCCTCTCGCAGTCTGGGACCCCTCAGGAGATAACGACCTGTTGGCTTAGGCCTGCTCCCGGGTGGGAGCAGGCAGGCCCAATCCCTAGGTGCAGCCCCTGGTCAGGCTCAGAGCAGGGCTGATTGGGGAGTTGGGGCGCCGCCCCCTGTCATGCACAGAGCAGGGTGGATTGGGAGGTTGCGATGCCACCCCTAGTCATGCTCAGGGTAGAGCCGATTGGGGGGTTGGGGCACCGCCCTCTGTCACACTCAAGGCAGGGTCAGTGGGAAGGTTGTGGCCCCACCCCCTGTCACGCACAGAGCAGGGCCCATCAGGGGTTTGGGGTGCTGCCCCCTGTCACACACAGAGCAGGGCGGATCAGGGGGTTGGGACACCACCCTCTATCACCCACAGAGCAGGGCCGATCAGGGGGTTGAGGAGCTCCCCCCTGTCATGCACAGAGTAGAGCCGATAGGGGAGGTTATGGCTCTACCCCATCACACACAGAGCAGGGCCCGTGGGGGGGGGGGGGCGCCACACCCTGTCACACACAGAGCAGGGCCGATCAGGGGGTTAGGGCGCTGCACCTTGTCACACACAGAGCCGCAGGGCGATCAGGGGGTTGGGGAGCTCCTCCATCAGGCACAGAGCAGGGCTGATCAGGGGGTTGGGGTGCCTTCCCCTGTCATAAACAGAGCAGGGCGGATAGGGAGGTTGTGGCTCCGCCCCCTGTCACATACAGAGCCGCAGGGCAATCAGGGGGTTTGGGCGCTGCCCCCTGTCACGCTGATCCAGGTGCTGGGAGGCCTCGCGGCTCCACTGATCCCGGTGCTGGGAGGCATATTACCCTTTTACTATATAGGATAGAGGCCTGGTGCACGGGTGGGGGCCGGCTGGTTTGCCCTGAAGGGTGTCCTGGATCAGGGTGGGGGTCCGCACTGGGGTGCCTGGCCAGCCTGGATGAGAGGATGATGGCTGTTTGCATGTGGTCACACCCCCTTCAGAGTGGGGGTCCCCACTGGGGTGCCTGGCCAGTCTGGGTGAGGGGCTGAGGGCCGTTTTCAGGCTGGCGGGTGACTGAAGCTCCCAACCTGTCCTTTTTGCTTTTTTTTATTCTGGGCCAGCTTTAGCTCTGAGGCTTGGCTCCAGCTCTGAGGCCTCGGCTGCTGAAAGCAGGTATCTGGTTTGTTTGGCTTCTATAATTGAAACACTGTTTCAACTCCAGCTCTGAGATCCAGGCTGGCTGAAAGCAAGTTTCTGGGGTTTTGTTTAGCTTCTATATTTGTAACAATGTTTCAAACTGCAAGCTCAGAGGCCGGCAGTGGCAGGTGGGGAACGTTGGAGTCCTCCGTCACTGAAGCAAGCAAGCCTCATGTTTGCTTCAAGCTGCCTGGCTGCCGGCCGCCATCTTGGTTGGCAGTTAATTTGCATATCGCCCTGATTAGCCAATGGGAAGGGTAGCGGCCGTATGGCTAATTACCATGTTTCTCTATTATTAGATAGGATGATTATATCAATTAAATATAGCACTTCCTGCCCAGCCAGTGTAGCTCAGTTGGTTGGGCATCGTCCCATGCACCAGGAAGTCACCAGTTTGATTTACAGTCAGGGTACATGCCCAGGGTGCTGGCTCAATCCTTTAAAATATATTTTAAAAAATCTCTTTGACTTTTTTAAAATATATTTTTATTGATTGATTTCAGAGAGGAAGGGAGAGGAAGAGAGAGGTAGAAGCATCAATGATGAGAGAGAATCATTGATTGGCTGCTTTCTGCACACCCCCTATTGGGGATCCAGCCTATAACCCGAGCATGTGCCCTTGACCAGAATCAAACTCGGGACCCTTCAGTCCACAGGCTGACACTCTATCCACTGAGCCAAACCAGCTGGGGCTCTTTGATGTTTCATTGCTCTGTCCCTCTCTGTTCCTCTCTCTGAAAGCAATCCTATATAATAAAAGGCTAATATGCAAATTGACTAAACGGTGGAACAACCGGTTCCTGTGACACGCACTGACCACCCGGAGGCAGACATTCAATGCAGGAGCTGCTCCCGGGTGGTCAGTACGCTCCCACAGGGAGAGCACCGCTCAGCCAAAAGCTGGGCTCATGGCTGGCGAGCTCAGCGGTGGTGGCAGGATCCTCTCCTGCCTCCACGGCAGTGCTAAGGATATCTGACTGATGGCTTAGGCCCACTGCCCATGGGTTCCCCCGAGGGCTCCCAGATTGTGAGAGGGTGCAGGCTGGGCTGAGGAACCCCACCCCAAGTGCACAAATTTTGTGCACTGGGCCTCTAGTAAAAACATATTTTTAAAAAGATAGCACTTTCTACATGCCAGGTGCTGTTACAAGTGCTTTACAAGGAGTAACTTTCTTCCCATTATAATAACATCATAATAACTATTATTTTTCCAATTTTCCAATTGTGGAAACAAGCATATTAAGCACTGTCCACCTCTTTTTCTCAGAGCTCTATTTTCTTCTTTGTTCTCTCCTTCCATACTGAACTTCACTAATGTTCTGCCTTATCTTTGGATAACATTTTATCTCAATAATGTTCTAGTGTATAAAGGCCTTCTGGTCCAAAGTCTAGAATTTTGAGGATGCTAGATTCAAGATGCCTTGTAAATCTAGCCACTCATAGCTAACAAATCTTCTCTTCTGTCCCTCTCATCCTCATAGAAATATCCTGAATGTACACATTCCAGAAAGTATTAGCAAGTGACTTTGGGTAAACAGGGAGAGGTTAGAAGTGCAAGTGGAGTGGCTGCCTCTCAGCCAAAGTGATTAAAATGATTAAAACAAACTTTTGTTTTTATTTGTTTGTTTTTCTGGACAGGAAGCCAAGAAAAACACTGTAAATTAAAGTTTTAAATAGATTTAAACTTATTCTCATAAATTTTGTGATTTCCATGTCCAAATCCTTTTACATAAGGAGGAGAAACAATGTCCATCTCCATCGATTTTACATAATCTGAATTGAAAGAAATCTCAATAAAGACCTTTCATTTTCTAGAAACCTCTTGTTTTCTGCTTTTCCCCTCTGATGATGTTAGATGATGTTAGACATTAGTTCATCCATAACTGCCCTCTGGAACAAGAAGTCCCACAATGGTTTTTGCTTGAATAGCTTTGTGCAAACCCATCTACCACCAAGACTTTTGATGTTTCAGTGAGAGATGTCAAGTGTAAACACTTGTGAGTGACAACTGATGATGAGGTCAAAGTTCAAGGTTGAACTCACAAGGAACGGTGAACAAATTACCAAGCCTCTCAGTTGAACAGGTAACTTGCGATTTCACCTTTTTAAAAATTCCAGCTATTTATCTTTGAAAAAAGAGAGTGATATGTAGAAGTGTAACTTTGGACCAAGCCTTTGTCTTAGGCCCTATTTCTGCCCTGTTGGCTAGAGTAATTTATCTTAGAGCACTAAATGAGCAATCAGGAGACACTTTTTCTTAAAAGAAAGGCCTTCTGGTCCAAATACTGGGAAGGAGGGAAGATAGAAATACATGGATGAAAAGTATAGGTAGGGCTGTTACCTGACTTATGGGATGGTCCATGCGTTGTGGTTTTGGGCAGGCTTTAAACAAACAAGACACAAAACTTCTCCTTTCACAAGAAAAACTTGTTTGGTTCTAGAGCAGCGGTTCTCAACCTGTGGGTCACGACCCCTTTGGGGGTCGAACAACCCTTTCACAGGGGTCGCCTAAGACCATCGGAAAACACATATATAATTACATATTGTTTTTGTGATTAATCACTATGCTTTAATTATGTTCAATTTGTAACAATGAAGTTGGGGGTCATCACAACATGAGGAACTGTATTAAAGGGTTGCGGCATTGGGAAGGTTGAGAACCACTGTTCTGGAAGAAGCCCCCTCAATTAAAAATCCTCTGGGAAGTTTGCTCAGAGCTCAAGGGCTTCCCACATTCTCTGGTGCCACCTGGCGGAGAACAGTAGATAATGAACAGGATATAGGAAATTGGGCGGTTAAGTTTGGAGTGAAAGAAGGACCAATAATGCTGGGTGGGCAGACACTTTGGGGGTCCAGGACACCCTAAGGATAATTGGGTGCCTTGTGAGGCTGGTGGGACATGAAAAGGGAGCTGAGGAGCGTAGAATGTTAAACATAATATCTGTAAAGCTCCTGGCATACAGACCTAACTGCATCAGAAGGCACTTACCACATGCTGGGACCAAGCTAAGAATTTTACATGTGTTTTAAAAATTTAATCCTTACAGCTACCTTTTGCAGTAGCCCCATTTTGAATACAAGTGAAGCGAGGATCAGAAAGGTTAAGTAACTCACAGAATTAGAGGCAGAGACAGTGTTCAAGTTTTCAATCATGATGTCATAAATTATAGCAACTTCCAATGGAAATTAAATGATGTGAAATTAGAAAGACCATGGAGGAGCTGAAATACTTTGAGTTTGGGTCAGGTAGACTCTGGTGCCAGATCTAGGAGAGTGAAGGAGTACTATCATACATACCACCTGCTCTATCATCTTTACCTTGAAATATGGGGAAACCAAACAGAGGTTGATCTGGAATTCCCCCACCCACCCTTTCAATCAATAAGTACATTTTAGGCATCTGCTGTACCCAGAGCTTTGTGGGATATAAGGGCATTTTTTCCTAGGAGTTTTGGTATGCTGGCATTACTTGTGTCTCTCCTCACACACACACTCTCTGCATCTTTTAAAGACCTCAGGTCAATGAGTATGTTGGTGTATCTTTCAGAAAACACTGTCTCATAGGGAACAAAAGACCAAAAGCAGATATCATCTATATTGATCAAGAAATTAGGGAGTATCGTGGTAAAAAGGAAAATAGGGGATCAGCAAGCACTGAGCACCTGCTACATGCTGAGTGCTTACCTGCAGAATCTTAGCTAGCCCTCCCAACTTCTGTGAGGCAGGTTCTATAACTCTCTCCTTTTAAAAATGAGGATAACTGAGGTTCAGAGAGGTTAGGCAATTTTTCCATAGTCACATACTAATCAGTAGGAGAGCTCTGTATGACTACAAACATCTATGCTTTTTTTTTTTAGAATGAAGTGTGCCTTTTTATTATAGAAAAGTTCAATCAAACGAAAAGTGGAGATAATAGTGTAATGAAATCCCTTTTACCAATAATTGAGTTTCAGTAATTATTACCACATACTCAGCCTTATTTCATCTACTCCCATCTACTGTACTCCCATCTACTGCCTCCCACCAAACTGGATTTTTTAAAGTAAATTCCATATGTAATGTAATTTTATCCACAAAATTTTCAGGATGCATCTCTAAAAGGTATGGACTTTTAACAAAACATACTGTTCTCAAATCTACAAAATTAATACTAATTTCTTCATAAGAGCAAATATGCATGTTGTTTGCAATTTTTCACTATTGTCGCATGTCTTTTTATCATTTTCTGTTTTTTTCTTTTTATTGAGATGTAGCTCAGAAATGGTAAAATGCACAAATTTAAGTGTACACCTTGACAATTTTTTACATGCATATACATCTGCATCACCAAAGCATATTCCAAAGTGATTGCATTAACTTGACACTTCAACAGCAATGTATGAGAGTTCAAGTTGTTTCACATATTCACTAACAGTATTGCCGGTACTTTTAATTTTGAGACATTCTAATTGGGAAGGTGTTAGGATAAATGTCTCTCTTCTTATTGATTTACATTTGAGAGAGAGGAAAAGAGAGAGAGAGAGAGAGAGAGAGAGAGAGAGAGAGAGAGAGTTGTTGTTCCGCTCATTTATGCATTCATTGGTTGACTCTTGTATGTGTCCTGATTGGGGCTGGAACCTGAAAACCTGAAACCTTGGCGCATTGGGACAGTGTTCCAACCAACTGAAGGTACCCAGCCAGGGCCTAAATGTATTGTATCTCTCTTTATTACTTTATGTTTCTCTGATAAATAATGTTGAGAGCATCTTTTTCTTTTTTTAAAAATATACTTTATTGATTTTTTACAGAGAGAAAGGGAGAGGGATAGAGAGTTAGAAACATCGATGAGAGAGAAACATCGATCAGCTGCCTCCTGCACACCCTCCACTGGGGATGTGCCCGCAACCAAGGTACATGCCCTTGACCAGAATCGAACCTGGGACCCTTGAGTCCGCAGGCCGACGCTCTATCCACTGAGCCAAACCGGTTAGGGCGAGAGCATCTTTTTCCATGTCCATTATTAAAAAGCTTTGGTTTGTCAATCTTTTTTTATTGATACTTAGAAGTTCTTTATATGTTCTGAATATTTGTCAGAATGTATACATATCTTGTCCCACCTGGCTGACCCTTCTACTGTCTTTATTTTTATCTTGTGTCTTCATTAAAAGGTATTATTAGCTTTAATGAAGTCTAATTTATCAATATGTCCTTTTCGGGGGGGAGGTTAATGTTTTTTTGTTCCCTATTTAAGAAAAATTTTGTCTCCCTGAATGAAATAAAAATTCTATATTTTTCTAGAATTAATGTTTGTATATGATGTTAGGTATAGGTGAATGTTAATTTTTCCATATGGATATTCACTTGGTCCAGCATTATCTTTTCACCACTCTGTAGCAATAATGCCTCTGTCAACAAAGCAAGTTTCACTGAACTGTTTTACTATGGTTTCACTGACACACTATTTAGTTACTATGACATTATATTAATTATTGCTATGTATTAGTATAAGTACTCTAGCTTGGTGGTGGATGGAGGTGGTGATTTTTTTTCTCCTTCTTTCTGTTTCTCCTTTATTATCTTGGGTTTAAAATTAGATTGTCAATTTCCAAAAACCTGCTGAAATTTTAAATGCTATTACATTGAATGTGTGATCAAATTGGGAAGAATTGAGATCAATATTGCTTTCTCGTTCATAAACCTGGCCCATTATTACATGTATTTAGATATTCTAGACAGTATTTTATAGTTTTTATGATACAATCTTATAAAATATTTTGCAAAATTTATCCCTTAGTGTATTTTTTATGTTTAGATGCTATTATAAGTGAAATTGATTCTTAACATTGTTTTCTATCTTTTACATTGCTATTATACATAAATACAATTGATAATTATGATTATACAATTGATAATTGCACAGTCAAACTAAGAGTGAAGAAAGTTAATATGCTCAGGGGAAATTACAATCATTGAAAGAGAATGATGCCTTGGCTCATTAGGGGAAAAGCTTTGCTTTGATGGAAAGATTGGTAATTGAGAAACTGCCACTGTAGAAATTATAACTGTATATATAAATTCAGAAGACTTTTTCCACCTAGCTATCAACAACAAAACAAAACAAAACAATTATTACAAGGAATTTAATGTTGTCCTGACACCACTTATTGTTTTACTGGGTTTCCATCTATTATCCCATTTCATTTTAATAACTACCAGTACAGGTATGTATATCAGGTATTATTTTCCCTGTATGAAAGATGAAAATGTTCTGAGGGGTGAAATGACTTATCCCAGATCAA
Source organism: Myotis lucifugus (assembly GCF_000147115.1). Taxonomy (NCBI): domain Eukaryota; kingdom Metazoa; phylum Chordata; class Mammalia; order Chiroptera; family Vespertilionidae; genus Myotis; species Myotis lucifugus. Next base: position 8,159,161 of record NW_005871050.1, on the reverse strand, counting down.
TCAGATATCCAGTGAAAATACTTTACATTCCTGGCCCGATGTTCTTTCTATGACACCAGAAATAATATAGTAACAATGAAATAAGACCTACCCAAAACCTCTAGTGAAATTCCGAAGTGTAATCACTACATAAAATGCTTGTGCTCACTCTAAACTCAGGAGTCTATTAAATGATACTACAGATAGAGAAGAGAGGACTGATAATAATCTGGTAGACCCACAAGATAATTTAATTGCTGCTTTAGTTAACTGCTGTTGCATAACAAATTACTTTAAACCTTAGTGACTTAAAACAATAAATATTTATTATTCCATATACTTTCTAAGGGACAGGAATGACTTTGCTTGATAGTTCTGGCTCAAGATCTTTTATAAGATTGCAGTAAAGTTGTTAATGGGGGATTGGGAATCTGCTACCAAGCTCACTCATGTGTTTGTGAGAAGGTTTCAGCTCCTCTCTAGCTGTGGGCCAGAGGCCTCTATGTTTTGACATGCTACCTGGATGTCTCCACAGGCTATTTCACATGGCAATTAGTTTCCTTTTCTCAGAGTGAGTGATCCGATAAAGAGAGCAGAAGTGAGTGAGAGTCTCCAAGATGAAAGATGAAAATTTATATATCCTACTTTCAGAAGTGACATACCATCACTTCTGCCTTATCACACAGACCAACCCTGGCATGAATACCTGGAGGTGGGGATCATTGAAAGGCCACTTTGGAGGCTGGCTACCACAATAGCAAATATTAAGAGATAGTTTTACAATGTGCCAGACACCACGCTGAACACTTTACCTGTAGTAAATTATTTAGTCCTTACAACAACACTGAGAGGCAGATACTATTATTATTCTTTTTCACAGATGAAAAAAACTGAAGTTCAGAGTGTTTAAATAACTTGCCTAAAATCACAGAGCCAAGAAGTGGTACAGCCAGAATCCAAACCCAGGCTATTTGGCACTATAACACTAAGCTATATTGCTTCTATGTTCAGCTATTGGTGTTATGGAGGTAATAAAATAAGAAAATGTGATGAAGTGATTGGAATGGGAAGGATCAGGGAGTTTTTTGTGTGTTTTTTAAATTCTTTATTGTTGAAAGTATTATATATGTCCCCTTCCCCCCCCCGCCATTGTCCTCTCCCAGCCTGCCCCTGCCCCTAGCCCTGCCTTCACCCCAACCGCTGGATTTTTTTATTTTTATTTTTAGATTGACTTGTCGGGTTAGGCCACTCTGTAGAAGTGATATTTATTTATTTATTTATAATTTATCTTTATTGTTGAAAGTATTACAGATGTCCCCTTTGTGGTTTTTTTCCTCCTATTGACCTCCTCCACCCCGTATCTACCCCTCCCAGGCCTTCACCACACTATTGTCTGTGTCCATGGGTTATGCATGTATGTATATAAGTTATCCAGTTAATCACTCCCTTTCCACCCCCACCTTCACCTTCCCTCTGAAATTCACCAGTCTGTTCCATTCTTCTATATCTCTGCTTCTATTTTATTCATCAGTTTATTTTGTGTATTAGATTCCACATATGAGTGAGACCATGTGATACCTATCTTTCTTTACTGGCTTATTTTGCTTAACATGATACACTCCAGGTCCATCCATGCTGTTGCAAATGGTAAGAGTTCTTTCTTTTTACAGCTGTGTAGCATTCCATTGTGTAAATGTACCACAGATTTTTTTATATGCTCATCTACTGATGGGCACTTGGGTTGTTTCCAGATCTTAGCTATTGTAAATTGTGCTGCTATGAACATAGGGATACATATATACTTTCTGATTGGTGTTTCTGATTTCTTAGGATATATATTCCTAGAAATGGGATCACTGGGTCAACTGGGAGTACCATTTTTAATTTTCTTGAGGAAACTCCATACTGTTTTCCACAGTGGCTGCACCAGTCTGCATTCCCACCAGCAGTGTACTAGGGTTCCCTTTCCTCCACATCCTCACCAACACTTGCCATTTGTTGATGATAGCCATTCTGACAGGTGTGAGGTGATACATAATTGTCCTTTTGATTTAAATCTCACAGATGATTAGTGACTTCGAGCATTTTTTCATATGTCTCTTGGCCTGGAAGAAAATAAACTGATCCAGAGACATTGAAACATGCAACAGATTGACATATTTCAGAAGGAAGGGGAATGGGAAAAGATTAAACAAAGAATTTATATGCACATATGCATATCCCATGAACAAACAATAGTGCAAAGAAGGCCTAAAGAGGGTGTGGGAACTGGGTGGAGAGGGTCAATGGGAGAAAAAAGGGGGGACATTTGTAATAATTTCAACAATAAAGTGTTTCATTTTTAAAAATAAATAAATATTGCAGTCTCACCAGGGGCCTAGGAAACTGAGCACTTACCTTCAGCTTTCATTGCTTTTCCAGGCATGGCAGAGCAGCAGTAGGTGGCAGCTGTATCCCAAAGATTCCCTATTATCTCTCCCTTCCTCTCTGTTTTCTACTCCCTCCGTGGTCCTGTCCAGGCGTGACAGGCATTATGGAAGCACTGTCTGCTGCTTGGAGTTCCCCAAAACCAACATTTTGAACATTGCTGTATACACTTCATACAGAGGGCACATTAGTTTTGCTTTATGAGTATGTCTTAATTTGGTTCCCAGAGGAAAATTTTAATACCAGTAGAGAGAATTAAGAACCAGCTAACATATGGGGCAAGAAGCATGATGGTAAAGGTGGCAGACAGGGCTACACATCTCCTGGAGTCTGCATTAACCATAAGATTCACAGGCTAGATCTGGGGGAAGCAGCCAAGCTCCCAGTAGAAAGACAGGATCAGTAATTCTTCACAATATTTTCACAGTAAATATCTGTCCATTCAGGGATGTATTAGCAGACTATGAAAGCAGTCACTTTGGACCTGCTGTTTTGTTGTTTTGTTGTTGTTTAATGGGTTTTGGCGGGGAGGAGATAGTACTTTCCTTCTGGTGTCTCAGATGGCACATGAACTCAGGTCATGAGGCTCATGCCCCCACTCAAGATATCCTAGCCCAATAATCTTTAAAATGTGGGCTGCAGACTCCTTATTGAAAGTAGTCTGTGAATCTATACATTTGGATATTCTGTACTTTCATAGATGGGTAACCTAACATTTTTTTAAATATATTTTTTATTGATTTCAGAGAGGAAGGGAGAGGGAGAGAGATAGAAACATCAATGATGAGAGAGCATCATTGACCAGCTGCCTCCTGCACGCCCCCTACTGGGGATCGAGCCCACAACCTGGACATGTGCCCTTGATCGGAATTGAACCCAGGACCCTTCAGTCCACAGGCTGACGCTCTATCCACTGAGCCAAACCGACTAGGGGTAACCTAAATTTTTTGATATACTTTTTGAGGCCCTTCTTTGAGAACCTTCACTGAAGTCTCAGTTATTAATTTTTTTTCTCTATCTGCAATTATTCTCCTGATGATATTCAGCCCCTCCCTAGCTTTCCTATCACAATTCCTTTCCTTCACTCTACAGCTTTCTCCATCTTAAGACATTGAAGTCATCCTTGACACTCCCCCTCCCCTCACATCCCACATGCATCTGTCAGCAATTTGTCTTAGTTCTACCTTCAAAATACTATATATCTGGAATCCAACTACTTCTCCCTACACACTGCTTCTACCCTTCTACTATAAGCCTAGTTGAAGCCACCGTCCATTTCTCTCCTGGATTTCTGCAAAAGTTTCCTAGCTGTTCTCTCTTCTGTCACCCTTGCCCCTTTTTTCCTTTTATTGATTAAGGTATTATAAATGTGTCCTTATCCCTCTATTGTCCCCCCTCCCCCCACTCATGCCCTCACCCCCCTGGTGTCTGTATCCATTGGTTATGCTTATATGCATGCATACAAGTCCTTTGGTTGATCTCTCCCCCTTACCCCCACCCTCCCCTACCTTCACCTTTGCCCTTTAAAGTATGTTCTAAACAGCCAAGTGATGCTTTATTTCAATGGAAAAATTTATAGCTGTAAGTTTACCTGCAGTTGTAAGAAATAATTCAGAGACCCACTGACACTTAGCTCAATTTTTCAAGTGGTAACATTTGCAAAACTATAGTGTAATATTACAACAAAAATATTGGCATATAATTCACTGATTTTATTCCAGATTTCTCAGTTTACTTGTATTCATCTGTGTTTGTGTGTGTTAAGTACTATCCAAATTTATAATTTATGTGGGTTCATGTATCCACCACAGTCAAGATACAGAATATTTCCACAGTATCCTTTTTGTTTCCCCTTTATAGCCATCCCATATTCCTCCTGTCCCATCCTCACGCCCAGTCCCTAAAGCCTGGTAACTATTAACCTACCTTCCATTTCTAAAATGTTGCCATTTCAAAAGTGATATATAAATGGAATTATACAGTACTAGTATATAACCTTTTGGGGATTGTCTTTTTAAAATACTCAGCATAATTCTCTAAGTTGTGTTTATTAAGAGTTCATTCTTTTCATTGATGACTAATATTCCATGGTGCATTAATTTTCTAAGGCTGTCATAACAAAGTACCACAAACTGTGAGGCTTAAATAATAAGAATTTATTTTCTCACAGTTTCAGAGGCTAGAAGTCCAGTATTAAGGTATTGAGATTGGCAGGGCCATGCTCCTATGAAACTTTCTTTGTAGAAGCCTTCCTTTACTCTTTCAAGCTTCTGGTGGTGGCCAGCAATCCTTGGCTTGCATTGTATCCATCCCATATCTACCTCCACTATCACATGGATATCTTTACATAATCTTCCCTTTGTGTATGTCTTTCTCTGTATCCAAATTTCCCCCTTTTTATTTTATTGAGGGAGGAGGGCAAGGGAACTTCAGGAGGAGGGGAGAATCATAAAGGGAGCTTACAAGTCTAGATGATGTTACTTAGCAGTATGGTGTAGACTGCAGTGATTCTCAACCTTCCTAATGCCGCGACCCTTTAATACATTTCCTCATGTTGTAGTGACCCCCAACCATAAAATTATTTTCGTTGCTACTTCATAACTGTAATTTTGCTACTGTTATGAATTGTAATGCAAATATCTGATATGTTATATGTGTTTTCCGATGGTCGCGACCCACAGGTTGAGAACCGCTGGTGTAGAGTGTCTGGGTCAGAGAGCTCTGAAGGACAGCAGTGGCTTGTGGGTTTTATAGTCCAGGAGTTTGGGTTTTTTTAAAAATATGTTTTATTTTTAAAAAAACATAGGTACATGCCCTTGACCAGAATCGAACCTGGGACCTTTCAGTCTGCAGGCTGACGCTCTATCCACCGAGCCAAACCGGCTAGGGCTATAGTCCAGGAGTTTTATCTTATCTACTAGTGGCCCATTGCACGAAGATTCGCGCAATAGGCCTTCCTTTCCCTGGCTGCCAGCACCGGTTTTCCTTCGGCACTCGGGACCCAGGCCTTTTATCTGGCTGCAGCAGCGAGGCTTGGCTTCTCTGCTCTGGCTGCTCCCAGCCCCTCCTTTTTTTTTTTTTCAGCTCCTCGAGTGGAGGCCAGGGCGGGCTGGAAGCCTGGGTTACCCCTGGTGACCCAGGCCCCCAGCCCCTCCTTGAGTGGAGTCCAGGTCCAGCAGGAAGCTTGGCTTCCTCCATTGCCGGGACCAACCCAAGCCTCCTGCTCGCTCCAGCTCCATGGCTGCCGCCATCTTCAGTCACCTTCAGTATTCGCTCCGTGCCTATGTATGCAAATTAACCGCCATCTTTGTTGGGTTAATTTGCATAGTCGCTCTGATTGGCTGGTGGGTGTAGCGGAGTGGCGGAGTGATGGTTAATTTGCATGTTTCTCTTTTATTAGTGTAGATTGTTAGCAGATGTTGGGTGCAGTTGTGTTGGGTGTGCAAAGTAAGCAGGCTCCAAAAGGCTAAAAAATGATGCTTGTTTGGGCCATATTTTAAACAATAAACTATATAAAAATTAGAGCTTGGTGCTGGTGGGCTTTTGAGCTAACTTCTGGCCTGCTTTGAAGAATAAACAACTTAGGGCCAATATACTGAAGCCATTTTTGGCACATTTATATAACATGAGGTCATAAAGGAACTTTATATTTATCCTATTGAGGGACTACAGGGCTGTTTTCCAGAGTGTACCATTTTACATTCCTACCACCAATATATGAGTGGCACAGTATCTCTATGTCTTTGACAGCATTTGGTGTTATTGCGATTTTTTATTTTAGCCATTCTGCTAGGTGTGAAGTGATTTTTCATTGCGGTTTTATTTGCATTTTCCTAATGGCTAGTGGTATTGAATATCTTTTCATGTACTTATTTATCATTGATGTATCCTCCGCAGTGATATCTCTATTCACATATTTTGCCCAAATTTAAATGGATTTTTAAATGGTTGAGTTTTTAGTTATTTATATACTCAAAATATTTGTCCTTTGTTTGCTATGTCTTGAAAATATTTTCTTCCACTTTGTAACTTATTGATTTATCCTCTTAACAGAGTCCTGTGCAGAGCAAAAATTATTTTGATGAAGTTAAATTGATCAATTTTTTTTCCTTTTAAGGATTGTGATTTTGTTGTCAAGTCTAATAAATCTTTGGCTAGCCTTAAACCCCAAAGATTTTCCCTTACATTTAAAAAAGTTTTATGCTTTACATTTAAGTCCATTGCTGGGAAAGCAATCATTGCACAACTTGTCACCCCTCCCAAAGATGACCTGGAACACTTCCTTACCAAGAGGTAAGAAACTCTCACGGGCTATGCCATGCTTATGGCCTGGTGTGGGAATATTTTTCCCTGTTTCAGACTCAATGTGACTGCTTTATTCTGCTTAAGCATGTACATCATATAATACTTGGTCAATCCTAGTATTTTATCTATGCCCTCTAGGGATATGAGAGGTGCATGTAGGCAAATTGCCCTGCTGTGGTTGCCAGGAGGGACCAATGCCCACTACTGGAGCTGATCTTGCTCTTTCTTGTCTATGTCAGTAAAGCATTGTTCCATCCAGTGTTTGACTGTATTATGTTTTCCTTGACAATGCCAATACCAAGATGCAGTGGGCATCATAGTGGTTGACATCTGGTGTTTCTGCTTGACATCCATGACCCATTTTGAGTATTTTTTAATAAGGTGTGAGATTTATTAAGATTCTCTCTGTCTTTTTTGCCTATAAATATTGCCTAAAGAGCAACTCTTTAGAGTTCTTGTCTTGGAAGCCTGTTTGCAAGAACCAACAGGCTCCTTTATAAGATTCCATTTTCACAGCCTCCTACCACCAACTCAGTGAGTATGCATGCTGTGCACCTATCCTTTCTCAGCTCCCTCAAACAAACTAGAACCATGGCATAGGACTGGGGAATGTTTGCCAATTTCTGAGTTTGCAAAGTCTGATTTAGGCTTTGGGAAAAAGAAGGAAGTGGTTTGGTAGCCCTGGAGTGTCACTCAATTGTGAGAGGACATCTAATGTGCTTGGGAGATAACTGCCCTCCTAAGTCCATTTGTCAAGCAAGATGATAATGATTAAATATAACTTGCCAGACTACTAATGGCCCTCAGACAGCAGAAAGGATCCAGCGGAACATTGCATGTCATGAAGCAGCCCCCGTGTAGTGGGAATCAGCAGTCCTGCTCGGCTAATCCTTGGAAACATAGTCAGAATTAATGGGGACTTGTTGATCAACACCTTTTGAAAGGTGAAATCCTTTTTTGTTGTTTCCATTAAGTGTTGTTAAAGCCATTAGCAGAAATTGGAATGGAGAAATATGACCTTTCATGTAGTAGATTCAAAAGCTGAGAAGATGGACGACATGGCAATGTACTGGCAGCTTATAATAAGCACCTGGGTGGGGAATGATAACTAAAGATTGAAAATTGACAAATGGGCCAAACTGCCAGAGACCAAGACAGAGAGGGATAGAGTGCAGTTTGCATGTAGAGGTGAGGGAAAGGAATGAAAGCATCAATAATCAGACAGGGTCATCCACACTGACAGTCAGTTATAGATTATTCAGGAAGTGGCTAGAATTTGCTAGGTGAAGAAGTGTGGAGGTTTTGTTAGGATATGAATAGATCACTTTCCAGCTGTTGGTAGGAGTAAATGATTTAGTCTTTCCTGAGGAGTTAGGCTACCAAAGAGAAATTCCCGACTGTAAGTCAAGAAGTCTTGAGATATCTGTTTATTCAAGTTTGAAAGTGGCTGAATGGCTATAATCTTCTTTATCCTGCAATTAGATGTATCCTTCCAAGTGACTAATCTGAAATTTCTTTGAAAGCTATCAAAGCAATACAAATGTAAGGAATTATTATCATGACCATCCAAGTAAATCCAGTGCAAAAGAGTATTGCTTTAAGGAGCTATGTGAAATTTTAATTATTTTCTCTGCTAGAGGTGAACATATTTACAGATAATGTTGAATATCAAGTGCCCAAATGATTTATCTTGGGTTTACACACACACACACACACACACACACACACACACACACACACACACCATGATATTTTGATGGAGGAAGGTTCAAGAATGTGGGGTGTGCGTCAAAATAGAGAATGTGACTTTCAATTTCCCCTGCCATTTTGACTTGGCTCAAATAATGATGCCCTGACAGTGGGAAGAAGTAGACCAGCAGTATGTAGTGATCAAATGGGCAGAGGCACTGTCTGCTGCAGAGACACATCAGAATCTCCAATCCAGCAGTGGCATTTCAAAGTTGGCAGTTTCCCACACATTGATCTGAGTTGACATAATTAGATGAAGGCTTTCTCATAAGATCTGCCAGAGGCTGAGGCTTTGGGTCATAGTTATTATTTAAAATGTTGACTCTGTGTCAGTTACTGTGCTAAGCATTTACCTGTACCATCTCACTTAATCCTTATAACCACTCTGTAGACTTAGTTACTGTAATTATCTTCATTTTACACATAAAGATAGACTAAGGGAGATTAGTAACTTGTCCAAGGTCACATCTATAGTAAAAGACAAAGCCTGGTATTAACCACCATTACATCCATGACTTGTACAATACTGCCATATATACATATATGAATGAACCTGAGGCTTTGGGAAGGAAAGTAATGTAACCTGACCAAGGTCACCAAACTAGTTAGTGGGTCTACATCCATTTATTCTTGGAGTGAATCCAGTATTTTTACAGCAAGTGAGGATTACAAAGTCTCATGTTGTAAATTTAGCTCAGGTCTTGTAATAATGATGATGATAATGACAGTAAAGACAACAGCAGCAGCAGCTATAAATTATTGAGCATCTATTATGTGATAGGTACTGAAATAGCTACTTCATATGTACACACATTTATTGATTTGTTGAACAAATGTTTGTTGGAAACCTATGATAAGCATAAGCAAGGCAACATTATAGGAATTAGGGATACAGCAACAGACAAGACAAACTTGATGCCTACTCTTAGATGGAGTCATAGATGTTTTAGATAAAGGATACCAACTCTAAACATAAAAACAAATTATTCTGTTCAATTCAGTGACATACAGATGGTGCTGAATTTATGATGGTTGTATTTATGATATTTTGACTCGACGATAGGGTGAAATGCATTCAGTAGAAACTGTACTTATAATTTTGAATTTTAATCTTTTCTAGTGATATGTGATATGATACTCTTTCGTAATGCTGGGCGATGGCAACAAGATGATTTTTCCCAAATGTAAGCTAATATTAGTGTTCTGAGCATGTTTAAGGTAGGCTAGGCTGAGCCATAATTTTTGGTAGCTTAGGTATGTTAAACTCATTTTCAATTTACAATGGGTTTATTGGAATATAATCCTATCATAAGTCAAGGAGCATCTGTACTTCTACATTGTTTGAGTGCATTGTGGGGATGAGGACATAGAGATATATGTGGCAGTATTTCTGCAGGAATTCTCAGTCTTTTAGTGTAAAGGACCCCCTTGAAAACCTGATGGTTATGCACCCCCACATAGGCATGAATTAACATGTGTGCACTTGTGAGAACACACACACATTTTTATTGATGATTTCAGCTTTATATCAGTGGTTCAAACGGTTCTCAACAGGACAATATCATACCCTAAATAGTATTTCAGAGTTAGTGAGGGTTATTATTGATACACTAGAGGCTCGGTGCATGGATTCGTGTACCAGTGGGGTCCCTCGCCCTGGCCTGTGCCCTCTCACAATCCTGGACCCCTCGGGGGATGTTGGAGAGCTGGTTTTGGCAAGATCCTGCAGGCCAGGCTGAGGGACCCCACCGGTGCACGGGTGCACTGGGCCTCTAGTATGCATATAAGATCTTTGGTTAATCTCTTCCTGCCCTCTCCCCTCCCCCCTCTCCCCTCCTCCTTCCCTCTGAGATTCATCAGTTTGTTCCATGTTTTCATGCCTGTGCATTGAGCGTGTGCCCTCTGGTGGTCATTGCACGTCATAGCTACCAGACAGTCAGACAGTAGGACGTTTGTCAGGTCGCTTAGGCTTTTATATATATAGATATATAGTAGGTAGAACCCAGTAATACAATTGTAGGACAATCCTCACAATGAAAATTCTTTTGTGTGTCATTAGACTTTTAGATATCCTGCCGGACATTTGTGTAGGTGAAAATTTTGTTTATAAATGTTCAGAGCCTAGAATCAAAACCTGTTTTACATAACATAAATGGTTTTGCTAGACAAAGAATTTTTCAGTAACCCAACTACAATGTAAATTGAGGTAGAATCATAATTCTTTTCTTAGAAACTATACAAACTTTTTCCATTTTGGAAAATCATATACACAACATCAATAACATTCAGAATATTAGAATCACTGATACTGCATACCTATATCAGTCTGCATTTGTAATTGGTGTTTTATTGGTGATTTCATGCTGACCACTTCATCTTATGAGTGAGATTTACATATTGATTTACATGTTACATGAATATGTAAATAATTGTGAACACAAAATGCAGTGTAAAAATGATGTGTTGTGGAATTGTACATATGAAAACTGTATAATTTTGTTAACCAGTTTCACCACAATAAATTCAATTAAAATACATTATTTTTCTTTTTTCACATCTTAGGTCAATATATTGGTTTTTTGAAATTATGTATGTAGGTGGGTCTTATTATCTGTGAATTTCATTTCAGGATGACAATGGAGATGTCACAAAGTATATTAAAAAGAGAGAATGGGTCTTATAAAATTGAGAAACATTTACCTAGAATAAGAATTATAGTCTGAAGGGAATTCAATCTAGTAGGAGAAATGATAATTACTTCCATTTATTAAGTACCTACTGTGTGCTGTTTATAGGCTAAAGGTATTTTCCATGACCTCATCTATTCCTCACAAGTCACACCCCATTTCCTAAATTCTGAGGCAGAAAATAAGGAGCACCAGAAGATACACAAAGAATAAGTGATTGATCATGTAGAATCCCAGGCTAGCAATGTCTGTTCCAGCTCTAGGTCTGCCCTTCACTGCTTTCTAGAGTGATTGCACTGTGAGCTATGACTGAGCCCATAGAGGACTCTTACTCCCCAAAATAGGCTGTTCTTGAACCCTCTTGTGCATGTGCTGATGGAGACAGAGGTCAGAAAGCTGAGAGAATCTCTGTGAGTCAATGAGGCTTAATTACTGCATATATATTTTTCTTCTTCGAGGACCATGATGACTCTAGTATATTAAATATATTTTCTGCCTTAGCTGGTTTGGCTCAGTGGAGAGAGCATCAGCCTGCTGACTGAAGGGTCCCAGGTTTGATTCTGGTCAAGGACATGTACCTTGGTTGCAGGTTTCCCGCCCCTGGTTGGGGTGCGTGCAGGAGACAACCAATCAATGTGTCTCTCTCACATCGATATTTCTCTCTGTCTCTCTAAAAATTGCCAGGGGGAGGGTCAATCAGGGAAAAAGAAGACATATTTAATACTTTAAACAATAAAAAGATAAAATAAAATAAAAATCAATGGAAAAATATCCTCGGGTGAAGATTAATAAAACAAAATCATATATATATCTATAAATCCCCCCAAGAATCAGTCACTCCTTCATAACTTTTGCCACTGGCACTGGGCAAAAATCTCTAAGCCATAGTTCCAGAGATGGACATAACAGCCATGGTTATGACCAGGCTGCTTGGCAGGGGCAGTAGCCTCCAGTGTTCTCTGTTTGCCTTTCCCAGTGTAAGACCGCTGCCATATGAGGGAGCTGAGACAAGAGCAGTTGGGATCCCAATAGTCTTAGCCATCCATACCTAGGGTAAAGTCTCTGCTCTATGAGTGGGGACTAAGTGGAGAAAAGGATCTTTCACCATTCCTCTTGGTCACACTTTAGGAATTTAGCTTCTGCAACTCATAGTTGGGGAGGGGAAATGATAAATTCTGGAGTCGTGTCCCTCCTGGTAAGTTACTGAGTCCTTTAACTGGGAGCTGAAGGGAGAAGGAGCCCTGTCAGGCTCAGCTGGGGAGGAGGAGGGCAGGAGTGGGTCATGGCTCAAGTGCTACAGACTCACTGTTCTTACCAAGATTTAATAGATTTTATTTCATATTTCTTCACTTGCTGTATTGCTTTAGGACATTTTTGAGAGGCTTTAAATGTTTTCTTAAAGATAATGTTATCAATTATGCTTGTTTTACTGGGATGTGAAAGCCCTCATTATCATATACATTTTCATTACTATATATTTTTTATTGTTTATAGTATTACAGATGTCTCCCATTCATCCCCCATTTACCCCCTCCTCCTTACCCATACTCCCTCCAGGTCTTCACCATCCTATTGCCCATATTCATGGGCTATGCCTATAAGTATAAGTTCTTTGGTTTATCTCTTCTTGTCCCCCCAATCTAGGTATGCCAGTCTGTTCCATGCCTCCATTCTTGGGGTCTTATTTTGTTGTTCAATTCATTTTGTTCATTAGATTCCACAAATAAGTGAGATCATGTGATATTTGCCTGTCTCAGATCGGCTTATTTCACTTAGCATAATAGTCTCTAGGTCCATCCATGCTGTCCCAAAGGGTCATATACATTTTTGATGCTTGCTTTTTTTCTAAAACTTGAAAGGGATGCTGAATTCCAAGAAAACACTGTCATAGTTGTCAATGCTATATGTGCCTGTATGATATCATCACTGGACCATGTGCTCAAATATATATTAAGTTCTTAGTGAAGAATGACTGGATTTATTACAACCATGACACTATGCATATTATATGGGACTAAAGAAATCATTCAAAGAATGAATGCCCAAATAAATAGCTATATCTTCTATTTGAAAATGATCTCTAAAGTGGAGCAGAACTACCACTCCTTAAATCTGAGCTTTGCATGTGACTTCCTTCCAAAGAGTACATCATGGAAGGGGGGGAAGAGTTACTTATTGTGGAGAAATTTGAGAAACAGTAGCTCACACCATCTGATCAAGGTTAACATGAATGATGATGTTATATTATTAGTGTATACTTGATATGATGTGATGAGAATGACACTTGACCTTTTACTTCTTCCTGCCAGAAACTCATTACCACAGTGTAATCATGAGAGAAACATTAAAAAAAAATCCAGATTGAGGGGCCTTCTACAAAATACCTAACTTCCCAGGTCAATGAAAAAAAGGAAAGTTTGATAAACTGCCAAAACAAAAAAAAAACAAAAACCAAAGGAGATTTTATGAGGTAATGTAATGAGTATCCTTGATGGCATACAGAAACAGAAATAAGACATTAAGTGTGTGTGTGGGGGGGAGGTAAGAGATCAACCGAAGGACTTGTATGCATGCATATAAGCATAACCAATGAACACAGGACACTGGGGGTGGTGGTGGTGAGGGCATGTGCTGGGGGGTAGTGGAGGCCAGGGGAAGGTCAATGGGGGAAAAAAAGAAGACATATGTACTACTATCTGTAATACTTTAAACAATAAAATAAAATTAAAAAAGGAAATCTGAATAAAGCATGGATTTTTTGTTAATTATAATGTATCAATATCGGTTCACTAATTGCAACAAATGTGCCATACAAATGTACTATGTTAATAATAGGGGAAAGTGGGTTTTGGGTATATGGGAATTTTCTGAACTACCTTATCAGTTTTTACCTAAAACCTAAAGTTTTTCTATGATAAAAACCTTTATTAAAAAATACCTCTTCTACAAAGAGGCAGACCTTGATCTGGGCAGAAAGAAACTCAGTCAGATTGAGTGAGATTCTTTCTTTAGAGGTTCCTTGTGAGATGGGGTCCATGGAGACTCAGAAAAACAATCTAGACAAGGGAGAATCATAACTCTATATTTGTTTGGCCCATTAGTTTCTTTCCAATGAATCTCTCCTAAAGAGAAAGTCAGATGAGTGCACAAAGATTTCTATGCAAATATGGTTGTGGCAATATAATTTGTGAAACACTGCAATATCCTAAATGTACACGCTGGGGCAGTATCTCACTACGTTTGTTCAATAGAGCATCAGTCTGAGGAGATGGGCACTTAGAAAAGGGACCCATGAACAAGCAGGAAATGCTGCATAGCATGTTCCCTTGGATAATCCAATACACGTTGATGTAACAAGGCTCTGAGATCAGTCTTGCTGAAAAGAAACGTAAATTCCTGTTCGAATCAGGGTTTGAAAATTCATATGACCATGGATCGCTCTTTTTATAACATATTTAACCAAATGCTAATAGCATCTTCATACTACTGCTGCCCTGGGGGTTGAACTATATAAATTATGGCATATATTTCTATTGGAATATGATATAGAAATTAGTTAAATCATGGTTTTGAGAATGTTTAATGAATTGGGGAAGTGTTCACAAATTTAGATAGAAAACAAAATACACATTTGTATGCACAATATAATCCTGTTTAATTTTTTCTATGCATAAGAAAGGACAGTAGAAAAATGACAAAATTAATAGTGGTTATCTCTGAGTTGTGGAGTTACAGGTGATTTTAAATTTCATCTTTATGCTCTTGTAATTTCTTAATGGTTTACAAAATAAAAATGTTATTTAAATAACCCAAAAAGAAACATGTCATAAACCAATGTTTTGTAAGCCAAATGGTTTGTCCCTCTTGTGCATTCTAAACTTATTTACCTTTTATTATCAATAAGTATTTATTGTACTTTTTGGAAAATGCCAGATTATTTAAGGGCTGGGAAGGGAATGAGAGGCTGTCCCAGATGTGTTTGATTGAATTAGTGGAGCATTATAAAAGTAGTTTTGTACTCCTGTGGTCAGCAAGGCTATGATTGTTTTGGCTAATGCTGGACTCTGCAATATGAGTTTACATTCCTTTACCAATAAATGCTTTTTTTTAGTTGCCTTGAAAATTAATGAACATATAACCAATTCCTTATGTCAAACTGACCTCCGGAAGATGGATATTTCATCTGCCTGCTAGTGTGCAGGACCAGGTTCGAATTTCCTCCTACCAGACTCCTATATCCTACTGATTAATGTAAAAATACCTGCTCCTTCTCATGAGAGTGGAAGGATTGGGGCTTGGCTGGCCGTTTTCAGTGTCTCTTTGGTGCTAACCCATTGTCAGTGTCTGGCATGGGGCTGAGCACTAGTATTTGCTCTGTAGACGTTGCTGAATAAATGACCAGAAACTAATTTTCAGGTCATCAATTTCCTTAATGGAAACTGCATTCAATGAATCTGCAATGCTATGATATGATATAATTTTCACAGAATATGATATGGCTGAGAATCAAATGCATGATGCTGGGGAATCAGGGAATGTTGGTCTTCATCCAGGTTTGCTACTGATTCTTTGTGAAATATTAGACAGTAACTTCCCCTCACTGGGCTTTTGTTTCCCCAAGTAAAAAACAAGTAGTAGTAGTTGGACTATGAAATTGGTTCCATACTGAATTTATAATACCACTTAAGCTCTTTACATGGACACCAAAGCCCTATATAATCAGGTCTCTGTCTTCCTTTTTGCACCCATCTCCTACTACTTTCTCTTTCTTTTATTCTATTCCAGTTATACCTCAGGACCTTTGCACCATCACTTCCCTCTGCCTGGGAGGCTGTCTATCAAGATCTGGCCCTGGTTTTGTACTCAGATCCAGCTTAAATGTCACCTTCTCATAAAGGCCTTACCTGACAACCCATAGGAAGGTGCCCCTCACCTTCTCCCCATCACATTACCTTGTTTCATTTTCTTCCTGGAAATAATTATCTGATATTTGCTCTGTTTATTTTATCATTGGCTAACTTATTGTTTGCCTTACCTTACTGTTAAGACTGAGCTCCATAAAAAAGTAAGGAATCTTGTTTATTACCTAGCACATAATAGGCAATTGATATATATTTATGGAATTATTGGAGAATAATCTGACATTGACTTATTTAACAAACACCTAATTAGATAGCACTTACTATGTACTGCTGTAAGTGATTTATAAATTTTAACTCATTTAATTCTCATAACATCCCTATGATGTAGATACTATTATTCTCCCCATTTTTAAAGACAAAGAAACTGAAAAGCTAAGTAACTTGCCGAAGATTATGCTATAATTGACATGGGTTATCTCTTTTAATCATACAACAACTCTGCAATGTAGATCTTATTCTTACCTCATTTCGTACACAAGGAAACAAAGACTTAGAGAAGTTAAGCAACTTGCAAAGGTTACACAACTGGGTAAATGGCAGAAAAGGATCTCAAACCCAGAGGTTCTGATTTTAGAAACCTGTTTTCTTGTGACTGAATGGCTGTGGCTATTTCAGAACTTCTCTCCCTGCCTTTTCTGTGCAAAGGGAAGAATGTCAGATGTGCAGGTCCTGGGTCCACATAAGTCATGTAGCAAGCAAGGTTGTATTGTTGTATTGGAGTGAAAGGCTGGTTTGGGGAGAAGCTTTGGTTGAGCCACCTGGAAAAAAAGCTGGAGTGGGTCAGTCTCCCTCTGATACTGGCTTATATCTCTGTCTCCCATTGGAGGCAGTTAGTTCCTTTAAGGAGTTAGGCCAAAGGAATGTCCCTAGGACCAAAGAATTCTGAATCTCAAAAGGAACTGTTGAGTCACCTCAAATCTTTTCTTGCTCCAGGCTCAATCGTGGTCATGCTTTTTATTTATTTATTATTTTTTAAAAAATAAGTATTTATTGTTGAAAGTATTACATATGTCCCTTTCCCTCCATTGCCCTCTCCCACCCTCTCCCCCCAACCATGGCCACTCTTGGTTGTTCGTCCAGCTGGAGAAACATCATAAAGGCCTAGGAAAGGTAGAGGAGAAATTCAGAGGTATGACCAATAATCTGGATTACTGACAGAACACTCTGGACACACTGACAAATTATAAAACTGACTACTCTGGAGGGATGATAAGTTTAGGTGTATCGAGCAGATAACTCTACCCACCAGGCAGAACCATAGACTGGCCTGGATAGTCAGGCTAGATTCCAGCCAACCTAAGAAAGCCACACACTCTAGATAACTTATTGTTGTTCTACACATTGCACAACTCCAGAGGGAGTCATTCATCTCATGATATATATAAATGGTGCCCCTGGAGTTTTTACTAATGTATATGGTGGCTCTGGTATTACAGTTTCACTTGTGTGTCTTGCTGTGGGTTCATTCAACTTAGGAGTTCCCTGCCTACTCCCTCTTCAAAGCCTATAGACCCAACTGTGATCACTGGGAGTCTCCAGAGTGTCATTTGCTATTTTCTTTTATCAAAATAAAATACTCAGATGTGTTCTGTAATGTTCAGCTAAGTGAGAATTGCACAGATATCTTTAGCCAATACGTATGCTAAGCATCCAGTGGTCATAAGAAAATCAAGTCACTCAATTTATGAATGTTCATACTGACATATTTCAGAAATGAGACTATAGGTCTTTCTGACCATTCATTGTCTTACTTAAAAAATAAACCACAGACTTTCCTTATAATATGTAATGTTGAAAATTAATAAGTGCATAAAAGCAATTATTAGAGTTGTATGTGCTTCTGAATCTAGGTGAAGACCTTTGACAGAAAGTGCTTACACCTTTCCAATCCATCTTTTGTCACAGATAGTCTAACTGCTCTCTCAGGAGTTTGATCGCTCGGAAGTTTGGTCATTGGGTTCAGTAGGGATTGTATTGGATAAAATAAGATTGTTAATTTTGTTTACAATAAAGTGTATGAATAAATAAATAAATGTAGTCCTTTAACATTTTGTTAATAACTATTAAGATCTGCTAAAACAGGTGTGGCTGGTAATTAATAATAGCATTGCATGTGCCTGTACTGTGCTAGAGTGTTTTATATACATTCTCTCTTAATTTTCTCTGTGCCCCTGAAAGGAAGGAACATTTATTTGCATTTATAGATGAGGAACCAGAGAATCAGTAACAGGAAGTGACTTCCCTAAGATCTCATAGTTGGTAAGTGGTAAAGCCAGGAATTAAATATTTCAGGTGCATGTCTATTTCATAACCTTAAAGACCATATAAACCCAGATTAGAATGTTGTGCTACATCAGACACTCAATTATTATTAATTGAATCAAAATTCCTATGATTTGTAGGTGTCCTTCCTAAAGTTTTTACTCTCCTGCCTTCGAGATAGCAGGGCAGAAAGAAGAGGTACAAGAGGGCAATCTTTAACATTTTGAGACATTAGGGCATCAAGAACTTGCTGCAAATGAGAGTCAGAGTGAGGGAATTGGCATAGGAACAGGGTATTGGACTAGTGTGGCAGGCCACAGAAACATGGTAGGTCATTTTGACATTATTGCCTGCTGTTCATTAGTAGCTTGCAAGGGAACCTGGAAACATTAGAGCACAGAGGCTCAGTGCTTTTCTTGAGCAGAACTGGCCTGAGTTTTAACTTCGATTCTTCTTCCATATTTCCTTCCTATATTCCTCATGGTATCAGCATACAGCATTATGGCATAGTGGAGAGAATGTGTACTCTGGAGAGACAGACGCAGATCCAAGTCCTAGTTCTGTTACCCCCTGGCTGTGTGATTTCAAGAGTCACTTAACCACTCTGGTCTTTGGTTCTTGATCTGGGTTGGTGAGGATTAAACTAGCATCTAGTACATGAAGGTCTCAATAATCAATACCATTCTTATTCCTTCTCTGCTCCTGCATTTCCACCCCAGACTCTCCAACATTTTGTTTACCAGTCATTTTTCACTTGAAATGAGCCTGGAGCCTTAAGTAATTGCTGTGTGTCCACCAGGTGGTGCTAACTCCCCATCCCAACCACCTTCAGGGAGCCTCTGTTTAGATCTGTATTTTGCTTCATTTTACCAGTCTAGGCCTGCCTGTCCCTTTATATTGATCCCTCCACACACACACGCACATACTTTTTCTTAAATATATTTTTATTGATTTTTTACAGAGAGGAAGGGTGAGGGATAGAGAGTTAGAAACATCGATGAGAGAGAAACATCGACCAGCTGCCTCCTGCACACCTCCCACTGGGGATGTGCCCGCAACCAAGGTACATGCCCTTGACTGGAATCGAACCTGGGACCCTTCAGTCCGCAGGCCAATTCTCTATCCACTGAGCCAAACCAGTTAGGGCCACACACATACTTATACCATGTCCAGGTCAAGGTGGCATGGACATGGAAAAGGATGAAGACCCCCATCTCAACAAGATTAGAATCTTGATGCAGACTCATACTGACACAACCCCTAACCAAGACAGGGAAAGAGTTCAACTTAAAGACCCCAAGCAACTTTAGACAAAAGGCTCCTTAAGAGCCCTTCTGCCCTACCTCATATCTGTACCACTTTCCATTTTGTTGGTGTAGCATTCTTATCATTGCTAGCACTGTTGTTAAGAGCACCTCAGGAATCAGAGAAATCTCAGTTCAAATCTTGGTTTGGTTGTGTACTAGCTGTGTAACTCTGGGCAAGTTAATTAACTTCTCTGAGTCTCAACATCTACCTCATTTATTTATTCAACAATATTTATTAAGTACCTAACTACATGACAGGGGAGATAAGCATGGATAATCATACACATAAGTGTAAAATTGTAGCTTTTCAAAGCAGGAACGGAGGAACATGGTATTATGAGGCAGTATCTGACCTAGATAGGGAGGTAAAATTGACAGGTTTTATTTAGTGATGGACTGAATGTGGAAGATAAAGTAGAGGAATGAGTCAGGAATGATTCCTTGCTCTCTGGCTGGCAGCAATGGAAGAGGGTCAGGTTTGGGGACTAATTATGGCTGGGGGAGCTACACATGCACATGCATGAATACACACAGATTGATTGAAAACCTCTGCTAGGTGTTGGGGACATTTACATATGTTGTTTCATTTAAGCATATCGTGATGACAGCTTTATTAGGGGAATTACTATTTCTATTCTCCAGGAGTGGGAACAGACTGAGAGGATTGAAGTGACTTGCCCTGGATCTCACAGCTAGTTAGTGGTAGATCCTGGATTAACTTTTATTCTGTAGCCCAAACACGTGCTTTTCCCACTATTTCACCCTGTGAGGCCCAGCAAAGCCTTCATGGGAAGGGAAGGCTGGCTGGCCAAGGGCAAGGGCTACAGGAAGGCATAAAAAATGGTGGGCAGAAGGGGGACAAGGGGAACAGAGAGAAATAATTGTGGGAAGGAGGGATTCTCTCTAGTGACTTGATTAAGATTTATTTTTTGGAGACAGGTTAAGCAGGCCAAACTGAGACTCATATTTCATAGCTCCCCCCTTCTACCAAATTCTGGCCCTGGACTCTGAGGAGGTGTGGGGAGGGGAACAAATGAGAAGGCAGTTTCTGAAGTGGCCCAAGGCCCAGGGCTAAATTTGAAATTAGCATGGGGATTTCAGTCAGAGGAGTCAAGTTTCTAGAGCCATAGCTAAGTCCAGCAGCTGGGGCCCCATAGAAGGATAGAAAGCTGACTCTTTCTGGCTAACACTTTGGCCCCATCCTTCCTGTAACCTGCTCCATGTCCCTGGCGTTCTAGGAAACAGTGAGTGTCACTCTCCTGGTTTATGGTTTCTCAAAATGTTCGGAGCAGCATTCTGTGCTGCTTTATGGGGTGAGGACAAAGGGAGCTGGGTCTGACAAAGACTTGAGAGTAGGTGTAGGTAGGATGCGGCTGCTCTCTGCCCTCTTTCTCCACTCTAATGTCTTCCTCACTCAGGCTTCCCACATAGCCCTCTTCTATCCCAATATACAAGATCAAGGTTAGGTGATGCCCAATGTATGTACCTCATCGCCTGAGTGTTATGTTCCTAGATCCTTTCTGGGTGACAGCTACTAAGCCAGAGTGTTTTCTGAGCTCTGAAAAATCTCTTGGGGGTATGAACAATTTTTAGCTGTTAGAGAGTTTTCTGTGATAGTTTTTAAATTGTATTTTTATTACAATGAAAATATTAACTGAATGATATAAGCCTATTCTGTGTCATCCATCTGGGTAGCCACCTTATAAAATTAAGGGCAGCCATAAAATTTCTGGACCCTAATTTACATCTGCCTTGTTGTATTAAGATCAGATTAGGCTGCATATAACATAAAAAAGTCCAAAATGACAGTGATTTAAATAAGATAGAAGGTTAATTATCATGTCAAAGAATTTTGGAGATAGGATGTGAAGGTTTGTTGTGGTAGCTTCATGAAGTTTTTAGGGACTGTAACTCCTTCAAATTCTTTGTCCTAGCATCCTTAGGATATTCAAAGGAACTTCTGTAGCTCCAGCTAATACTTGCTCATTCCAGGCAGTAATATGGAGGAGAGGGCAAAGAAGGACCAGTCCCTTTCCCCTTTAGGAGAGGTCCAAAAATTCTCATTGGCCAGAGCTTTGTAGTATGGCCACACAAGGGAGGCTGTGGAATATAGCATTTTAGTTGGACACATGAGGGAAGGAAGGGGTGTTTTGTGGATTAGATAACTAGCAATCTCTTCTACATTTTGTGTAAAAGATCTCATTAGCTTTACATTGTCCTACTTGCATTGTCAAGGACTAATGAGAAAAGAACATAGGAAGACTTAATACATAAAAGATGGCTTAGTCCCAGCAAAGGCCAAATGATGTCCCTGAGGGCTGTGGGAATGACAGTTTAGCAGTAGATTTGATTGGAAAAAAAGTGATGCTAGAGCTGAGTCATCGCCTGGCATGCAGTAATATAGCACGATGAACTCAAAAGAACCTGTATCCCAGTAGGCACCACAGTCACGATCTGAACGGCAATTTAATTTTAGAAAGCAACATCATCCACCTTGATAAAATCATTGTTTGTTCATTTAATTTTTATTGGTTTTGCAGTTTTGTTTACACTTCATTTTGAAGTTTGTTTCAGCTTTATAACTGTGCATCAGCCATAAGCATCAGGAGCTTGCAGCTTGTTATCTCTTTGTACATAGTTTAACACTGTAATGAAAAAGGAGTCAATCATTGGGAGATAGAGATATTCTTTTAAAGGGATTACTGAACTGGTAAATGCTTCCTCAAACCACTGGGGACCACTGTAGCAAACAGGAGGACTGTGGGAGGTGGAACCCCAAACTAAAGCTCCTGGCTGCAATTTCAGGGTTCTTTTCACACCACCACCCCAGTGCTGGTGAGGAGGAGGCAGAACTGTGCTGTAAAACAGGTGTTGAACCTAAACATAGCATGTGATTAGAGGAGTCTAACATTGGATGAGCTCATAAAGGTCACATGGCATGCCTCCTGCCTAAAGCTTGAGCCTCTCTATAAGCCAAGTGCCTGGGTCAGGGGGTGAAGATGAGGTTGGCAGTATAGAGTGACATAAAGAAGTATTTGGGGTCAAGGTTGATTCAAACATTATGTCCCTGACAAGAGTTCTTTGGATATTTTCTGAACATTTATGTGAACATTTGACAAGTGGAAAAGGTCCTAGGGCCAAATGTATAAAAATGTGTCCCCTCCCTTGTCCGTAGTAACCCCTCCAACCATCTGCCACAGTCCCCCCTTAGCCTATAATGACATGTATGCTCTAGGCTCTTTCACTGTATTGCAACCTGGAGGGCAGCCTGTTTATCTTGGTGCAGAGGGGCTGGGACAGACAGTAAGGCCTCTTTTGTAGCTGCGTAGTTGAGGGGAAGAGGGTTGTTCCAAAGGTCTTTTTCAGGCAATTTATAGATAGGGGGAAGAAGAGCTCCTCTCTCTCTCCTTCTCTGGCTGTAATAAATCTTCCCCAGCCTCAGCCATTGTCACCTGCTTTAAGCACTTTCTTAGATTCTCCATCTGTTATGAGGGAATTCCACAAGGTTAAAGAAACCCTGAGAAAGACTCTTCTATCAGGGTGGGAAAAGAACAATCAGGGGAGAGAGAGAGAGACTGATAGAGCAAGACCAATTAAGAGATAGACCAAGATTAGATAGATAGATAGATAGATAGATAGATAGATAGATAGATAGACAGATAGGCAGAGAGATAGAGAGATAGAGGGATATATATATATATATATATATATATATATATATATATATATATATATATAGATACTCATTTATAGAGGGTGAGTGAGATGGAGAAACACAAAAAACAACAGAATCAAAGAGAAAAAAGAGGATAAAGTGGAGGGAGAGAAGAGGAGAGAGTAGAAAGGGAAATAGAAAAAATTAAGACCAATTTCAACATATAGAAAAGGCAAGTACAAGCCAAGGAGAGGCTTCTGAGTTTCTATGTTGCTTCCAAGTGGTATAAATGGGGATGACAGGAGACGATGCTGTCAGTTACTGTGCTTATGCTTTCTTCATGGAGAGAAGTCCACCATTCTGATCCTGTTGCCAGGAAGCTTCCAGTCCAAACTGCTGATGGATCACTGCATTCATAGACATAAGGACAGTGGAAGAGAAAAATTCATGACAAACCACAGCATATAATATGTCTGAAAGAGCTCAGGGTGGGGCCAAAGTTACCTTGGGGTCAAGATGATTGCAAAGAGTAGCAGGTACATGCACAGACAATGTTTCTCATTGAGAATTCAAACTGTGCCTAATCCAAGCAGGTTTTCAGGTGGGCAGTGAGGTCACTGGAGTGAGCCAACAGCTACGCACAATAAAAATATGAAAATTAGCACTGAAAACCAATTCCCATGTTCCTCCAGGCTCCAGTCCACCCAGTCAGTCTGAGTGACTGACTCTCTTACACTCAGTCACTGGCCTTTCTTTTCTCATAGAGAACATTGAAGCTATCAGGTGGAACACTATCTCTATCACCCCCTATTCACATCTACATCTTTCTTTCCTTTGAAGTATTTTCTTCTTTTTTTAATTTATTTTTTATTGTTGACTATATTATAGATGTCCCCCAATTTCTTCCTTTACCCCTTCCATCTAGCCCCCACCCCACCCTAAGGCTTCACCACATTATTGTCTGTGTCCATGTGTTATGTATATATGCACATAAGTTCTTTGGTTTATCTCTTCCTGCTCCTCCCTCCCTGAGATCTGTCAGTTGGTTCTATGCATTCATGTCTCTGGACCTACTTTGTTCATCAGTTTATTTTATTCATTAGATTCCACATATAAGTGAGATTATGTGATATTTGTTGTTCTCTGACTTATTTTGCTTAGCATAACAATCTCCAGATTCATTCATGCTGTAGCAAAGGGTAGGCAATTCTTCATTTTTAGAGTTGCATAGTATTTCATTGTGTAAATGTACCACAGCTTTTTTATCCACTCATCTGTTGATGGGTACTTGGGCTGTTTCCAGATATTAGTTATTATAAATTGTGCTGCTATGAGCATAGGGGTGCACATATTCTTTCTGATTGGTGTTTCTGGCTTCTTAGGATATATTCCTAGAAGTGAGAACCCTGGGTCAAAGGGAAGTTCCATTTTTAATTTTTTGAGGAAACTCCATACTGTTTTCCATAATGGCTGTACCAGTTTGCATTCCCACCAGCAGTGCACAAGTGTTCCTTTTTCTCAGAATCCTCACCAGCACTTGTCATTTGTTGATTTGTTGATGATAGCCATTCTGATAGGTGTGAGATGGTATCTCATTGTCGTTTTGATTTGCATCTCTCAGATGATTAGTGACTTTGAGCATGTTTTCATGTCTCTTGGCATTCCTTATGTCCTCTTTCGAAAAGTATCTATTTAGGTCTGTTGCCCATTTTTTTAATTGGGTTATTTATATTCCTTTTGTTAAGTTGTTTGAGTATCCTATAAATGCTGGAGATTAAACCCTTATTGGTGATAACATTGGCAAATACGTTCTCCCATGCAGTGTTGTTTTGTTGATGGTTTCTTTTGCTGTGCAGAAGCTTTTTATTTTGATGTAGTCCCATTTGTTTATTTTCTCCTTAGTTTCCATTGACCTAGGAGCTGTATTGGTAAAGCTATTGCTACGGCATATGTACTAGGGTTCCCTTTTCTCCATATTCCCACCAGCCCTTGTTTGTTGATTTATTAATAGTAGCCATTCTGGCAGGTGTGAGGTGATACTTTATTGTCATTTTAATATGCATCTCTCTGATAATGAGTGACATTGAGCATTTTTTTTCACATGTCTATTAACTATCTGTATGTCCTCGTTGGAGAAGGGTCTTGTCAGGTAATTTATTCATTTTTAATTGAATTATTATTATTCATAGTGTTGAATTGTATGAGTTCTTTATATATTTTAGAAGTTAACCCCTTATCAGCTGTATCATTGGCAAATATGTTCTCCCAGGCAGTGGCTTTCCTTTTCATTTTGATAATGGTTTATTTTGCTGTGCAGAAGCTTTTTATTTTGATGTAGTCCCATTTGTTTATTTTTCTTGCCTTAGGAGATATATCTGTGAAAATTTTGTCATGTGAGATGTCTGCGATTTTATTGCCTATGTTTTCCTCTAGGATTTTTATGGTTTCACAACTTGCATTTAAATCTTTCATCCATTTTGAGTTTATTGTCATGTATGGTGTAAGTTGGTGGTCTTATTGCAATTTTTTTAATGCACCTGTCCAAGTCCTCCAACACTATTTATTTCAGAGACTGTCTTTACTCCATTGCATGATCCTGCCTCCTTTATCAAATATTAATTGATTGTAAGGGATTGTAAGGGAGTGGGTTGATTTCTGTTCCATTGATCTATATGCCTATTCTTATGCCAGTACCAGGCTATTTTGATTACAAAGGCGTTGTAGTACAGTTTGATATCCAATATTGTGATTCATCCAACTTTGTTCTTCTTCAGGATCGCTGTGGTTATTTGGGTCTTTTTGGCTCCATAAAGATTTTTGGAATATTTGTACTAGATCTGTGAAATAAAGTGACAGAGAATTAGGGAGGTTGAATGACTACCTCCAAGTTACATGGCTTCTAAGTGGTCAAGCTGGTATTTGGCCCTTGGCCTGTGTGACTTTGTGACTCCAGATTTTGAGTTGTGATCTATTCCTGAGCATAGAGATTCTAGAGCAGATGAGAGAAGGGTTTAATAGAGAGAGTTGTCATCAATTGTCTCATTGAAAAGATCGGGGAATTGTTGCTGAGCAATCTTTAATGATTAACTTAAATCACAGACTGGAGGGGAGTGGAACAGTGACTTGAAGCCTCCACAGTGTTTGTCTAGTTAATAGATACTGTGAGGTCTTCGAGAGCAAGATTGGATATGATCCAAAGATCTCCCCATTGCCTAACATGTAGTAGGGATTCAGTTATTAAAATTTAGTGATTGAATGAATGTTTCTAATCATTTTCATCTGGCTGGCTTTGATCTCCTCTAAATGCCAGGTATCTCCATATACCAGGTTGGCACCAACCTCCCTCTAACACAGCGGTTCTCAACCTGTGGGTCGAGACCCCTTTGGGGGTCGAACAACCCTTTCACAGGGGTTGCCTAAGACCATTGGAAAACACATATATAATTACATATTGTTTTTGTGATTAATCACTATGTTTTAATTATGTTCAATTTGTAACAATGAAAATACATCCTGCATATCAGATATTTACATTATGATTCATAACAGTAGCAAAATTACAGTTATGAAGTAGCAACGAAAATAATTTTATGGTTGGGGGTCACCACAACATGAGGAACTGTAATAAAGGGTCGCGGCATTAGGAAGGTTGAGAACCACTGCTCTAACAAATATGGAATAGAGGTGAGGGCCTGACCAATCTGTATTGTTCTGTTTGATTTAAGGTCATCTGTGACTTTAACATCCAGATTTTACCACTAGCATTTCATACACTCATTTTCTGCAGTTCTGCTTCTGACAGAAAAAGTAAATGCATAGAAGAATGATCATAATAATAAGAAGTCAAGACTACACTAAAATCAACAACAAAAAAGCTACATTAATAAAAATAGCACCCAACAATTATTTATCTACGTTAGGCATTGTTAGGCATTTATATGCACTAATTCATTTAATCCTCATAACAATCCAGGGACATATATACCATTATTTTTCCCATTGTGCAGACAAAGAGGGCTGGATACACAGCTAATAAGTGATAGAACTAGGATTTTAACCATGTTCGATTCCAAAGTCTCTGTTATTAACTGTGATGATAAACTCCTTATAATCATTACTATGGGACTTGTTGATGGATTAGCTATAGGGACTGAATGAGAGGAAGGGGCAATAACAACTCCTAGGATAGGACTTGTGTAACTATGTGGTTGATGGTGTTATTCACAAAACAACAGCACAGAAGAGGAATAGTTTGGGATGTGTGAAGGGGTTATGAGTTTGACTTTTGGATAAATCAAGTTTGAGGTGTATTTGAGATATCCAATTGTATATGCCAAGAAAACAGGTGGATGTGTGGTTTGGAAATCTGAGAAGAGGTTTGGGACTCTTCACCATATAGATAAAAATAGCTAACATTTATTAGACATTCACTATGTGTCAGTGCTATCCTAAGAGATTTACATGGATTAACAACTGTACTTTAATTCTCATGGCAGCCCTGTGAAGGTGGTGCTTTGTTATCTTCATATTAAAGATGAGAAAACTGAGGTATACAGGTTAAATGACTTACCCAGGATCATATAGCTGATAAATTGCAGAGACAAAATTCAAGCAGAGGCAGATCTGAATTCAGGCAAGGCTGCTCTGCTCTGAATACAATAGATGGGCAGAATTACTGAGGGAGGGGGAGAGAGAGAGAGAGAGAGAGAGAGAGAGAGAGAGAGAGAGATTATGAATACAGGGGATAGAAAAAACATCACCTAGGAATTTCTTGACAATTACATAAGAACATTAAATAGGTACATTTAATGGCTAGATAGAAGAGAAAAGCAGCAAAGTTATGGATTTCATTGTTTATTGTTTATCTCTCCTACTAGGTGGTCAGTCCCAAGAGCATTGCTATTTGTCTATTTTGGTCACTGTTGTGCATGGCAGCTATAAAGGCGTTCCTTGTAGATGCCATGCCTTTATTTTAATGAAAAAATACATATTTAGTATATACCAAGAACTTTAAAAATACTAGCTCATTTAATACTTACCAACAACTGAATGTGGTAGATACTATTATTATTTTCATTTTATAGATGAGGAAATTAAAGCACAAAGAGAATAAGTAACTTGCTCAGAGTTATATAGCTAGTCAATGGCAGAGCTGAGACTCAAGTTCAGGCCATCTGCTTCAGAGTCTGTGCACTTAACCACTATGCAATGTTCAAGAAATATTTGTTGAATGAATGATGGGGAAGTCAACTGGGCCAAGGCTACTGAGAGATCCAATGATTTGGAGATTACGATATCTGCTGGCTATGGTGACCTGTAGATCATTGGGGGCCTTAGCAAATCTTCCTAGTCCAGCTTTAACCTAGAAGAAAGGTTGTCAGGGAAGTTATGAAAAACCTGCAGGCTAGGATTCAACCTGTGCACATTTACTGAATACCTACCATGTTCCATGAACCAATCTATGGGCTGGGAATAGAGCAAGAAAACCAAATTCCCTGTCTTCAAGGAGCACACTGTCTGGTGGGAGAGACAGACAATGAAAAAAAGAAATAATAATATCAACAGGAAATATAGAAAGAAGGGTTAGGAGAGGGCACTAATTTAGATATCTCAAATCTCACATTGATTCTGACATTACAGAATGAACAATGCTTTGAAACCTTTTGGGGGTCTGCTTTGTCTCTGGAAAGGTAGTGTACAAGAGTGGTAAGAACATAGTTCCTCAAGTCAGACAGGCATGAGTTAAAATATTGATTTTGCTACTTGCTAGCTGTGTAAACTTTGGCAAGTTACATACTTTCTCAGGGCTTCAGTTTCCTAATCTTTAAAAAGGGGATAAAAATAGTGCCTGCCTCATAGGGTTGTTGTGAAAATTAAATGAGTTAGATTAGTGCCAGGCAGACAAAAGACATGTAATAGATGCCATTTGAAACTAAAGACAGTGACAGAATTTGCAGACGCTAATGACAATTTAAAGGAAAATATCCAATGGAAAAAACATGTGTTGTGGAGTCCGACAGATTTGGGTCTAGATCCAGGCTCTGTCATTTTATAGCCATGTGGCCCTGGTCAACTCACTTATCCTCTGAGGTTCAGCTTTCTCAGTTGTAAAATGTAAATAATAATTTCCACTATGCAGGATTTTTACAAAGATTATGCAGTATATGTAAAAACTTGGTATATAGTAGGAATTGCATAAATTGGAGCTATTACCATTAATAATATTTAATATTATTAAACTAGAGGCCTGATGCACAAATTCATGCACAGGTGGGGTCCCTCGGCCTGGCCGGCGATCGGGTCTGATTGGGGCCGTCTTGCCCAGTCCCAATTGGGGCTGATTGGGGGCCGGCCAACTGGCCAGCCGGGGGAAGGGACCGCGGGAGGTTGGCCAGCTGTGGAAGGTTGGCTGTGGGAACGCACTGACCACCAGGGTCAGCTCCTGCATTGAGCATCTGCCCCTTGGTGGTCAGTGCACATCATAGCTACTGGCTGGTCATCTGGTCTTAACGGATATATATATATATATATATATATATATATATATATATATCTCAATTGCTTAATTTTTAATGAAATACAATTATTATTGTAACAGGTGGGACCTAGGGGTTTCCTGACCAGGTTTTTCATTTTTTTTTTCTTATTTTCCTGAGACACTGAGCCTGATCTCTGTTTCTTCTCTCAACTCCCTTTTAGCATCCTTGGTTTTGAAGCACATTAGATGCCCCAGACCCTTTCTTCAGCTTGGCTCATTTTAGGGCCTTTCATGACAACTCAGTGCTTTTCATGAGCCAGTCCGGCTGAGACTACAAGTACCCCAGGCCACACCAAGTATCTTTTGCCCAACCAAGCAACTAGAATAAATGAAGAAAAAATCTTCAAAAATCCCTCATTTACTTGCTACCACCTCTCTACCCACAAGGTGGAGCTCTCTCACATGTAATCCTTGCATTTTTGCTGCAGTGATTAATAAAAAACTGAGACAGTGGCAGAATACTAACCACAATTAAGCACACCCTCAAATTTGTCTGAAGATTAAACCCTCAACATTGGCCACAGCCCCTGCCTTGTACACTGGCCTCAGGATGGGCTCTATTCTCAGGACAATACAGTGTAATGGTTAAGAGCATGGGTTTTGAAGTCAACCTATTTAGGTTTTGATTCTGGCTCTAGCACTTCCTAGCTGTGTACCTTCTAACCCTCAGCGTTTTTACTAGAAAAGGGTATACCATTGGTAACTATCTCAGGAAAACTACAAAGAACAATGTTCAATGTTTATAAAGAAAAACCTGCAGGCTAGGATTCAGGTTTACTGTTCACATTCACTGAATACCTACCAAGTTCCATGAACCAGTGCCTGGCATTTGTACATACTCAATAAACGTTAGCTATTTCAGCCTTTATCCTGACCACCAACTAAATTCCCAATCAGGTCACACGCTGACCTCCAAATACCAGCTACTAACTATCTCTCAACTGCCCATATTACACTGCAAGGTCCTGGGAAGGATGGTGGGTGATGACTTTGTGAAGCTAAATTGCAACTAAGGGAGACCCAATTTCAGGTTCCCTGATGTCGTTCCCCCATGCCCACGCCATCCAGCCCTCTGTCATGTGCACACTTATGGATTCAGGTCAGTGTGCTAATTTTGGATCTCAGCTCCCCTGCTAGCCTTGGCCTTGGAGACTGGCTTAGATTACACATTCCTGAACTGGAGAGCAACCCTTCCCCAAAACAAACAGGTACATGAACACTTCACACTGCCACACACACACACACACACACACACACACACGACACACATACACATACACACATACACACATAGAGGTATCTTTCCCCAAAACCTCAGAAGCAAATTCCTGCCCACGGGGAGAGAGTAAAAGATAATTGAGCCCTGCAGGACAGCTGGGCAGCTGGCTCAGTCCCTGCCAGGCACTTTCCCTAGTAAGGGCATCCTTTGGGAGACAATATCTAATTGAAGACTCAGTCCATAGGGAGCTCCATGACTGTTTCTCTTAGCCCCGCTAGCAATGTCCCCAGAACCTTTTTGGGGGATTGTATTTAGAGACCTGTTGGCACTCAATGACCTTGTCAACCAGCAGCTGGTGCCTATCTGCTTGCCTCCCCCCAACTCTCCTTCCACCCCAATAGCTGTAGCTGTACTAACAGAGATAAGTGATTCAAATATTCCTAATCTGTGGTCTCCCCTAGTGCTGTGTGTAGCCTAGGAGTGCCCTTCAACAATGTTCATAAGCCTACATCCCCAACCTCTGCCATGCCATTTCAGTTGTTTTCCCAAAGGATTGGATGATTTTTAGTTTCCCAAGCTAGATGATTGTATGGGTGAGTCCTCCAGGGTCCCATCAGTTTGTGGAGATTGACGTCCCTTGGGTATGATTCCAAAACAACCATGTATTCATTTAATAAATATTTAATGAGCCCATATTATGTGATAGACACTGTTCTCAGTCTAAGAGATAGGAAGTTTTAAGGAAAAAAGAAAGGAGAAGAAGGAAAAGAAAGCACTGACTGAATTATCTAAGAACTTTAGGATTCAATGGGGCTAGAATGCCAGTATTGTGCTTACTAGATGCCAGGCACTGTTCTGAGTGCTTCACTATCTATTAACTTATTTAATCTTCAAAATCTGAAATACAGAATATGAGTCATATTATTAGTCCCATTTTATAGATGAGGAAGCTGAGGCTCAGAGAAGTTTTATGATTGTAGGGAGTTAATAACATCTGTCAAAATTCATGTCCATCTGGAGCTTTAGAATGTAAACTTATTTGGAAATAGGATCTTTGCAGATGTAATCATGTAAGGATCTTGAGATTAAATCAGCCTGGATTTAGGGTGGGTCCTAAATCCAATGACTGATGTCCTTATAGAAAAAGAAGACACACAGAAACATAGAGAAGAAAGCCATATGAAGATAGATGCAGATATTGGAGTTAGTGTCTATAAGCTAAGGTACACTAAGGATTATAAGGGTTATAGAATGGTTTCTTTCTCATTGCCTTTGAAAGAAAGCAACCCTGCCAATGCCAGTATTTTAGACTTTTTGCCTCTCGAACTGTGAGATAATAAATGTCTGTTGTTTTAAGCCATCCAGTTTGTGGTAGTTTGTTACACCAGGCCCAGAAAACAAATGCAGTGACTTACAGAGCTAAGATTTGAACCCAAAACAGCAGGCTCCTGACTATCCTCTTAACCTCAGGGCAGGGATTTGATCCTGAAGTATGGGTGGAAGATGCCAGTGTGTGTGTGTGTGTGTGTGTGTGTGTGTGTGTGTGTGTGTGTGTTCTATGTTGTCAAAAGCGGACAGGACAGCTTGTCTACCACCTCTATACCCATTTGAGGAAGGTGGGTGGGGGGCCTCCACTGGTGACCCCAGCTGAGTAAGAGCCTGGCCTCCTCTGAGCCCCAATTTTCTCACCTGAACAATTAGGAATTTGTGCTAAATGGTCTTAAAGGCCCTTTACTTGTCACATTTTATGAGCTTGTGATTTATTCATGGTATGGAGAGAGAGGTGGCAAAGTGACAGTAGAGAGAGAAAATTGTGGATGAGGGAATAAAGGATTTGCATGATATGTAATTGATTTTCAAAAGGCCTGTGGATAAAAACTGTGTTATGGAAAATTTTTCATTATCTTTCCCTGTGGTTCTCTTTTATGTCTATTTCTCTCAGGCTTCCCCTGCTCCCTCCGTCTTTTGCACATACATATGCATCCCCACACCCACGCACATGCCCAGAGATTCCTCTCCAACCTTGGAGAGTGAATTTATATTTATGAATTTCAAACTGATGCAGTGCAGAAAGAAGAGGCCAGGGTATGAGTGTCCAGCATTTCCTGGCAAGGAGAAAAGCATTGTGGGGGGTTGGGGGAGAGCTCTAGAGACTTGGGACCATTATTAAGTATGCTCATTAATGATCCCAAGAAGGAAATGACTAATAAATTGATGGAAGGAGGCTGATGGCACCAAACCATTTGGTTAATTAAAACCACAGAGGTCTTGGAGTGACTCTGAAAAGCCCCTGAGGATGGAAGTAGTCGATAGGAGGCAAGTTAAGAATAAAGCCAAGAAAGACCATTCAGGAGTAATCATTGAAGGGGTGTCTCTTGCATGGGGACGTGTCTAACAGTTGGAAAAAGGCAAGCAGACAAAATACCGCATTTCCAAAAAGTCTTCCCTGATATATCTCCCCTGGGTACTAAAAGCTTCCCGATACTTGCATGTTTCTTTATAAATGGTATGATGCCTGTGTATGTTTCAGTCACCATAGTTGCTTTCTTAGCAATGTGTCTGGGCCTAAATCCAGAGCAAATGAGAGGAGCTATGGTGCCCCATGAAAGCCCCTGGATATTGGTCAGGTAAAAGGGCATCTGAGGTCTCAGTTGTCAACAGCCAAGTGGCATAGAGCCTCCCAGGCTGGAGTGTAACTTTCCCCAGATTAGTCCACAGAAGTTGTTTCCAGTGGAATGACAGGAAATGACTTTGGAAATTGGCACAGCACCAATTTAGGTTCTGGATGGCCATTTGAAGAACAATGATAGGTACATCATAGCTTGTATGCAGGGACCTGTCCTTAGGGCTTTGTCTGTCTCTCTTGGCAGAGTGGTAAAGTGCAAATACTAGAAGTCTGGAGTCAGACTAGACTTGGCATGTCACTCAACCTCTCTGGGCCTTAGTTTCTTCATTCATTAAATGGGAGTAATTATGGTGTCTACCTCATAGGGTTGTTTCTAATGTATAACATGGTCTATAATTAACAGACCTGTATTATATATTTGAAAGTTGTTAATAAAGTAGATCTTGAATGTTATCCCCACAATAATATGGTAATTATATGTGAGGATGGAGGTGTTAACTAATCTTATTGTGGTATATTTGGCAGTATATATGTGTATTAAATCATCACATGACACATTTTATGTCAATAATATAATAAAGCTGGAAAAATAGATAAAACTATAGTATCCAAGAAAAAACATGGATACTATACCATGCTTTGCATGTTGAATATAAATATCTGCCTTTGTAATTTTCACCTAGGTATTTTTCATATACTTCAAACTTGGTATAACACATTATTCCCCCAACCATATGTTCCTTATCTTGGTTAATGGCATCACTATTAACTCAATTTCTTAAAATTTAAACTTCAGAATCATCTTTACCCATCTTTTCCTTCAGCCTTCACATTCAACTGATAACCAAGGTTTGGTTTCTCTTCTCTATTCCTGTTGCCACATGTCGTCTCTACCCGAGTACATAACTTCATTTTCTGTCACCTGGACTATTGCAACAGCCTCCTAACTGGTTCCCATGCCTGTCTCTCTTTCCTGCAGCTCATTCTCCACAGTGTAGTCAGATTATCTTTCCAAAACACAAATCTCATCATCACTGTGTCCCAGCTTTATACTCCCCATTTCTTTAAAGATCAAATACACACTTCTTATTTTGTCCTATGAAGACATTCACAATTCTTTTCCTCTCCA
Source organism: Myotis lucifugus (assembly GCF_000147115.1). NCBI lineage: Eukaryota > Metazoa > Chordata > Mammalia > Chiroptera > Vespertilionidae > Myotis > Myotis lucifugus. The sequence continues at coordinate 8,124,356 of NW_005871050.1, read as the reverse complement.
GCTTTCTGTTCATTCTTCACACATTCTGCACTTGAACCTCATTGAATCCCTTTCACAAACATGCCATTCTATTTCACTTCTCCTTCCCTCACATATGCTGTTTCTTTCCCCTGCTCTTACTTGTTGAATGCCTAACTCATCCTCAAAGCCAGGGTCAATTGTGTCCTCCTTTGGGAAGTCCTTTCCAAGCATACATTTTGGTGCCCTCCTTATATTTTCAAAGTAATTATTCAGGCCCAATTTTCAGCACTTCCCTTGCTGTCTAAAGGCTGCCTATTTATTTCACTTGTCTGAGTGCTCCTCACCCTCCTGCAATAGTCAAACTAAGCTGCCATAGTTGAAGGAATATAATCAAAGCATCAGGCTGTGGCTGGTCTGTGTCCTGGACTCAGCTCTTCCTGTTTCTCTAAAACAAACCCTGTCACAGTCCCCCAAGGAACTTGAGAAACATAAAATCCAGGTGACAGGAACTGATGTTGAACAAGCTGGTGCTACTGGAAAATCTTCTCATAACAAGCCCTAATCAGCTTCCTGTCTTTAAGATAAATGACCCCCACTGATGGCTCTGCAATTACCAGCTTTTAATTGAATGTTGAGACCCCTGTTTTTGGAAAACTAGTAGCTAAAGCCCCCCCTACACAATCTCTCTCTCTCTCTCTCTCTCTCTCTCTCTCTCTCTCTCTCTCTCTCTCTCTCCTCTATATTCTCTCTGGTCTCTATTCAAATTCAATGGACAAGTGGTAAGTGTCTGCCATTTGCCAGATATTTTGCAAGGCATTTTAGAAACACGACTTCATTTAAGCGTCATAACATATCTGGTGGATATTATTACCTCCATTTGGAATATGATATGGAACATGATATGGACTTGCTCAAGATTACCCAGCTAATAAATATAACATCATTTAGTGAGTTCTTACTATGTGCCTTTCACTGTGTTAAGTACTCTGTGGACATTGTTTTATCTATACAACTCTGGAAAGTAGACATTATGACCTTCATTTTAGAGCTGGGGAATAAGCACTCAGAGAGATGACACTATCTGACCAGTATTTTATGATTAATAAGTGATAGGGCTGGGACTATTAATCCATGTCTCCCTGTCTTTAAGTCCAGTAATCTTTCTACAATACCATGAGATCTCTTTTTCCATCATCAGATCAGAGTTCTCCAAGTAGAAGGACTGTGTCTCTCATGACAAGGAGAGCCATTGTTCATAGTGCTGCTCAGTATGAGGAACAGACAAACTAGAGAATGAGAGCCAGGCTGCTCCAATCCAAACTTTAGGGCCAGGTATTGGTGGGAATATGGTCTTTGAAAGAATCAGGCTACTTTGTTGCACATGGTCCTGCCTCTTCACATCCCTGAGGTAAGCATCTTCAACTCTCAAGGTTCTGCAGAGTAGCTAATTCTCTGGGAACAAAGTGAGTTTTCAATAAGGAAACATATTCTGATCTCAAGCCCATTACTCTGAGAGACCACCTGTGCTAAGGAAAAGTGAACAGAGAACGGAGCTAAAACAGCATTCACTTGCATTTCCAGATGGCCCTCTTTTGGGAAACACATGGATGACGTAGCTGGAACATTTACTAAACATCCTTCCTAGGAGCCACTAGTTTGCTGTGTGTTCTTAGATTTTAATTTTTCATGAACCCAATGAGAGGATAGACCAGAAACCTAAGCTAAGGTACTTCTAGTTCGAACCTTCTACAGTTCACAGTCCCCAAGAAGCCAGTATTGATTGGCTGCTAACCTGCTGAATGCTGTGAATTTCCTGGACCAGCTCCCAGGTCAGTGTCAGCAGGGGTCTGTACCCCAGCAGTCAGCTTTGAACACAGCACCTCAGTTAGTACTTCATCTTCTTCCTGGCAAGTACTTCAAGTAAGTGGACTGATGGACTGGACAGGAAAATGATGATTCTGGAAGACTCAGCGAGATCCCTTACTTCCCCCACCACCATTCAGAGCTACAGCCAAATGAAATGGCTCTTGGAACAAAACTGGCTCATTCCATTAAGGATATGAGAGTTATATTAATTGGGAAGAAACTTTCAAAGGCAGAGTGGTCAGCAGACAGGGCCATGGCTAAACATTACTCTGTGGGTAGAACAAATAGGATTCTGCAGGCTTGATGATAATGGTTCAAGAGCAAAGAGGTAGCTGAGCTCAAATGGAGAATACCAGCCTGGCAAATGCAGTTAACAAGTTGGAGCTATCCTCTTCTACTCCTCATCCCTGCTACTTCTAATCCCTTCAGCCACTCCATGTCCTATTTCCAAACCCCAGCTCACTTATGTTCCTATCTGATTTTTTCTTTCTGTTTATATAATAGCACCTTTCGTTTTGAATGCTGTGGAATATTTCAAGCACCGTAAAAAGCTCTCTCATTCTCCTTTCCAGTCAATATCCCCTAAGAGGTAATCACTACTCCAGAATAATCTGGAAGTCTTGTTAAAGCACAGATGACAAGAGGTTCTGATTCAGTACATCTAGGTGGGGCCCAAGAATTTGCATTTAAAAAAAATTCTCAGTATTGCTTGTGCTTTGAGAACACTGCACTAGTCTGGCATTTAACAGCATTGATAAGTTTTGTCTGTTCTCCAATGTACTCTTTTGTGTCTGCTTTCTTTTATTTATCCTTATGTCTATAAAATTCACCCATGTTGTTGAGTGTACCAGTTCTTTTTTCTTTCCAGCTTTTTGCTGTATTGGTAGCATTTAATTTGTGAATATAGCACATTTTACTTATTTAATATTTCTGATGGATATTTGAGCTATTTCCAGTTAGAAGCTATTGTGAATAATATTACTGCTATAAAATTTTTGTGCATGTTTTTGGTGGACATATGCACTAATTACTCCATATACCTATGTATAGAATAGCTGGATCATAGGGTAGTATAATTTTTTAAAGCTAAACTAGATACTGCCAACCATTTTTCCAAAGTGATTGTACATACCCCCACCAGAAGAGCATGAGAGTTCCAGTTACTTCTTATTTTTGCCAACATTTTGTACTGATGTCCTTGTTTTAAATTTTAGCCCTTTTGGTGTGTGTGTGTGTGTGTGTGTGTGTGTGTGTGTGTGTGTTGTTGTTGTCTCACTGTGGTTTTAATTTGTATTTTGGATGGCCATTTTAGCTAGATTGCATGTGTAAAACTGGTAAGAGAGATGGAATGCCAAGAGATGGAATGACCAGCACAGGGCTCTCAAACCAGTGACAGGTGAACACTGTACAAACCAGATCAAACGGTATGATGGAATGCACAATTGAGAAAGGATAAGAAAAAGTTCAAGGGAAAAATCTAAGCTTCTTCACAATCTTTTTGACCTCACTTTCCTCCATTATACAGACAAAATAGTTCTCTTCCTGGAATGAGAGAGGGAACTTAAAGTTGACATTTGAGCTTGGGAATACTGAGACAGTACCAGTCCTTCAGATGGGGCTGAACTTGGTGTATTGGAAGTACAAAAAGAAAGCCAATATGATTAAAGTGTAGGAAAAAAGAGGAGGAAAGATATGATATTAGAGAGATTAACAGAAACCATCTTTTGAGGGTCTTGTAGGCTATAGAAAAAAGCTTGATGTCTATTCTAAGCACAATAGTAATCCAGAAAAGGGTTTTCAGCAGGTGAGTGACAGGGTAGGATTTATGTCTGAAAATATCACTCTGGATAATGTGTAAAGCAGTGGTTCTAACCCTTGGCTATACATTTGACTCACCTGGGGCGCTTTAAAATATACTGATTCCTGAGTTTTACCTCCTGAGATTCTGATTCAATTGGCCTAGACGCAGTGGTCAGCAAACTGCGGCTTGGCAAACCGCGGCTCGCGAGCCACATGCGGCTCTTTGGCCCCTTGAGTGTGGCTCTTCCACAAAATACCGACTTCTGCACATGGGCCACGAAGTTTCAATCGCACTGTACGTGCATGCCCGCACGTGGTATTTTGTGGAAGAGCCACACTCAAGGGGCCAAAGAGCCGCATGTGGCTTGTGAGCCGCCGTTTGCCGACCACGGGCCTAGAGTACAGTCTGGGTGTTGAGATCTATGGCAAAGAGAAGTTGACAGATTTGATACATATTTTTCATGTGGAATATACTGGGTTTGGAGATTGACTATGGACTATAAGGAAAGGATAAAATGAAAGATGTGGTACAGTATCTTACATGGGACTTGCAGTAGATGGTAGTGCTATTCATTAAAATGGAGAGCACTGAGAAAGGAGGAGCAGATGTGGGGGTGGGACTATGAGTTTATTTTTACACATGTTGAGATGAAGATAAATAGCTATTCAAGGAGGTAGACAGAACTTCATAATGGGTTGGATACAATGCGGGGGAAAAGGAAAAGAAGAGACATGGAAGATTTCCCCCTTCAATGTCCTATGTTTCAGCATCTTCATGACTCTTGTCTTGGTCATTTACTCTTCTGTGGTTTGGATCTCATCACTGTGCTCTGGGCACCGATAAATTTATTTCTGAATATGTGTTAGCTTACTCCGTTCCATCTTCTCATCTGGTACTTTTACCCAGCTAAAATACACATGTACCATAGACCCTCAAAGAATGCCTCTTCTGGTGGGTATTTTAAGCTTCTGTGGCTGACCGATGGAGATTGAGAGAAATTTAGCTAAAATTTTACCCCTTCAATTTCAGTAAGAAGAAGATGGCTTAATTAAGATAAAATGGGGCAAGTTCTGCCTCCCTTTGGGAGAATGTAGCTCTGAGCTAGGAGTTTTATATTTATTGTCTCATTTAATATTCCAAACCACTCTGGTTATAATTATTTATATTTTAAAGTTGAAAAATCCACTAAGGATCAGAAAGGTTAAGAAACTCATCCAGAGTCATAAAACTAGTCACATGCAAAATCTGGAAGCATGTTTCTGCCATAAGTGCTTAGATAATTTATTTATTGGTTTGTTTGTTTGTTTGTAGCTCTCTTCCAAAACCTGTCCTGCTACATGCTCATCTTCCCCAAACCACTCACTACTTTCCATAGTATTCCTGGCCATCAACTCTTTGGATTCCCTTCCTTACATCATGTGGTGTGTCTCTGGGAGCACAGATGATCCTTCATAGAGACCTTCTGAGGAGCATCAAGGGAGTAAAGAGTCCCTTGAAATAGAACTAGATAGGCTGATGGACTGGAGTGTAGTCACCATTTGTGAGCTCCATCTCTTGAGTCCTATTTTATAGTAATTGCCACCACCCTTGCCTATAAAACAGAGATCCCAAGAGCTGGAAATGCCCTTCAAGAGCAGAGTCTCATTCCAAATATAGGTAAACAGGGCAGAGAAAGGCACGTTAGTTTGCCCAAAGTCACAGAGCCAATCAGGGTAAGCCTCAGGTGTCCTGAGCCTCTATTACCTTTATCCTGTGATCCTGGTGGTTTTTCTAACAGCCCTTCAGATTCACATTTATCTTTACATCCTGGTGATATATAGAGGAGGCAAAAGGGGGTATGTTGTTGGTGGAGGTTTCCCAAGAGCATATAGCTCTGGGAAGATGTTTTCTGAAGGAAGTGGAAAGGGTTGGGGAGTGGGAAGAACAGACATAATTCTTCAGGCTGTAGCAGAGAACTCTGTCCAGAACCTCTGTAGTCACGTCCCACCCTGCCAGCCAGTCCTACAGCCCTTAGCTTGGGGCTGGATAAAGACATAGGACAAGGCTCTTTAATGAGAACATTTGGGAACCCGGGAAAGGTTAATGATCTGCAGCCTCAACCATTCGTCAGCTGCCCAGCCAGAGACAGTAAACACCGTTACTCATCTAATTAGCCAGAAAAGGTTGGGCAGGGGCTTAAGACAGGTCCTTGGGGATTACAATCTAAGTGTCCACCTGCTTCGGACTGTTGAAAGAGGCTACCAGAGTGCACAGCTCCCATTCACAGAAGCAGTTGGGAGGGGTGCTCATGTGGCTCTAGGAAAAGGCTGTGGCAAAGACATGGAAGGGTATGGACATTGATTGAGGGCCTCCTCAGTGCCAGGCATTGTGCCAGTCAGTCCTATAAATATCATCTTATTTTGTCCTCCCAAAAAACACTGCAAGGTACTTACATTTACTGAACACCTATTGTATGTTAGTCACATTACATACATTTTTCATCTTTCAATCTTCTAAAATTCTTAGGAATTATTTGGTATTTTGCCCATAACACAGGAGAGAAATAGATATTTACAAAGCATAATTGGTTTATTTTCTGATTTATTCAACAAATGTGTAGAGTATGTCCAATCTGTGCCAGGCACTGTGCTAGGAGCTGAAAATACAATGGTAAAAAGATAGGCACAACCCTAGCCAGTTTGGCTCAGTGGATAGAGCGTCAGCCTGAGGACTAAAGGGTCCAGGTTTGATTCTGGCCAAAGGCACATGCCCAGGTTGTGGGTTTGATCCCCAGTGGGAGTCATGCAGGAGGCAGTCAATCAATGATTTTCTTTCATCATTGATGTTTCTATTTCTCCCTCTCCCTTCCTCTCAGAAATCAATAAAAATATATTTAAAAAAAGACAGGCACAGACTTTGTCCTCATGGAGCACACTGTCTAATGGGCAAAACAAACATTAAACTAGTAAGCATCAAGACTAATATTGGGCCCTAACCGGTTTGGCTCAGTGGATAGAGCATCAGCCGGCAGACTGAAGGGTTCCAGGTTCGATTCCAGTCAAGGGCACATACCTCAGTTGCAGGCTCCTCCCTGGCCCTGGCCTTGGTCTTGCCTGGTCAGGGCACATGCAGAAGGCAATCAATCAATGTGTTTCTCTCACATTGATGTTTTTCTCTGTCTTTCCTTCTCTTTTCCACTCTCTCTATGAATCAAAGGAAAAATATCCTCAGGTGAGGATTAAAATAAATAAATAATTATTTTTAAAAGACTAATATTGGGCCGAAACCGGTTTGGCTCAGTGGATAGAGCGTCGGCCTGCGGACTGGAGGGTCCTGGGTTCCATTCCGGTCAGGGGCATGTGCCTGGGTTGCGGGCACATCCCCAGTGGGAGATGTGCAGGAGGCGGCTGATCGATGTTTCTCTCTCATCGATGTTTCTAACTCTCTATCTCTCTCCCTTCCTCTCTGTAAAAAATCAATAAAATATATTTTAAAAAAATAGACTAATATTGGGATCTGATGGTAGTGGAAAGCTGTAGGCAGGATGGTGAGGGGACTGAGGTGACAGGTACTTGTGAAAATCAGACTAGAATACCCTTGCTCATGGCTGGCCTACTGTAGCTTCAGAGGCCAGGTGCTGGGACAAATGATGTTCTGCTGTGGGGTGTTAAAACCTCTCCAGAAATATATATATAATATATATATATATATATATATATATATATATATATATATATTCATTATACTCTGGGAGGCTCTTCTCCTTTCGAGTTGTCATGATTTATTTCAGCTCCAAAGAGGAGGTATTGAGGTTAAGATTAGCTTTGTGATTGCTGAACAGTAAATAGGGTGAGCTAAGGCAGGGGAATAAGTATTCTCTGAGCATCTGGTGTGCTCCCACCCTTATGCCAAGTCCTGTGAGGGGGTGCCAAAGAGCAAAGAACCAGCTTTTTTTCCCCCAAAGAAGCGTTTAATCTAGGTTAAAAATTGTGACTTAATTTTAGGAAAGATTAAGGATGACAGCCAGTTGAGAGCTGAACAAGGCATTTCTGGCTGGTCAGCTCAGAAGCCTGAGTTTCTTTGAAGACTTTTTGGAAGAGAGAGAGGAAGAGAGAGAAGAAAAACAGAGAGAGTGTGCAAGTAAGAGAAAGAGGAAAAAATAACATGTGATGGAGAGAGAAAAAAGAGAAACAAAGACATACAGAGATGGCAAAGAGAGAAAGATAGAGATATAGAGGAAAGAGGACAGGGCAAGAGAGAAAGAGGAATGAAATAGAGACAAACTGTAGAGGGTGCGAGAAGACAAAAGTGAGAAGCCTGGGGCATGAAGTTGAATGGAGAAGGCTCAAATAGTGAGGTTGCCTCTCACCCACTTTAAGGCCTTAAAGACTATGGAATTAGGCTTCAAATGGTTACTGCATCCTAAAAAAGATATTTTTGCACTAATGATGGGCCCTTGATGATTAGTTTTCTCCACAGCTAAAGAGTGAGAATGTTCACATGTATGTGTATGTGCATATGTGTGTGGACTGGATAGAAATCACCACATAGGCATGAATATACAACTTTTCCATACTGTCACACTTAGAAGCCTAGCTTCTTGCAAAGTTGAACTTATAAAAGGAATCATGTTTTTCCACTAAATTACATACTCAGTCCATTTAGGAAGATCTCCACTCAGAAGTGAGTTCCTGTCATTTGAAGCATAAGCAAATGTTGCCCCAAACTGGAAATATCAGAAGACCTAGATTCATAGCAAGGCAAAATCAGGACTTAGCAATTTATTGGCTGTGTGACCTTGAACTGTTTCATCAACTTCTCTGGGTCTCAATTTTCTCCCTAATGATGAAGTGGTTGTATTTAGTCCTTGGCCATTTTCCCATTTGAGCACGTGCAAGAAACAGGTGTAGCTTGGGCCTCCAAGGAAATCTATCCTGATGACATTTAATTTGAAATTGTAAGGGGAGGGGAAGGGATCAGCAGATCAGATCAGAAGGCAGTGTGGAATGAAGCAGGGGTATAAATAAAGTAATGCCTAAAACAGTCGTCTGAGATGGAATGGGCCCCTGGAAACGCAAATCTAGTTCATGTTCTTTTGTCCCAGTTGGCTGGCTCAAAGGAGGGGCCTTCCTCCTTTCACACTCCTCTTGCCTCCTGTCTGCCTCCCATCTGTCTTCCACCTCCCTTCCACTTACATGCTTAGTAGGGCTAATATAGCCTGCCTTGCAGTAAGGAAACACCTCCATACACCATTTTTTTTCTAATGGAAAATTTAATTTTTGTGTAATGGATTATAACAATGTTGAGGACCCCATGAAATGCCAGGAAGGATTAATGGGGACTCCCAATTGAGAAACCAACATGCGTGGATGGTAGGAGGGGGAGACAGAATACAAAGACCCAATATGGGGTTGGTTCTTTAGGCCATGTGAAGGGTGCCTTGGGGAAAGTGGCCATGTCTTACTTGACTGGTCATGGACAAGAGCAATCCCCTCCTCTCTACCTACACACCCTCTGCTCAAACCAGCTCTTGTTCCTTGTGACTGAATTATTGAAAAAGCCTCTTCACAGGCTTCTTTGCCTTCAATTGCCTGCCTCTTTTCTATTTACCACCTTTCACCTTTATCTTTCTACTAGAGTCCCGGTGCACAAATTCATGCACCGGTGGGGTCCCTCAGCCTGGCCTGCTCCCTCTCACAATCCGGGACCCCTCGGAGGATGTCGGACTGCGACGATCAGGTCGAAACTGGCAGTTCGACATCCCCCAAGGGATATAGTAATGGGGCCGAGCACTGCACCATTCCTGCTCATCCTGGCCCTGCTGTGCCTGGCACCGCTGCTCAGTAGTGAGCTGCCCTGGAGGCAGGAGAGGCTCGTGCCACCGCAGCTGCGCTTGCCAGCTGTGAGCCCGGCGTCTGGCACCTGTCAGTCAGCTGAGTGGTGCTCCCCGCTGTGGGAGTGCACTGACCACCAGGGGGCAGCTCCTATATTGACCAGTCGAGCAGTCATTCTGTCGTTCAGTCGTTTGGTCACTTAGGCTTTTATATATATAGACTAGGGGCCTGGTGCACGAAGATTCGTGCATGGGGCGGGGGGTGTCCCTCAGCCTGACCTGCACCATCTCCAATATGGGAGCCCTCAGGGGAGCCCTCTCCAATCCAGGAGTTTCTGTCTGTCTTTGTAATCATATGAACGAATTGTCTGAGACCCCCCCCCCAACCCAGTTTGGTTTGTTGCTCACAGAATAATAGAGGTATTTTTTTCTTTGCTTCATTGGTGGAGATTTCCTGGAAGTTTTAGGATATCTTCCCTTTAATTTTTCCTAGACACTCTGATTTTACTTATGTCTCTCATCCTTGTTTTCCCTCCATCCCCCACTGCAACAGTAACTTGCTCCAGGCTCACTTTGCTCTAGTGCAGTGATGGCAAACCTATGACATGCATGTAAGAGGTGACACACGAACTCATTTTTTTGGTTGATTTTTCTTTGTTAAATGGCACTTAAATATGTAAAATAAATATCAAAAATATAAATCTTTGTTTTACTATGGTTGCAAATATCAAAAAATTTTTATATGTGACACGGCACCAGAGTTAAGTTAGGGTTTTTCAAAATGCTGACACGCCGAGCTCAAAAGGTTCGCCATCACTGCTCTAGTGTCTAGGAGATCCATATGCCACCAGAACTACGATTCCCAGCATTCCTTGTGCTCCCAGTGCTCTGGACTTCAGCTTCTGATCCTGGGGTTGCCATCAGAACTACTATTCCCAGAATTCCTGGTACTCGCCACACTGGAAGTGACCCAGGGAGCCACGGCCCCCCAAGACTCTGGCTCTCCTGCTCTGCTCTCCGCCCAGCGACCGAGGGAGCCACATACCCCCAAGGGAGCTACTGAGGGAGCAACCGAGGGAGCCATGTCCCCCAAAACTGCCAGCTCTCCCGCTTCTGCTCTCCACCTGGTGCCTGTGTATACAAATTAACCCACCATCTTTGTAAGGTTAATTTGCATATTCACCCTGATTGGCTGGTGAGCATAGTGAAGGGACGGTCAATTTACATGTTTCTCTTTTATTATATAAGATATCCCAACATTGATCATTTTTCTCCTTTACTTGACTGTGAACTATGGGAGAGAAGAAACTGAATTATCTTTTGTTTGTTTGTTTGTTTAGTTTATCTTTATTATTGAAAGTATTACAGATGAGTCATCTTATTAATTGATTAATTCCCTTTGCCAAGCACCATGTTTTTCATAGAAGAGGAGCTCAACAAATGTTTGGTAGATGAATAAGTGGATGAATAAATACCATGAGCCAGTCACTGTGCTTGGCATTTTAGCATGGTCCTCCCATGTCCTCCTACAGCCCATAGTTTTCATCCCTATCAAAGAATTTATCCTACAGTTTGTAATTGCCTGTTCACTAGACTGGGGATTCTGTAAGGATGGGGACCACATCTGTCAGGTTCATCTTTTCTTACATACCTTATACCAGGGGTGGGCAAACTTTTTGTGAGTGTGTGCCAAAACCAGCAAAATCTCTGACTCAAAATTCTTCTGCGTGCCAACCCTAATTTTTTGAGAACATGTTATGCCTACTTGATATCTCTTAAGGTGTACATATGTGAAGAACCTTGAAAAAATAATAAAATTCATCCGAGCGACAAAAACACAGTATATCATGATGAAAATACATTTATTTTTTAAAATATATTTTATTGATTTTTTACAGAGAGGAAGGGAGAGGGATAGAGAGTTAGAAACATCCATGAGAGAGAAACATTGATCAGCTGCCTCCTGCGCACCCCCTACTGGGGATGTGCCTGCAACCAAGGTACATGCCCTTGACTGGAATCGAACCTGGGACCCTTCGGTCCGCAGGCAGACGCTCCATTCACTGAGCCAAACCAGTCAGGGCAATACATTTATTTTTTAATGTATACATGTACACTGATAGTCCGACAGAAAACTTTATGACTCTGTTTGATATTATCAGTGGGACATTTGCTGCTGCATCACTGATGACAGATTTTAAATCAGGTTTATATTTCGTGACCTTCAGAGATATGCACGAGCTACTACTTTCATCCGTCAGGCTACTCCTATTACGAGACTTAACAAAATTCATCACTGAGAACAAAGATTCACAAGCGTATGTGGATGAAAACATGGAGAGTAACGCTGTTGCAAAGTTTTTTAAACAGAAAAAATTTTCTGGAATGGCATTCCAAGTCCTCAATAGTTCGTTTTCGACACTTCTCTCTGGTACTCCGTCTCTAATCGCTTTTTTCCCAAATGTTTTCCAAGTCAACTCTAAGGTCAATAAATTTCTGCTTCCAAATTGAGCTACTCTGAAATTCAATCAACTGCATTTCAAAGTCAGCCATGTCTATCCATGAAAACATTTGTAAGTTTAGTTCCTCCAGTTTCACGCTGTCTGGAAACCTCATGAATTTTACTGTCTCTTCCAGTTCTCTGAATTTCGCAAATCTTGAGAACTGCTCAATAGTTGATTCGATGATGTTTAAAAACAGCTTTTGAAGGCTTTGACAGTCTGTTCTGTCATCTTTTGGGAGGTCTTTGATGTGCCTCTTGAGGTTTGGGAAATATCTAAATCTCTCACTATCCACATCCCTCTTAAAGACTTCCAGTTTTTTTTCAAAAGCCTTTATGTAACCAAACATAACATCAAGTGTCTTGCCAGTTCCTTATAATTTAACATTTAATTCATTCAAATGTTCAAAAAAATTGTAAATGGAAGATTATAAGAGAGAGTTTCGCGTGCCAGCAAAAGTTACTGGCCTGCCATGTTTGGCACGCGTGCCAGGGGTTACCCACCCCTGCCTTATACCTAGTACCTTGCACTGTTTTGAATGAATACATGATGAATTTTCCACTGGCAATGTATTTTTCCTCTATCTCTGACAATACATTTATTGAACACCTATTCATGTGCAAGGCGGTGTTATGGGCATTGGAAATTTAACAGTGAAAAAAACAGACAAAACTTCTGCTTTGATACAGCTTATATTCTAGTGGAGAAAATAGCCAATAAATCAATGGATATATTTATATAAGCAAATGTCATATAGTTACAAATGCTATGAAGAAAAATTAAGCAGGGCAAAAAAAGGTATAGAATGATGGAGGGGGTTCCTATTTTAGCTAGGGATTTTGAGGAGGATCTCTGAGGATGTAACATATGAACAGAGACCTGAATAAGGTGACGGATGATGCATCCCAAGCAAAGGGAACTAAGAGTGCAAAGGCCGTGATATAGAAACATCCTTGGTAAGTTTCAGGAAATGTAAGGAGACCAGTGTCTAAAGCATAGTAAACAAGGAGTTGAGAAGGAGATAGGGCTAGAGAGCTAGGCAGAGGCCAGATCATGTAGGGGTATAGAGACCATAGTAAAGAGTTAAGAGATAAATAAAATCAAGTCAACAAAATATTTTTAAGTAGACAAATGACAACAATTGATTGATGTTTTTAATAGATCTGTGAACTCTGGAGAAGAAAATCCATGGGGAAAGTGGGGAAAGAGAAAACACATAAGCCAGGTGACAAATGACTCCGGTTTGATCCAGAGTGTTAGTAGTAGAAGTGAGGAAAAAGTGAGAGTGGTTGGAAAATATATATTTTTAATGCAGAGCCAACAGTCCTGTGGATAGTTTAGATGTAGGGTATGAGAGAAAGAGAAAGCAAGGAATCAAGGATGTGTCTGAAGATTTTATCCAGTTCAAGTCCTATCCTTTCTTTAAATTTATAATTCGTTTTAATTTTTTCAATTACAGTTGACATTCAATATTATATTAGTTTCAGGTGTACAGCTTAGTGCTTAGACATTTATATAACTTACAAAGTGATCCCTCCAATAGGTCTAATAACCCCCTGACACCATACATAGTTATTAAAATATTATTATTATTTAAATGTTTTTAATGTTTTTATTGATTCTTAGAGAGAATAGAAAAAGAGAGAGATAGAAACATTGGTGATGAGAGAAACATGATCGACTGCCTCCTGCACGCCCCCTACTGGGGATTGAGCCTGCAACCCAGGCATGTGCCCTGACTGGGAATCAAACCAGCAACCTCTTGGTGCATGGGTCAGTGATCAACCACTGAGCAACTCCAGCTGGGCTATTACAATATTATTGACTACACTAGAGGCCCAGTGCACGACATTCGTGCACTGGGGGGGGGGGTCCCTCAGCCCGGCTTGCACCCTATTGCAGTCCTGGACCCCTTGGGGGATGTCCACCTGCCAACTTAGGCCCACTCTCCATGGGGCTGGCAGGCGGACATCCCCTGAGGAGTCTTTAGCACTGTCGCAGAGGTGAGAGAGGCTCCCGCCACTGCCGCTGCGCTTGCCAGTGGCTTCTGGCTGAGCGGCGCTCCCCCTGTGGGAGTGAGCTGACTACTAGGGGGCAGCTCCTGCATTGAGCGTCTGTTCTCTGGTGGTCAGTGCGCATCATAGCGACCAGTCGTTCCACCATTTGGTCAATTAGCCTTTTATTATATAGGATTTCCTATGCTGTACTTACCTAGAGGTATTATGCTAAATGAAATAAGTCAACAGAGAATGACAAATACCATATGATTTCACTTGTATGAGGAATAAACAAACAAACGAACAAAACAAAAACAAACTCATAGATACAGAGAACAAACTGATGGTTGCTAGATGGGAGAAGAGTTGGGGGGCTGGAAAAAGGTGAAGGGATTAAGAAGTACAAATAGGTAGCTACAAAATAATCAAGTCCTAAACTTCATGGCTCATTTAAAAGCCACCTCCTCTAGGAAGCCTTCCTGGACACAACACCTTACCACTATTAAAAGAAGCATCTTCCTAATATACTGTGTTCATGGATTGGTAGAATCAACATCATTAAAATGTCCATACTACGCAAAGCAATCTATAGATTCAATGCACTCCCCATTAAAATACCAAAGGCATATTTCACAGACCTAGAACAAACTCCAAAAATTCATATGGAATAAAAAAGACTCTGACTAGCAGCAGCAATCCTGAGAAAGAAGAACAAAGTTGGAGAGATGACAATAACAGATATCAAGCGATATTACAAAGCCACTGTTCTCAAAACTGCGTGGTACTGGCACAAGAACAGACATAGACCAATGGAACCGAACAGAGAACCCAGAAATCAACCCAAGCCATTATGCTCAATTAATATTTGACAAAGGAGGCAAGAGAATACAATGGAGTCAAAACACTCTCTTCAATAAATGGTGTTGGGAAAATTGGACAGATGCATGGAAAAAAAATGAAACTAGACCACCAACTTACACCACACACAAAAATAAACTCAAAATGGATAAAGGACTTAAACGTAAAATGGGAAACCATAAAAATCTTAGAAGAATCCATAGGAACCAAAATATCAGACATATGTTGTAGCAATATCTTTACCGATACAGCTCATAGGACAATTAAAACTAAGAAGAAAATAAACAAATGGGACTACATCAAAATAAAAATATTCTCGGAAAGGATATATGCACCCCTATGTTTATAGTGGCAGAATTTACCATAGCTAAGATTTGGAAACAGCCTAAGTGCCCATCAGTAGATGAGTGGATTAAAAAACTGTGGTACATATACACAATGGAATACTACACTGCGGGAAAAAAGAAGGAATTCTTACCATTTGCAACAGCATGGATGGAACTGGAGAGCATTATGCTAAGCGAAATAAGCCAGTCAGAGAAAGATAAATATCACATGATCTCACTCATTTATAGAATATAATGAACAACATAAACTGATGAACAAAAACAGATCCAGAGATAGAGAAGCATCGATCAGACCGTCAGACCTCAGAGGGAAGATAGGGGAGGGTGAGGGTAAGGCGGAGAGATCAACCAAAGGACTTGTATGCATGCATATAAGCCTAACCAATGGACACAAACAACAGGGGGTGAAGGCATGAGTGGGGGTGGGGGGGATGGGGCAATAAGGACACATATGTAATACCTTAATCAATAAAGGAAAAATAATTTTAAAAATTAAAAGATTCTGTACAGCAGAAGAAACCATCAACAAAACAACAAGAGAGCCCAGTGCATGGGAGAACATATTTGCCAATGTTATCTCCGATAAGGGTTTAATCTCCAAAATTTATAGGGAACTCATACAACTTAACAAAAGGAAGATAAACAATCCAAACAAAACATGGGCAAAGGACCTAAATAGACACTTTTAGAAAGAGAACATACAGGAGGCGAAGAGACATATGAAAACATGCTCAAAGTCACTAATCATCCAAGAGATGCAAATCAAAACGACAATGAGATACATCTGTCAGAATGGTTATCATCAACAAATCGACAAACAAGTGCTGGTGAGAATGTGGAGAAAAAGTAACCCTCTTGAACTGCTGGTGGGAATGCAGACTGGTGCAGCCACTTTGGAGAACAGTATGGAGTTTCCTTAAAAAATTAAAAATGGAACTCCCATTTGACCCAGTAATTTCACTTCTAGGAATGTATCCCAAGAAATCAGAAACACCAATCAGAAAGGACATATGCACCCCTTTCTTCTTAGCAGCACAATTTACAATATCTAAGATATGGAAACAGCCTAAGTGTCCATAAGCAGATGAGTGGATTAAAAAAATGGTGCTACATCTACACAATGGAATACTATGCTGCTGTAAAAAAGAAAGAACTCTTACTATTTGCAACAGCCTGGATGGACCAGGAGAGCATTATGCTACTAGAAATAAGCCAGTTGGAGAAAGGTAAATATCACATGATCTCACTCATTTGTGTAATATAATAAGCAACATAAAGTGATGAACAAAAATAGATCCAGAGACATTGAAGCATCAAACAGACCATCTAACGTCAGAGGGAAGACAAGGAAGCGGGGGTAAGAGATCAACCAAAGGACTTGTATGCATGCATATAAGTACTATAACCCATGGACACAGACAACAGGGGGGTGAAGGCATGTGCTGGGTTGGGATGGGAATGGCCAGGGAGAGGTCAATGGGGAAGGGAAGGAGACATATGTAATACTTTAAACAAAGAATTTCAATTAAAAAAACACTATACAGGTTTCAAGTATAGAACTCAAAAAAAAAAAAAAAGAAAAGAAAGAAGCATCTTCCTCTCAACTCCCATGGAAGCTGTGTAATACTGAAATGAGCATTCTACCTCTGGCAGAGCAGAGCTCCCTGTGTATATCCTTCTTCTCCCCTTGACTTAGAGTTCCACAAGGCCTCTGTCATTGTCATCTTGTAGTCTTCACTGAACCCAACAAAATGGCTTGTGGAGAATATGTTACCAGTAAAAATATAGGTAAGTTGACTAGATTAACTACATTAAAGGTGTTTATTATTGCTTCCACTGTATGGTTGCAAACTTTCCAGGCATTATAAGGTAAGCAGAAGAATTATTTCAACATCACCAGCTTTTAATTACTATAGTTCATTTGCTGAATGCCTCTGTTTGAATTATTGACATCATGAGATTTAAAATGTGGTTCCTTGATTAAAAGGAAGCTATTTTGTTGAATTAGGGGTATGGAGGGCACTGAAGGGTGGGGTATTGAATGGATCCTGTTCTTACAGTTAAAAATCAGCTAGGGAAATTGTGAAGAGAAGTAAAAACTATCTAGAGAAGAATCAAGCTGACACTTATAAAAATGAAAGAAGTGAGAGGAGTCAGGGAGTTTGGAGCCATGAGAGTTGAAGCATATGAACCTGGGTTCAAATTTCAGCTGCTTTCCCATTTATTAATCATGGTACTCTAAGGAATTAACTTTTTAAAGTTACTGCTTATTCTTAATTGAGGTACAATTTATGCACAAAAATGTGCATCAATATTAAAGTGTACAACCTGATGAATTTTTACAGATGCACACACATGTGCAAGCATTCTTCAAATCAATATGTTCTAGGAGGCTCCCTCATGCCCCTTCACAATCAGTACCTTCTGGAGAAATAGCTACTATTATAATCACTATCAATATAGAGTGGTTTGCCTATTTTTAATATTCATGTAAATGGAATTATACATAATGCATTCTTTTGTATCTGGCTTCTTTCTGAGCAAGTTATTTAAACTCTTTAAGCCTCAGTTTCCTCATCTATATAACAGGAACACTAATGCCACTTACATCATAGGGGTGTAAAGATTTAATGACATAAAGCATTATAAAATGCTCAAGATAGTGGCTGGGACATATTGTGTACTGAATAAATATCAGTCCTTTCCTTCAAACCTAGAACTGTACTAGGCACTATCCTATCTAATAAAGAGGGAATATGCTAATTGACCCTTACATTGTCGCAAAGATGGTGGCACCCACAGCCAATAAGAAGAAAATATGCTAATTGTCTGCCACACCCTCAAAGATTGTGGCACCCACAGCCAATAAGGAGGGAATATGCCAATTGACTGCCACACCCTCAAAGATGGCTGCACCCACGGCCACAAGATGGCGGTGCCCAGTCCCCTCAGCCCCGCCAGGGTGGCAGACACGCAGCAAGGCTGGGCCTGCCCCCAGGCGGGCCTGGCCACTCCACGTGCTTGCCTCCAGAGACCCCCAGTCCTCTCAGCCCCCCAGCCACCCAGGGCTGGCCGCTGGAGGCTCAGGTAACTAGGGCCAGCCAAGGCTTGAGCTGCCGGCAGTGGCAGCAACAGAGGTGTGATGGGGTGTCACCTTCCCCTGATCACTGGGCCGCCTCCCACCCCTGAGGGCTCCCAGACTGTGAGAGGAGGCAGGCCAGGCTGAGGGACCCCCCGCCTCCAGTGCATGAATTTTCATGCACTGGGCCTCTAGTTGGTATATAAGAGAAGTAAAAAAAAGGGGGCAGTTCATATCCTTAAGGAGCTTATAATCTAGTTAGGAGACAAGGATGTAAAGTGCTTGGTCCGTAGTAAAGAACAATACAGTGGGGCCTTGACTTACGAGTTTAATCCGTTCCGTGACGGAGCTCGTAACTCAAATTACTCGTATGTCAAATCAAAAGTGAACGAGTGAGACACGTGATGCTGGGCTGATGTTGTGGCGTTCACTGTGACGTTCGCTGCGCCAACTAGAGGTGGGGTATCTGAAGCTGGCTCATAACCCGAACTTTAGCTCGAAACTCAAAGCAAAAAATCGGCTGAAAGACGGCTCGTATCTTGAAAAACTCGTTATTCGGGACACTCGTAAGTCAAGGCCACACTGTATTAATATCAGATACTATTAATATAATGAATGTAATAATATTAATTACTAACCTCACTGCTAGTTGGAGAAGAGTCAGGGAATATAGTGAAATGGTTAAAAGTATAGGTTTTGGAGTTTTAGGACTTCAGTTCACTTTCCAGTTTCTTTACTTACCAGCTCTGTGGCCTTGAGGATGTCACATAATGTCTCTAAACCTCGGTTTCTTCATCTATAGAATGGGAATAATACTATTACTTACCTCATGGGATTGCTGAGAATATTAAACACAATATATGTCAAGTGCCTGCCAGAGGGCTGGGAATATAGTATAAATTTACACTATCATATTTGCTAAGGTTTTTTCCTGTTTTGCAGTACTAGGATTCATAAAGATCCAGAAGTATCAGTTGACCAGGCTTAACGGAGTGGTTTGTAAATCCTCACCTTCTCCAGATGATCAGGTAGTAGAGCCCCCAGTGTGACTGACTGTTGAAGCTGAAAGGGCCACTTTGTTTACTCCTCTACTTTTCTCTAGTAGACACATAACACACTACCAGTGACCATTGGTCTATATATTATTTCTGTGAAACCCTAGCATGCTCTTTTTTGTTCATAAGGCTTAACTCTTAGAGACCCAGGTCCCCAACTGAGTTGCCCTTGTGGAAGGCTGTCTGGGCAGTATTCCTTAAGAGCCATGGTATGCTGGCCTCAGTCTAGCAGCGGAAGACGTAATTGTCACTGAGGAGTACAATTTTCATGGGCATTTAAAATCAACATTTGGAAATCAAACTTCTTTAAACACTGTTTAGCATCACAGTGTTTAGAGAAAACATTTTCAAAATGGTTTTATGCATTCTGCATCCCACTGTTCAAACGTTTTTTAAAAATATATTTAAAAATCAATATGCCTTGAAAATATTTTTCATACCTAAGCAAGTGTCTCAAAAGCATTTTGCAGATATGATGATTAGTGAGATGATTCAGTCCCTGAGAATATTTTTTTCTAATGTTGCTCTGATGATTGTATTTTGCAGACTTGATTTAGTCAGATTACTGTCTCAAAACCATATTTATTTTTTATCTTCAGACTCTTCCAAGAGACCAAGGAAATTTTAAAACTTAAAGCTTCAACATAAAACATTTGTCGAATAAATGAATCATCTTTTTCTTTTTTTCTTGGCTGCCAGGATACTCAGAGTTATGTTAGATAGAGGTAACTATTTCACTCTTGGTCCTGTTTTTCTCTACCTTTTCTACAAAGCAGCATTATTGAGGTATAATTTATATAAAAATGGCACATATTTAATGTGTACAATTCAATGAGTTTGGACACATGCATACACCTGTGAAGTCATCACCACAATCAAGGTAATAAATATATTCATTGCATTTAAAAGTTTTCTTGAGCCATGTCTGGTTTGGCTCAGTGGATAGAGTGTTGGGCTGTGGACTAAAGGGTCCCGGGTTTGATTCCGGTCAAAGGCACATGCCTGGGTTGCAGGCTTGATCCCCAGTAGAGGGCATGCAGGAGGCAGCTGGTCAATGATTCTCATCATTGATGTTTCTATCTCTCTCTCCTCCCTTCCTCTCTGAAATCAATAAAAATATACTTAAAAAGTAAAATAAATAAAAGGTTCCTTGTGTTCCCCCTTTTAATGGCAAGAACACTTAATATAAGTTCTAACTTCTTAATAAATATTTCAATGCCTATTTGTAAAACTCTTAGAAGAAAACATAGGGGGAAAGTTTCTTGACATTGGTCCTAATAATGATTTCTTGGATATGACACCAAAACCACAGGTAACAAAAGCACAAGTAGATAAGTGAGGACTACATCAAACTAAAAAGCTTAGAAACAAAGGAAACAATCAATAGAATGAAAAGAAAACCCATAGACTGGGAGAAAATATTTGCCAACCATATATATATGATAAGGAATTAGTATCCAAAATAGGTAAGGAACTCCTACTATTTCTCTGACTTTTTATATTAACCTGCCTCATATCCATTTTTTAAAAAATATATTTTATTGATTTTTTACAGAGAGAGGAAGGGAGAGAGATAGAGAGTTAGAAACATCAATCAGCTGCCTCCTGCACACCTCCTACTGGGGATGTGCCCGCAACCCAGGTACATGCCCTTGACCGGAATCGAACCTGGGACCTTTCAGTCTGCAAGCCGACGCTCTATCCATTGAGCCAAACCCGTTTTGGCTGATATCCATTTTTAAAGTATTTAGAATTATTAATGACATATAAATCTTTCAAAATATATAAACAAGAAAAAATCTACTCAGTAGAAAATGAACAGCATGTTTGAATTGGCACTTCACAGAATAGGAAATCTGATATTTGAAAAATGTACAATTGCAGTAGTACTCAGATAAATGTGAATTTGAAAACTATGAGATATTGTTTGACACATAGTTGAATTGGCAAGATTAGAAAGTCAGATAATACTATGAGCCGGTGATGATATAGGAAATCATATATTTTCATGTACTTCGGGTAGAAATGTGAACTGATATAGCTACTCTGGAGAGTAACCTAGAGGTGCATAATGAAATTAAATATAAATAAACCCTATAACCAAGTTTATACTTCTGGAATACATCCATTAAGGGACATGTGTAAGGATATTTATGGAATCATTTTTTATGATAGTAATGAAGGCAACTAAAAACTAGGGGGTAGGGTTACAGTTAGGGTAAGAGTATGCACATGATAAGAATACCATGTACCATCAGAACTAATAATCTAGATACATGCCTTAGTCAGCTCAGGCTGCTATATACCATCGACTGGGTGGCTTAAACAACAGACATTTATTTTCTCACACTTCTGGAGGCTGGAAGTTCAAGATCAGAGTGACAGCATGGTGAGTTTCTGGTGAGGTAAGGGCTAAATTCCTGAGTTACAGATGGCTATTTTCTCACTGTCTTCATGTGGCAGAGAGAGAGGAAACAAGTTATCTGGTGTTTCTTTTTATAAGAGTACTAATCTCATCATGAGGTTACTACTGTCCTGATCTCATATAATTTTAATTACTTTCCAAAGGTCCCCATGCCCACCTGCAAAATCTTTAGGATTTAGGGCTTCAACAAATGAATTTTGGAGGGACACAGACATTTAAACCATAACAATAAACCTAAATTTATGCAAAAACACTATAAAATTTCAAGATCACACATGTATCAGTGGTGGATTAAAAGGATGTCTATTAAGTATATTAGAGTGTATGCCTATGGGGCAAAAGGGAGATGGGATTGGAGATTGGAAATAGAGAGAAAAAATAATGAAAACAAAATAGAGTACTTGTAATGAAAACTGTGTGGCATTAACCACACCAGTGAGTCAAGATTGTGAATCTTGAGGTCAAAGTTACCAGAAAAAATATTTATAAATTTAAGGGGCCTATTACTGTGTTTCAATGCTAGTTTTTATAAATATACAAGAAAATGTCCCTGGCCTTTAATATATGGACTTTTAAATTCTATAGATGAAGTAGACCTCCATGCATACCTCAGGAACATATGAATGGTGTGCAAGGAGTCAAGATGTTTTCTATGGAAATAAGGGATTGGATTCTAAAATCAAGCCTTACCTTATTTTTAGAATGAGAAGGTCTGAAGTGGGGGCATAATTTTTTTCCAAAGACACTGCAATGGTGGAAGGTTGTGCCTAGTCAAAAAAGTGATCTCTAAAGAGGATCATCTCAAAATTTAATTCAAGGGCATCCAGCCCACAAAAGATAGATGAATGATGTACAGTGTGGATGCTATTGTCTGGTTTGGGGAGTAGGAGTGGAAGTGGAAGGAAGGAGGCATCCGTGAAAAAGAGAAGCTATTTGGGGCAGGCAGAAAGCTCTTCCTAAATGGAGGAGCAGGGTGGAAAAAATAGTTGTGGATGGGAAGAGTGGGAGTAGAGGTTTTGTTGACCAGAGAGACTTGAAGATTAGAGATTGTGCTAGATTGGGGGGTTAAGGGAAGAGAAAGCTTTTCTCATGTGAACTAAGAGTCTAACATTTAAGTGACTCTCAGTCTCCCATGCCTAGGTGCCCATTAACCTGAGATGAGTCACTCTTATGACTTCACCACCCCTGGCTACACAAACTCCACTGTGCAGTGTTACTGTTCTCCATTGCATGTGAAAATAGGATGTGGTTTGAAAGTTGATGGGGATAGGGAATGCAGTCACTGTCAAGAATGGCTTGCCTAGCTTACTGATTCCATTCTGGTGAGGGACAAATAACAAGAGACTGATGACAAAATGCCCTGGGTATACCATGGAAGTTCCAGACTCATAATTGTAAGTGGGTATACCGGTTAATTGGCTTTAAGTATAAAACACTTTTTCCCCCTGCCATTGGGTTTTACTAAGAAATAAGATATGTGTTTGTTCTGGGGTACAACACGGAGCCAGGATTTATTTTATTTTAGGGAACATTATTGAGTATCCTCTGTAAGCCTAGAACTGGGTTTAAAAGATGAAAAAAAACCATGATCCACAATTTGCAAAGAATTCAGAGTCAAATAATTTTCTAGATTCTCAAAATTGAACCTACCATTGACGATATGAAGTCAACCAATCAACATGTAGTCACATCTGTGCCATCTTTTTAGGGGTTGGGCCATGAATGGTTCAGTGCAGCAGGGAGGAGAAAGAAGTTGTGCTGAGAACTTACCATGCCTGAGCTTGTGATGCATTATTTCACTAAGATTCTAGAAAGTAGGTCCTTGGAGAAACAGATTAAATTGGGAATATTTTTCCTAGAGATAAATGATGTCTTGACTGACTCTAGATGTCTTTTTGGATTTGTCTTTTTGTGGATACAGAACTGTTCCTTATCTCCAGAGGGAAAACCCTATTCCAAGAAGTAACCTTCAAAGGGATAACATTATTTAATGGATAAAATAAATAAAAAAGTATAATAATATTAATAGTTACATATTCCATTTATTGGTCACTTACTAGGTGATAGGCCCTGTGCTGAGCATTTTAAATCTGTTATCTTAATTTCAGAGATGCAATGAACTAAGTGTTTAAACCCAAAACTGGCATAAATCAATATTGGTTGCATGAAAAAACTTTGCCACTACAATTTAATCAAATTAAGATTAATCTTTTCAATAGTATTATTACTTTTCCACTAGTTAAGAGGGCATGATGCTCCTTTAAGGCATAGGGCATATTGCTACACCATCTACTTTTTTTGTGATTATAATTTTATGAACTCTTGGTCAACCTTCCCAATTTTCCAAGGAATGGCTTTCAGGATTCCTTGACAGCCCAGGTCCTGCCATCATCCTAAGTGACCTCAACAATATCCATGTAAAAGACCCATCCAACACATCCTGGCCTCACACATCCCTGATCTTTAACCTTTTACTTACTCAACCATCACCAGCCATTTGATATCTTTTGACTTCACCCCTAGGAGACTCAACTCCAATATCTCATTGTGACCAAAATCACCTAGAAATGGCTGAGTTCCCTGTTATTGGCTCTTTGATTTCTTATTTTTTAAACATTTTTATTTTAATTATATATATAATTTTATTTTATTGCTTAAAGTATTTCAAATAGTACATATGTCTCCTTTTTTTCCCCATTGACCTTCCCCCGGTCTCCCCTACCCCCAAGTATCTTGTGTCCATTAATTATGCTTATTTGCATGCATACAAGTCCTTCAGTTGATCTCTTACCTCCCCCGCAACCCTCCCCAGCCTTCCCGCTGTAGTTTAACAGTCTGTTCCATACTGCTCTGCTTCTGTATCTATTTTTGTTCATTAGTTTATAATGTTCTTTATTATCCACAAATGAGTGCGATCATGTGGCATTTTTCTTTCATTGACTGGCTTATTTCACTTAGCATAATGCTCTCCAGTTCCGTCCATGCTGTTGCAAATGGTAAGAATTCCTTCTTTTTTACAGCAGCGTAGTATTCCATTGTGTAGATGTACCACAGTTTTCTAATCCATTCATCTGCTGATGGGCATTTAGGCTGTTTCCAAATCTTAGCTATGGTAAATTGTGCCACTATGAACATAGGGGTGCATATATCCTTTCTGATTGGTGTTTCTGGTTTCTTGGGATATAGTCCTAGAAGTGGGATTACTGGGTCAAATGGTAGTTCCATTTTTAACTTTTTGAGGAAACTCCATACTGTTCTCCACAGTGGCTGTACCAGTCTGCATTCCCACCAACAGTGCAAGAGGGTTCCTTTTTCTCCGCATCCTCTCCAGCACTTGTCATTTGTTGATTTGTTGATGATAGCCATTCTGACAGGTGTGAGGTGGTATCTCATTGTTGTTTTGATTTGCATTTCTGGGATGATTAGTAGCTTTGAGGATGTTTTCATATGTCTCTTGGCTTTCTGAATGTCCTCTTTCAAAAAGTGTCTACTTAGGTCCTCTGCCCATTTTTTTTATTGGATTGTTTATCTTCCTTTTGTTAAGTTGTATGAGTTCCCTATAAATGTTGGAGATTAAACCCTTATCGGAGATAAAATTGGCAAATATTTTCTCCCATTCAGTGGGCTTTCTTGTTGTTTTGTTGTGCAGAAGCTTTGTATTTTGGTGTAGTCCCATTAGTTTATTTTTTCTTTAGTTCCCATTAGTTTCCATTATATTTTTATTGATTTCATAGAGGAAGGGAGAGGAAGAGATACAAACATCAATGATGAGAGGGAATCATTGAACAGTTGCCTCCTGCATGCTCCCCTTACTGGGGACGGGCCTGAAACCTTGGGCATGTGCCCTTGACTGGAATTGAACTTGGGACCTTTCAATCTGCAGGCCAACACTCTATCCATTGAGCCAAACTGACTAGGGCATTGGTTCTTTGATTTCACTGAGACTTCCAGTGCCTCAAACTCCTTTTCTAATCATTTTTTCCTTGTCCAGCCAAGATCTTGGGGTACATTTATTAACACTGATTGCATCTTCACCTGCCCTCCAAATATCATGTCTGCACTATTTAGTCTCAGCTCTGTGTACCTCCAAACATCTGATTTCTCCAATTCCATAATGTCCACTGTAGGAGAAAATGCAGCACCCCAAACATTGGTGCTTGTAATAGTAAGTTTTCAACCTCAACTGAGATACAGGCTGAGGTCCAATTTTTTTGCACATAGTCATCCCATTGCTTCAGTATCATAGTTAAAAAAGATTTCCCCATTGTCAAAATCAGGTAATTCTATGTGTTGGTCTATTTATGGACTCTATTCTCTTCCATTGATAATATGTCTGTCTTTATACCAGTACTACATTGTCTTGTTTATTATACCTTTACAATGAATCTTAAAACCAGATGTTTTGTTTTTTGTTCTTCATCAAGTAGTTTTGGCACTTATAAATCCTTTGAATTCTCACATAAATTTTAGAATAAACTTGTCAATATCTAGAAAGAATCCTGATTGAATTTTTGTCATGATTGTGATGATTGTATAGATCAATTTGGAGAAAAGTGATACCTTAACAAAACTAAACCTTCTGAACCATAAATATGGTATATGTCTCTATTTAGTTAGGTCTTTTAAAATTTCTCTCAGCAATATTGTGTATGTGTCTTCCACATTATTTATCAAATTTATTCCTAAGTTTTGTATATTATTTGATGCTTTTGAAAATTTAAAATTTCCCTTTGTTTGTTGGCAAGATACAATAGATTTTTATATATTGACCTGGTATCCTGCAAGCTTGCTAAAATCACTTATTACTTCTAGTATCTTTTTGTAGCTCTCATATGATTTTCTACAGAGATGATCATCTTGTCTGGGAATAAAATATCTGTTTCCAATCTGTATGCCTTTTGTTGCTTTATCATTCCTCATCATGTCCAGTATGCCTCTAGTACAATGCTGAATAGAAGTTTCCAGGGTGGATATTCTGGCTTATTCCTGATCTTAAGGGGAGGGAGAAAGTGTCTACTTTTTCAATTTCAGTATACTATTAGCTGTAGATTTTTCACAGGTGTCCATTATCAGGTTGAGGGTGTGTTTTTTTTTTATGAATAACTTGCAGAATTTTTTTAACATCAAGAAAGGGTGTAGAATTTCAATGCATTTTGCTATATGTACTGGGATAATCATATTTGCATGTATTAATATGGCCACTCGAGATTTCTTTCTTTTTTAGTTTGATAATGTTGTGAAGTATATTGATTTTAAGTGCTAGTCAAACCTTGCAATCCTTAGATAAATTCTACTTGGTCATGATGTAATATCTTTTAAATGTATTATTAGGTTTGGTTTGCTAAATTTAAGAATTTTTGTGTATATGTTTGTGAGGGTATTGGTTTAAGTTTTGATATAATGACTTTGACTGGTTGGTATCAGGGTAATGTTGGCACATAGATGGAGTTGTAAAATATTTCCTCATTTAAATTTTTCTGGAAATGTTTGTACAGAATTGGTATTTCTTTCTTCAATGTTTAGTAGAATTTACCAGAAAAGTCATCTAGGCCTAGATTTTTCTCTGTGGGAAGGTTTTTAAGTACAAATTTTAAAATATATTTAATAGATATTGAGCACTTTCAAGTTATCTGTTTTTGAGTGAGCTTTGGTAGTTTGTGTTTTTAAAATAATTGTTCATTTCATCTAAATTGTTGAAATTATTGGCTCAAAATTATTAATAATATTTTTATCCTTTATTATTTATGGCAACTGTAGTGGTGTCACCTCCTTCCTGATATTGGTAAATTGTATCTTTTTTCCCCCTCATCAGCCTGGCTAGAGGCTTATAAATTTTATTGATCTCCTCAAGACCTAACTTTGGTCACAATGATTATCTCTAATGTGTTTATATTTTTATTTCATTTATTTCTGCTATTATCTTTATGCTTTCTCCCTTCTTTTTTTTTATTGATTTTAGAGAGAGAGGAAGGGAGGAGGGAGAGAGAGAGAGAGAGAGAGAGAGAGAGAGAGAGAGAGAGAGAAAAACATTGATGTGAAAGAGATACATTGATTGGTTGCCTTCCAACCTGGGATCAAACCCACAAACCTGGTTATGTGCCCTGACTGGGAATCAAACCAGCAGACTTTCATTGTATAGGACAATGCTCCAACCAATGGAACCACTGAGCCAGGGCTAGACTTAATCTGCTTTCACTTATAGTTTCTTAAGGCAAAAGTTTAGATTATTGATGTGAGTGAGACCTTTCTTGTTTTTTAATATAGCTTTTCATGGTATAAACTTCCTTCTAAGCACTGCCTTAGCTGAAATCCACATAGTTTAATATCTTGCATGATCATCTTCATCCAGTTCAAAATATTTTCAATTTTCCTTGTGAGTTTTTTATTTGACTTATGGGTTATTTATAAATGTATTATTTTATTTTTAAATATTTGGAGATTCTTCATATAGCTTTCTGTTATTGATTTATAATTCAATTCTATTTTGATCAGATACCATATTTGTATAATTTTAATCTTTAAAAATGTATTTAGATTTGTTTTGTGGGCCAGAATATATTCTATCATGATAAATGTATATGTACTTGGAAAATTATTTATTCTGATTCTTTTTGGTAGAGTATTATATAAATGTCATTTTATTGATTGTAATCTCACTGATTTTCTGTCTATTTGTTCTATCAGTTTTTGAGAGAGGGTATTGAAATCCTCAATTGTAATTGTAAGATAACAAATAGTTTTCCCTTCAGCTTTCTGTGTTTATATTATGTATTTTTATTCTATGTTATTAGGTGCCTGATATCTAAGTTCATTATATATTTAATGAATTGACTTCTTTGACATTATGATTTGACTGTCTTTGGTTTGAAATCTACTTTGCATGTATTGATATGGTCACTCAAGATTTCTTTGTTCTGTTATTAGCATGATTAACCATTTTTCTTTCAGTAATTTTAAAGATATCTTTCTGATGTCTTCTGACTTGCATTGTTTTCAATAAGTAGTTTGCTGTCTTTTTTATATTTGTTCCTCTGTATGTAATATGTGTTTTTCCCCATTGACTTCTGTTATGATTTCTTTTTATCACTAATTCTAATCAATTAGATTATTTTGTGCTTTGGTGCATTTTTCCATGCTTTTTGACCTTGGGATTTATTGAAATTCTTAAATTTGCAGGTTCATAATTCTCATCTAATTTGTAAAATGTCCAGCCATTATTTCTTCCAATATTTTTTTGCCCTCCCTCCTCTTTTTCTGTTCTAATGAATATTCATTAGGCTGATTAAAATTGTCCTTCTGCTCACTAACACTATGCTAACTTTTTCTTCTTTTCCTGTCTTAGTTTAATTTTCAATAGTTTCTAATGTTATGTCTTCAAATCCAGTAATTCTTTCTCTTCAGCTTCTTTTCCTCTACTTACGTCCTTACACACTAATGTTCCTCCAGGGATCTTTCCTGTGCCACTTTTTCATCTCACTCTGCACACTCATACACTTCAAAGGCTTCAGTTACCATTTGTGTTCTGATCATTGCTAAAACTGTATCTTTAGTCCAGACCATTCAGTATTCCAGTATTTCTGACTGCCTATTTGACTTCTTCCCCAGCTTGACCCAAAGGAACTTAAGCTCACGCAGAACTATTTTCTCCTCCTGCATGTTTTATTATAGTAAGTAGCAACACAAAACAACTATTTTATTGGGGGCTGGGGGCGGGCTAGAAGGGGTCAATGTGGAAAATGAGGGGATATAAGTAATACTTTCAACAATAAAGATTTAATTAAAAAACAAAAAACAACTATTTATCAAAACCAGAAATATGGGTCTCATTAAAAAAACACACCATATTTTCAGATCTCAACATCTATTTGATGATTACATTTAGTCAGTTTTATCTCCTTAACATGACTCAGGTTGTTCTTTTATCTATTAAAACTGCCACTGCATTGGCTCAAGCTCCAGGTCTTTCTCATCTACACTATCTGTCTTTATAAGCCTCTTCCAATCTTTCCTGAACTCTACCTACTGCAGAATGATTTCTTATTATGCAAATGGCAACAAGATACAGACAAGATACAGTTCAAATTTCTTCATATAAGATACAAAGACTCCCACAATCCTTTGTCTACTTCACTAACAAAAGTGGGGTTTAAAAAAATATATCTTTTTATTGATTTCAGAGAGGAAGGGAGGGGGAAATAGAAACATCAATGATGAGAGAGAATCATTGATTGGCTACCTCCTCCTCCATGCCCACTACTAGGGATAGAGCCAGCAACCCAGGCAATGTGCCCTGACCGGGAATCGAGCCATGACCTCCTGGTTTATAGGTCAACGCTCAACCACTGAGCCACATGGCCGGGTTTATTTGGTCATTTTTTAACTCTAGCACATATACTCCCTTCTCTCCCATGCACTCTCATTGTACAATTTTCCACCACATGTATTTAAAGTAGAAGATTTTAAGACTAGAATTCTATAGAAGATATGGAAGTTTGTAGCAACAACATCTTATATTCCTCATGCTGTTCTGCAATGTCACTCTCCCATCAAGAAGTAGTCTATTTTTCCACTTCTGTGAATCTGCATGGGTGCTGTGAATACTCTGACCAATAAAATACAACAAAGGTGATGATGTAATAGTTCTTGAAATATGTCTTAACTGGTTTGGCAGTTTCCACGTCCTATCTCTTGAAAGCTAGCTAAAATGTGGCTACACTGACACCACCAATGCTATGTCATATGGAGAGGCCATGGAGGATGTGATGTCATGTTGAGAGAGAGGGAGAGGGAAAGGGAGAGGGAGAAGGAGAGAGAGAGAGAGAGAGAGAGAGAGAGATCCCAACGTGTCAGATTTTGTGGTATCAGACCTGTAGGTCAGTGATGGCGAACCTTTTGAACTTGGCCTGTCAGCATTTTGAAAAACCCTAACTTAACTCTGGTGCCGTGTCACATATAGAAATTTTTTGATATTTGCAACCATAGTAAAACAAAGATTTATATTTTTGATATTTATTTTATATATTTAAATGCAATTTAACAAAGAAAAATCAACCAAAAAAATGAGTTCGCGTGTCACCTCTACCACGCGTGTCATAGGTTCGCCATCACTGCTGTAGGTGAAGAAGCTATATTGAAATTGGAGTGTCCTGTTCTAGTTCTTCATCAGATTGCTTATGAATTAGAGATAAACCACCAGCCAAGGTCATCCCAAATTCCTAATTCATGAAATTGTGAATAAAATAAAACAGTTGCTTTAGGCCACTAAATTTTGGGTGTTATTTTACATAGATAACAAAGATGGAGTAGAGGGGAATATGACTAATATGTCTATCATCATGGAAGTTTTAGAGTAAAAACCTTTTCCTAAGCTCCAAAATGCCAAGAGTAGGAAGTCAACCTCGAGGCTAGAAAGAAAGATAAAGATAAATAGAGGTTCCTTTATATCTTTAGCAGGAAATAAATATATAGAGCTTGGTACCCTTTTAAGTGGTGGAGACAAACTATAAATTACTTCCAAACAGGCAGGGAAAAAAGGCTTGATTCTCAATAGTACAGATGACAAGGAGAACGGAAAGGTAGCAGTTATTTTCAAGATTTAAAGAGTATACCCTGAAGTCATGACAGGCTGGAATAATGGGTTAATCATAGAAGATAGAATTTAGCAAATATCAATTAAACATGGTGTAATTGAGTACAACATGCATTTGTATAAAAATAAATGATTAGCACAACCTGTGAGGTAATAATTCAGGTGCCAGGAATTGCTCAGAGAGGTAGTAACTTCTTAAACCACATTATTAGAAGTGGAAAATTCCATATGAAGGAGTCTGATCGTCCTTTTTTACTCAGAAAACACCTGAAAGATTTTCCTCAGTTCTGTGAGCAATTTGGAGAAAGAGAGGACTCAAAGCCCTATCACATGCAGGAACAGTTGACCTTTTAGTCCTGTCAACCTGGAGAGTTTTTGAATCTAGATTTAGATGCATTCTTGAAATTCTGAAGGTCTCACACAATTCCTCAATATCATGTCCTGGCCTGGATCCACTGTAGTTGTGTTCTTTAAATCCAACTGCATGATCCTCTAACAAGATCAGGTAAGGCAGTGTCCAGAGGAAAAATTGCTTCTGGGCTTTCTCATGGTGAGATTTGATTAAGGCGGGCATTCCTGTAAAACATCTGAGGTAGACTGGGATGGGTATTTTTGGATGGCCCTGCTATCTCACAAACAGGAAGGATTTCCAATTTCCCACTTAGAAAGAGCCAGCAGGCATGGGGTCAAGGTCAGTTGGACATGACTTCACCAGAGTTTTGCCCCTGTGTGCTTTGCTTTGTGATGTATGACTCATCATAATTAAATTTTGAGCTAGATTAACTATAATTCCTGCACTTATTAGGCAATCAGTGTTTAAAGGCCTTGTGAAAGAGGATGAGCTGTTCATTCTGATAATGCAATTAACCACCCAAAAGAGTTAATTTTTTTTTAGGGAAGAGTAATTTTTGTTGTTGTTAATCCTCACCCAAGGATATTTTTCCATTGATTTTTAGAGAAAGTGGAAAGGAGAGAGAGAGAGAGAGAGAGAGAGAGAGAGAGAGAGAGAGAGAGAGAAACATCAATGTCAGAGAGAAACATCAATTGGTTGCCTCCCACACATGCCCCAACTGGGCTGGGCATCAAGCCTACAACCGAGCTACGTGCCATTGACCAACTCGAACCCTCAACCAGTCAACTTGCTCATGCTCTACCCATTAAACCAAGCTGGCTAGGGCGGGAAGAGTAATTTTTTATACTGATGCATTTTATTTTCCAAATCCCTGCAGCAGTGGGTCACATCTTCAGTGAGAAAACCAAAGAAAAAGTGTAAATTCAGAAAATTTACAGTGTTTTAAGGTAGATTAATATGGCCTCTCCAGAGCTGACTTCTCCCTTGAAACCCACACCCAAGACCCTGTTCCCTTGGGCACATATGCGCCTCAGGATTCTCCACAGCAGTGTATGCCTGGAAACATTTATGGAAGCACTGATCTCCCTTATCCTTATTTCCTCTTATAGAAAGCAGGCATAATATCAGCATTTCTAAGTGGGGTTTTGGGGGGCAATATTTCCTTAGAAAAATCAGAGAGCACTGGTTGGGAGGGATCAGGAAATGTTTCCTGGAAGAGGTAATATTTGAGAAGATTATTGACTCAAGGCTTACATGAGAATTGTGGCAGATAGTTTGGGGTCAAGAAAATCAGTTGGAAGGTTATATTTAGTAATCAATATGAGAGATCAGCAGTAGGGATGAAGAGAAGCAGATATATTCAGCCAATATTAAAGAAATAGAAACTTAAGGAATTGCTGATTAATTGGATGTTTGGGAGACAGTGAGTAGGGAGTAAAAAAATCCCAGATGCTTACTTTATGTGACTGAGCATATGATGGCAGGTAAGGTGGTAAAGTATGTTTTGTGGGAGAAGAGTATTTCTTTTGGAATGGTGGAAGAGATTTTGAGTTGTAGTTAACTGTGGCACACCAAGGTAGAGATGTCTAATATGCAGATGGATGTGTATCTAAGACTCAAAAGATAGAAGATATAGATCGAGAGGTCATTGCCAAAGCAGTTGTATCCATGGATGTGGACCAGGGATAGGATGTTTTAATTAAACTTTGAGAAAAAGACCAAGGAGTTAATTCTGAGAAGATTAACTCTAAAGGGATGAGCCAAGGAGGAACCAGGAAGGAGACTGGGCAGAAACAGGTATCAGTGGCTTTAACTATGGTGAACTGAGGACATCTGAGGCAAAGGGCAGTGAGGACACCTTGCAAAATAAATCAGCATTCTCAGCAAGCAGAATTGATGGGAGAGGGGCTGAGAAAGACACTATAGGTTTATATTTTAGCACAAGTCACAAGTAAAGTCACAGAAGGTGAACTGTGGAAGGTATCAAGGCAAGAATTTCAGTGAACTAAATTAAGCTTTTTCTCTGAGAGCAGTTTGCCATCATTACCCATGATGACAAGGAGCCTCAGTGTGACTTCTCCTCTTCTGGAATACATGTAAGTAGTATCACCTTTTTTTTCCTTTGGCCTCTGGGAGCAGCATCTATCTTTTTCTCCTTTCTTCAAATCCTTCCTTGGACATTCACTGCTGTTGACCTCTGAGAAGGATAGAAACTAAAGCTTACCCCACAGTATTTAAAGCCTACCACAACCTGGCCAAAACATATCTTCCCATCTTATCTTTCCTTTCATATGTCTAATCCCAGCTCCATTGAAATACAATTATCCACTGATTTCCATCTAACCCATCTGGTTTCTTACCTCTGTGTCTATGTCATGCTGTTCTCTTTCTCTGGGCCTCCCTCCCCCACTCCCACACATTTACCATTTCTTCAAATTCTACTTATCTTTCATAAGTCAACCTCATACACCATGAAGTCATCCCTGATCCTGCAAATAGATCTGAGTCTTATCTCTAGATTATCAGAACATTTTGCTTTCTTATGGTATGAATCCTGCTTTGTTATATATTTGGAGTTAGCCATGTCTGCTTTCAATTTCTCCCTCTAGACCAGTGGTTCTCAACCTTCCTAATGCCGAGACCCTTTAATACAGTTCCTCATGTTGTGGTGACCCCCAATTTCATTGTTACAAATTGAACATAATTAAAGCATAGTGATTAATCACAAAACAATATGTAATTATATATGTGTTTTCCGATGTTCTTAGGCGACCCCTGTGAGAAGGTCGTTTGACCCCCAAAGGGGTCGCGACCCACAGGTTGAGAACCTCTGATCTAGACTATGGTAAATTCCTGTTCTTCATTGTGTCTTATCCTCTAGCATCAAGTATAGTTCCTGACACATACAAAGTATTGAATAAATGTTTACTAGTATAGAATGAATGAGAGAATGAAGGAACAAGTAAATGATATGTGGAAGAGCTCAGTGCTAATCTTTAGAGTACTTTCCCATTCCTGGCCCCCATATCCCACATGGGGTCTTATAAGTCATGGGTCTTGTCTTATTCCAATAAGAAAAAAGTTTTGCTATAACATCCCAAATATCTCAGTGGTCAGGTACACAGTAACTTATTTTCATTTCCCCACATTGAACTGTGAGCAAATGCCATGATATAGGGGGAAGAGTCTGTCCTGGGTTCAAATTCTGATAAAAATTATTACCCATTCTCTGAATGTAGGACAGATTACTTGCTCTCTCTGAGCTTTGTAGAGGAGTGTCTATTCCTGCCCTGCCTCCCTCCCAGTGCTGCTGTGAGGCCCAGAAAGATATGGAATATACAAGGTCTTCCTTCTTCCTTCATTCCTACCTACCTTCCTTCCTTTTTTTCTTTATTTTATTTTTCTTTTTGCAAAAATAGACTGTGGACTCAAGTGAGACATTGTCATGAACAAGGCAATTAATCTGGCTGGAATAAAGAGATCCAGATCTTGTCCTGGTTGGACCAGGCTGTTTTTTAAATCACTATACTGGCTGAAATAGCACCCTAGAACATGACTTTGAGTTATGTAATGACAGAACAATCGAAAGGGGGATGAGCGCAGATATGGTGGAGAGTCCAAGGTAGTTAGAGTGGCTAGTAACAAGCAGAAAACCGACACTGCCTGGAGTTGGTAATGAGATCATAGAGGCAATATTGCAGGGAAATGGAAGAGAAAATTGAACCAAAGTGTGAATTTTCAAGCAGTGTGTGTGTGTGTGTGTGTGTGTGTGTGTGTGTGTGTCTGAGGGGAGATCAGTGGTTATTAATAGCAATAATTATCTTTTGTTCTTGTTAATCCTCACCCGAGGATATTTTTCCATTGATTTTTAGAGAAAGTGGAAGAGACAGAGATAGAAACACATTGATGTGAGAGAGACACATTGAGTGGTTGCCTCCCACATGCTCTCCAACAGGGGCCTGGGTTGGGGCTAGAAACTGAAGCATGTGACCTTGACCGGAATCAAACCTGGGACCCTTCACTCCTTAGGTCGACACTCTATCCATTGAGAACACTGGCTAGGGCAATAGCAATAATTCTTGTCAGTTACATATTAGCCCTTGACAACTTGCAAAGCATTCTCACCACCATCATCTCTGAAATCAGAAATGAGTATTTCTACTTCCTAAGATAATCACAACTATAGTAGCACCTCTTTCTTAAACTTTCTTATCCTCTCCTCACTTCATCTTTTCTTTCAGCCAATATTTTCCTTCAACCCGAGGAAGGTTGTAGAAAATGAGACTTGGAGAATTGAAGCAACTTGTACAAGGGGCAGAGCTGGAACTTGAACTTTATATCCTATTTTCTTTCATATTTACCTTTTTTTCTTATGCATAAAAGCAACAATGCTCATTGCAGAATATTTGAGGAGAGGGGAGACCCAGACAAATATGAGGAAAACATAATCACTGAAAATTCAACCTCTCAAAGATAACCGTCAATATTGATTTAATCCATATTTCCTTCCAGCCTTTTTTTCTATACAATTTGACACACTTGAGATTATGCTGAATCTAAAATTGTGTATTCCAGTATACTTTGTACTGCATCATGATCTGTGTAGTTCTCTTCTCTACTATTAACCCCTGTGCATATTCTCTTTCAAACCCCTGTAAACTTCAAACCCCCCATTTTTCTAATAGGGTTTGTAGCAATGCTGCATCACACTCTTACAGCAAAAGTGAAGATCCTTTGTGATTCTAAAGGTAAAAGTATTTTGAAAATCTCAGCATGTGATATGTGGAGAGGGTTTCAAGTGCAGGGCTTTGGATTAAACCAGTGATAGGCTACTCTCACCCCTTTTTTAGTAAGCTCCCTGTCCACTCACTGGAGATAAACCTTTCCAAGAGCCTCCCTGCCAACCACTATTTTGGCTGTTCTCTCTACCTCATATCCTTTCTCCTTAAGTTCTCTCTCTCCTGTCACCAATCCACCCTCAAGTGACCCTAAAGCAATAACCTTCAAGGGTGAATTGCATTTGATAATATTAAATATAACTTCAGAACATGAACAGGTTATCTTGTACTTTTTCAAGCTCACAGTAAAAAAACAAAAACCTCTTATTCTCTCATATTTGTTCTTTCCCTTTTGAGTTAATTATTGGTCTTCAGATGTTTGACTGTTTTTAATATTTCTATAGATGGCAGAATCTGAAAAGGAGAGATCTTAGTGGAAAGAGTTCAAATCTATATAAAATAAACTCCCAGAAATATTCACCTATTGTAAGCTTATACTGAGGGACATGAGGTTGTATGATGGCCACCGTTGGCTTAATCCCCTGGGAATTTATATCACTCAGAATCTTATATTAATGCTTCATTGAGCTGTGAATGTCTGGTATTGGAATGAATAAGATACAGATAATTAGGTAGTCCAAAGAGGGAAAAAGAGAGACTCTATCTTCCTCGGGTACCCATGCTTTTGTTCTATTTAAATCAGTGGTTATATAGCTACTCATATTTACTTTCCACATCAAAGATTAATCCCATAGTACATAGCAGTATTTCTCAATGTATATGGTCCATGAACTGCCTATATCAGAAGTACTTTAGTTGAGGCCTGGGAATCTGCATTGTAAAAGGATACCAGGTAATACAGATGTACACTAAAATTTGATCCCCAATGCTGCAGGCCCTGGATGTCATGGTTAAGGAAATTTTGGGTTCAGTGCTTACTGTTTCCCCTTCTTGGGAGAGTCATAATGCTCATTGAAAGTTCTGAGAAGTCCTTCTATAAATATCTTATGTTCACTGAGATTAAATGAATTATGACACAGTTACAACCAACCCTTATGCTATATTTTTTAAGTGAGGTAGTCCTCAAAATACTGAGAGGCAGCATGGTGTAGAATAGATGTTAAGAGCACAGGCTCTGGACCTAGAGAGGCCTGAACTCAAATCCAACTTATGTCATTTAATTACTATGTGATCTTGAGAAAGATCTCTGAACCTATTTTCTTTTCTCTACAATGGAGTAGTAATAATAATACCCATATCATGTGGTTATTGTGAGTTTTAAATGAACTAAAACATGAAATGCTTTTTAGAATTTACTTGGCACAAGGAAAATGCTCAATAATTATTAGCTCTGATGATCACTGACATGGGAAAATGCCCATGACATATTGTTAAATAGAAAGCAAAGCCAAAAACAATATGTATATCATGCTTTAATTTGTGTTAATAAGCTATATATAATAAACAATTTCATGGAAAAACAAGTGTGGAAGGATACTATTCTGTTAGCAATAATTGTCTTTGGGGTTAGAGGTCAGGAGGGAGTCAGATTGCCAGTTTTTACTTTATATACTTCGGTAAGTTATTTTTTTAAAGAAAACTCACATTTGGGAGATAAAAAGAATCTTGCCCAGAACTGAACTCCAGTATGGTCTGGATAATACGCAATAAGGAATACTCAAGTGGGAGCATGGTTGTCTCTTATTTCTAAAAGAGGCACACTCTTACTCAATTTAGCTTCTTTTTTTTTAACCAGCCTCACCATTCTACTGACTCATTGAGCTATCTGCTTGTTGACCCCCTTGACTTTCTGCACCCTGATGGTTGCTCTGTATATAAATCTGTCTTTGTTCATGTGAATTTTAGATTCTTGAAATGTAGCTGGACACTACATTTCACAGATATCAGCTGATAATCCAGGTTACTGATATTGTTTTGAATCCTGATTCTCTCATCCAGTCTGTCAGCTGGACCCTCTAGCTTCCCAGCATCCTCACTCTCAGAGAAAATGTCATCTTGATCTTTGTGTGAATTGTGGATAAGAATGATGACTTGACTAGGACTGATGGAGAGATCAGTTACTTGTTAATAAAGACCCTGATTTACATATCAGCAATCTCCTGAAAGCTCTGGAGTCTTACCTGCAGCCTGTATTTTTTCACTTAATCTACAAAAGGCTCATGAGAGCCTAAGTCAAAAGCCTTGTTAAAATCCAGATGCATCCTGTCTACAACATTCTCCTGATCCACAAGCCTTGTAACCTTATCAAAAGAGTAAATTAAGTTAGTTCTGCCATGACTTGTTTTCCTAAAGGCCCTACTTAGTGTTATTACTAAAAGAGATTTGATTTGAGCCCAATTGTGGTTTCAATTTAGACATATTTACTGTATTTCCCTACCTGCTCAGTGTCCTCCCTGTCCCCTCAAGGCCTTCCTGGTGGCTGGAGGTAATTGGATATATAAATTCATGCAAAAATACTAATGGAAAACAAGGGCTTATCTGTACTGTTTGCAATGTAGTAGCAAGTAAGAATTATCCCAAAAGTAAAAATGTTGACACGTACATGTGAATTTTGGATTCCTAGTGCTTGAAATTGTATCGTTATAAATGGAAGGCATATTTTGGGTGAAGGATCATTTTTATGTTCTTCATACTACAACAAGAAGATCATCATTCTACCTGTGGCCTGAGTTTAGTAATGGAGGACTGTATTAGTTTCCTATGGCTGCTGTAACAAATTACCACAAGTGTGGTTCAACACAGTAGGAATATATTATCTCACAATCAAAATCTTGGCAGGGCCAAACTCCCTCCAGAGGCTCTAGGGGAGAATTTGTTCTTTGCTTCTTCCAGCTTATGGTGGCTGCTGGCATTCCTTGGTTTGTGGCCACATCACTCCAATACCTGCATCCCGGTCATATTGTCTTTTCCTTTCCTTCTGTATATAATCTGCCTCTGACTCACTCTTATAGGAACACTTGTTGTATTTAGAATGCAATGTATAATCCAAAACAGTCTCTCCATCTCAAGATCCTTAATCATATCTACTAAGTCTCATTTAAAGTAATATTCACAGATGCTTGGAATTAGAATATAGATATTAGGGGTAGGGGAGTATTCAGCCTGCCATAAAGTCTAATACCAAGTGACTAGTGCTTTTTCTTGTCATACTTTACTCAACCCCTCAATTTATCTAAGTGTGAAGCAGACAACTGGAATAGAGAAAAGCAAAGTATTGCAGAAGATGTCACTAGCTTTCTTTCCCTCTTTTGGTCCATGGTGGTATGTCCAATTGTGTATCTGTTCATGTACCTGCTCATGTTCTGACCATACACACTCTGCTTGGAAAGGATGCAGTAGAATCCACTCCTGAAATTCATCTTTACCAGTTTCACTCATTTGTGTGGCTGTCGACCTCCACAGCATAATCGCTGACGTAGGTTGAAACTTTAACGGGGGGAGGGGGTGAGATTGATTGGCTCACCAATAACATTTGTCTCTTGGGCTGGCAGTGAGCATAGAGGAGCCATTTATGCAATCTAATTATTACGTCAATTGGGGGATGGAGTAATGTTTCCCAGATGCTATTTGGCACCTGGAGAGCTGCAAATCAGCACTACAATATAAGAAACATTAATATAAACCATTGATTGGATTCATTGATTCTACCCTCTTCCCCTCCCCTCTTTGGCTTCTTGTTTTGGTTTGGAGTAAAATGCAAAAGCTTTGCTTTAACTCTTCTAGCTGCCATGTTCAGACAGGGGACTGGATTGATTAGATGTCTTTTACAATTAAATGTACTTAAAGAATGATGTGCATTTCTGAATTGCTGTCCCTTTTCCTGACCTGTGTAATTCAAAATATTAGTGGCCAGTGGGAGTGAGATACAGGCTCTAAAGCAGTGGTTCTCAACCTTCTGGCCCTTTAAATACAGTTCCTCATGTTGTGACCCAACCATAAAATTATTTTCGTTGCTACTTCATAACTGTAATGTTGCTACTGTTATGAATCGTAATGTAAATATCTGATATGCAGGATGGTCTTAGGCGACCCCTGTGAAAGGGTCGTTCGACCGCCATAGGGGTCACGACCCACAGTTTGAGAACTGCTGCTCTAAAGTAGCCTGAAATAGGCTGGGGATAGAGGGGCAGCGGAGGAAGAGTAATGGGCAAAGATGCTTTTGTGAAATCTGCATCCAGGGCCTGTGGAATATGTATTCAGAACTTTTCACCAAACCCTTTGTGCTCATTGCTATATGAGTTCCTTGGTATTAAAGCATTATAAGCCCCAAGGAGGACTTTATTATTTAATCATTCTTTTTATTAATAACTATGGTTTGGGATTAGCCTTAACAGCATGCAGGACCCTACAGCCTAAGGAAAGAGGATGTTAGGATATTGGGGATGTTTATTATATCCCATTTCCTTCTCATTCTCCTTTCCCAAATACTTATCCCTTGCATAGGCAGATCCCTGAAATTTCTTTAGCAATTGACAAAGCCTTTCATTCCACAATTGGAGAAAAAAATAGGCTTAAAATTTTAGCTAAGCCCAGGAGAAGGCACATTTATATTTAAACTTATACTAAATAGTAAATGACTGCTACTACAGACTCCTTGATGATTTCTCAGATTTGAAAAGGACTTCACAGCCCCTAACCCCAACTCCTTATTTTAAGGAGGATGAAATTGAGAATTGACTTGCCCAAGGTCTTACAGCAATTTTGGAGCAGAATCTTTTCTGGAAGAAAGGTTTAATAAGGGAGTACCTTAAGAGTATTGAACACAGACATTTCTGATTGATCTTACCAGAGGCCAGTTTTGGAGCATTCCAAAGCCAACTAAAACATCAGGTCAATCCCTAAAGAACATAAAGTAGTCAATCACCAATGATTAAAACAAACTCTTCCCTTGTCCCTGCCCTGGTGGTACTCATCAAAGCCCATATATCTTATTCCTGTTTGTCCCTTTAGCATCTAGCAGAGTGCTTGCCACATAAAAGGCACTCAGCAAATGTTTGATGAATGACTAAATGACTCCAGAAATAGGGAAGGCCTTACACTGAACTCTCTATACGCTCTCACTCTGCCTCCTGTGTATACATTGCTTAAATGGCTGCCTAGGTTTGGGGCTTTGTCCTTGACTGGCACTAATAATAGTGTCAGTGGTCAGAAAAGTGAAAGCTACCCAGTCTATTCAGGCTTGAACCCACAGTCTTAGTCTTCCTTGAAGCATATAAGGAACTCATCGGACTATAGTCTGAAATATAAGAAACAAAGATCATGAGATCTACGTGTCCATAGTCCAGAGCCACCAAATCTATCTCTAGGCATTGTGAGCATTCTAAGGCAAGAAATATAACTTCCAGTTGAGAGCCAGCACACCTTTCCCAACAAACATCTTTCATTATCTTAGAAGAAACTCTTTCCTGGCTTTGGCTTGGGCTACAGGAAAAGAATAGAGAGGTCACCATAGGGTCTTGGAAAAGCCACTTGGATACTCGTGGCTTGTGGGAAAGAAGTAATAAGAGTTTATCCTAACAGGATCTGCCCTTAGCTTCAATCCTATAGTGCCTACTCCCACCAGTTCTACCTGCTGTTCTTTCCCTTTGCTGGTTCACCTGCACTCACCTGCAGGGGCTGGGCTTGAGAATGGCTCCTGGCCCCCCCGTATGCCTACCTCTCATCAGGCTGCCTTGATTAGGTCCCACTGCTAATGCCTTCTGTGCTTCATAGAAAAAAATTTCAGTCAGGGATGACAATAGGGAGATAGGGAAGCCCTTGGGCAAAGCTACCCATCAGCCTCAGAGGAAAACAGGATCCAGCAGCCAAATACACTCCTGTTGGCTGATGGCTCAGCATTGGTTGAGAGTCCAGAGAGCCTTTAGTTGGCCTGAACCAATGAAAAGGAGCCAAATATGCAGTCTCTCTATCCATTAAAGAGATATTTCCACCTATGATTGGCCCCAGGGTACTTCATCTCAGGGTTCTCCCATTGGCTTGGAACAGCATGCTGGCAGCCAGGGCACCCTGTGCTGAGCAGGCACCTACGTAGGCATGCAGTCAGGCACAGCCTGCTGCTGGGCACTCAGGGGAGATGCAGATAGAGCAGGAGGTATCAAGATCCTCCCTCTGCTTAACTGGTGACATCTTGGTGGCCCCACCCACTTTTCCATTTTGTGCTTTCCCCTTGGGCTGAGACTGCTCCCTTTCCTGGTCCCATTTCCCAAAGGACTTCGATTCCCAGGTATGGTGGTGACTGGCAACACAAGGGTAAGAAGTAGCCTTTTCTCAGGATTATTTGCATTGTCATAGATGATTCCTGAAATCTGAAAGGCTCTGATGGTCCAAAGAAATTATAGATTCATAGAATTTTTGTGCCAAAATGAAACTTTGAAATTGTTCCCATTTTACAGATGAGGAAGAAAACTGAGGTGAACTCAGAGAGGTAATAGGGTTTGGTCAAAGTCATATAGCTAGCTAGTGGCAAGTCTCCTGACCATAGACAAGGGCACTTTCTGATGCATCACAAATGAATCTAGAACTGTGGTATTTCATGTAAGGGCACCTTTCTATTGTTCTACATACCACATATTTTCTTTCCCTGAGAAACTCCTAGTCCCTCTGGGGAGCTCTTTGGACCACAGATAAGGCATGACTAACTTTCTCAATGAGTTTTCAGCTGTGTCTTCAGTGGGTGAAGAAGGAGGTTTGTGCCATAGGCATTTTTCTCATTTCTTGTGATTACCAACCCAAATTAGTGAATTGACTGTTACCAGGGTTCTGGAGTCAGGAGTCACGCAATCCGTTCTCTAAATAAGAAGTTGTCTAACTGGGGACTTTAGCCACTAGCACCCCGACAATTGAGCCATCACTGTTCAAGATACAACATAGAAGCAAGTCAATTACTAAATTGAAAAAGGGCTGAGCCTAAGCTGCGGTCTTATTAATATGAGTGCTTTATATTTTATGCATTTATCTTCTAAATCCCCTTTAGGTTAGAGACCAGGGTTTATTTGTTCACATGTAAAATGAACTTCTGGCGAGTCCCGAAATACTGGCTAAGGGTAGCACTACTCTGTATCACCAACAACAAAACCATAAAGGGATTTTGATTGCTCAGTCCAGCCTCCTCTCATTGCTTCTGTTTCTCTGATACGTCTGACTTCCTTACTTCCTTATTTTCTTTTTCCTATACTTTTAAGGGCCAGCTTAAGTCCTGTCTTCTGTGGGAGCCTTACCTCATCGGTGTTGTCCACATCAATCTCTTACTCCTTTGGATTCTTACTGTCTTTCCAATTTGTCTCAAGAAATGACATTTAATTCTTTCATTTTTTATTTTTCAGTATTGGTTTCATGTATATCAGTCTCATCTTCTCAACCAGTTGTAAGTTCCCTAAGGGCAAGGTACATATTTTAGACTTTTTAGTGTGCCCCATGATGTTTTGTGCACATTCAAATTAGACTAGAATCAACCATGTAATGACTTAGAAATGCTCACAATATATTTAAGTGTATAACTCTAAATATAAAACACTCATAACAATTTTATAAAGAGATGGAAAATAAAACTACGCAAGTGAAAAGGAAATACATTCAAATGTGCAAGGGCTAGAATGATAGGTGAGTGTAAACTTTCATATATTTACCTGCTTTTCCAAATTTTCAGCAAGGAGCATGCATTAATTTTATGAGGAAAAATAAGCATTTTACAAAGAAAATCATATAGAGACCTATATAATTTTATTAACCAATGCCACCCCAATAAATTTAATAAAAATTTAAAAAGAGAAGAAAATAATAGATTCATGGGTGATGAAAAATAGAGCAGAAAGAGATCTTAGAGATCATGTAAGTCCTATTTCTTGTTTTAAGTTTGAAAGCCTGGGGCATTGCTATAGGAGATAGCAAGCTAGTAACTCCACCTCCACTTTCTGGAAGCAAACAGCTCAATATCCTGGAGCTCTGAGTCTGAGCCTTTTAACCTCTCCTCAAATACAGCTTCCCCTTTGGGTTTGCCCTCTAGGCATTGTGAT
The DNA here is from genome assembly GCF_000147115.1 of Myotis lucifugus. NCBI lineage: Eukaryota > Metazoa > Chordata > Mammalia > Chiroptera > Vespertilionidae > Myotis > Myotis lucifugus. Next base: position 8,079,902 of record NW_005871050.1, on the reverse strand, counting down.
TTTTCTCAGGTTTAATCTTCCCATGATTCCTTGGTGTGTCCTGGGTAGGGGATCCTGAAAGCTTGGCTTTGACTCATGCTTTAGTCCTTTGATAGCGTCTTCTGGAACCCCCTGCTTTGCCTCTGGAGCATCCCAGAAAAACAGGATATAATACCCTTATCCCCAGGTGACTGGAAAAAACTCCTACCTTTATCCTTATCTAGTAATATAAACTCATTTTACTGAGTACTTGCTGGGGAGGATAATTTCAAACTCACTGCCACTCAATATCTTTGCAAAGCCTGGCTAAAAGCAATACTATTTAAGGAGGACCACCTGAAGATACATGCAGCCCATCCATTCCTTTCACATTGGACCCAACAAAATAGACCCGGGTACTTGTCATGCTCTTCTTTCCCTTATAGTTAAGCCTGCTTCACCCATAGTCAAGAAAAAAGTTGGCTGTTTTATGCACAGGAGTGGTCACCTGAAGCAAGGCAGGCCATTCATGATGAGGTAGCAGACTTATGTGGTGGATTTTACTAACAGTGTTCTTCTTGCCAGCAGTGGAATCTAATGTGCCCACAACTCGGAACTCTTGGGTAAAACTTTGAAGACTCTTGTTAAATACACCTTTGTCACTTATTTGAGAGGATAAACATACACAATGCATTGCATCCATCCGTGCTTCCATCTATCCACCAAGCATTGGGTTCCTACTACAGGTTATTAATTCTTATTTGTACTTCTCAAAACACAAAGCTCTGAAAAAAAAACTTTCTCACAAGTTTGATGCTAGCTCTCTTAACTTACATTAAAATATTGATAGTCTTTATTTTATTTGTCTCACTTATTATGAATATTCATGTATTTCATGACAGAAATATTAGTGTATTTGGGGAGCTATGGCACAACCTACTAGAGATATGTAACAAAGGCAAATACACAGGATTACTCTGATAAAATTCCCCAAATTATTAGTTCTGAAACATATCTGGCCCCAAGAATTTTGGATAAGGCCCTTTAGCCCTGTAACATTTGGGGACAGTGTGAGGGTGGATAACCTACTTGAGTCAGCCAGGAGCAGAGGAAGCTGCACAGTGAAGGGAATAGATATTCAAGTCTTTGGAGAAAGAGGGCTTGCTGAGGTTCAAGCAAAAGAAACCCAGTTGGGTCACTCAGTCATTGGCTCAAAGGACATGAACAAGGCTGAAAATAGAAGGCAAATAAATGACTCAGAAGAAAGATAAAATTGAAATGGAACAGGAATAGTTCAAGAATGGGAATAATGCAAAGGGGCCTAGTAGCAGCAGGGATAGTATCTTTGACTCCAGTCAAATGGCTGATGGCTGTTTAGGTACAAGTGTGGGTCAAACTGGCTTTAAAGATGGAAAGTTGTGGCAGATGGATACAGAGAGGAATGAGACACATTAGTCTCAGACAAAGATTTGTTTTTTACTTTTTTCTACATTTGTATTTTTAAAACTTTTCCTTGTTTGTGAAATATACAATACATAAAGAAAAGTGTATAAATTATAAATGTATAGCTTAGTTAACCATCACCCAGTCAAAATATAGAATATCAGCACACCTGATGCCCAACTTGTGCCCCCTTCCCTAATCACAACATCTTTCCTCCCTTATATAGTTAAAAACTATTCGGACTTCTGCATAAATCACTTCTGTGTTTTTATTTATACTTGTGCTCCTTAGCATTCCTCCCTAATCACTATAGTTTTACCAGTTAGTGGTTTCCATATAATCATTCGGTATATACTCTTTTGTATCTGGCTTCTTTCATTCAACATTTTTGTGTGTGAGATTCATCCATGTTCTTGCATGAAGTTTATTTTGTTCCTTCTTATTGCTGTATAATTTTTCCTTTTTTGAATGTGCCACAACTTATTTATCCATTCTACTGTAAATGGATATATGGACCATTTCCTGTTGGAGTTATTATGAGCAATATTACTGTGGATATTTTTGTTTGACTTTTGGTGTACATGTGCATGCATTTCTGTTAGCAGCAGAATCACTGAGTCATAGGGGCTTCCCATGTTCCACTTTGGTAGATGCTGCTAAACAGTTTTCCAAAGTGTTATGCCAATTTACACTCTTCCATTGCTCCAAATTATCATTAACACTTAGTATTGTCAGCTTTTATAATTGTGATAATTCTGGTGGGTGTGCAGTGCTATCTCATACTGGTTTCATTTGCATTTCTCTGGTGACTAATAAGGTTGAGCACTTTTCTTTTTTTTACATATTTTTATTGATTTCAGAGAGGGAGAGAGAGATAGAAACATCAATGATGATAGAGAATCATGGATCAGCTGCCTCCTGCAAGCCCCCCACTGGGGATCGAGCCCTCAACCCAGGCATGTGCCCTTGACCGGAATCAAACCCGGGACCCTTCAGTCCGCAGGCCGACGCTCTATCCATTGAGCAAAACTGGCCAGGGCAAGGTTGAGCACTTTTCAATTATGTTTATTGGCCTTTTGGATAAACTCTTTTGTACAATTCCTATTTAAATATTTTGTCCAATTTTTTCCTGCTATATTTTCCTTTACTTATTCATTTGTAGAGTTTCTTTATACATTCTTTTTAAATTGAATTTATTGGGGTGACATTGGTCAATATGAACATATAAGTTTAAGGTGTTTGTTTCTATGTTATAAGATCTGTATATTACACCATGTGACTACCATCCAAAGTCAAATCTTCTCCTGTCACCTAGATGCAAGCTCTTTGCTTTTTATATGTATTACAAATAAAGTCTCCAGCAATGCAGATTCCCATTTAATACTCTTGAGTCTCATTTTCTTCTTCTAATTTCTATTAGGCTCCCCAGACCCAAATGACCCCCATTTTCCTAAGTCTTAACAAGCTCACATATGTCCTAGGGTACACCTCCCTGATGCTGCAGGGCTATTTCCTTCACCTTTCCTTCCTTTTTCTGTCTATCACCCCCACTTATCTTCCTTGTCTCCTTCCTTCTTTTTTCTTCATTCCTTCCTTCCGTCCTTCTTTTTTTTTTTCCTTCCGTCCTTCTTTATTTCTTCTCTCCCTTCCTTCCTTCCTTCCTTCCTTCCTTCCTTCCTTCCTTCCTTCCCTTCCCTTCCCTTCCCTTCCCTTCCCTTCCCTTCCCTTCCCTTCCTTCCTTCCCTTTTTCCTTCCATTTTTGCCTGCCAAAGGGGCTGCTTATTATTTATGGGATGGATGAAAACAACCTTATTTCAGCAATTGTGCTAACACTGTCAGATTTGCCATGTGCTACTCATAGGTTGGGAAATCTTCACTCTGAAAAGCACTTGGATATCATGCAGTTCTCTCTTTAATGATGAGAAATTGAAAGTTCAGAAAAATTAAGGGACTTGCCCAAGGTCACACTGCAAGTTCATGGACAAACTAGGACTAGAACCCAGGACCCTTGCATGCATGCCCCAGAATTTTCCACTCCATTATGTTAGGAAAGACCAAGGCACACATACCTGCACACTGACAAGTGTGTGTGCGTGTGTGTGTTTATTTCTGAAAACAAGTGCTGTCTGTGTCTGTGTAACAGCATGATCAGTAGAGACTATGGCTCATGTCTGTCTGGACCTAGGTTGAAAGATCACATCACCACTGCTACTTTTCCATCTCTTGGCTGTCAAAGTCTGAAGGACAATAAATGGCTTGAGTAATGAGATGAGTTAAGATAGTGTCTCCCACGCTGAATTATGTGCCAGTTCCAGGACTACAAGATTCTGCCACAATCCATTTACACAAGAAATTAAATTGAAGATCGCAATGTAATATTCATATATTAAATCCTGGCGGACAATCAAAGTAATTAAGGCCAAATGCTCTGAATCATCCTGTGGCGTCACGAACATTCTATTGTTGGGTTTTTAGAAGGACTTATTTCTACCACCAATTATCTTGGAAATCATTAAAACTCCTTTGGAATGTGAATAATTTGAAAGCCATCACAGTACCCAATACTACTCAACTCCCTTTGCCCCCAGGAAAGTGGAATTCTGCTAGAAAGGGGTGTTAGATGGACAAGGAAAGTCTGATTTCAAGACACTAGAGTTAGAGAACCAGTCTCTGACCAACACTTTCATTGTATTTTTTAAAGGAGTGGCTAAATTCCATCTTAAATTGAAACAGTTAAACTGATGCTGGCTTCTAGGCTAGCCCCAGTCACAAACTGATCTGCTTGTTGTGTAGCTGTGGCTATTACAAATATATGCTACTTATTTTAAAACAGAGCTTTGGGAATGGGGATGGCTCCATGTAGCCCCACAGTGCTGAATAGGCCTGACATTCAGACCTTCTCCCACCCATGGGTCACCTCATCTCTCAAAGCTTCTCCAACAACCATCATCTCTTAGTCCTTGTTCTTCACAGCTTCCCTTTGCCCACACCTCTGCTACAGAATTCATCATAAAGTTCTCAAGTTATTTGTTGGTTCCTCTCCTGGAATGTATGTGCCTCAAGAGAGCAAGGTCTAAGTCTGAATCTCTCCAGTGCCCCCACATCTTACCCAGTACATACTTCAGACAAGGTGCTTGATGTACAATTGATGGATGGATGAAAAAACTAAATAAGCTAAAGAATGAATGAATAAGAGAACTTACACAACTGTATCTCTTTTAGGGAATTACAGGGTTAATGTCATGGCAGTATTAAAGAAAGGAATGAATCTTCCTTTCTCTCCAAGTAAATGCCTTAATTCTCTTCCCCCAAAACCACAATGCTCTCAAACTATCACCAACAAATGAAACCCTGTCACCAAGAATGTGCCACTAAAAATTAACAAAAAGTATTAAATTAACTTATAGTTTTTAGAGTTCTACTTAGATAACAATCGTTATTTTACCTGAAGTAATTACAAGGCATTTATGCATCTTGAATATGCATACAAAGAAAAGTCTCTGATTCATTAGTTTTGCCAGTGGGAATAATTAAAAGTGTGCCTATACAGTAAAATTCCTACCAAATTATTCTTTTTATAAATATTTATCCATAGCCTAAGTTTGTTGACTCTAAGCACCATCAATATTTCTGACTTTAGCTCAGATACTGCATCCCTGACTGTACCATAATGCTGATTTACAAATGAGATATTTGAGAGTTATTTAACTGTATCTTGTTAATGTCTCTATCCCTAGCTATAGCACTGAGCTTGGTACAGAGAAAGCTCTCACTGAAGAATGAATGAATGGATAATAAGTGAGACAGTAGCTCTAAGGGATGTTTCCCATCATCAAAGTAGAGCTTTTCAAGGACCTATATACTGAAAACAACAAAGCACTATTAAAAGACATTGGAAAAAACACACAAAGAAATTTAAAGATATTCCGTGTTTATGGGTTGGAAGAATCAACATAGTTAAAATGTCTATATTACCCAAAGCAATATACAGATTTAATTCAATTACCAGCAAAATCCAAATAGCAGTATGTAAAGAAATAGAACAAAAAAATCATCAGATTTGTATGGAACCACAAAAGACCCCGAATAGCCAAAGCAATCCTGAGAAAAAAGAATGAAACTGGAGGTATCACACTACATGACTTCAAATAATACTACAGAGCTACAATAATCAAAACAGCATGGTATTTGCAGAAAAATGACACAGTCCAATGGAACAGAATTGAGAGCCCAGAAAAAAAACCTCATTTATGTGGTCCAATATTTTTTACAAAAGAGCCAAAAACACACAAAGGAGAAAAGAAGGGCTCTTCAGTAAATGGTGCCAGGAAAATTGGAAAGCCACATACAAAAGAATACAATTAGATTATAATTTGTCCCCATGCATAAAAATCAATTCAAAATGGATTAAAGGCCTAATTATAAGACCTGAAACAATAAATTACATAGAAGAAAATAAAGGTACTAAACTTATAGACCTTAGTCTTAGAGAAGATTTTATGAGTTTGATCCTAAAGGCAAGGGAAATAAAGGCAAAAAAAAATGATGGGACTATATCAAACTAAAAAGCTTCTGCACAGCAAAAGAAACTGCCATCAAAACAAAAAAGCAACCAACCAAATGGGAAATTATATTTGCAAACAACAGCTCCAACAAGGGGTTAATATAAAAATATAAAGAACTCATAGAACTTAACACCAAACAAACAATCCAATTAAAAATGGGAAGAGAACCTGAACAGACACATCTCCTAAGAAGACATACAAATGGCCAACAGATATATGAAAAGATGCTCAACTTCACTAGATATTAGGGAAATGCAAATCAAAAGTACAATGAGGTACCACCTCATATCTGTTAAAATGGCTATTATCAACAAGACAGATAACAGTAAGTGTTGGAGAGATTGTGGGGAAAAAAACCCTCATTCACTGCTGGTAAGAATATAAACTGGTGCAGCCACTATTGAAAACAGTCTGGTAGTTCATCAAAGAATTAAGAATAGAGTTACCACAGGATTCAGCAATCCTGCTTCTGGGTATCTACCCAAAAAACTAAAAATCATGTATTCACAAAAATACATGCACCCCTATGTTCATTGCAACCTCATTCACAGTGGCCAAGGCATGAAGACAACCAAAGTGTCCTTCGATAGAGGATTGGATAAAGAAGATCTGGTACATATATACAATAGAATACTACTCAGCCATAAGATGACATACTGCCATTTGCAACAACATGGCCTTGAGAATATTATGCTAAATGAAATAAGTCAGTCAGAAAAGGCTAAGAATCATATGATTTCATTCATATGTGGAATGTAAAACTGAAACTCATAGATTCAGACAACAGCATGGTGCTACCAGAGGGAAAGGGGTTGGAGGGTAGTAAAGGTTAAAGGGGGGCAAACATATGGTGACAGAAGATGATTTGGTTTTGGTGGTGGGCACACAATGCAATATACAGATCATGTATCATAGAAATGTACACGTGAAACCTATGTGATCTTATTAACAATGTCACCCCAATAAATTTAATTTAAAAAAATAAAGGCAAGAAAAGTAGAAGTTTGTGATCAGTTGGCTACACTATCCCAGAACTTGTAAACTAACTTTATCCATCCATTCAAGTACTATGCCCCATTCAAAGGCAGTTGTCTTACCCTTCCATGTTCCCAGTACTAACCAGGAGGGGTGATACAGTTTGTGTGCAGTCTGGTCTAAGCCAGATGAACACATCAACAACCATCTGGGGCTTTCCTGGGAGGCCATATTGTGCTTACATGTTTCAAATCATCATGGGTCTACCAGTCAGTGTCAGAAACTGTGCCAAGAAGTATTGATACTGCACAAAAATCAATAAACTGGGGCCATGGCTAAATATTTATTGGGACAAACAGTGATGCCATGTTGGCTTGGAAAATTCAATCAAGGTTTGTCCAATTATTTTGGGCTTAGATTTGAATGAATTAGCTCTTAGTTATAGAATCCTAGAATGTCAACACTGGGAGGACCCTTAGAATGCATCTGGCCCTGTGTAACCCTGATTTTTTCAAACTTTTCTTTTGCAAGAAACACTTTATTAATCTGGTGAGATCTTGTGGTGCTCTTCTCATTCATGTGGTGGTGCAGGTATTAGATCTTGCTGCTTGGCTTCCCCCTCTCATCTGCATCCAACTGCAGAGGAGAACAGGAAAGTCCAATGAAGTTAAAAAGAATCATGGATGCCCAGCCAGTGTGGCTCAATGGTTGAGGGCCGGACCATCCACCAAGAAGTCACTGGTTCAATTCCTTATCAGAGAACATGCTTGGGCTGCAGACTTGATCCCCAGTGGGGGGCGTGCAGGAGGCAGCAGACAGATATTGATATTTCTCTCTCATCAATGTTTCTATCTCTCTCTCCCTTCCTCTCTCTCTAAAAAAAACCCAATAAAAACATATTCTAAAATAATAATAACAAAATAAAAGGATCATGGAATAGTGGATTGGGGGAAGGGGAGTGTAGAGTCATTATCTTGGAATAGGAGTCAAGACAGACTCCAAATCTGCGTCAGCCACAGGATCTGATATTGCACCATTTAAATTCATGCCTGAAGGGGCCTTTTAGCTATGGTCATTTAAACTGGTTAGGGACATCTGTTTCCTGGGAAGGATGACACAATAACTAGCAGACTCATTAGCAGGAGTGAGTTTATTTAAATAAAACTCATTGCTACCTAAACTGACAAACAAAGTAGATCCAGAGACATGGAAGCATGCTACAAACTGAAGAATCTCACAGGGAAGGGGGCGGGGAGGCGGGAAGAGATCAACTAGAGAATTTATATTCATATATGCATAACCCATGGACACAGATAACAGTTTGGTGAAGGCCTGGGGAGAGGGCAAGAGTGGGAAGGAGTGGTCAATGGGGAAAAAAGTGTGTGTGTGGGGGGGGACATCTGTAATACTTTCAACAACAAAGATTTAAGAAAAACCACATTGCTACCAACTGTCAAGAAGTCCAGAGGAAAAGCCTGAGGGCAGGAGACAGAGGGAAGTAAATGCTCTTTTTTAAAAAAATTCAACTCAGAGAGAGGAAAGAAGGGAGGGAGGGAGAGAGATAAATATCTATGTGAGAGGGAAACAAGGATGGGTTGCCTTCTGCATGCACCTGACTGGGATCAAACCCCCAATTTGAGTACCCTGACCAGGAATCAAGCCCACAGCACCGTTTTGGTGTATGGGACAATACTTTAACCTATTGAGCCACACTGGCCAGGGCATAAATGCCCTTTTTAGTGTACATTGTGGAGGCAAAATAAAGCGAAGAAAAGCAGAGATAAGGTGAAACTCCTCCTCTTATCTTAGCTGGAATCCACCTCTGCACCTCTCTGATTGTGCATCTGTCTTTTTCTGTGCCTCTGTGTCATCTTCCACAGCAATGTATCTAGTTCCTTGTCAGTTTCTGTGTATTCTCATCCTTGTGTTCAGGTTGGCTATGCTGATACCTGTCTGATGTGAATCTGTCCCTGCCTATGTGTCAAGTCTTTCAGACCTGTGTGCCTCTTTGCTTCAGAGTGTGTCTGTGTCTGCCTGATTTTGTACATGCATGTGTGTGCATGTGTTCTTCTATGTGTTCAGCACTCTATGTCTGTGGCTTTTATTTCAGTAGGTGGTTGTCTCTGCCTTTCTGTTTCTGTTTTCAATGCTTTACCCCACAAGAATGGCTAATGGTGGGAATGGGAGAAAGGGAGCTTTCTTAACTAGGAGGGAAACCTAGTGATTCTGACCAGGCTTAAGACCAGGCCTATAGCAACACATTGAAATCATATGTGTCTCACAGCCAAAGAGAAAAGACAAAATAGGAAGAACAAAAACAAACAAGAAGCCATTTCTGGTACTCTGAAAGGTAAAAGTAAATGAATGGGACTATATCAAACTAAAAAGCTTCTGCACAGCAAAAGAAACTGCCAACAAAACAAAAAAGCAACCAACCAAATGGGAGATGTTTCTCTAATTTCTTCATCTGCTTTTTCCCACCCAACCTCCCTTCCCCACTCCTTTTGCTTTCACTGTCTCTTTATCTCTGATTTTTCTATTTTTTATATCTTTTTATTACTTTTCTATTTTATTTCTCCCCTTTCTCTTCTTCTGTTTTTATTTGTTTTCTCTCTAGATTTATCTTTCACCATATATTTTCCTTTTTAAAAAACTTTTGTTTTTTTCCTTTATCTTTTGTTTTTCTTTTTTGCTTCTTTCTTAATCTGTTTTTATTTCTTCCTTTCCTCTTAGCTCCTCATTCTGGATTTATTTTTCCTCTTTTTCTCTTATTCCATGTGTATGTTTTTTGTGGTCCATTATTCATTTTCCTCTCCATCTTTCCCTGTCCCTTTTTTATCCCTGTCTCCATTTCTTTTTCTTTTTTTCCTGTTTCTCTTCCTGTTGCCCTTCTTTTCATCTCTCTGTCAGCCTCTTTTGGTACTTTGTCTTCCCCAAAGATGTTTCAAGCATCAAGAGTTTTCCTTTTTTAACCTGAGCTGGGCTATGGGTGGGTGGGGTTCATTGTCTGTCATCTCATTTAATGGTGGGTGGGGTTGTTGCTCTTCCTTGGAACCTAACCAAAACATCCTCACTCCCTGCCCCCAGGACCCTGTCTGCAGTCACACTGCGACTCCAGAGCGCCGCTAGCATTCCCTGCACGTCCCATGAAGAGCAATGAGCCCCCAGGTGAGGTGGGAGAATTCATCAGCCACCCGACAGGGCTAACAATTTACTCCTGAGAAATAATCCATATCCGAATAATGGATCACCCCGACTCCCTGAGACCATTTTTCTTGGCATTTAAATGGCACCAGAATCCAGGGGCAGAGCCAGGACTCTATCCCAGCTTTATTGGTAGATGAATAGGCTGGAATAATAATATTAAGGATTATGATAAGGAACACTGTGCATTTGCATGATGCTTTTAAACTTTATAAATTTAGAGGAGATTAACCTTCCTTGGCTCATCACTTTAGAATCTTACACACCGTGGACCCTGTTTGCAAATTCAGAAGCAGGGGCTTTTAAGTGACTCACCAAGTAATTTAGCCTTTTACTGGCTAAAATGGGAGGAAAACTCTATTTTTATGGCTTCCAGAGACTCTCCTCTGAATGGTAGGTGGCCTTCTGATCTCTGTTCTGTCTGTGAAATGGAAGCCAATACTGAGAGACGGTAAAATGTAGAGGCTCATTTTCAGACAGACCTGGGTTTGAATCCTAGCCGTGATTTAGCTAGCTGTGTGGTTTGGGGCTAGCTAGTTACTCACTCAGAACCTCACTTTCCTCCTCTATAAAACAGGGATCCTAATAAAACGTCCCCATAGGACTGTTATGAGGATGAAGATAGATTATGCATGTAAAGTGCTTAATATAGTGTCTGGCTCATAGTAAAAGCTCCATGAGTGCTAGCTGAGATTATTACTACTGCCTGTCTCTTTGAAGGGGTTGAGCTAACTCATACAAATGCATGAGAAAATTGGTCTGGGGGAGGTGAAGAGATAATTGATGAGCCAGCTTGCACAGAGGTGTCCCAGAGGCTTCTATGGGGGAAGGGACCTGGAAGGGTGAATTCTAATGATGGGAGGAGCTAAGGATTCTCCTTGGGCTTGGAGGACTGGGTGGTTTCTGGGCTTCCGGAAACAGGCATATAGAAGGGAAGAGGTTGGGGATCTGTGATCAGGTCCTAAACATGTCTCAACAGCATGTTGCTCACCAGGATCAATTGTTGGCTGTCAATTCCAGCTGCCTAATGTTCTCCTTCTCAGGGTCTCAGTTGTCAGCTTCCCTGTGTCAGTTCTCTTCCATAGAAGCTGGACAGAGGACCGCCCCCCAACACACACACCTTTGGGGAATGTTGAAGCTAAAAGGATTTGCAGAAGGCCAGCAAAAAATAAAACTGATGAAATCTTGTGCAGGAGCCTTTTGTGTAAATGGAAAGTTCACTATACACATGTAAGAATAATTATTAATATCCCCGATAATAACAGTAGCAATCAATCTTTAGAGCTTGTTCTACGGAGTGTGGCTGTTAGAGGTTGACACATCATCTCAGATGGCAAGACACATCCCCAAGGTCCACCTGCATGCGGAATCACAGCCCACATTCTTCTCCCCCTTTACTGGGACTGCATCTCTCAGAATCACGCACATAATTCAGCCTTCAGTGAAATGATTCTGACGTTATTCAGGCTCCCTAGAGATTGGATGCCGTGCGGAGGCGGGTAGTGTGCGCTACTGACTTCAAGCTGCGAGAAGGGGAGAAATTGATATGTCTTCCAAGCACCAAGGGCTTGATTCCTTTGGAAATGAGAAGGGCTTTGTCAAAGCCTGATGGTTTATTAATAATTCTCTCAACCGAAGAGAGCACCGTGCTTATCAATTGACAAGTATTTAGTGAGAACCCTCTGTGTGGGACCTACAAAGGTTTGGCTGAGCTGACAATGTGGTTGAGGAGATAGACCACATACATAAAGATTATTGACAATATAAAGCAGTCCCTTCAACAAAGAAATGCAAGCAGCAGGAGCAAAGTGGAAAAATATAAGATACAGAATCAGGAGAATTGACGTCACAATCTCTCTGAGCCTTGGTTTCCCTATCCTTTTGGAAAAGCAGCCTAGTGGCATTGAGAGAACATTTGGTTTAGAGTCAGACCAACCTGACTTAAAATTTCAATCACCTCACAAACTAAGGGTCCTTGAACAAGTTACTTAACTACTATGATGTAGAATTATCTTATGTATAAATTGGGGTAGAATAGTAGCCCCTACCACATAGGGTGGTAGTGAGGATTAAATGAAAGTACACTTGTAAAGCACTAAGCATAATGCCTAGCACATGGTAAGCACTCAATAAATAGTTCCTATTATTATAATATGCAGGGAGAGGGAAAGGTAGGGAATGCTTAGAAATAGAAGGGTTTTAATTTTTCTTTAGCTCTTTATATGCCTGACATTACATTTTAGAGGAATGCAAACTCAAAAATACTTATATGTAAATAATAATTATACTATCACTCTGTGATATGTTTTATATGTCGCTCCAGTATTACTCACTAATTTGGTATGATCAGATTTACAGAACAATGAAATAGCAGGGGAGTTAAATTATATACTCCTTGTGATCTTGGGTACCTCTCTGAGCTTCAGTTTTCTTATTTGTAGAATGTGGCCAAGAACACCTACTTTGCAGGGTTGTTGTGAAAATTAAATTAAAATGTGTATAAAACACTTAGCACAGAATAGCTTCATTCCCCTTCTTTCTTCTGTAAAAATGGGAATAATAATCAACCTCACTGGGGTATTACCAGGATGAAGTCAAGTAAATATACAGGAAATGTTTGTAAACCCCAATAACAACCTTTACAGAACATTTGTTGTGCAATTAACAAATGTTAATTAATTATGTAAACATTTATTAAGTCTCTCCTATATGAAGTACACTGTTTTAGGTGCTGTCAGGGACATTAGAGTGGATGATTCCCTTCATGCAAAAACAGTATTAAGGACAGGACCTTGAGGGATGCTCCCATGTAGGATACCAGAGGAGAATGCAAACCCAGAAGGAGAACACTGATGACAACACTAGTATAGCATTTCATCCTCAGAGCCAAGGGGAGAGTTTCAATAAGTGGGAAGCATTCATAATGTAGCATTTTGCAGAGAAGGCAAATGAAATTAAGATATAGATGTGTCCCTTTGGATTATGGCTCCAAAAGAACACTGGTAGCTGCAGTAAAAGGAATTTCAATGGAGTGTGTGTGTGTGTGTGTGTGCATGTGTGTGTGGAGGGAAGAAGACACAATCTTTTTTTTTTTTTACAGGGCAGGTCACAAACTGTATTCAGTTTTATAGGAAATACAGGGAACAATGTGAATGTAAGGCAAGGCACTTGGTATAGTCTGGGGAATGAGGTAAGACTTCTAGACACAGAAAATTGCATGTGCAAAGGTCCTGAGGCAGCATGGCCAAAGAGCTGAAAGAGGATCAGAGGGGCTGATATGCAACTGTCATTCCAGGATGCAAGGAACAGCTTGAGCTCAGGTGCCTCCATGATGGACCTAGCAGTGAAGAAGACACAATCTTGATGTGGCTTGATAAATGAGTGTATGAAAAGAAGTGAGGCGAGCAAGTCTATACAACCCTGTGAAGGTATTAAGGAGTTCCTATTAAGGAGACTGAGAAAAAGAAGATTGGATGATAGTTATAAGGGTCAGAGAAGGACTGTTTTCGTATAGGATTTTGAACATTTTTGTAGGCTATGGGGAAGAATAAGCCCATAGGGAAAGAAAGGAAGAATAAGCAGATGAAAGGGTTATTGAACAGGCAGAAGTCAGAGATGAGACCTGAGAGGTACAGCTAAGGGAAGTGCTAGTTCTGTGCTTGGGGCTGTGACATTCTGATGGAGTACTGAGGTGGAACCCTGTGGAAGGAGAATGTACCATTGACACCTAGATTTTAGTATAGGCAGGTGGGGTGGCTACTTAGGTAGGAAAATTTCTCCGAAGTTTGTATTTTCAAACTTTTTAACATACAGTAAATTTGAAAAAATGGTACAATAAATGCTTGTACATACTCTCCTTAACAATGTGCCATACTGGCACCCTCTCCTTCCGCTGTAAACGTCCTCTCTCACTTTGAAAGTATTTTGCTGACATCATGATACTTCACTCTGAAATACTTCAGCATATATATCTAAGAATAGGAGTTTGGGGAAGCTTTGTAAGGGCTCTAGAATTCTCAGCTAGGGTAAAGTCTCCAGTCCAAAGTGGGTCAGGAAGTATATACGGTCTGAAGACCAAATTCAGCTTGGATATGGGTAGTGTGAAAAGGACCCAATTAGAAAGAAAGAGGCACAGACCCTGGTTCAAATATATGTTCCAAATCAAAAGAATGAAGAGGAGGAGGAGGAGGAGGAGGAGGAGGAGGAGGAGGAGAGAAGGAAGAGGTGGAGGAGAAGGAAGAAGAATAATGATTCCGGGCAAGTCACTTCATTTCCCCAAGCTTTAGTTTCTTCATCTATAAAATGGGTGCTATGCTAATCTTTGTCCTACCAACCTTCCAAAGCTGTATAGGGTTCAGATGTGGAAAGAGATATGAGAGCACACTGGTAGCTGCCACACTTAAACATATAAGAACAAATAATTTGCAGAGATGACTTTCAGAGTTAGTTAGTTTTTCTTCTTTCTGACGTTTTTTTGTGTTCCCCCTTAATTTCTACTATTACCCCACCCAACCTGGTTGAAACTTCTAGAGTTGGAAAATTCTCACATCCTGCCCACCCCTAGCTCAAAGAGCAAACTGCTTTACAAAATTAAGAGAGCATTTGAGATTTTTAACTTGATTTTATCATTTCATTCAACCAGAGGGGTATGTGTGTGGGTGATGCACTTGTCAACTAAAAGCAATTTTTCTGCCTCCTTGGGGACTGAAGCATAATCGTAGTTCTGTCTTCCTGGTGTCAGAAATGAAACTTGCATTTCCTGAGTGGTGTCAGCGCATTGACAGACAACTCCTGGGATCTAGTGAGGGGTACTGGAAAAGAACAGGCTGGGGGGGCGGGTGATTTGAGAGATCTGGAAGCTGGTCTCAGTTCTTCTTTCCTCCTTTGGGTGACTTTGGGCTAGTCACTTATTGTCTTTTACCTCAGCTTTTCATAACTTAAAAAATAGGAATAATTACTTCCCTTTTCTACCTCACAAAGATGGTGCCAGGACCTTGTCAGGCTTCTGGGATATGAAAATGTTTGGAAGTAATAGAGCTACGACTGCAGGGTGGGGAATGTATCCTAGGAATGCTAAGTAGCTGGAAAGGAACTTCAAGTTTTCCTTGTATAACCCCATTTGAGAAGCGATGTAACCGAGGACCTTCTGAAGTTCAGAGAGATCATGCATAATTTTACTATATGTTCACTATGAACCCAGATAAATCTTTCCCAAACAGAAAAGCAGGGAGGAAGTTGTGAGGTCCTAAGGCTTGTAGCCCCTTTTAGAGAGCACATATAATCCCTGTACATATCACGTGTACCTTTTGATAAGACTCCTCAAGAGGGGGTTAGGAGGCATGGCTGCTAATCTACCATTTTTTTCCATGAGCCTGGGAATAGAGTTCTTTGTTATCTTCTGAAATTGTGGAGAGCTTCATAACAACCTTTGGAGGGAGATGGGCATGGGGACGGGGATCCCCATTTCATAGAGGAGGAGCCTGGGGCTCAGGTTGGAAAGCAGACATACTTGCATTCATCCAGCTGGTCAGTCAGCATGCCCATACTCACTCCTAATATTTTAACTTTAAATGACATGGTCTTTCCACTGTGCTTTAGCTGTTTCTTGCCTGATGCATGGAACCCAACAGGTAAGAAGTTCAAACAAGATAATCTGACATACACAAGGATTCTTTAAAAATCCAAATGGAATATGCTTATTTTGAATACTACTAGGCCCTATTAGGAATCAAGTTTCCAGGTTTGCTCAAGTTCTAATGCTATGTATTTACCCACATACCCCAAAAAAGTAGAGTGGGGTTAAAGAAATCAAATTTTCCTGATGTCTTCGCCAGTATTCCTTGTAGCTGGAGTACAATGGGAAGAGACAGCGGTGGAGGGTTTTCAGGGAAAGATGTCTTTTCTCTATGTTAGAATTTCTTTAACTTTATTTTGTATTAGAGCTTCCATAGGGAGCTTGCTAAAATACTGTTTTCTGGTCCTATGACCCAAAATTGTTGTTCAGTAAGTCTGGAGTGGTAGCATTGTTACAGCACATCCCAAGTGATTCTGATGTATCTGGCCTAATGGTTCATACCTTAGGAAATCCTGAACTCTAACAAAGTTTATGGACCTTTGGTTATTGGAATCCCCTTTAATTAGAAACTGTTTACCTGGGAGCCAAAAACTTTTTTAAAAAAACTTGAAACCTATATAATTTTATTAACGAAGTACTTTTGAGTTTTAGAAAAAAAGATAGGAAGGTTTGAAACCTTCCTTCTCACAGTCAATAAGCCTCCAGCTTGTCTTCATTATTGTGCCTTTTCCAAGTGAGAACATGCTTTCTTCCTGCTAAAGACCTCATTGCAAACTATGACTCAAGTAAGGAGCAGGGTGTTTAGCTATTAATTGCATTGCAATGAGAGATCCTTAAGAAGCAGCAAGCTGTTGAGCTCTAGGCCTTGAGCTGTCAGGGTGAGGGCAGATATAACCAATATGCCCTTTGTGAACACTGACCTTAGGGTGAGGGGTTGCAGGTCCAGGCTAGCAGGCTGCTGGCTGCTCAGTTGGAGTGCTAGGGACCTCTGCATTCTTGGAGAGGAGGTGCCATAACTGATTATATGTTCCTGCACAAGAAGGGAGTCCTGCACCATACCCACAGACCAACTTTTAGCTTTTTCTTGGTCACCAAAGCCAGCCCCAGTGCCCTGTAACAGTAGCACAACTCCAGCTTAAAAACCCTAGTCATTTTTTTTTCAGAAAAAGCAAGGTTATAATTTTTCTATAGGTAGTGTTTTTTAACTCCAGAAAATGTTTAGTAAAGAATATTTGAAAAATACTGAAATATGAAAATTATAAAAGTTAAAAATTGCCCATAATTGCAATGCTCAAATACAATCACTATTAAGATTCTGTATGTTTCCTGTTAGCTTTTCTTTCTATGCATAGGCTTATTATTTATTTCCACTGTTTATATAATAGTGTACATACATTTTGCATTTTGATTATTATTTTTTTAATCTTCACATGAGGATGTGTTCTTTTAAATTGATGAGAGAGAGAGAGAGAGAGAGAGAGAGAGAGAGAGAGAGAGAGATTGGTTGCCTCCCATACGAGCTCCAAAGGAGGATCAAACTCAAAACCTAGGTATGTGCCCTGATAGGGAATCAAACCTGCAAACTTTTGGTGTACAGGAGGAGGCTCCAATCAACAGAGCAATCCTGGCCAGGGTTGATTTTTTTTTAAATTTAATTATGCATTTAAAAATAATTGTGCAATAATTCATCGAGAGAATGGGCATTATATACATAGCTCAATATCTTCAACAGAGAGGACATTGAACAAATATTTGTTGAATGAATGGATGGATTGATGAATGAATGCATTCCCTTATTATGTGACATTTAGTTAAGGGCAAATATTTTCAAAGGAAACTTAGCACTATGTAATTAAGTGGTAGAAGAGGTGGGTCAAAGAAAAGGGAGGAGGGAAAACTGCTAACTTGACTGCTAAATAGTTTTTTTTTTTTTTTAAGAATTCTGTACTCTATTTCCCCTTCTCTCTTTTTTTCCCCCCAAAAGAATGTACTTTGGCTTGCCTGGAGCTCATTCACACTATCAATATTCCCATTTTACAGTTCAGGAAAACCAAGCCTCAGAGAGGTTAAATAATATTCTTAAAATTACATAGCTAGTACATAGCAGAACTGGGCTTCCAATCTAGGTCTGTGAGCATCCTTAGCTTTGTTCCTTTGCTACATCACACTCCTAGCGAGAAAAGGCCAATGAAAAAGGATAGCTGTCATGAGTTTGT
>NW_005871050.1:8058073-8060927 GCF_000147115.1 Myotis lucifugus | reverse complement strand
ATTCCTAAAAATAAATGTTGGTGCCCCTCCTATGCCAGTGCCCTGAGCAAAAGCATAGATGGTGGAGTCCATACATCAGCAGATACTGGTGTGCACCCCATATTTACACATACTTTACACTGAGTTCTTTTATTTGGGAATCAATCCCCTCAAAACAAAAGTTCTCAGACAAGAAAGCATCTCCTGCTTCCTGAGGGATCAACAGGACCGGGACAGTAAAATTACTCTCAGCTTTGGGGTCCCTTGGGGGACAAAACTCTTTTCTCCTACTCGCATTCTTGGTTTTTCTAGAACGGAGCAGTTTTATAAAATCACACCTGGAGCTACTAGGCTAGGGCTCAGGTGATGCCTCCCCCAGGACAGGGAGTTCCCAAAGGGTTAGGAGGTGCCTCCCCTTCCGGTTCAGGGCTCCCAAAGTAGACACCGTTTCCAGCTTGGATTGGGCCTCCTGAGGGCTGAGATGATGTCTCCGCTAAAGCATAGGGTTTCTTAGGTCTGGGATACAGCCTCGCCCTCAGATCTGAGGCTCCCTGAGACAGGTGCGCCATCTCGCCCTCAAATTCCAGCTTCTGGGGACAGGCCCGCTCTTAAGCTCCCGATTAAGGGTTCCTGGGGGCAGGGACCTCCCCTCCCTCTCAGATTCGGGGCTCACCAGGACTGAGATGGCGTCTCCCCTCAGACTCTGGGACCTCTGGGGTAGGGGAAGGGTCCTGCCTTCAGTCAGAGCTTCCCCGGACAGGAGCTGTGTCGTGGCCTCTCTCCGCATGGGGGAAGGGGCTGTGGGACCAGCGGCTTCCCCTCTGGCGAGGGTGGGGGTGGGTTCCCTGAGGCCCTGCCCCCTTCGTGACATGCCCGAGGTGTCCGGTGACCAAGACACTCTTAGCAGGGTGCAGGGTGCGGCTCAGGGCGTGGTCAGCGGGGGCTACTTAGGGCTGCCAGTGCGCGGGACAGCGCGGAAGCTAGTTTCCAGGCTGCCAGGCACTCAGCGAGGGTCATGGCGTGGATTCTGGACTGCCTGTTTGCGTCGGCCTTTGAGCCCCGCCCCCGCCGTGGTGAGTGGGGACCACCGAGTAGGGGGCGGGGGGCGGGGGCTAGAGTGCTTGGCCGGGGGCGGCTTGGGGCTGCAGCCCCAGCTGGGAGCCCTGGAGATTGGCTGGCCTCCCCCTTGCCTCCCTTCCCCCTGGCTTTTAGCTAATTGTTCCTGGCTCAAGGGACTGCCCCGTCGAGGCCCGGGCATAAATCACCAGCTTTGCCCGGAATACCGAGCAATCGCGCTAATGGCTCGGAGGGACAGGGGGCGAACATGGGGGCGGAGCCTTTGGCTCAGCCTTCCTCTGGGACAGAGGGAGAGAGCTTAGAGGCCAGACCTGCAGAAGCGCCTCCGCAACCCAAGGGGCCTAAAGGCCCAAGGATGAACGTCCCTAGCAGGGCACACAGGACCCAGGGGACCGTAAGATGAAGGGGAGGGCTTTTGCCTTGAAGTTTGTCCCCCTTGTCCCATACTTAAATACAGAATATCAACATGGGCCACTTAGAGTCGTGGAATTCAATCCCTTCAAGAGATGGTGACATTGAAGCCCAGAGATGGGAAAGGCCCGCTCAAGGTCATACAAGGAGTTGTCAGCAAATCAGGTCTGCTGAAGTTCTGCCAATTGCCCACTGCCCCAAAATGCCCAATGATGCAGGCCTAGGGTCTTTAGTCTGGTCCTTCCTTGAGTATTTGAGATTAATTCTTGGTTCCCCTATCCCTGCGGAGTTGAGTATATAGATGTGCAAAGATCACAGCACTAGTATGAATATGTGGGTGGCATTTCACCCGTTTCCTGGCACTGCTTCTATAAAGTATATTTTGGAAACCGATTATTTTTTTCCTCCTTACAGTTTCAGGAGACTGATATTTTCTTTTTGAGATTTCCCAGGACCCCCACACACACTGTCCTTCACTCCCCCTTCTAGGCCCCACCCCCTCCAGGCTGCCACCTGCCCCCACTGCCACCTGTTTTTCCATAGTCTCCACCTCCCAAATCTATATTGGTGATAGTGCGTCATTGGTCACCAGCCATAAACCAAACCTGGGGTTGTCTCCTCTTTCCTCTGCCCCCCTCACAGGCTGGGAGGGGAGGCAGAGAGAGGAGGGACTTCAGCAACTTAATTCAGCCCTAGTACCCTACTGAGAACCATCCCAGGAGCCTGACCTACTGCTAAGGAACTGCAGCATGCTTAGCAAGTACAGTTGCTGACAGGCCCCAAGGTCTCTGAGAAGGAAAAAAATCCACATGCACACAGTTTAAATTTTGTTCTGTATACTTTTTTAAATGTGATCCTGGTGAGTGGAAAAAAGGGGGAGGGGGTTATAGGATACCTTTTAAGACCTTATGGCTCAAACACCCAAACCTCGAAAAGGGAGTAGGGGGAACCATTATACCCCTGCCTGGCCTAGTAGGCTGTGGAGTGACTCCAGTGAGTTCAAGGAGATGAAGGCTTCTTTATGTATAACCCCACTGGGAAAGGTTCAGTATCACACCAGCAAGTCCTTCCCCATCAAAAGACAGCCATGTCTATTAGAATTAGAAGACTTTTCCTTAAACTGAACCCAAATCTATGTCCTTGCCCTGGAGCTGGCCTTCATGATCTTCCCAAGGGAACAGTGTCGGCCCTCCCCATTCCCTCAGGATCCTCCTTCACCCCTGTTCTTATCCAGGCCAAATCTCCCCAGTTCCTTAATCTGGTTAACATGTGACATGGCTGCAAGGCTCCTATCCATATCTAGCTGCTCTTCTTTGAACATGCTCCAAGTTGAGACTACCCAGTGACCTTGCCAAAAGAGGATTTCCAGCTGTGCTCCTGTAAATAT
>NW_005871050.1:8054516-8057973 GCF_000147115.1 Myotis lucifugus | reverse complement strand
ACGACACAATATACCCATTTGGCACATGCATACACCACACACAAATCCCATGTACATACCACACAGTTCACACAACTAGTTTATTTATATTAGAAGTATTTTCAACTGAAGCTACTCCTTTCTTTTCTTTTTTAAGTAAACCCAAGTTCTTTTCAGTTGCCATTCTGTATTTAGTTGGTGTTTGGACCCAAACACAAGACCTTATATTTACTATTTCATTTCCAGTCTGATGAGACCTATCCCCCCACATATGCCAGCGGCACACCACTGCCTACACCAGCTCTTTTGCTCATACAGTAGCAGCTAATATATGATTCTGGGCCTTAGGCTCATTCCTTCTCATGTATGATCTCACTTAAGTCACACAACATCATTTCAAAATAATTAGCCTTTTGATACAGTTTTTTTTGTTTTGTTTTTACCAGGTAAGAACACATTCATTGTACTCCCCCTGATAAATGCTGTGCAACATGAAATAATAACTTTGTGAGCAATTATTGATATTCTTTAAGGCTATAATTGCCATTGGTACCTCTCTTCGAATGCCTTCCAGAAATCCTCAGTAGTCAGAGGTGGGGAGAAGTAGCTGGCCACTGACTGTGAAGAGTGGAGGAGGTATTCTAAATGCTCTATTACTGACCCACCCCCCTTCCTTGGAGATGGTTCATACGTCAGAGCAATCTTTTGAGGGTGACAATGGGCAATGGATGACCATATGAAAACATTTGGTAGAGGCATCATTGAACCCTGGGAAGAATGGAGGCCCAAAATGGTCTTCTTTCTCAGGGAAAGGGATAGCACGATCGACCCACTTGAAAATTCTCTCCCCAGTTCACTCTTGGCCTTGGATTGAGCCTCAGACAAAAGGACTTCTGAAAAGCAGCCAAAACTCTAAAGCTGAAGAGACCCTTGAGCCCACTTTACATACAAATTTGATCTTTTCTTGGAAATGGGATCTAATGGATTTGCTGAGGCCAGGTCTGGTTGAGCTGCAACAGGATTATTTTCTAGAGCTGAAGCGAGTTTGCCAATGAGACACTCCACTCACTTGTTATGGTATCAGATAAGCACCCCCATTCACCAATGGCAGGACTTCCCAAAGTTTCTTTGTAAATCACTTGTTTGCACCTCAACAAAACATTTTGCCATAGGGGGGAAAAAGTGACACCGTAGAGTTTAAGATTATAGGTTAGCCCACACTTTACCCACCATGAGGATAAAATACAGAATCTGGGTGATGAAAACTGGCAAAAAATAGTATTCTTTCAAATGTACTATTTAGAGCTGATATTCATCACACTAAATATCAAATGATGGAAAGCATATTGGGCATTGATATAGCAGGACACCGGGTCCTGCAGGGTGTTTATGGCAATGGTGAAAGCAACATCATTCCTTTTTCACACTTATCTACTAAGACAACCTCAATGTCCAACAATAATGGAATAGATAAATAACTATATGACATATCCACTTGTCAGACTAGTCTACAGCTATAAGACTATGTTTATGAGAATTAGGTAGCAACATGGAAAATGGTATGATTATAACTGTCAAATATGCATTTCTGAAACACGAAGAAATTTCAGCAACAAGGTAAATAAAGTAAGAGATTCTGTTAAGTTGGTGGAGTAATAGTGATTTTTTTCTGATTCTTAAATTCTCTATCAGGTTTGTTCTTAAATCACTCTAATAATTATCCATGCTTTTAAAAAATCTAATTGAAGGCCTATGATATGCAAACAGTACATGCAATAATCTAGAATACCACTGTGTACAATTTAATATACAGAATTTTTTTCTTCTAATTGTAGATTAAATGCATTGGCTAGATTAGGTCAGCCATATGTGATCTTACCAATGATCATAAAGTGTTCCCTAACACTAGGCAGAAAGAAGAAGAAGGGTTTGAATACCAGGCCTTAATTTATAGTGTTACTATGAGCAAGTTATTCAACCTCTCTTCAAATGATTTAATAATGCTGACATTTCCAGACTATAAACATTATTATTATTGGTAACATATATTAAGTGCATTCTATGGCTCAGGTATCAAAAGATGCATTTTATTCCTTTTCCAAGTATTTATTATGAATCAGTCACTTTACATAAAAAACCTCATTTACCTTACCTTTTGTAACAACTCTCTGGTATTATTATCTTTATTTTATAGACAAAGCTGAGAGGTTTAGTAACTTGCTCACTGCACACAGTGACTGAGCAAGGATTACAACTTCTTTGCTCTGATTTCAAAGCTGGAGTGAGATTAAAATAGATAACATTTGCAAAGCTCCTAGCACTATGCTGATATGCAGTAAACATTTAGTAGGTGGTCAATCTGATGTTGATGGTGTTCCCTTGCCCAGAATCCAATTTTGGTTTTTGGCACTATTTGATTACTTATAGGTTCCTTTCTATGAAAAGGTGCACATTTAAACTGGAAGATACAATGCAGATACCACATGTGTCCTCATCACTGGGGCTCTGAGTCACTAGGAAACGATTTCTGTTTCCTTCTGGCAGTATCATTTGTTCTCACATGTATCAGCAGAAGTAGGTAAATGGCATGTTTAATGAGCCTTGGCAGCTACTGTCACATCTCAGAGACACCTCTTGAAATCCATACAGCTTCCTCAAGATGGGAACCCAACACCCAGCAACCGGTAGGTCCCTGTGCTCAGGGAAGCTTCTTAAATGCAGGGGCCTATCCTTAACCCCTACTCCAACTATTCTTTGTGTGGTATAGCTGATCCTTAATTGATACCCCTCCTTCTTCCCTCCTCAAAGTGGAGGCTACAGGACTTCCTCAGAAGCAGACATGGGTAGGAGCTGGAGAAGTTTTTCTAAATTCCTAAATCCTCAGAAGGACTTGAGAATAGATTAATTTGCATGGTGGAGTCAATTGTCAGTGAGGGGTAGAATGCAGGATGAATAAGAGGGGTGAAGGAGAAAGGAGGAATTGAAAGCATCTTCCATACACTTGAAACACCTGAAGCCCAGTATCTCAGAGCTTTTTCTGCCACGAAGCTCAATACTTCTCTAGTCTGTAACCTTTTCTTTTTTTTCTTTTTAAATGTATTGTCTAAAGTTTTACATAAGTCTCCTTTTTCCCCGCTTCACGCCCCCCCCACCCCCTAGCCATTCCCACGCTGGGCAAGCCCCCACCGCCCCAGTGTCTGTGTCCATTGGTTATGCTAATATGCATGCATACAAGTAATTTGGTTGCTCTCTAATCCACCCCTCCCCTGCCATTTGTCTCTGGATCTATTCTTGTTCATCAAATTATGTTGATCATTATATCCCACATATGAGTGAGGTCATGTGATATTTATCTTTCTCTGACTGGCTTATTTCGCTTAGAATAATGCTGGATGGAACTGGAGAGCATTAGTCTGTAACCTTTTTATCCCTCCTTAGAATTATATCCACCCCTACCCTCAACTTCTTAAACTCCACC
>NW_005871050.1:8050916-8054280 GCF_000147115.1 Myotis lucifugus | reverse complement strand
AAATTGTGACTGCTAGAAAAAGGGTTGCCTCGGGAGCACTTCTTAATCCTAGAGTAGAAGTGAGAAAACCAAACGGAGTGTGGGGCAGTTCAGCCAGGAAATATTCCATGCCCGTCATTCTCTTGAACACATTGGTACATATTGAGGAGATAGGGTGGGGCTGGGTTTGCAGTGAGGGTTGGAAATTGGGGTGGGGGGAAGTCTAGAAGGCAGTTTGAAACTTTCCCGTCTGGAGTATTACATCTGAAACCTGGCTCTCATTAACACTGCCAGGAGAAACTGCAGAGTGAGAATTGGACTTAGGGTCCAATTCTTCCGGGGCTGCATTAGGCTGAATTAGGCTGATCAAAACATCATCCTAAAAGAAGAGGGGCTATTTCAAGAGTGTCAGACAAACCAGTAATGAGGAAAATCGGCAACTCAATTGGTTGGCTTTAATCCCTGAACACCTTGGTTGAGAAAATCTAGGCTATAGGAGAAGGGGTGGGGGAGGGAGAGTAAAGTGAGGGAGGGAATTACCTAACCTTTTCATGAGCATTTGCTATACATATTAACCATTAGGCTTCTGCTTTCCATATGTTACCTCCTTCAGTCGTCTGAGCATTTCTAAGGCAGATGTTAGCATCTCCAATTTACAGATGAGAAAACTGAGGTTCAGAGAGATGATGCAACCTTCCCAAGATCACCTAGCAAGTAAGTAATAGAGCTGGGATAAAAACTCAAAGCTGTCTCACTCTAAAGCTCCTCTGCTCCATGCAAAAGATGAAGGTCCTGAACTTTAAAGCGTTTTACTCTCTTGGGGAAACCAAGATCTCTTTTAATAAAATTCACACTTTGGTGCCCTGCTCCTATAGGTCCTTGTTTTTAGGGTGAAAATCTCTATTTACATTTGGCAGTAATGTGGGTACTAAAGCATTTTTTCCACTTTACAATTCCCCATATAATCCTCATGTTATGGACTTTAAAGAGAGATACTTATAGTGGAGATTTTAAACTTCAGAGAAAAGTGTGTGTGTTTGTGTGTGTGTGTGTGTGTGTGTGTGTGTGTGTGTAAGTGTTGACAGGGGTCCTGGTAGCCCCCTCCTATCCCACCATTTATGTGTGTGTGTGTGTGTGTGTGTGTGTGTGTGTGTGTGTGTGTGTAAGTGTTGACAGGGGTCCTGGTAGCCCCCTTCTATCCCACCATTTATATGGGTTTTGAGGGAGGCCTTCCATTATACTAATTTAGAGCCTCTGGTTCAGAACTGCATCTTTGAAGCCACAGCCCTTGAGCTTTTGGCTTCTTCAAAATTGAAGTTTGTTCCCCATTTTACAGGTAGGAACACTGAGCTGGAGTAAAGCAGAATCATCATAAATCCAGGTGGGATTTATGGGTGGGACTAAACAACAGGATTTAGATAGGTGGTCAAGTGGTGTGGGGTTGAGGAGTGGGAAGCAGAGAAAGAACCTTCAAAGAGGGAGAGGAGGTCTCATAGAGACTGTGAGGGTGTGGAAGTGAAGCTAGTATATTCAGAGGAGAGTGAGAAGGTGTCAGGCTGGCTCCATACCAGCAGGGAAGCCAAGTTCCTGAGACCACATCCTGGGAGACACCAAAGTTTGCATGAATTCTTTGCAGGAATTTACCAAGGGGCTTCAGCTAGTCTGTGCCCTGGGTGGCTTAGACTGGCTTCTCTAGCCTTTTTCTTTTCTTTTTTTTTATTTTTCAAAAGGAGACTTGCTGGCTACATAGTAGTTTAGAAAGTGTTTTTCCTTCTCACTCAGAATGAGATGCTGACCTAGGCCCAGCTAGGGGGAAAGCTTTATGGATGTTCCAGCTGCTTCTCCTCCGCACACCAGGCTCATTTGTGCCAGTTGAAAGGGCACAATAATAACAGTAGCAATTTAAATCGTGCTTCTCACTTCCCCCATGAAAAGTGGTGAAATGACTCACCACAGTCGAATTGTCTATCTTGATCCACCCCCTGACCTCTTCACTGGAGTCTAGGTTTGTTTCCTGGGAGCTGAGCTGGAAGTCAGAGTTTCCAGCGGCCCTATAGCTGTGACTGAGTCCGAACCCCCCCCCCAATAAATATGGTCCCCCAAAATGCTATGTATTGTTTTATTTGGATTTTTCAGATGAGGCTGCTTAGAAGGCATTAGAGCAGCATGATCCCCATTAGACAAGCTCAGTGCTCCACTCAATCATGAATAATAAACAATGGGGCCCATTCAGGATTCTTTTCCTAAGAGGTCTCTGCTTGTTTTTCCTATGTGAAGTTTGAATTGGAGATGACTGATCTACTTGAAATTTACCAATTTCTAGTGGTAATGCTATAAAGAAAGGTCTGGGGGAGCTGTGAAATCATTCCCTTACTCTATCCTAACCCTGTCACCCCCATTACCCTCCATACCCAGTTCTCCTGACCCTGTGGCTAGAAAATGCTCATTCTCTGCTTTCTTTCAGCACCAGCCTAAGAAGAGCTCCCAGAACTGGAGCTGGTGAGGTGCTTATGAGCTGAGGATAATTACAGATTTTGAGGTGTCAACAAAGCAAGTAATTAGGTGGCAAAGGTATCAGCTGTCTGAGAGACAAAGAAAGAAATTATGCTGAGCACTCTTAGCGCTGTCAGTAAACATAAAATAAATATTTGTTGGGAAGTGATACTGTTTCATAGACACTTCAATGCCTAGAAGGAATCAGGGGACTCTTGGTGAGGCTGCCTGGCACAGAAGAAAGTTTTAGAGAGCATGGCAGACCTGGGTTCAAATACTAGCTCTGCCTTCTACTGGCTGTGTGACCTTGAGGAAGTTTCTTAACTACTCTGAGTTTGATATGTGATGTGTAAAATAGAGATAATCACTGCTCTATCTACCTCATAGGGTCATTGTGAGGTCTCAAGGTGATAATGTATGTAAGAGCACTTAGCACAGTGCCTGGTACACAATAAGTGCTTAATCAATGGTAACATTATTATTAGGATCACTATTCTTACTGTATACCAGGCATTCTCTACTGGACCTCAGAGTTTAAAAAGAGAGACAAATAATTACAGTTATGTATGATCATGTCATGAGAAGTATGAAGAGTGTAACTATGTTGGCTCAAAGGAGAGAGTCCTCAACTGGGAGGGAGAAGTATAGTAAAGTAGAGAAAGTTTTGTGAGTCTTGAGTTAGGTCGGGAGGCACAGGGGTTGTGGGGAGGGATTCCAGGCAACTGGATCTGCCCACACCAAACCAAGGAGGTGTGAAACAGCCAGGCCCAGAAAAAAAAGTTGGGCTCTGTTGGGCACAACCTGGGATCTCCTGGGGTGGGGGAAGTGACAAAGAATCTTTCCAGTTTACTCCCACCAGCCCCTGCCCCGCGCCCTAGGCTCCCTACCTGGC
>NW_005871050.1:8048039-8050816 GCF_000147115.1 Myotis lucifugus | reverse complement strand
CAGGCACACGGTCACCTGGGTTCTTTAGATGACCCCGGTGCTTTCACATCACCACACTCGTACACTCACGCGGCAACCCTCCCCCACAAGACACACAGTTTCCAGCTCTCCAATGCAGCACATACACTGACCACATGCATCCCCACCACACATATGAACACATCACACCCAAAGATACATACATACTGCACCCTCAAATACATAAACCTTTGAACACACACACCTTAAGTAGGCTAACATATAAAAGCACCTTACCCATGAACACACACACACACTACACACCATAGCAAACACCACCCATAAATCTACATTGACACAACACATCTAAGGGTAAGCACACACACCACAGTACGACCACCAACCTTTGCAGAAACATACATTAAACACACCCACATCCAGACTACACCCACATAATCACACTATAATGGGACAGAAACACAACCTGCAAGCATGCACACACAAACACCAGACTAGCACATGCTCCATGTCCAAGCATAAACCAAATACACTCCACATCAAGTACTCGGATTAAAACATGCACCGCACACACACCCCACACCCAGCCACACACCGAATGAACATACAGAAGTACCGCACTCGCGCGCGCGCAAACACGCTAACATGCATACATACATACACACTCAGCCCGCCCCCTCCTTCCCTCCTGGCGGAAGAGAAGGGGGCGAGGAGGGGAGGAGGAGAAGGAAGGTGGGGGGATGGGCGGTCGAGGAGGTGCTGGCAGAGATGCTCTTTTCCCTTTGACCTGGGGTTTGCCTGTTCCCCATTCCCAAGCCAATGGGGTGAGTTGGGTCCAGGCAGGGTTCAGTCGGAACCCAGGAAAACTGGGAAGAACTGGGAATCAGCCGGTGGGCGACTGGCGCGAAAGCTCGGCAGGGACCCTGATTCAGCGTACAGTAGACCCCGCCAGAGGCTCCTCCTCCCTGCACCCTCCCCAGACCCTTTACTGCCGCGACCTCTGCTCCCCACCCTTGGGGGTGGGGAGGTGGGGGTTGCTTCTTCCCCGCCCCCTACCCGAGAGATTGGGCAATTGTTATGGGTGGAGGACTTTATTGGTTTTAACAAGGAGTTTAGATCTGCAGACAAGCTTTTTTTCGAAACCTGTTATAATCTAGCTCGAAGACTCAATGGAGAGCTCACTGTCTTGCAAAGCAATTACTTTTCTACTTAAAAGGCAATGGCTGTGAGAAATCACTGACACCGTGCTGGACACATAGTAGGGAGTTATAAACGTTCCTCCCTCCAGCTTATGTCACCAAATCTGTCAGGGTTTTCTGTAGCCCAGAACCAGCTCCAGACAGCTTTTGAACAGTAGGTGAGCTTTTTTGCCTTAGCACACAAGCCCTCAGAACGGAGGTCTTGGTCGGGGAGCCACCGGCGGAAGGGGGCGGTAAAGTTACCAAAGGTGTTTTGCACTTTTGGCAGTGTAGCGCCCTCAGGGAAACTCTGAGGTACCCGCCCACTGCAGCGGGCTACGGGCTACGGGGTCACTCCAGAATTCTCCGCAGCCAGATGACCATCTGGTTCCTTTTCTCTTCTTGCCTCTTTTCTGTTGAGAGGCACGGCAGGTGAAGGAGAGGTGGAGGAAGAGAACCCCCGTCCACTTCGTCGCCTTGCAGTGCAAAGGGCACAGGCTTCGGAGTCATTTTAGGTTTGAATCCCATCTGTGCCATCCCCAGGCTGACTACCTTAGCAAGTCACTGGCTTAGGTCGCAGAGTGGTTGTGAACTTTAAAGGAGGAAACACGTAAAGTGCGTCTCAGTTAAGATCCCAAAGATTTTTATTCCCCTTTTCTCTCCTTCACCTTCATCAAAGATAAAGATTGCATCTTGGAAAAGGAGGGATCAGAGGCTAAGATGGAGATGCCCCTCAGCCCAGAAAGGCAGCAGATGGACAGGGGTTCATTTAGCATTCAATATCCTGCTGTATTTAAGGGAAGTGCCTGCACCAGTGATTTTAGCGATGGCATTCACTAGCCACAACAAATTCCAGGTCACAACCTAGTCCTTGGGACTGCAGTGAGGACATTCTGCCCATCACCTCCACCCCTCTCAGGGACTTTCTAATTCTCTCCCCCTGAATTCTTCTCTCCCTTTTCAAGTTTCCCATGTTATTTTTTTATATTTGTAGTGAACACAAATTGGGTGTCAGGGATATCTCCTCTTACTTATGTCTCCCTAATGCCTAACACAGTGCCCGACACAGCACAGGCTGTGTACATGAGGCAAAGGGATGCCCTGGGTGAAATCCCTGGGAAACACTGAGACCTGAGGGCACAGAAGGAGTTATTATTGTATGGAATCTATACAGAGGTCTCCCCTAAGTACCGCGAGAATGGAGGGTAGTGGTTTTTGGATAGGGAACTATTCCATTGCTTCTCAAAGCTCTCAAACTCTAAGCCTGCCTGGAAGGGCGTTGTCTCACTGCAGCTGAGGCTTCTGCAGTCAATTAAGAAGAAAGCCTCTTTCCTGGAGGGCAGAGACCCTGGCCAGCTACAGGGTGAGTCACTGTCTCATAGCTGGGCAGCAGAGGTTGCGCTAAAGTGGCAATGAATCAGTCCAAGATGGCATGGGGAGATTACCTGAGTGATGATGAGAAAGGGGATGAGGCATAAGCCTGAGCCCTTGAGACTGGGACTGTGATAGAGTGTCTATAGAAATCTGCATAGGGTCAGCTCCAAACACTCTCTAACTTCACCCCCACCAAGTCTAGAAAGATAGCCTGACATCTTCTCAGCAGAGGAGTAGAGTGGAAAGCAC
>NW_005871050.1:8044158-8047840 GCF_000147115.1 Myotis lucifugus | reverse complement strand
CCTTTTCCTTCCTGTATACAACACCAAAGGGAAGTTAATGGAGCAAGGGGCTCTGTGCTAGGCCTTGTGCTAACTATTTTACCATGCTTTCAACAATAACGATTTTTTTTAAATAAATACTTTACCAATGCTATTCCACACACTCTTCCTCATACTGCTATGGGATGAGCATGTACCCCCCTATTTTGCAGCTGAGAAAACTGAGGTTGAGTGATATTCAGTCATCCACCTTTTCTCTAATATATCATGCAGTCTTTTTGCATTTATGTTACCAAGGCAATCATTGTAACCCAAGCCAACTACCTGCCAGTCCTCTGTCTATTGGCTCCCTATGCACTCAGGTTTAAATCATGTCTCCCAACGGCCCCCAAAGCCAACTAACTTTTCCAGCAAAGTAACTGGCTACCTGTTTGGGTTTCTGTTTTCATTTTCCAGGATGCCCACCCATCCCCAACTCAAATCTTTCCCTGGTATATCAGTCTAAAAATCCCACATTAGAAAACAAGCATCACCAGAAAGATGCACCCCGATATTAATGCTTTATCACAAGGGTGAGAGAACTGGCTGCAGGATGCTACAGTGAGGAAGGGGAGCAGAGCTGCCAGGGCCAGAAGGAGGAGTTTCAGAAAAACCCAATGGGAGAGGGGGAGAGAATAAATGCCAGGGACAAATTGGATTGGCTTCAAACTGCCACTTCCTCCCTTTCTCCCCTTTCCATGATTTGGCGTTCTAAAATATATGAAGGGGCAGCACCAGCCCATTTTCAGTAGGAGGAGAGGGAGAGATCCTCTCCTTCAATGGAAGGGAAACCCACCCTGACCATTCAAATTACATTCCTGTGCTGGGTAAGACTTATCTAATTACTGGCGGTGGGGGTAGTAAAAAGGAGGAAAGAAAGCAAGCATCTTCCTGGTAGTGATGGTGATAGGTACTTAAAGAGCCCCACCAATGCTGCTGCCAGAGCTAGAAGTTCTCTCCCTTTGTTAGTGGATAAGAGAGACTTGCCATTGAGCTCTGGATCTTACTTCCAATTCAGGTCCCTGAAAGCTACATTTCTGAGCCTTTGGTGGATAAGTTCATGTCGTTTTGGGCTGCCCCAATACCTATGTATGCCTGGAGTCAGCAGCTCAGTATGTCTCTAACCTTTCCCCTTCCATTGCTTCCCTCTCTTTTTTTTGCCTAGGCTCTGCTTCCCTCTCCTCCCCTCTGCCAGGCTCATGCATATTCCTGTCCTTCTGTGTCAATAGCACTCTCCTTTTTCCCCCACCATTTACTTCACATAGGAGAGGAGAAATTTCAATTGGGAAGGGGTATAGTTGTGTATTTGAAATTTTTCCCACTTTAGATCTTGCATTTGTAACCCAGTATTGCCTTTGTTGTGTCAGATGAGAATATTTAGTGCTTACGAATAATATTTTTTTGGTTTGGCTGAATAGTAATCTATTTATATGATTATGGGCTGCAGATTAGAAGGCAATTTTGGAAGAGGTATTAGAAAGTAAGATGGTTGGGGCAGGTGTGGATGGTTTTCTGACTTCTCCAGATGCCAATAATAGAGAAAAAGAACTATGAAGACTATAGGTTTGTGTGTGTGTTATGTGTGTGCGGGGAGGGGGAAGGGGAGAGATTACTGAGACCATTCTCATCCATATGTATAGAGCACTTTGTGATATTAGTTTATGTTTGCTCCTGTTGCTCATTGAACTTTGAACAAAATGATACTTTTCTCTCTGAGTTTGGAAGAGCTGAGTACCTGGATAAGATGGGAAACAAGGAGCAGGAAGAGTAGGACAAGGGCCAAAGGGGTTGTCCCTTGTGTGCAAAGGGCCAACAAGGGATGTTCCCTGCCCTCAAATGCCATACAAGTCAGGGAACAAGGGAAGAAATGAGGGGTAGCAAAACATGTGTTCAGCTGGGATCTAGGAATGATGGGCCTTCCTTTTGGCTCTGCCACTAATTAGGTCTGTGTCCTTTTGTAAGCTTCTTAGCCATCTGCACCTCCAGGTCTGCCTTTCCTTTACCTGTAATGTGAGACTGTATGGCATGGCCAGGGGAGAGGAAAATCAGAGCACTGAGAGGAAGAGATTCTTGGGCTGAATATTGAAGGAAAGATCAGCTATGAATAAAGAGAGAGAAGCTTGTGGGGGTACAATGACAAACAGTGGGTGTAGCCAAGGGAATTTAGCAAACAGGTATGCGTAAGGCAATGAGCTGGCTGCCATGTGGAAAATTGCAGTGAATCAGACCCTGCCCCTCCGAGGAAGGCTTTACAGGGAATTGGGGAAATCTGAGCAGCAGAGCTAAGCGCTAGCAGCGCTAGCAGCACCAGCAGCTAGTCACAGGACAGGCTGTGGCCGCACCACCGCAGGACTGACCAGCAGGTAATGCCACCGCTATTCCCTGGCAGGATTAGGAGAGTCGCCAAGAGGTAGTATAGGGACAGGGCTCTAGGCGCCTGAGTACAGCCTGTTGAGGGGCTAGACTGGGAGGTGAGGGCACTCCAAGTGGACTTGAGGAAGGAGGTGGGTGAGACAGGAAGCTTGAAAGTGCTGAACAAGTTGCCCAGGTTTTGGGGCAGGCAAATTATTTAATTTTTAAAATTCTCCCTGGGGGTAGGCTTGAATGGGGCTTTATTTAACTTTAGGTTCTATGCTTTCTCGAGCCACTTAGGGGCAGGACATGCATGGCTGAGCCTGGCCAACTTGGCAGCATAGAGGCAGTCAGGGGCCCATGACTACCTTCCCAGACTGAGGGCTCAAAGTCATCTGCCAGTGGGTTCCTGTCCCTCTCCCCCTCCCCAACCCCTTCCCACTGCCACCAGTCAGGGAGCCCACCCCTGCAGAGCTGTGGGGCTAGGCTGGGGCTCTAGTAAAGAGGGAGAGGGAGACTTGCTTAAGAATCTCCCCCCTCTGGAGCCCTGAAGCCTGTGGAGCAGAGGGGGTGCTTTCTTTCCAGCTGTGGACAGAGTCAGCATGGCTCTGTGTCCTAGAGTGGGCTAAATCCTGTAGAAGAATCAAGGACTCTGCAGATGTGAGGGCCATGTTTCTACCTTGCTCTTAGATAAGCAGGATAATAATAAATTACCCAGGTTGTGTTCAGAGCTTGGAGATGGTCACTGACTTGCCCAAGGCCACTCAGCTGCTTAGTAACTAGGCAGACCTCCAGTCTGATTCCTGGTCTAGGGCTTTTTTCACTGCATCATAGTCAAGACAGTGGTCTAATTTTTAAGAGGGATAGGTAGCTAGTTAGACAGGCAGGTTTTCATGTTTTTTAAAATATGGTTATTTTAATGTAGTTTTAAAATACCATTCCTATCATGAAAACTACTGGGAAGACAATCACTCAGATAGGATTTTGAAACACTCAGATAGGATTTTGAAAAAAGAAAACTGGAAGAAAATTGGATGCTTGTTGGGGAAGATACAATTCGTCAGAGAACAGAGAAGCAGGTGGGGGTATGGAAACAAAGATAGAGGAGGAGTAACACTCAGCACAGATTCTGAGAACAACTTTATTCTGAAGGTTTCCTTGATAGGCATTTGTCCAGATGGTTTATGGGAGTGTTCCCATTGGTCTTTTCTCTCTCATTCCCACGTTGTAGAAACCCTAGCTGTGGTCTTGGGGCAGGGGACGGGGCGGGAGGGGGGGGCCCCAGGAGGGCCGGGAGGACCCGCCCAGGGGG
>NW_005871050.1:8035255-8044001 GCF_000147115.1 Myotis lucifugus | reverse complement strand
TTTTCTCTCTCTCCCTCTCTGTAAAAATGCATATGTGAGGGAGCATGAGGACGCATGTGTGCATAAATATCTGTCAGAGGGAATATGTGTATCTGAAAGGGAGTGTGTCTTAAAGAGGGGGGCTTATGGGGCCAAAGGAGTTGACAGGATGGGGAAAATGAATGAGAGTTTACTGAGTATATACTGAAAACCTACAACTGAGTAAGGGTCTGCTCAGAGCTGGTGGACCTGAGGAAATAGTCAATTCTTAATATTCCTTAAAGGAACAAAGGAGAGAAAATGTATTTAAATTAGTTCTGGGAATGATGATGTTATGCCCATGGGCCATTCTCGACAGTCTTTCAGACTATTGATATTTATGGGACCTTCAAGTAGGTTGTAAAATCCCAAGGGCAGGAAGTGGGGCTTTTCACTCCAGATGGCTCCCTCTTTCCTCCACCATGCTTGCATGGATGGCTTGCACACTGTGCTGAGGAAGCCAAAGGAAAGGACTAAATCTCTTTTTCAAGCCAGTTAACTTTTTTCTGCATTCCACAGCCTGTATTAATCCTCCCACCCCCACAGTTAGGTGACTTGCATATCTGAGTATGAAACAGTTCAAGTCATCCTGCTAATAGGATATAAGTACCCATTTTTGCTTCCAAAGGATGGTGCAAGGGCATTTTTCAATGGAGGCACTATCTGCCTCATTCCAGATAATAGCACTTTTCCTCAGTCTTCCTCTCAAATTTGACTCTCAGGTATTTTGGAGAGCAATTCCTCACCTTGCTACACTTTGTAGGATTCTTTAATTCCACTCTCTCTTTTATTTAGTCTTTACCACAGTCATACCTAATAGGTATCATGGTTCTTATTTTGTAAGGTAGTGGAAATGAGACTCGGAAAAGTGAGATAATTAATTTATCTAAGTCACTTGGTTGGTGAGTGTGAACTTACATGTGGTGAAGCTGGGATTTGAACTCAAGTTCTAGTCCATACCTCAGGACCTTTAACAGGATGTCGTGTTGTCAAGCTCGGGTGTGGACTGGAGTGAGAGATGTTGTAGGAGGAATACATAGGACTTTTGGTGCCTTTCTCCTCTAGTTCTCTCCTATATCTTTCATAATAGTCTTTGTCAAAACTGTATATCTGTATCTTTATACCTATGTGTTGGTATATCTACCTCTCTAACATCATCATCATCATCTATCTAATTTATCTACCTTATCATTCTATTTAATTTACCAATCATCTACTTTTATTTCTATTTCCCAAGAATAGTGTATGTAAACAAGACCTCAAAAATCCAGTCACTTTCTTAGGAAAGAAGGTAATCTTGATTCAGACTGTCCCAGTTCCAGACAGCAGATGTCTGTGATGCATACCAAGAAAT
This sequence comes from Myotis lucifugus, assembly GCF_000147115.1. Classification (NCBI taxonomy): domain Eukaryota; kingdom Metazoa; phylum Chordata; class Mammalia; order Chiroptera; family Vespertilionidae; genus Myotis; species Myotis lucifugus. Next base: position 8,042,629 of record NW_005871050.1, on the reverse strand, counting down.
AACAGTTTGGTGGGAGGGGCAAGGCCAAGCCTGAGTATATGTAGGGACAGCTGGTTCCCTGATCATATACCTCCATGGCATTTTTGTGCAACTTAAGGTAAGTCACAGCCTTTCCAGAGCCCTAGTTTGTTATTATCTGTAAAACGGGGAAACATAACACCCAACCTACGTCCTTCCCAGGAGTTGGTGTGAGAATAAAGTGGCATGATTCATTTATTCATGAATCATGAATAGCTGTCTTAAATATAAGACCGTTATATTCTCTCAAAACCTTCAGAGTTTATAATCATGTGATTCACCCAACAAAATCTTGTTGAACACCTGCTATGTGTTAGGGTATGGAGATCATGGACATATAGAAAGCTTTTGAGAACATGAAAAGCACAGGGCATTTAAAATTGTTTTACCTCTTATTGGTGGAATATCTTACTTTTTCCTTTTTCTGCCACAACATAATAGAAGCAGCAGCCAAAAGGGAAAAGAAAGATTAAATGGTGTCACAGCTTGTGATGCCAGCACTATCATGCACTCTGACACATACTGCAGATATTAGTGAGAATATCTAAATCTTGTTGTAGTTGATGTCACATTCACCTTTTTTATACTATCCTTTGGGATGTTTATAACATAAAGACTGACGCTCACTAATCTGAATTTGAGTTGTTTCTTTAGTAAATAAAGTTTTAAAAGGGCATCCCACATTCTATAGAATGAATACAGTACTTATTTTACAAACAAGTTGTAATTTGTGGTGGCTGTCTGCTTTTGGATATGACCTGGCCTGGCTTATGTAATCAAGTTTTGATTATCTATCCATTCTTTTTATTTTAATTATCTAGCTATGCAATATTTTGCAGGTATTAAGATCAAAGATGGATGGACAGGACAGAGGAAAGAGCCTTAGAATTGAGAAGAACTGGGTTTTTTTCTACAATCTGTTGTCAAACTGCCATGTGACCTTGTGCAAACCCCTGTTCCTGTCTGAGATTCAGGTTTCTGAATTGTAGAACGGAAGCTTTGGACTAGGTGTTAGCCAAGGCCCCTTTTATCTCTAAGCCATTCTAATATTCTAAGCAGTTAATGAAGCATTCTTTTCTTTAAAGCCAGAGTTTTTCTCAATATATTTCAACAATATACCTCTAGTTTGTGAGCTTCTGCTATGGCATGATGGCCTGACTCCACATATTTAAGAACACTGTCCCCAAATTTAATTATTTTCTAGCATCATCACTGCATAGGATAAAATGAGCCATTTCATTCATTCTGCTGTCTTGCTGAAATGGAGGTTAGAGGATAACAACTTAAAGGCTAACTCATTAATGCTCAGGGATGAATGAGATGATGTGCCAGTAGACAAAATTGGTGCTCAAATGTTTTCATCTAGAAACCTGTATCTTTTTCTCAAATTGTGATAAATCAATGGGGAATGTATCTATTGTCACAGCCTATAGACATTTGAATAACATAGATGCAATGCCTTCTGGGCACCCAGCCCTGTCCACTATCAGTATCTTAAACTCTGAGGAGCTCTCAGAGGCCTGGAGCAAAATCCTGATGTTGGCATAAAATGACTAATTTATAAAAATTCAGACAATGGCATCAATACAGTCCCCCCCCCATTTTTTTCTCACAGGGATTTACTAGTGAGCACTGCACCATCCCTAACTATTGAATTGGGGCAATGGAGTTAATTAGTCTTCCAAATTGTGAAGTCTGTGGATTTATGCCTAGCTGAGAGCATTTCTGTCCTGGCAATGTCAAAGCAGGTGACCTTCCTGACTTTAATTTGTTTCTCCAACTGTGCCATGCATTTTGGGAGGATGTGAGGAACAAATTTGATGCCACTCATGTGTTTCCCCTTTTTGAATTGCTGGAGACTTGATCTGGTTATGCCTCTGCTCTTTGTTCAAATTCTTTCTCTTGTATCTGTTTATATCCTAGTCCCTTTATTGATCCAAATGAAATTACACATTCTTTTTCTAGTGACAATGTAAAATTGGATGGGTTGAAAGAAATATATTTTGAGACATGTAAACATTTTACTAATCTGAATAATAGCATTTGAAAAATTGACTTATGCAGTTATTTTTTCTAAATTTTGTAAGATTATTTTTTATACTTGACCCTGATGCCATTGGAGATTGATGAAGAAAGATCTATTCCCAACAACCTCTAAAGATGTCTTTACCTGTTTTAATGTAATTCAAATTTAGTAGAGATAGATAAGAGTAAGTCCTTGGATGTATTTATAAAAATTCTAATTTTATATGTTTACTTTTGAAAGTTGATATTTTCTGATAAAGTCAGGCCCTCTGCAAAAAAAACCCTTCATTATCAACATGTTTATTAAAAACCCCTGCTAAATATCACACATACATTATTCATTTAATTCTCACACAACTGCTGAAATGGGTACTGCATCATTTCCTCATGTTATAGAGGAAGCTACTGAGGCTCAGAGAATTCAACTAACTTTCTTAAGGTCACACAGCAAAGAAGTTATAAAGTTTGGCTTTGAACCCAGTTCCATTTAGCTCCAACTCCAGTGGTAACTACAGATATTTGTCTAAGGATACTGTTTTTGAAAGACAGGGCTTGCTTTCATCTTTCTTCTTGAGTATCTTTTTGATGTCCTGGTCACTTTAGGCCAGCACCATGTTATAGGGGGAAGGGGAAGACACTTTGGAGCAAGAGAGGACTCTTGGTAGTTAATTCCCTGTGAGGAACCTCCATTTGTGTTCAGTTTAGCAAGTCAGTCTCCAGGGCAAGTATTCAGATCTCAAGAACCTGTTATGCGCTTCTCTCATAGTGTTAAGTCTGTTTACTCATCCCCCTCCCAACCCTACCCATCTGCTTCTTTTTTGGGCACATTGGCCTTTCTAACTCTGCTTCTGTCGTGTATTCTTCTAGTATCTTGAGAGGGTTGAAGGTAAGCAAGACAGTGTCAATTTTGCTGGCAGAACTGCAGCATATGATTGCTCTTAAGTTTAACTCTGTATCTTTGAGCAGGAGGCAATGACAAACGGTTTATTCAAGGCCTTTGATTTCCATCAGAATTGTAAGCATCTAGGCTGACTCATCTCTCAAAGGCTTTTCTCTCTCTCTTTTTGGCGGGTGTTGTTTTGAGGTTTTCTTGTATTTTCTTACCTTATTTGAGTGGGGGGAGAGGGATTGATTTTCATCCTGATTTTTTTTTCTGGTGAAAGAACCAGCTATACTCTTTGGAATACCAGATGTGGCGAGTCTCAGCAAGAAGAAATAGCTGCAACTACAGAACAGGTACAACAATGTCTGAATTGGGGCAAGGGGAGGGGGGGCTATGTTAGAAAAATGAAGCCAGAGCTGGGCTGTGTGTGTCTGGATGAGACCCTTGGCTAACAGGTTCTGGATCTGCTATTGTGAATGGGGGATTGCTAGAGGCTTACTCTGGGTCTGTGGTTAGGTTATGTGCATGTACCTTGGGTTAAAATGGTCATTTTGTAGATGCAGTTTGTTGATTGGGCTTAGGCATTCTCTTTGGGTTGAGGGGATGGTGTTTTGCAGTTGAAGGACCTTTCAAAAAACCTAGGGTAAGAATTAAAAATCCATAGAAAGACTTCTCATCCTTTCTCATACTGCACTTTAATTATCCAGCCAGCATATATTTCTAACATGTGTGGCTTTGATCATTAAGAAAAATGGGCAAATAGAATTTTGGAAACAAAAGTAGGGTGGAATTTTTTTTTTTTTGGATAGAGATAATTTATATAGTTTGTTGAATGATAAACTTCTACCTACCTTTTCTCTGGCAAAACAACATTATCTAGTCTTTAGACTCTAAGCCCCATCCCCAATAATATATAGAATATTATCATAAAAGTCCATGGGAAAGATAATCTCAGAAAAATTGCATGTGACAACTTCCCTTCTTGTCAAAAGGTTTATTTCCTTATGTTCCAAATTATCTTCTCTGTCAGGAACCAGCATGCACACACTCACCCAAATCATAAACTTCAGAGCTGTCTTAAATCCTTTCCTTTTCATTACAATAAAAAATTCCCCTAAGTCCTGTCAATTCTACCCATAAAATCCATCCCCTGCTTTAGCTCTAATGACACTTGACTTGTGTCAGCATCTCTTGCCTCTTGGCTGATCTACCTACTTCAGGCTCTCTACCCAAACCAGGATTTTCACTACTGTGTGTGATTTTTCCACGCTGCAGCTCGGACTCTGTCACTCCCCACTTAAAACCCTGCAGTAGTTCCCTTTACTTTCTGGAGAAAGTCCAGATCCTTAGCATGGCTAACAGGGACAATCATGATCTCACCCCTGCCTATCTAGATTTATCTCCTTCCATCTCCTTTATACAGCTTTAAAAATATAACAACCTCTCTGCCATCTCCTTGCCTTTGCACACTGCTGTTTCTGCCCCCCCCCCCCGCTCCCCCCCCATCCCTCCACCCTCGTCTCCAGGCAGATTTAGATGTTTAGATGTTTCCAATCCGATGTTTCCTCCTTTCTGCTCTCACAATACTTTGTTTATATCTTGGCCAATTGACTTATCACAAGGTTTTGTAAATTGTTGCTAACCTGTGTATCTCTTTCACTGCACAGTTTAAACCCTTTATGAAAGGAGTAGTATTATCTTGCTCACATTTGAATCTTCAGTGCCTGGTACAAAGTGGGCATTTAATGCAGGTTTATTTTTATGGATAAATAAAATAGCAAAGGAGTTATAGAGGTGAGGATGTGCAAGAAAGGATGCTGTGTGGGGTCCAGGCAGATCCCACTGAGGGATCCTGAGCAGCTTGGGTGCAGTATGAGATAGTGGGCACCATGAAAAAGGGACAGGTTTTCCAGTACACTAAGACAAACTTCACTCTGATCACCAGTCCTGAATAGAGAGTCTTACTAGAATTGTCCTGGAAATGATGTTTGTTTGTTTTGGTACAAATGGATGTTTTTTCATAAAAAATAATATCATCAAGCTGCACAATTTTTGGTAAATAGATAAAAGGCAAACAAATCCCCACCACTGAATATAGATACTGTATGTTAATATTTGAGTACAATTCTTTCAGTCTTATTTTCATGTGTGTTTTTCTTCATGTAGTTGTAATCATAATTAATACAACTCTGTATTTTGTATTTGTGGTTTAAGAGCTCTTTGTAAACATCATTTTTGGTGATTAACAGAGGGGAAGAAGGAGGAAAGGGAAGTAGAAGAGGGTATAGAGGGGATAGATGAAGATGGAAGGAGACTTGACTTGGGGGTGGTGAACACACAATACAATATACAGAGGATGTATTATAGAATTGTACTCTTGAAACTTATATAATTTTTTTAACCAATGTCACCCCAATAAATTCAATAAAAATCAAACAAATAAAACATAATTTTGATGATTGTATAATTACCCATACTGTGACCATTCCCTAATTTATATAATTAGTCTCATTGCTGGGTGAACTTTTTTACCCTTAATTTTTTACTCTTATGGCTCATGTAAATATGGTTTTTCTTGTCTGTAGGAAGATCTCATTAGGGTAGATTCCTAGAAGGGGAATTACTGGTCAAAGGGCCTGGGGATAATTTTTGGCTCAAGACTCATGTATCCAGTTTGCTTTCTGGAAGAATTGTACAAACATACAGGGCTCTTAACCTAGACGAAAGTGCCATTTTCACCCAACCTGGACAACATCGAGTATTACCATTAGAAAATAAAAAATAAACTGCATCAGCATTTGAATTAATGGAAAAATATTACATTATTCTTGTGTCAAATTGCATTTTAAAATTGTGAGTAAGGTTTCTCTCTCTCTCTCTCTCTCTCTCTCTCCTCTCTTCTCTCTCTCTCTCTCTCTCTCTCTCTCTCTCTCTCTCTCTCTCTCTCCTCTCTCTCTCCTCTCTCTCTCTTTCCAAATTAGATTTTCTCTTTTCTGGACTGTCGGTTCAGGGCTGATTTTTTTTTTTAGTTGGATTTTTTTTTTAAAGCAACCAGAGGCAGCTCTGCTCCAGGGTGAAGCCGCCTCCCAGTCCCCCCCCCCTTCCAACCTCCCCCCCACAGTTCCCTACACCAGGTCCAGTGACAATTGGATGATGCAGCCTTGATAATCATCCGATTCCAGAATGGGTGGCTGCACTCCTTTTCTGAAGGCAGCCAGGACACGGTGCCCCAGAATCATGCCCCCTTTGCTGTTGATGTCCGCCTTCATTTTTTTAGTGAATGTCCTGGGAGGAGCCCCAGGACACAACCCGGACCGCAGGACGAAGATGATATCAATACACAGTCTCTCAGAGCTGGAGCGTCTGAAGCTGCAAGAGACTGCTTACCACGAACTCGTGGCCAGGCATTTCCTCTCTGAATTCAAACCTGAGAGAGGTAAGCAGTACCCCGGAGTGTGGCGTCCTCGCTCTTCCGCGAGTGGACCCTCCGGGGCAGGACGGGGCGAGTTGGGGGTCTAGACGGGTGTGTGTGTGTCGGGGGGGAGGGCACGATCCTGGTCTCAGATCTGTAACGGAGGAAGAGGGAGTTGAAGGGTGTTTGTTGAATTGCAGAAGAGATAAGATTAGTTGAGTTGGGTCAAAGGCTGGGAGTTTGAGGGGCTGCAAGTCGGACCGGCAGACGTCTGGGACAGACAAGTTGATAGAGCACAGGTGAAGAGACAGACGCACCAGGTGCGGTGCTAGAAGGAGTCAGAGTGGGAGCGAGGCGCAGAAAAACACTCCGAGAGAGGACTGGGACAGACAGAGACAGCGCGGTTGAGAGACGGAGAGTAAAGGAGACGGCGAGACAGTGAGAGAGAGACACGCACCAATCCCTGCGTAGAGCAAAGGCGGGAGGTGCGCTAAGAGCGCAACCCAGCTCAGCTGGCAGGGAGCGCGTGGGATCCAGCAGTGGACGGGGTTCGAGTGTGCCTGGGTCCTCTGGAGGTAGGGGCTCAGATTAGCAGTTGAGGGGAGTGGAGGGGGTCGCACCGGCCGAGAGGCGCTCCTGCAGTAATATAAAGTGCAGGGGCAGCAGATTTGGCAGGCGCGCACAGCGGAAGCAGCCGGAAAGGAGCGAAGCAAAGGGCGAGGAGACCCCGCAGGCAGCCGCAGCTGCTGGTGGTGGTGGTGGTGGCGGTGTGTGTGTTTGGGGGGGGGGGCGGTTGGAGCGTGCAGCAGCTCGTGGAGCCGACGGCATCCCAGCATCACGAGCGTGAGCGTGTCCACAGTAACTTGGCAACTCCTACAGTGGAGGCGCCACAGGCTGAGCCCTTCCCTTCGCCTGTTGCACTGTCCCAATGTTCAGAGCCCTGGAATTTATGTTTTAAGCGTTGTGTTGAGGTACTAGTGGTGCATAACAACATGCACGGTGCCACACGGCGCCTAAAATTGTTGGGTTTGGTTAA
>NW_005871050.1:8027817-8035155 GCF_000147115.1 Myotis lucifugus | reverse complement strand
TCTACGCGTACATAGATATCACTGTAACGGACTGAGCTGCAGAGCAAACACTAGCAGCTGATAGCGCTGTTTATCCCAGTCCCCCGACCCCCCCATCTGCTGATCAATGTATTGTGGTGCTTTAGTCACTACAAAATCCCGTGTGTGTGTGTGTGTGTGTGTGTGTGTGTGTGTGTTTTCTTTTTTCTTCCCATAGCTCTCCCTGTTGACAGTCCAAACACCTCGGAGAACAGGTTTTTGTTTTTAAGGGGACAACAGAGGGGTGAGAAGCGTTTGTATTTTCTTTAGGAAAAAAATGGGATGCTGCATCCTTTTTTTTTTGTGCCCCGGGTTACTGTAGACTGGGGGGTTTTCACTGCCCCGGGGGACCCCTCCCCCCCCCCCCCCCCCCCCCGCCGAGAAATCGCTTAAGGGAAGATTTCAGGAAATGGAGCACTAACAGCAGGGGTGCGAGGGGCGGTCCCATTAGATCTGCCTAAGCCTTCCTTCTTAAGACCCACCCTAGGCTGATCATCCTGAAGATATTTTCCTCATTGCTTCAAGGTAGTCATCCCCTGGCAGGACTTAAGGAAGGGATCTTGAGCTCTATCGGGGTAGTTGAGTGAAGCCAAACCACTGCACCCCCTCCTTTGGGCTCCTCCCCCGCGGGGGGGGGGGGGGGGCGGGACGGGGGGGGAGGAGGGAGGGAGGAGAGTGGGGGAGAACGCTACGAGTCTGGAGGCGTGGGGGTTGGCTTTGAGAGGTTGCTTAGAGGAGTGTTACAGCCTCTGCAGTCCCTCCTGATTAGAGCGCTGCTAAGCGTTTACACAACTCATTCTTTCTCTCCTAGGCTCCTCAGCTGCATCACTCAAGACATTTGGCATCCGTCTGGAAGAGGTGCTGGTGAATGAGTTTACCCGCAGCAAGCAACTTGAATTAAGAGCCGCGATGCAGATTGAAGAATCTATCAGTCAGGCTGCAGGCCGCCGCCGTCGTCGGGGAAACGTGGTGCAAAGGATGTTTGGCCGCATCAGGCGCTTTTTCAACCGAAGACGCGAGGAGCCCTCTTTGCCCCGAGAGTTCACTCGTCGTGGGCGTCGAGTGAGTTAAACCTTCCAGGTTTCAGGCAGGGGCCATTCCAGAGATGTTCAAGGTTGTGGGGCGGGAGGGTCAAGGCCTGTGTCCTTGGAGGGAGGGGGAGCTGAACAAAACATGTTGTAGGGATGTACTTGGCTTGGCACAGAAAGACTGTCTCCTATCATGAATGTGATACAATACTCAGGAAGGTTTGAAACCACCCCCCTGCTTCCCCATTTTGAGATACTCTGGATTCTCCACAGGGTGCAGTATCTGTGGACAGCCTGGCTGAACTGGAGGACGGGGCCCTGCTGCTGCAGGCCCTGCAACTTTCCAAAATTTCCTTTCCAATTGGCCGTCGACTTCTGGGATCCAAAAGGAAAATGAGCCTCAATCCGATTGCTAAGCAAATCCCCCAGGTTGTTGAGGCTTGCTGCAGCTTCATTGAGAAACATGGTAAGGAGGACCAAAAAAATGATGGTTAAATTAAAGTAGAAATCAATTAAAGAGAAAAAATGACGTTCTAGAAATAGGGAGAAAAAAGAGATTGCAAGATGAAGGACTTGGAACATTCCCCTGCCACCAGTTGGGTTCGGGATGCAGCTGGGAGGGGAAGGGAAATGCCCTGGGGGAAGGGGATCAGAGATTCTTAGCGTACCTGCTCTTTTCTTTCAGGCTTAAACACCGTGGGGATTTTCACCCTGGAATACTCAGAGGAGAGAGTGCGTGAGGTAAATTGGGTTTGTTTACACTATTGTTTTTTGAATAAGAAAAAGCAGGTGAGGTGGGGGCTCCCCAAATTCCTGGAGTTTCATGTAGCAGGCACAGAATATTGCCAGCTTCCTCCACTGAAACCTGAAACTTATTGAAGAAATGACCAGGACGAAGCCTGTGGTGGGCAGGGCAGGCAGTCCATGGTATTCTCTCCCCTTTTATAGCTCCGTGAAGAATTTGATCAAGGTCTGGATGTAGTGTTTGACGACACTCAGAATGTGCATGATGTTGCCGCACTTCTCAAGGAGTTTTTCCGTGACATGAAGGACTCTCTGCTGCCAGATGATCTATACATGTCCTTCCTCCTGACAGCAAGTGAGTCTTCTGCTCTCCCTTCTTCCTTGCTTGGCAAGGAAAGGAAATAGTACAGGGAGTGTGGGGGTGTAGGGACAGAGCTCAGGCTGCAAGACCCTAGGAACTAAGACAGAATAAACCTCTAAAGATGAAAACACCTCTTCAGATTACTTTCCTTATATCTCTTAATAGTCCATTATAAGTCTGCCTTTGGAAATTTCTCCTGAGTTTCTTGAAGCTGTGTGTGTCCTCTCAGGATAAAGAAGAACCTACTTTCTGCAGAAGGCATTTGGTTTTGATGAAAACCTTCCTTGTTTGGGGGGCTTCTGGGGTCAAATGCTATGGTAATGAGCAAAGAAAAGATGCCCCTTGGACTTCCTCCACAGCCTTCAGTGATTTTCAAGCAGAATCACATTTCTCTTGGTTTTAGGCTTCCGCCAAGTCTAGCCCCCTGAGCCAGCCCTTATTTTCCTTCCTCTAGCTCTGAAGCCACAAGACCAGCTTTCTGCCCTGCAATTGCTGGTTTATCTGATGCCACCCTGCCACAGTGACACCCTGGAGCGTCTGCTGAAGGCCCTGCATAAAATCACTGAGAACTGCGAGGACTCCATTGGCATTGATGGACAGTTGGTAAAAAGCTCTGGGAAAGGGTAATGAGGGCTGTGGGTGGAGACATGTGTGGGAGTATATGAGAGAGACAGAGCCAGAGAAACAGAGGGAGAGGGAAAAAAGAACAAAAAGATGTTTTCATTTATATGACTTTCATTAATACCTTAGAATCAACCACTTTCTGCTTTGTTTTACCTAGGTTTTTGGCAACCGTATGACTTCCACCAACTTGGCCTTGGTGTTTGGATCTGCTCTCCTGAAGAAAGGGAAATTTGGCAAGAGGGAATCCAGGAAGACAAACCTGGGGATTGACCACTATGTTGCTTCTGTCAATGTGGTTCGTGCTATGATTGATAACTGGGATGTCCTCTTCCAGGTATTTGGAAATTTTTGACACACTTATTTCATGGCTCTCTCTCCCCTGTTCACAAGGCAGGGATAAGGTGTGCATATGTTCCTGAGGTGACCAAAGGTACCTCAAAATCTCCCAGTCTAGAAGTTCTTCCCACATTAGGTGGTCATGGTGCCTTCAATCCTGGGTAACTGATAGAACTGAATATAAAATTTTAAAAGTTGTATAATAGAGATTAACTTGATAATTTTACCCCCAGGTGCCTCCCCATATTCAGAGGCAGGTTGCAAAGCGTGTGTGGAAATCCAGTCCTGAAGCCCTTGATTTTATCAGACGCAGGAATTTGAGGAGGATCCAGTGAGTGTTTTCTTGGTTTGTTTATGCTTAGCCAGAAGAGAAACTTTTGTGGGGGTTTGCAATCCCAGATAAACTTTTTGTTAATCCATCCAAGTACACAAACTGACTTGCTTTTTCAAATTCAATCTCATTTAGGAGTGCACGTATAAAGATGGAAGAGGATGCTTTACTTTCTGATCCAGTGGAAAACTCTGCTGAAGCCCGGGCTGCTGTCCTTGCTCAAAGCAAGCCCTTTGATGAAGGTCAGTTCCCTGCTGGAGATCAGACCCTAGCTGAAGGTCAGGCCCTTGCTGAAGGTCAGTCCCTTGGTGAAGGTCAGGCCCTTCCTGAAAGCCAGGTATTTGCTGAAGATGAGCCCCTTGAGGAAAATGAGTCCTCTCAGGAAGATGTGACAGTTAATGAAGAACTAGTATTTGAATATCTCAATCAAGGAGCAGTCTTTGGAGAAGTCCAAGGTCTCGAGATCCCAAATGACTTTGAGATTCAAGGTCCAATTCTTGAAGACATACCAGAGCTTGATGAAGAAGATGATAATGACAATGAGGGTGATGACGATGATGATACTGTGAATTTTGATGATCTTCCTCCTCTTGAGGATATTCTAGATCCAGATGATGAAATTCCAGAACTCATTGAAATCCCAGACTTTGAAGAAATACCATATTTTGATATGGTTCCAGACCCTGAAGGAGTCCCAGATGTGCAAGAAATCCCAAACCCTGGAGAAATCCCAAACCATGACCTTGAAGAAGGACCAAATTTTGAAGACTACCAAAATCTTGTCCTTGCAGAAGTTCCCTATCTTCATGTAATCCCAAATTATGAAGAAGCCTCAGATACCGATGAAATCCCAGACCATGCAGATGCCTCAGATGATAATGAAAACCCAGATTCTGAAGAAAACCCCAATCTTGAAGAGGTTCCAGCTCTTGATGAAATCCCAAATGATGAAGCCTCTAATGCTGAAGATATTTCAGACCACGAAGAAACCTTAGAAGTCAATGGGATTTCAGACTTTTATGAAGACCTTGATTTTGAAGACGTCCCAGCTCTTCATGTGGTCCCAAGCCCTGAAGAAGCCCCTGATGGTCATGAAATTCCAAATCATGAAGAATCCCCAGAGGTTAATGGACTCTCAGACTCTGAAGAAGTTCCAGCTCTTGATGGAGTCCCAAATGATGAAGAAATTTCAGGTACTGAAGAATTCCAGGTCACGAAGAAACTCCAGAGTCCTCAAAGATGAGTGGAGTCCTAAACAATGAAGAAGCTTCAGATGCTAAAGAAATCCCAGGACATGAAGAAGCTCTGGTGTCAGTGAATCCAAGACTCAGAAGAAAAATTCAAATTTTGAAGAAGACTCAGTTCTTGGTGTGGTTCCAGAGCCCAGGGATGCTCAAATTCACAACGAAATTTCAGGTTCTCAGAAATACCCAGACAACACTTTTGAAGAAGACGAAGTTACCAATGTGATTCCAGAGCCTGAAGATGTCTCCATTTTCAGTACAATTCCAGACCCTCAGCCAGACCCTGCTGTCAATCTTGAAGAAATCATGAATATGGAAGCAGTACCAATGCCTAATTATCTTGACTCTAAAGAAGTTCAGAATCCAAAGGCAATCCAGTTCTATAAAGATGCCAATGTTACATTTCCCGTAGATACCACCCTGCTTAAAAACAAGTCTCAGACTGGTCAAGTAATGAACTACAAGCCCTTCCCAGAGTCATTGAAGATCGACTCCTGCTTTCTCCCCTCCATGAAGTGCTGTAAGCTTCCGGCTCCAGCTTTATTACTCATTTGCTTAGTTAAATTAGTTAGGCTGCTTGTAGGGTGGTGGTGGTTGTTTGGAGGCCGCATTCTTCCCCACCTCCCAGGAGATAATGTCTATTTGCTCTAAGCATGGGGCATCTGTCTAACTCTTTCTGTTCTCTAACCAAGTTCTTTTCCCCCACCCCCAGCTTCCACAGTGGGCCTAGATTTAGAGATCTATATTCTGCTCTTAGGCTGCAGTTTTCTTACAATTCTAATGGGAATAACCATTCCTGCCCTAACTTCTTGCCTCATATTGTATTTGAAGCTCAAAATTAGGTCTTAGTCCCTTGGGTGCTGTGCAAAGTAAGAAGTTAACATTGTTACTATTTTCCAGGTTCCTCTGAGGAGCCAGCTGTGCCTCCCGGCACTGCCCGTTCCCATGACGATGAGGAAGGAGCGGGTAACCCCCCCATTCTGGAGCAAGACCGCCCATTGCTCCGTGTGCCCCGGGATGAGGCCAAAACTGGCATCGGCTATTTCTTTCCTTAGATGTTTTTCCTTCTATAAGGTGCCGGACAGGGGAAAAGGGTGGGAGATGTTACAGAAACATTAAAGAGTGTGTCTTGAAGGTAAAGATCTGAGGGTAAGAAGGAGTTCCACCTGATGCTCGGGTCAGGCTGAGAAGTCCAAACACACTGCCAGCCCTTTCACTGGGGATGCTTGGTCCCTTCAACTGGTAAAAGCAGAGATATTTCTGTGTCATGCCCCAGGCTCCCTGGTGCTACCTTGCTTTTCTCTTTTACCCCTGATCCTGGCTTTCCAACATTACAACCTTTCCTTTAATTGATGTGACATTTGTGGTAAACGCCTGTTTCAGAGAAGCTCACAAATCTCGAGGTGCTTTCCCTTCCCCAAAGGAGATTGCATGTTTTTCCTGACTTTCCTACCCTACTCCCAAGAGCTTAATAGGAAAGGCCCTCAAGAGGCATGCTAGGATGTTAGGTCAGCCTATTGACAGCTGACAAACAATGCTAAATCATGTCACACCAACTCATAGCCGTGTCCCCGCAGCAACTCCACCACCTCAGGATATTTCTTTTTCCCCAATTATTTAGACCAATGGCTCGTCAAACAGCCACTCCCAAAATTATGTGCAGTTTTGCTCAGGGCAATCTCAAGTATAAGTCTAGCTAGCTTTTCTTTGGTCAAAAGTTAGAGGAAAAATTTGATTTTACCTTGATTTGTTTTACAGACAGCTGGCATTCACACCCTGTTGTCAGCAAAACGGTTAGATATGGACACATAGTTCCAACTAGTTAAAGTCACCTGATTACAAATATTCTTATCTATCGTCTCTGTAGTTTCTCTATGCAGGACGGTACAAATTTGGGGGACATACTCTGGTAACACAGATATGGGTTATGTATGACATCCAAAATTAAACCTGATATTGAGGGATAACAACTGCTAAGGTTTATAGAATGAAGAATGTATTGTATTGAGGGATAGAAATTGATCACATTTTGGGCAACAACCGCAGAACTCGATGATTTGTGATTGTTAAAACTTCTCTGGCATTTAATCATTAATAAACATCTGTATTGTGACAGCAGCATATTCATGGTTTACTGTGTATTTTTTTAATTTAAAACATTGTTGGGAAAGCTCTGGCTGGAGCTGAAGTGGAAGGAGAGGTGGGGAAGAGGAATAAAGGATAAGAGGGTGATGTCTACTAAGGGAGAAAAGTGACATGGTATTAAGGGGTGGAGTGAGTAGAATAAAGAGGAAAGGGTGATGTGAAACAAGGGGATGGAGAGATCGAATAAAGGGGGCTGATGTGGCCTAAAGAGGAGGAATTGATTTAGAATAAAGGGGAGAGGTGATAGGAAATTAAAAAGAGGGGTGATGTGGAATAAAAGGGTAAAATGGAAGAAAGGAAAAAGCTGTAGTTGAATAAAGAAAATGGAAGGGTTAAAGTAGAATAAATGGTTAAAGAAGGGTGAAAGAAGTAGGGGAAAGGAATAACCCTTAAGAAGAAGGCCTTTAGAAGTTGGGGTTGGGAGAGATTAACCCCAGGAATTTATATGCATATATCATAGCCCGTGGACACACAAATAGTTTGGTGAAGCCCCTGGGAGGGGTGTGT
>NW_005871050.1:7996934-8027717 GCF_000147115.1 Myotis lucifugus | reverse complement strand
AAGGGGGTCAATGGGAAAAAAAGATCAACCAAAGGACTTGTATGCATACTTATAAGCCAAACCAATGGACACAGACAACAGGGGGATGAGAGCATGAGTGGGGTGGGGGGGGGGGGAGGTTGGAGGTTTAGGACACATTTGTAATACCTTAACCAGTAAAGAAATTTAAAAAAAAGAAAAAAAGGGGCATCTGTAATACTTTAAACAATAAAGATAAATAACAAAGAAGAAGGCTTCTAAAGAGAAAGGAGGGGGGATGGAGAGATTACTAGGTGTCCTCAATTGAGAAAATCCCCTTGGGTTGGTGAAAAATAAAAATCTAAACATCTGGAGACATGATTTCTAAGGATAAGAGAAGAATGTGCTGCTGTTTGATTGATGGGAGCTCCAACCTTTCTTGAAAACTTGAGACATCATAACATGATTGGAAATTTCCTGTTAGGGGTAGGGCTCCAGAAAAGGGAATGGTGTGTATTATTTATTTTTACACACTTTTCTTTAGAATATTTCTTATGGATAGATATTTAGAAATATAATATTTGGTCCCTCCTGTAATAATTATAATGATAGTTATCATATTGAGTTTTTAAAAAGTATCTGACACTGCTAAAAGCTTTACATGCATCATTTTATTTAATATTTACAACAATTCTACCAAATACATGCTACTGTCATCCTTATTTTTTTCTTGAGGAACATTAGATGCAGAGACACCAAATAACCTGACTAAATTTCAAATGTGGTTAATGGAAAACAGCTATAAATATCCAAAGCTGGATCTGTAACCACTAGATATACTAGCCCACCAATTTTATGATTCTTCATTGACACAAAAATGCATTATGATATCTGCAATCAATATTTTTTGGATATAATTTGAACTTTTACAAAGTAAGCTATAGGTTTCTTCCTAATAGGTCCTTTCTTTCCAGATAGGACCAATTGTAAGAGAATAACTATAATATCTCTGGCATACCCTAGCACCGTGGTCGGCAAACTGCGGCTCGCGAGCCACATGCAGCTCTTTGGCCCCTTGAGTGTGGCTCTTCCTAAGCCTTAGGAGTACCCTAATTAAGTTAATAACAATGTACCTACCTATATAGTTTAAGTTTATAAAATTTGGCTCTCAAAAGAAATTTCACTCGTTGTACTGTTGATATTTGGCTCTGTTGACTAATGTGTTTGCCGACCACTGCCCTAGCAGTTGTATCTAGAACCACTACATATTAAAGCCAATGAAAAATGTAGAGCACATCCATTCCAACTTTCTTGTTATACGAATTGCCATGCTAGTGCCCATAATAACTTACCCGAGTTCAGAGATCTGGATTAAGATCCAGGCAGGCTTTTTTATTGCCATTCCAGGACTATATGGAATCAAAATAGTAAAATATGTCTTTGTGCTTTTTCCACTCAGCTTAAAAGCCAACAAACAAATCAGATGACAAACAGGAAATTAGATTATTTCAAAATATTCCCTTGACTTCCTGGTCTTACCTGAAACCAGCTTTCCTCCTGACCCTATTGATTCCCCTATAGTCTTTCCCAGTGCTGACTACTAACCAAGGGGTTGGGGCTGAGAGTGATGAATAGATGTGAGCATTATCTTCACTGTTATCCGTACTCTAAGGACCAGCTCAAAAGGCATGAGACTCCAAGTCCTGCCCTTATCTTAGATGTCTTCAACAATATACACATGAAAAACCCATCCCCATACATGCTGGCCTCACTTTCCTGCCCTTTAACTTCTTAACACTCTGACCACCCTCAGTCACCTGGCATCACTGAGCATGAATTCACTTCTAAAAGACAACTCCAATATCCCATTGTCACTCAAATCTCCTAACAACAACTGGGTCCCATGTCATTTGTTTTTTTTTTTTACTTCATTTAGGTGTTCAGTGCCTCCAAGTCCTCCCTTTTTCTCTTCACTCCTTTCCTTATCCAGGCAGGATCTCAGGGCAACTTGATTTAGAACTTACTGCATCTTTATCCCTGTGATCTCCAAATACATCGTCTGCATTATTTCATCTCAGTTTTGGGTTCCTCCAAATGTCTGATTTCTTCAAATCTTATAATAACCACTATGAAAGAATGTAGTAGTAGACTGATGAACTGGGACAGATCCAAAGACAGAGAAACAGCGATCAGACTATTAATCCCCAGAGGGAAAGTAGGGGAGGGAGGGGGCAAGGGGAAGAGATCAACCAAAGGACTTGTATGCATGCATATAAGCCAAACCAATGGACATGGACAACAGGGGGATGAGAGCATGAGTGTGCGAGGGGAGGATGGGGATTTAATGGGGGGGATGAGGACACATTTGTAATACCTTAACTAATAAAGAATTAAAAAAAATAAATAAAATAAATAAAAAAAGAAAGAAAGTAGTAGCACTCCAGATAATGGTGCATCTAATAGAATTTTCAACCTCAGCTGGGCTCTCAGACCAGTCAGCTATCATTTCACATGCCCCACGTCATCTCCCTCTCTATCTCTCCTCCCATTTATATTCCATTTCTACACAATTCCCCTCAAATAATAGTCTCTTTCACTTGAATGAGCAAATATTTTCTACCATTCAGTAGGTATGGAAGCACCCTAGGTGTCCATCGATAAAGGAATGGACAAACAAGTTGTGGTATAAGTGTATACAATAGAATATTATTCAGCAATTAAAAAGAATGAAATCTTGCCATTTGTGTCAAGATGGATGGATCTTGAGGGCATGATGCTAAGTGAAATGTCAGAAGAAAAAGACAAATACAATATTATTTCATTTATATGTGGAATCTAAAAAAATACAAATGAACAAACAAAACAAAAACAGACTTATAGATACAAAGAACAAACTGATCATTGCCAGAGGGGATGGGAGTAGAGGGATGGGTGAAAATGTGAAGGGGAATAAGAGGTTAAAACTTCCAGTTATAAAATAAATAAGACATGGGGATGTAGTGTACAGCACAGGGAATATGTCAATCCTATTGTAATAACTTTGCAGTGACAGATGGTTACTAGACTTATTGTGGTGATAATATTGTAAGGTATATAAATGTCAAATCACTATGTTGTACACCTGCAACTAATATTGTATGCCAACTACACTTGAAAAAAAAATGAAATATTCATATGATCATCTGAATAAATGCAGAAAACATTTATTTTTATTTTATTTATTTATTATTGTCTAAAGTTTTACATATGTCTCCTTTTCCCCCAATTGACCCCCTCCCCATCCCTTCACAGCCCAGGCAAGCCCTCACTGCCCCAGTGTCTGTGTCCATTGGTTATGCTAATATGCATGCATATAAGTCCTTTGGCTGTTCTCTAACTCCCCCTCCCCTACCATTTGTCTCTAGATCGATCTATTCTTGTTCATCAAATTATGTTGATCATTATATTTCACATATGAGTGAGATCATGTGATAGTTATCTTTCTCCAACTGGCTTATTTCGCTTAACATAATGCTCTCCAGTTCCATCCATGCTGTTGCAAATGGTAAAAGTTCCTTCTTTTTAATAGTGGCACAATATTCCATTGTGTAGATGTACCACAGTTTTTTAATCCACTCATCTGCTGATGGGCACTTAGGCTGTTTCCAAATCTTAGCTATTGTAAATTGTACTGCTATGAACATAGGGGTGCATATATGCTTTCTGAATTGCAGAAAACATTTGATAAAATTTAACATCCCTTCTATATAAAGACCCCAACCAATGGGTATAGAAAGAACATACCTCAACATAATAAAGCCCATATATGAAAAACCTACATCTAATATTATATTGAATAGTGAGAGATTTAAAACTTTTCCTCTAAGATCAGTAATAATACTAAGATGCCCACCCTCACTACTCTTATTCAACCTAATGATGAGTCTTAGCTAGAGTAATCAGACAATATCAAGAAGTAAAAGGCATCAAGATAGGAAAAGGGGAAATAAAATTGTCTTTATTTGACAATTATATGTTTTTTTGAATCTCTACATTTTTTATTATGTAATAAAATATCAATATATTTTCCAGTAATCAGACTTACTGAAGAGTTTCAAGAATTACATATTGTAAGAGAGAACTCTATTCCATAAAGGGAAATATCTTTCACAAAGTATATAGATTTTATTACAATATTATTAGCTATAATCCCTATGCTGTACTTTATATCCCCATGACTATACTGCAACTACCACTTTGTACTTCTTAATCACTTCATCTTTTTCACCCATTTCCCAGCTCCCTCCCATTTGGCAACCATCAAAATGATCTGTGTATCTGTGAGTCTGTTTCTGTTATGCTCGTTTGTTTATTATTTAGGGGGAATTCCACATATATGTGAAATCATCTAGCATTTATATTTCTTTGTCTGACTTATTTCACTGAGCAAAATACCATCTAGGTTCAAGCATGTTGTTGCAAGAGCAAGATTTCATTCTTTTTAAATGGCTGAGTCATATTCCATGAAACTACTAGAAGAACGCATAGGGAAAAAAGTCCTCAACATTGGTTTTGATGATAATTTTTTTTGGATATGACAGCAAAAGTAAACATGTGGGATTATATAAGACTAAAAAAACTTCTATACAACAACAAAAATAATTAGCAAAATGAGAAGGCAACCTACCAAATAGGAGAAAATATTTCCAAATAATATATCTGATAAGAGGTTAATTTTCAAACCATGTAAGGCACTCATACAACTTAACATAAAAAATTCTATTAAAATTAGGAGAGATGACTGGCCAGAGTGGTTCAGTTGGTTGAACATCATCCTGTACACCAAATGGTTGCCAGTTTGATTTCAAGTCAGGGCACATATTTGTGTTGCAGATTTGATTCCCAGTTGGGGCACATACATAAGAGAACCAATCAATATTTCTCTCTCACATCTCATATCAACACTTCTCTCTCTCTCTCTCTCTCTCTCTCTCTCTCTCTCTCTCTCTCTCTCTCTCTCTCTCCCTTTCTTGGGTGAGGATTAAAAAATATGAGCAGGGGACCTGAATAGACATTTTTCCAAAGAATACACATCAATGGTTAACAGACATGAAAAGATGCTCTTTCTTGAACAGGGAAACACATACAAAACCACAATGAGATACCACCTTACCTCTGTCAGATGTCTATAATAACAAAAGTCAACAATATGTTGGCAGGTATGTGAATAAAAGGAAAGCTTCATGCACTGTTAGTAGGATTATAAATTGGTACAGCTACTTAGAAAATGGTATAAAAATTTCTCAAAAAATTAAAAATAGAACCACCATACAACTAAGCATTTCTACTTCTGGTTATTTATCTAGAGAAATAAAAAAATACTAATGCAAAATGGTATATTCACCCTATACAATAGCCAACATCCTATGATTTCTATCTTCCATTTTATTAATGTAATGCTTATAAGGATGCTCTAAGAACTTAGAATTACAAGGAACTTAGTGGGAACTAAAATGACATGAACAATAAATAAAAACCATGAATAAGAACAAGTTGGAAATTAAGAATAGCATATCTGACATTAAGAATACACTGGAGGGAACTGAAAGTGCATTGAACAAAGCAGAGTATCGAATAAGTGATTTGGAAGACAAGGTAGAAAAAAAATCCAATTACAAGAGCAAAAAGAAAAAGAATTAAAAAGCAGTAGGATATTTTAAGGGAATTTTGGGAGAACATGAAATGTAACAACATCCACATCATAAGGGAACCAGAAGGAAAAGAAAGAAAGCAAGGAATAAATAACTTGTTTAAACAAGTAGTAAGAAGAAATTGCCTAGACTGGTGAAGGAGTAGGTCCCACAGTTTCAGGAAGCACAGAGAGTCCCAATCAAGATGAACCCAGCGGGGCCCAAATCAAGACTCTCCATAATTAAAATGACAAATATTAAAGACAAAGAAAGAATCTTAAAGGTAGCAAAAGAAAGTTAATTACAAAGGAGTTCCCATTAGACTGCCAGCTGATTTCTCAACTGAAGTACTTCCAGTCAGAAGGGATTGGCATGAGGGATTCAAAGTAAAAAAAAGCAAGGACCTAAATCCAAGACTACTCTATCCAGCAAGGCTATCATTTTAAATGGAAGGCAAAATAAAGAGGTTCCCAGACATAAAAATGGTTAAAGGATTGCATTACCACAAAATTATCATTGCAGGAAATATTAAAGGGATGGTTGTCAGAAGGAGAAGAAATAGCGATAGAGAGAGGAACATAGGTATAAAGAAAATTAAAAAAAAGTCAATAAATAAACACCTATCAATTATTAAAACTTAAATGTAAGTGGATTAAAAGTTCAAATCAAAAGACAAAGGGTAGCTGAAGGGCTAAGAAAACATGACCTATATATATGCTTTCCACAAGAGACCCATCTCAGAACAAAAGATTCACATAGACTGAAAGTGAAGGGATGGAACAAAATATTCCATGCAATTTAAAATGAAAAGAAAAAAGTTGGGGTAGCAATACTCATATCTAACAAAAATTGACTTCGAAACAAAGGCCATAACAAGAGACAAATAATGTCATGGCATAATACAAATAGGATTGATCCAACAAAAAATATAACCCTTGTAAACATATATGCACCCAATATTTGAGCATATCAGTATATTAAAAATCTTTTTTATTTTAATGGAGAGATTGGCAGCAATAATGTCATAGTAGGGGGCTTTAATACTCCACTGACATCACTGGGCAAATCTTCCAGACAAAAAATCAACAAGGAAACGTGACCTTAAGTGACATACTAGAGCAGAAGAATTTAATTGACATTTACAGAATATTTCATCCCAAAGTGGCAGAACATATATTCTTCTCAAGTGCACATGGAACATTTTCAAAGACAGACCACATCTTTTTTTTTTAAAATGTTTTTATTGATATCAGAGAGGAGGGGAGAGGGAGAGAGAGATAGAAACATCCATGATGAGAGAGAATCATGGACCGACTGCCTCCTGCACACCCCCTACTGGGGATGGAGCCTGCAACCCTGGCATGTGCCCTGACCGGGAATCGAGCCATGACCTCCTGGTTCATAGGTCGACACTCAACCACCGAGCCACGCCAGCTGGGCAGACAGACCACATCTTAAGACACAAAATAAGTCTCTACAAGTTCAAGAAGATTAAAATTATATCAAGCATCTTCTTAGATCATAATGGCATGAAAGTAGAAATCAACTACAATAAAAAAAACAACAACTGGAAAATACCAAAACACATGGAAGCTAAATAGCATGTTATTAAACAATGAATGGTTTACCAATGAGATCAAGAAAAAAATAAAAATACTTCCTAAAAACAAATGAAAATGAATACACAACAACCCCAAATCTATGGCACACAGTGAAAGCAATGCTGAGAGGGAACTTCATAGCATACAGGACTATCTCAAGAAACAAGAAAATGCTCAAATAAACAATCAAATCCTGCAACTAAAAGAAAGAGAAAGAGAGCAACAAGAAAATTCCAGAGTAAATAGAAGGAAGAAAATAATAAAGATCAAAGGGGAAATAAATGACAAAGAGACAAAAAAAATACAAAAGATCAATGAAACTAAGAGCTTGTTCTTTAAAAAGATAAACCAGATTGATTAACCTTTATCAGGACATCAAAAAACAGAGAGAAGATCCATTAAATAAAATCAGAAATAAAAGAGGCGAAGTAACAACTGACATCATGGAAATACAAAGGAATGTAAGAAAATATTATGAACAAACTATATGCCAATGAAATGGACAACCTGGGAGAAATTGACAAACTCCTAGAAACGTACATCTTCCAAAACTCAATCAAGAATAATCAGAAAATCTGAATAGGAGGATAACATCTAATGATATTGAAGCAGTAATTAAAACACTCCCAGCAAACAAAAGTCCTTTTCCAAATTGCTTCAGAGGAGAGTTCTACCAAACATTCAAGGATGAACTTACACCTATCCTCAAACTTTTTAAAAAAACAGACAAACACAAGAGTATTTTCAGGAGGCCAGCATTATCCTAATTCCAAAACCAGATAAAGACACTACAAAAAAGTAAAATTAGAGACCAGTATTCCTGATGAGCATAGATGCTAAAATCCTCAACACAATATTAGCACATTGGATCCAGTAATACATTAAAAATATCATTCACCATGACTAAGTGGAATTTATTCTGGGTATGCAATGATGAGGAAAATAAGACATTTGGGGAGGGGGTGCTAGCAGCCAGACTCTGTATCCCTAATGCACATTCCTCTTAGCCTATAGTCTAGTCACTGCCCCTTCCTTAATTATCTGGTCTTGCAAGACCTGTTTACCTGTAAATACTCCCATTTTACAGAGGCCATAAACCATGAACAATACACAACCCCCAGAGGAGGTAATCGGTGCTGGCACCAGGCCAGGCCTTTAGGTGTGGTCTCACAGCCCCCATCCCAACACATGGGGCTTTTTGCAAAGCCCACGATAGGTCCGGAAGTCTAATCCATACACGGAGGACAAAGAAACCAAAAGGTATAAAGAGGAAGTTTCCTCCATATTGGTTTATTCAGGATTTGGAGAACTGACCCCCTGAGTCACAGTACTAGTACATGTGAAACATCTGAAAATAAATGGGTTTTTCCTGTATCTTCGGGTACTCCTGTGTATTTATCGGTCACCTGGTAAATTCTGTAACAGCAAGGCTGGTAAAATATTTGCAAATCAATAAATGTGATACTTCGCATAAATAAAATGAAGGATGAAAATCACATGATCCTATCAATAGACAGAAAAAGCGTTCGATAAAATCCTGCAACTTTTTTGCATAAAAACTCTCAGCAAAGTGGAAATAAAAGGATCATAACTCAACATAATAAAGACTGTATATGACAAGCCTGCAGCCAATATCATACTCAATGGGCAAAAACTAAAAGTATTTCCCTTAAGGAGACATATGTAAAACTTTAGACAATAATAATAATAATAATAATAATAATAAAATATGATTTTGAAAGACAAAAAAATATATTTCCCTTAAGATCAGTCACAAGAAAGTAATGACTGCTTTCACCACTCTTATTCAACATAGCACTGGAAGTCCGAGCCACAGTGATCAGACAAGAAGAAAAAATAAAAGGCATCCAAATTGGAAAGGAGGAAGTAAAATTGTCATTTTTCGTGATGACATGCTATTATACATAGAAAACCATAAAGACTCAATAAAAACTGCTAGCCCTAGCTTGTTTGACTCATGGGATAGAGTGTTGGCCTGTGGACTGAGGGTCCTGGGTTTGATTCCGGCCAAGGGCACATGCCCAGGTTGCGGGCTCAATCCCCTGTAGGGGGTGTGCAGGGGGCAGCCAATCAATGATTCCCTCTCATCATTGGTATTTCTCTCTCTCCCTCTCCCTTCTTCTCTGAAAATAAAAAATTATATTTTAAAAACCTGCTAGATTTAATAAATTAATTCAACAATGTAGCAGGATACAAAATTAACATGCAGAAATCAGTGTCATTTTTATACACCAATAATGAACTCTCAGAAAGATAAACCGAGAAGACAATTCAATTTACCATTGCAACAACAACAAAATAAGATACCTAGGAATAAACTTAGCCAAGGAGGTAATAGACCTGTACTCAGAAAACTGTAGGACATTGTAAAAGGAAATAGAGGAATATATAAACAATTGGAAGCATATACTGTGTTCATGGATCGGAAGAATTAACATAATTAAAATGTCCTTACTAACTAAAGCAATCTACAGATTCAATGCAATCCCTATTTAAATAACAATCCTGTCTTTTACAGATCTAGAACAAATATTCCAAAAATTTATGTGGAACTAAAAAAGATCCCAATGAGCCACAGAGATCTTTAGAAAGAAGAACAAAGATGGAGGGATCGCAATACCAGATATCAAACTATACTAAAAAGCCATTGTAATCAAAACAGTCTGGTACTGGTACAGCAACAGGCATATAAATCAATGGAACATAGCAGGGACCCAGAAATCAGCCCACTCCAATATGATCAATTAATATTTTACTGAGGAGGCAAAAGCAAAAAATGGAGTAAAGATAGTTTCTTCAATAAATGGTATTGAGAAAATTGGATAGGTACATGCAAAAAGTTGAAAGTAGACCACCAACTTACAACATAAACAAGAGTAAACTCAAAATAGATAAAAGACTTAAGTGTATATCACGAAACCAAAAAATCCTGGGAGAGCTATCTATCTATCTATCTATCTATCTATCTATCTATCTATCTATCTATCATCTATCTATCATCTATCTATCTATTTATTTTATTAAATTTTTTGGGTGACTTTAATTAATAATAAAAATCTTAGGAGAAAACACAGGCAATATAATCTGAGACAACTCATATAGCAGTATTTTCACTGATACATCATTGAAGCAAGAGAAACAAAGAAAAAATAAACAGGACTACATCAAACTAAAAAGCTTCTGCATAGCAGAAAGGAACCACCAACAAAATAAAAAGGGAATCCATTGTATGAGAGAAGATATACACCAATGATACATATGATTAGCTATTACTCCAAAATATACAAAGAACTTATCCAACTTGACACCAGGAAGACAAACAATTTGATTAAAAATGGGCTAAAGTCCTGAATAGACACTTCTCTAAATGACCAATAGACATATGAAAAAATGCTCAATGTTACTAATCATCAGGGTGATGCAAATTAAAATTACAATGAGGTATCACCTCACACCTGCCAGAATGGTTATCATCAATAAATCAACAAACAAGTGCTGATGAGTATGTGGAGAATAGGGAACACTTATACACTGTTGGTGGGAATGCAGACTGTTGCAGCCACTGTGGAAAACAGTATGCAGTTTCCTCAAAAAATTAAAAATGAAACTGCCTTATGACTCAGTGATCCCACTTCTGGGAATATATCCAAATAAAAATGAAACACTGATTTGAAAGACTATATGCACCCCTGTATTCATTGCAATCCTATCTAATAATAGACAAACATGGTAATTGACCATACCTTCTCTACGCCTCCCATTGGCTAATCAGCAAGATATGCAAATTAACCGCCAACAAAGATGGTGGCTAATTTGCATACTGCAGGCAGGGCAGGACAGCACAAGCCGCCATCCAGGCCCCCATGTGCGACCCCAGAAGCAGCCTGCCTGCCGCCCCTGTGATCCGGTCCAGTCCCGGGGGCGGCAGGCCGACCCCAGAAGCCCCAGAAGCCGCCTGATATAGCAGTAACTCTATCAGTAAGCACTCTGAAAGTCAGTGGCATAAATGCACCAATTAAAAGACAGATTATGAGGGTGAATCAAAAACAAAACCCACTTTAAATATAAAGACACATATAGATTAAAAGTAAATGAATTAAGCTGCAGCCTGTTTTGCTCAGTGGATAGAGCATTAGCCTGTGGACTGAAGGGTCCCAAGTTAGATTCCAGTCAAGAGCATGTACCTCAGTTGCTGGCTTGATCCCCAGTCCCTATCAGAGCATGTGCAGGAGGCAACCAATCAATGTGTCTCTCCCTTTCCCTTCACTCTCTCTAAAATTCAATGGAAAAATATCCTTGGGTGAAAATTAACAAAAACAAAGTAAATGGATTAAGTAAGATTAAAGAGATTATAAGAAAAATATATTCCAAATTTTGTTAGTTGTATAATGGTTATGTTTAAATTATTAACACCTAAGAAATTGGGTGAAGGGTACATATAATATGCTGTAGTATTTTATAGGTTTTTTTACATGTATGAGATTATTTCAACTTAAAATATTAAAAAATTAAAAATTAATAAAATATTAATTGAAATGTATCTGCGTTACATAAAAAATCTCCTAATTGCTCCTAACATAATTTATTAAATTGTGCTAAAATTTACAAGGGTTCAATTAAAAAATATCTTAATTCTAAATGATATATTAGAAAATATATAATAGTGCAGTTATAAGCACTAATCTGAAAATAAAAATTTAAAGAAGTGAATTTAAAGAAGGGATTAGCCAAAGAAAATATATGCACAACCCATGGACACAGACAACAGTATGGTGATGGCCAGAGAGAAGTGGGGGGAAAGAGCTGGGTAGAGGGGGCAAAAGGGGGGAAATAGGGACATCGAATGGCCGGTTGCTATGATGCGCACTGGCCACCAGGGGGCAGACGCTCAATGCAGGAGCTGCCCCCTGGTGGTCAGTGCACTTCCATATGGGGAGTGCCACTCAGCCAGAAGCTGGCTCATGGTTGGCCAACGCAGAGGTGGTGGCAGGACCCTCTCCCACCTCAGTGGCAGCACTAAGAATGTCCAATTAATGGTTTAGGCCGGATCCCTTAGGGGCCTAAGCCTTTAGTTGGACATCCCCCGAGGGCTCCCTGGCTTCCAGAAGGATGTCTGACTGCAAGCTTAGGCCTGATCCCATGGGGAGTGGGCCTAGGTTAACAGGTGGACATCCCCCTAGGGGTCCTGGACTGCAAATGGGTGCAGGCCAGGCTGAGGGACCCACCCCTCAAGTGCACAAATTTTTGTGCACTGGGCCTCTAGTGTTATTTATAATAGCCAAGATCTGGAAACAGCTCAAGTGACCATCAGTAGATGAGTGGCTTAAAAAAAAAGCTGTGGTATATTTACACAGTAGAATCCTATCTATCCTTTATAATAAAAGCCCAGCGACCAAAACAATGGAATGACCAGAATGACCAGAGACCAGAACGACCATGGCCCCTCATCCCAGCTGGCAGCCCCCTAGAGAGTGGTTAGGGGTGATAAGAGAGACAGGCAGAGCGGTTAGGGGCGATCAGGCAGACAGAGGCAGTTAGGGATGATCAGGCAGGCAGAGGAGGTTAGGGGAGATCAGGCAGGCAGAGGAGGTTAGGGGCAATCAGGCAGGCAGGCAAGTGTTTAGGGGTAATCAGGCAGGCAGCCAAGTGGTTAGGGGTGATCAGGCAGGCAAGAGAGCAGTTAGGGGCTAGCGTCCCAGATTGTGAGAGGGATGTCTTACTGCAGGTTTAGGACCCCCGAGGGGTCCCGGATTTTGAGAGGGCGCAGGCTGGGCTGAGGAGCCCCCCTTCCTGTGCACAAATTTTGTGCACTGGGCCTCTAGTACAGCCATAGAAAGGAAGAAAATCTTACCCTTTGTGACAGCATGGATGGACTTGGAGATTATTATGCTAAGTGAAATAAACCAGTGAGAGAAAGATAAGTACCATATGATCTCATGTATATGTGGAATCTAATGAACAAAAGAAACTGGAACAAAACAAAACAGAGCCATGGTAACATGGAACAGACTGATAGCTATCAGGTAAGGGATGCTGGGGGGCTGGATGAAAGAATATGAAAGAATTAAGCACAGACAACAGTGTGGTGATAGCTAGATGGAATGAGGATTGGGGATACGTGGAGGTGAGCAAAGGGGGGATAAATAGGGATGAAAAGAGACTTTGCTTTTGGCAAAGAGTGCACCATGCAGTGTGCAGATGATTTTTTGTTGAGTTGTACACTTAAAGCCTGTATGGTTTTTGTGAACCAATGTTAGCCCAATAAATTCAATAATACATAAAGTCTGCCTATTATTATATTGTTTTATTTGTCTTTTTATTATTGAGATATGAGTATTCTTTATAAATGTTGGATAAAAGTCTATCAGAAAAATAATTTTAAAATATTTTCTCCCATCTTGTGGGTTGTCTTTTCACTTCTCAGATGATATCCTTCACAGTACAAAAGTTTTTAAATTTGATGAAGTCTAATTTATGTTTTATCTCTTGTCCCTTGTGATTTAGTTTCATGTTAAAGAAATTATTTGTTGACAGTAAAGTCATGATGATTTACTCCTTACTCTGGTACAAGTTTCAACTCTTACATTTATCTATTCGATCCATTTTTAGTTTATTTTTGTCTATGTTGTGAGGTAAGGGTCTAACTTGATTGTTATGCATGTGGATATTTACATTAGCAATTTAAGTCTTTTTTGTGGTCATTCTAGCTAAATGTTTGTTAATTTTTTTTATCTGTATGAAGACCCAACATTTTCTTTTGTTTTTACTCCATGTTTTATTTTTTATCATTTAAAATCTTTATTGTTGAAAGTATTACATAGGTCCTCCTTTTTCCAGCCTGCTTCCCTCACCCCAAGGCTCTCACCATCCCATTGTCTGTGTCCATGGGTTATGCATATATGCATATAAGTTCATTGGTTGATCTCTTCCCACTCACCCTCCCCTGCCTTCCCCTCTGAGGTTCAACAGTCTGTTCATGCTTCTATGTCTCTGGGTCTATTTTTGTTCATCAATTTATTTGGTTCATTAGATTCCATATATGATGAAATCATGTGATAGTTATCTTTATCTGATTGGCTTATTTTGCTTAGCATAATGTTCCGTAGGTCCATCCATGCTGTTGCAAATTGTAAGAGTTCTTTCTTTTTTACAGCAGTGTAGTATTCCATGGTGTAGATGTACCACAACTTTTTTATCCACTCATCTACTGATGAGCACTTGGGCTGTTTCCAGATCTTAGCTATTATAAATTGTGCTGCTATGAACATAGGGATACATATATTCTTTTTGATGAGTGTTTCAGGTTTCTTAGGGTATATTCCTAGAAGTGGGGTCACTAGATCAAATGGGAGTTCCATTTTTAATTTTTTTTGAGGAAACTCCATACTGTTTTCCATAATGGCTGCACCAGTCTGCATTCCCACTAGTAGTGCATGAGGGTTCTCTTTTCTCTGCAACCTCACCAATACTTGTGATTTGTTGATTCATTGATGATAGCCATTCTCACAGGTGTGAGGCGATTTCTCACTGTTGTTTATTTTTTATTGAATTTATTGGGGTGACATTGGTCAATAAAATTATATAGGTTTCAGTTGTACAATTCTAGAATACAACATCTGTATATTTGATTTTGTGTTCAACACCCAAAGTCGTCTCCTGTCACCATTTATCCCTCCTTTACCCTCTTCTACTTCCCCCAACCCCACCTCCCATTTGCTCTGGTAATCACCTCTATTTATAATTAATTTATGTTAAAATCCTTATTTATTCCTTCCTTCTATCTGCTTTGGATTTATTTCACCCATTTTTATCCAGTGTCCCAAGATGGAAGGGTAGATTGTTCCTTTGATATTTTCCTTCTTCTTCTCCTTCTTCTTCTTCTTCCTCTTCCTCTTCCCCTTCCTCTTCCCCTTCCCCTTCCCCTTCCCCTTGTCCTCCTTCCCCTCCTCCTCCTCCTCCTCCTCCTCCTCCTCCTCCTCCTCCTCCTCCTCCTCCTTCTTCTTCTTCTTCTTCTTCTTCTTCTTCTTCTTCTTCTTCTTCTTCTTCTTCTTCTTCTTTTACTGTGCACTTTATAGCTCTCATTTTTCCTCCTAAGCATTGCTTTCACTGCATTTTATATGTTTTTGTTTACTTGATGCACACTATTTTTTTTATCAGTTTAACTTTATAGGAAAAAGTGAGTGAAAAGTATAGAAAATCCATATATCCTTTATCCCCTACAACTTTCCCGGTATTTAATATGTCACCTTACTCTGGTACATGTTTTATAATTGATGAACCAATACCGGTATATTATTATTAAATAAAGTTTATTGTTTCTTTGAGGGTTTGCTTTTGTGTTGTACTTTATATGTACTTTGACAAATGTATAATTACATGTATCCATCATTACAGTAACATACAGAATAATCTCCTGTTATAATGTTCCACTTATTTATCCCTTCCTCTCTCCCCTGGAACTCTTGTCAATTATTGAGCTTTTTGTCTCCATAGTTTTGCCTTCCGGAATGTCATACAGTTAAAATCATATGGTGTGTAACCTTTTCAGATTGGCTTCTCTCACTCAGTGATGTACATTTTAGTTTTCTTCATGTCTTTTCATGAGTTAATAGCTCATTTCTTTTTATCACTGTTTAACATTCCACTGTACGAATGTAACACAGTTTTGTTTTGTTTTGTTTAAAATATATTTTATTGATTTTAGAGAGGGAGGGAGAGGGAGAGAGATAGAAACATCAATGATGAGAGAGAATCATTGATCGGCTGCCTCCTGCATGCCCCCTACTGGGGATCGAGCCCGCAACCCAGGCATGTGCCCTTGGCCGGAATCGAACCCGGGACCCTTCAGTCCGCAGGCTGAGGCTCTCTATACATGGAGCCAAATCAGCTAGGGCAACACAGTTTGTTTATCCATTCTCCTACTGAAGGGCATCTTGGTTGCTTCCACATTTTGGCAATTATGAAAAAAAAGCTGCCATAAACATTTGTGTGCAGGTTTTCCCTGTGTCAGAGTTTAGGTTCTGAGCACAAATAGGAGTGTGAAGATTTCTTTGTGTTCTACAGACTGCTGATCACTTCAAGAACTATGTAAAATTTCTCTCCACTTCAGAACTTGGATGTCAGCTTTTTGGTTCTCTGATTAGTTCTCTTAGCTCTCCAGTCCTGCTTTTTTTTTTTTTTTCCTGTGCTTCAGGATATGTCACTTTACACTGATGCTCTGCCATTAGTCTTTAGAGGACTACTTTGGCTGCTATCTTGTACTAGTTAAATGTTTAGAGTATTCTGGAGAAATGTCTTTCAATAATCCTGACCCACCCTTAACCTTCATCAGCCGCTCCCTTGTACTCATAGAAGACCTGCAGTGATTGATAATGGATTCTATCAGTTCTTTTGCACACACAATTTAGGGTGAGTTATCCCTGTCAGCTTTTACCGTGTCACCAGATTTTAGTGTAGTACCCCATGCACTTAATGAAGGCTTTGGTTGATGGGTACAAATTAATTCATTAAATGAGACTCCTTGGGAATCTAAAATGTCTCACCAGTTAACCTGGGGCATTTACTGCTTCTTTAAGAAGTTTGGCAGCTTTCTCCTTACCCCCATCCATGGCACTCTTCTATGCATAAAATGACCATGGGTCTCCCAGGATTGGCTGAATATTTTCTGGAAAATAGTTCATTTTTGTTACTTTGCAGCACTTTAAGTTTCTGATGATATTGGAAAAACATCATACTTTTGTATATAATTGAGCTCATTTTCATTCATAGGGTGGACATAATGGTCTTTTGTTATTTTATACATTCCAATCTGAGATGTAGGATCTGCTGAGTGTTTTATGATGAACCGGTGATGGATTTTGTCAAATGCTTTCTGCATCAATTGAGGTGATGTTTTGTTCTTCCTTCATTCTAATAATGTGTATACATTGACTGTTGTCCGTATGTTGAACCACCCTTGCATTACAGATAAATCTCACTTGGCATGGTGTATAATCCTTTTAATATGAGGCTGAATTGATTTACTAGTATTTTGTTGAAGAGTTTTGCATTTGTACTCATTAGGGGCATTGGTGTGTAGCTTTATTTTCTAGTGATGCCTTTGATTGGGTTTGATAACAGGCTAATGCTGGCCTCAAATAATAAGTTTGGAAGTGTGCCTTACTCTTCTGTTTTGTGAAAAAGTTTGATAAGGATTGGTATTGATTATTCTTTACAAGTTTAGTAGAATTCATCAATGACACTACCTGGTCTTGGGTTTTCTTTTTTTTCGGGGGGGGTAGGGGAGATTTGATTATTGACTCAATCTTTTTACCTTTTAAAAGTCTGTTCAGATTTCTATTGCTTCTTAAGTCATTTTTGGTAGTGTATTTTAGAAATCTTTCTTTTTAATCTAGGTTATCTAATTTGTTGGTTTATAGTTGTTCATAATATTCTCTTATAATATTTTATTTCTATAATGTAATTAGTAATATCCCAGTTTCATTTCTGATTATATAGTTACTAGAGGCCTGGTGTATGAAATTCATGCATGGGTGCGGTCCCTAGGCCTGGCTGGCGATTGAAGTGTGAGCGTCTGTTGTGGAAGGGCAGGTCCCAGCTGAGCTCTGGGCCCTGGGCAGCATCTGGGCCCCCTGACCCCCACTTGGCCCCCTCCACCTGAGTCATGGCACTGGAGTCCACATACGGAGATGCAGTGAGCACGGCAGGATGCTGTGGGTCAGGGAGCAGCATGGGCCTCTGGACCACCCAGCAGCACCACATGGAAGCTGGGTGGGCAGTGTGCTCTTTCCCGGCCAGCTTTGCAGACCCAGCTCCTGCGCAAACCCATGAGGAATTCTACGGGCCCCTGCATAAGGATACTTATAGTTTTACGCTACTTAATACTTTTTAAAATTTCCAAATTTTCTACATTAAATGAATCAGGTCAATAACTAAAATTATATAAAATTTTAAAATTTCTTTTTCAAGGTGCCTATATACTTACTCTTTCCTCTTTTCTGAAGCTCAAAAAATAACGAAAACAGATAAACTCAAACCTCTAGGAGCTCTATGAAACAGAAAAAGAGCCCATGCAAAAGCAGAGACAGTGAGGAATCTGGGATGATAACTGAATATGAGCCAGGTGATGGAAGTCTGTTGAATGACGAGTACTTGATATACAGAATGAGAGCATAAGAGAAAATCAAGAGAGTGAATTGCCTATAAACCCTACAAACCTTAAAGTCATCCTTGACTTTCCTCCTCTCATACTTCATGGCCAATCCTTCAGCAAATTCTGATCAACCCTTTCACAGATGTCCAGAACTGAGCACCTTCACCATCCTAACCAACATCATCTCTTACCTTATCTATTCCAATAAACTCATGATAGACTCATATTAATCTTGCAGTCTCAACCCTTGCCCCTAGGCTGGATTTTCTCCTCTTGTCTCTTCAGTTCTACACTCCTTGTCTCTACTGAACATTTTTTAAATATATATTTTTATTGATTTCAGAGAGGAATGGAGAGGGAGAGAGAGAGAGAAATTTTAATGATGAGAGAGAAAATCATGGATTGGCTGCTTACTGCACACTCCCTACTGGGGATCAAGCCCTCAACTGGAGCACTTGCTCTAACTAGGAATTGAACCATGGCCTGATTCATAGATTAATGCTCAACCACTGAGTCACACCTGCCAGGCTCTACCCAACATGTTTTGAAATATGAACAACCTTTATGGGCTGTGCCAATGGATATCCTTACACCCTGATCTCTATAGTCCACGTTAATGGACACCCTCTGATTCCCAGTTGGGTTTGGCCAAGGGAGATAGAGGCAGGAAAATTGGAGGCATGAGGAGAATGAGCTAAGGGGTTTAGAGCAGGTTGGCTGTATTCCTCCACCTAAGACCATGGGACCTGAAAGAGACCCTCTGATTGGTCCAAAGAAAAGGATATTAAAAAGCCAGTCCCATAAGTGAAAACCTGAATGATCATTAGGAATATTAAAGCTTCTCAAACCTGCTAGAAATCAAGAAGATTCAGAGTGAAACAATGAGGAGATAACATTTCACATATATCAGATTGAAAAAAATTTGAGATTCATAACACCAAGTGTTGGCAAGGCTGAGAAGAAATGATAATTGCACATGACATTGATGGAAGATATGCTGGTTCGACCATTTTGGAGAATAAAATTGAAGTTGTGCGTCATGTAGCCTGCCACAAAATGTTGAAATTTCATGTGCTCCACAATATGGCAGGCCCACTCCCAATGTCATCCCTGGGGAGACTCAGCACACACCATGACGTAAGAGTGGAAATTTTAAAACAACCAAATGTTAAAGAAAGGCAAATACCATATGGTTTCACTTATATGTGAAATTAATGAACAAAATAAACTAAAAAACAAAGTATAAACAGACTCATAGATACTGAGAACAGATTGACAGCTGTCAGAGGTGAGGGGGGTTGTGGCTGGGTGAAAAAAGTTAAGGAATTAAGCAAAAAAAACAACTACACAGAAAAAAAGAAAGTGGCATATTTAAGACATTTGATTTAAAATCTGTTTGTAGAAAGTTCCATGTCGAGGATTGCTGGAAGCCAATTCCAGCATGTCAGCAGGGCTGAATCATCTGGAGATGGCTGAGGGCATTTCCCAAACCTGAAAAGGATGCATTAAATGATTGCTTGCTGCCAGACAGCTCAGGGCATTTCAATCTACATATTATTGCCTCCTATTGACCAAACACCTAAACAGCCCCTAGGCAATTCCCGAATCTGACAATGGACTGTGTATACAAAACCTTACCCTTTGATATGTATATCTCCACCTTGCCTTAGGACAAATTGTGTTAATAAATAGCAAGGGGTCCTGAGACAAGGAGAACTTAGTTCCTTTATCTAAGTCTTCTCTGACTCCCTATAATGCCTTTCAAAATTATGTTTCATCTCTGGACTCTTTATTGATGTACACACAGTGCCTTCTCCAGATTCCTAAACCCTTCTAGATGCTGGATCAAGAACTCTGGCATTAGAGGATCCTTCTTTCTTTTTTCCTCTTGTGAATGGACCATAGTATTTTTTCTTTTTCTGCCTTGTAATTTTTTGTCGAAACCTGTACATTTTGAATATTAATTTTTTATAAACTCTTTCAAAAATAGAAAACACTCCCAAGTAATTTGTTGAAGCCAATATTACTTTGATATAAAAACTAGAGTAAGATAATGTAAGAAAATAAAATTACAGCCGAAACCGGTTTGGCTCAGTGGATAGAGCGTCGGCCTGCGGACTGGGGGGTCCCAGGTTCGATTCCGGTCAAGGGCATGTACCTGGGTTGCGGGCACATCCCCAGTAGGAGATGTGCAGGAGGCAGCTGATCAATGTTTCTCTCTCATCGATGTTTCTAACTCTCTATCTCTCTCCCTTCCTCTCTGTAAAAAATCAATAAAATATATTAAAAAAAAAAGAAAATAAAATAACAGACCATATTCCTTATGAATATAGATAAAAAATCCACAACAAAATACTAGCAAACTGAATCCAGTAACATATAAAAAGGATTATACATCATGACCAAGTGGGATTTATTCCAGGAATTCTAAGTTTGTTTAACATACAAAAATCAATCAATTTAATATAGCATATGAATTGAATAAAAATAAACCCCACATGACCATGTTGATAGTTGCATCTGACAAAATTCAACACCTGTTCATAAGAAAAACACTTAACAAACAAAGAATAAAAGGGACATTCCTCAGTCTGAAAAAGGACATTTATTAAAACCCACAGCTAACCTCATTTGCCATAGAACTTAAGGAGGACTTTTCTTAGGGGTATTTTTCCTTGGCTCTCTTTAATACATTTCTAGCTGATCTACTCTTTAGTTTGTTGTTATAAGTATTATGGAGCTACAAGTTTTCTCTTAATTTGAAAAATCAAATTGTTTTCAACAATGCCCTTGCCTTTAAACTTCCCCACACTCTTTTCTTTCTTTTTTTTTTCTTTATTGATTAAGGTATTACATATGTGTCTTTATTCCCCCATTGCCTCCCCATGCCCCCACTCATGCCCTCACCTCCCTGGTGTCTGTGTCCATTGGTTTTGCTTATATGCATGCATACAAGTCCTTTGGTTGATCTCTTCCCCTTACCCCCACCTTCCCCTACCTTCCCCCTGAGGTTTGACGGTCTGACGGATGCTTCTCTGTATCTGGATCTGTTTTTGTTCATCAGTTTATGTTGTTCATTATATTCCATAAATGAGTGAGATCATGTGATATTTATCTTTCTCTGACTGGCTTATTTCGCTTAGCATTATGCTCTCCAGTTCCATCCATGCTGTTGCAAATGGTAAGAATTCCTTCTTTTTTACTGCAGCATAGTATTCCATTGTGTAGATGTACCACAGTTTTTTAACCCACTCATCTACTGATGGGCACTTAGGTTGTTTCCAAATCTTAGCTATGGTAAATTGTGCTGCTATGAACATGGGGGTGCATATAGCCTTTCTGATTGGTGTTTCTAGTTTCTTGGGATATATTCCTAGAAGTGGGATCACTGGGTCAAATGGGAGTTCCATTTTTAGTTTTTCTAGGAAACTCCATACTGTTCTCCACAGTGGCTGCACCCCCACTAGCAGTGCACGAGGGTTCCTTTTTCTCTGCATCCTCACCAGCACTTGTCATTTGTTGATTTGTTGATAATAGCCATTCTGACAGGTGTGAGATGGTAATGCATTGTCATTTTGATTTTCATCTCTCAGATGATTAGTGACTTTGAGCATGTTTTCATATATCTCTTGGCCTTCCTTATGTCCTCTTTTGAAAAGTATCCATTTTTTTTGATTGGGTTGTTTATCTTTCTTTTGTTAAGTTGTATGAGTTCCCTGTAAATGTTGGAGATTAAACCCTTATCAGTGATAACATTGGCAAATATGTTCTCCCATGCAGTGGGCTTTCTTGTTGTTTTGTTGATGGTTTCTTTTGCTGACAGAAGCTTTTTATTTTGATGTAGTACCATTTGTTTATTTTCTCTTTAGTTTCCATTGCCCTAGAAGCTGTATCGGTGAAGAAACTGCTTCGGCATATATCTGATATTTTGCTGGCTGTGGATTCCTCTAGTATTTTTACCATTTCCTGTCTTATGTTTAAGTCCTTTATCCATTTTGAGTTTATTTTTGTGTATGGTGTAAGTTGGT
Source organism: Myotis lucifugus (assembly GCF_000147115.1). Taxonomy (NCBI): domain Eukaryota; kingdom Metazoa; phylum Chordata; class Mammalia; order Chiroptera; family Vespertilionidae; genus Myotis; species Myotis lucifugus. The sequence goes on along the minus strand of NW_005871050.1, from coordinate 8,005,288 downwards.
GGTCTAGTTTCATTTTTTTTGCATGTATCTGTCCAATTTTCCTAACACCATTTATTGAAGAGACTGTGTAGACTCCATTGTATGCTCTTGCCTCCTTTGTCAAATATTAATTGAGCATAATGGTTTGGGTTTATTTCTGGGTTCTTTATTCTATTCCATTGGTCTATATGTCTGTTCTTATGCCAGTACCAGAGAGTTTTGAGAACAGTGGCTTTGTAATACAGCTGTATTACAAACCCACACTCTTTTCAAAATCAAGTCAGTTTTCTTAGTGTGATCTATGGAGCTTTTGCTTCTCATGTCTACTTTTTTCCCTGGGAAGAATGTATGTACCAATGCAAGGAACAGCAGCATGCTTCTCATAGAGTGACATCTCTGTCCTTCTGGAAAGTTGGGTCAGCTGTATTTCAGAGTAAAACCTTTTTTTACCTACCATGTTTTAGTTTTTTGAGGAAACTCCATACTGTTCTCCACAATGAGAGCGTTCATCCTATGAGAAGGGACTGGGTAGATTAAGAAATACTGGGCCACTGTGACTGCCCAGAATAGAATTTCTGAATATGGAACTTAGGATGATAAGCGATGCCTGTGGTCATTGCTTCTCAGGTTAAAACTGTGGTCCCAGACTAGGAGCTAGGTGGAGAGAGAGTCCATCTTCTTGACTGCAGATGCCTGGAGTAGTTTCCATTACAGAGCTGATAGTGGTGGTGAGTTAAACATTTCAAGGCTCAAATGCCACTAACTCTCATTGTTCTCACTGACTTTTAGGTGATTGTTTTGTTAAATATTTCATCATTTGCTTTGGGCCCTGTGAACATTTCCAGAATCTCTAAATGTCTTTAAAAATAACTATTTCCAATAGTTAAATGGTTGTTGTGCTATAGATAAAGTCTACTCAAAAACTACCATTCTGGAATCTATCCAAAACTGATTTTTCCCTATGGATATTCACTTGATTCAGAGGTATTTATTAAACAGACTATTCTTTCTGCAAAGTACTATAGTATATTATGATAAATCAGGTCAGCATATAGGTATGTGTCTGATTCTGGACTCTACATTTTCTTCCATTAATTAGTTTGGCTATCCTTTTGCTTGTACTGTACCCTCTTTTTTATTGAATTTATTTGGGTCCCCTTTCCCCCCATTGACTCCCTCCTCTGAGCTCCTGCCCCCTCCCCAGGCCTTCTTAACAGGTGGTGAATTCCTCCTCTTTGCACCTCTTTTACATAATCCCCATTATTCTTGGCCCTTTGCATTTCCTTATGAATTTTAGAATTACCTAGTAAATTCTGCAAAAACATACTGGAATTTTCATTGGGATTGTGTTGAATCTAAATGTTAATTAAGGGAGATTTTGTTTTTTAGCAATATTTAGTCTCCTGATAAATAATTTAGTCTCCTGATAAATAATATAGTGTATCTCTAAATTTTTGTTTTAATTTTTTTTCAAAATAGAATTTAATTTTCAGTATAAATGTCTTTCACATCTGTCACCAGATATATTTCTAAGCATTTGATTTCTTTTTTAAAAATTTCTTTATTGATTAAGGTATTACATATGTGTCCTTATCACCCTATTACCCCCCAACCCCCCACTCATGCCCTCATCCCCCTGTTGTCTGTGTCCATTGGTTAGGCTTATATGCATGCATACAAGTCCTTTGGTTGCTTATGCTATTGTAAACAGTCGAGTTTCACTAGAAAAATGAAACAAGTAAAAAATATATAGAAAGTGGGGGGAGGGAGAGGGAAAAGAAGAGGGAGAGAACAGTTTATGTGAATGTGGGAACTAGGCAAGTCTAAAATCTATAGGTAGGCTGCTGACAGGCAGACTGTAATTCTTCAGTACTCGCTCAAGTTGCAAACCACAGGCAGAACATCTTCATAGAAACCTTAGTTCTGCCCTTATGACCTTTCAAGGGACTCTCCTTTACTTCAAGTCAACTGATTATAGATGTTTATTACATCTACAAAATATATTCACAGCAATATGTAGATTAGCATATAGCAAAGTGGACACAGAACTGTAGTCAATATCATTAAATTTCTTTTTCAATTTAAATGATTGTTGCTGAAATAAATAAAATTTATTCTTGTATATTGACTTGCTAAATTCACTTCTTAATTCTAATAGTTTTGTCATAAGTTCCCTGGGCTCTTAGGGTATTCAATTTTGTGTGCAAGTAATGAAAATTTTATTTCAACCTTTCTAGTCCTTATGCTTTTAATTTATTTTTCTTATTTTACTGTGCTGGTTTGGGCCTATAGTTCAAATTTGATTAAAAACGATAACAGAGCTCATCTTTGTTTTTCAGTTTTTTTGGTTTTGTTTTACTAATCATGGTAAAATATTTAATTTTAACCATTAAATATGATTTTGTTAAAGTTTTTGTGGAATGTATTGTCTCAGAGTAAGTTTTCTTTCATTCTTATTTTACTATAAGTAATACTTCTACCATTTTTCAAACATCACTATATATATAGTGATAAATATATACACTGATATGTGTTAAAGCTGTATACCACAAATATTGATATATTTATTGTATTTATTATATTTCCTTTTGAACTATTTTTACTTATGATTTCATCTTTGATACATTGATTATGTAGTAGTATGTTGTATAATATAGTCTATTTATTGTTATGTGGTTGGTTTCCAGGTTACTTCAACTATGGTAAAAAAAATGATCTGAATGATTTCAATATGTATAAATGTGTTGGGGCTTTCTGTGTTGCCAAGCGTGTGATCAAATTTTTTAAGTACTTTCTATAAACATTTAAAAAAATGAATGCTGCTATTTTTGGTTGGAGTGTTCTATGTATGAAAATAAGGTCATGCTGTTTCATTATGATGATCATATTTTCTTTGTCCTTACTCATTCAAATGTTTATGTTAGTATTTTATCCATTTTTTCTGCAGTGTTTTTGGCTGGAGTGCTTGTCAATGCCACTAGGAAGCAGAAGTCCCTCCACTCCTTGTAATGAAATACCATCTACACATTGCCAACTCCTAAATATATTTCCAGCCCAGACCTTTTATCTGGATCCAGGCTCATATATTTAATTATCTACTGAGTATCTTCACATCTCTCAAATACTTCACATTCATGTTTAAGTTAAGATGATCATCTTCCACCCCAAACTTCCCTTTACCTTTCCCTTTTACAGAAAGAAGTACCATCAAATAAGTTGTTCATATAGAAAAAAGTAAGAGCCTAACTCTGTTCTTGATGTCCATAGCACATGCAGAAAGTTATTACATTCTATCTTTTTTGACGTCTATCTCCTCTCCATCCCCATGGATACTACTTCATTATATTCTATTGGAACTCTTTCAGAGATTTTGACTGGCTTTATTGCCCTCAGAAAGAGTCTTGTTCTAACTAATTTGCCCTCCATGTAACTGCCGGTGTTATCCTTATAAATCACAAATCTGACATTACTTATCTGCTTAAAAGCCTTAAATTGCATCTTATTACCTGCAATATATTTTTCAAACATCTAAGCTTTTGCAAAGATGTATTTTTCTGAAACGTCTTTTTTGTATTCTACCACACCCTTTTGTGCAGTTGGAAAACATCTTTTCCATTTTGTAAGAATAAGCTCAAGTGTCAAGTTCTTTGCCCATCCTCCACTAGAATGGAATACTTCTACCATTGTTCCCTTACTAAGTCCAATTACGGCCTTCTATCATAAAACTTTTAAAATGTTATTTCACTTAATTTTACGTATCTGTGACATCCACCTACCCCAAGACTCTGAACAGCTCAGGATAAAGAACTTTGACAGGTTTATCTTTGTATAATTCAGTATTGAACCTGGCAGTTACTGGACACAACAAATATTGGTTGATTGAGTAAATAAAAAAATTTAGACTACACATAAATTGCTATATTTTCACACCTTTAATATTAAAATCATATTGATGTTAATAATCTTAATCTATTAATGTAGTTATCTCCTTATTTGATGAGAAACAACCTTATTCTGTGCATAGCTCTGTTCTGTCTGTGAAGTCTTAACTGCTGTAGGCTATGTCTGGTATTTCAGTTAATCAATAAAGCTACCATAGGAATAAGTGAGCGCATAAATGATTTAGACAGAATCTTTAATGTGACATCTCCCATGAGAACTGGTTCTTTATTTCACCATGTAACAGCGTAGAGAGACCAATACCAACCATGTAGGATGATCTGAGAATAACTCTTTAGAAATCCCACAGATTAAAGTCATCATCTTCCCTCAACAGACTCCCTTTTTCCATTGTCAATGAGTGACATTACCATCCATGTAGTTGCGAAATCAGATACCTTAGGGTCATTTTTAACTTTCTCATTTCCTTCATCCTATATCTTCTAATCCACTATTAAGTCCTTTTGGACTTACTTCTAAAATATATGAAAAATCTGTCCATTTCTTTGCATTTTCACTGCCACCACTCTTGTCCAAGACACCACTTATAGCATATGTAATTTCTTACCATAATACTTATTGTATATTTCATTCTTTCATGTCTTTCACCAATAGACTGAGTTCTCTAAGAGCAATGAATATTTCTGATACTCTATCCTTCCAGGAACATGTAGCCATCAAATATAAAAGTGGGTATTAATATATTACTTTTCACTATGTGTTTTACTTGCATTATAACAATGGCTTTACAGAGATAATGCCTTAGAAAAATGTTCCCCAAATGGTGGTCTGTGGAACACTAGTTAGCTATTCCAGGTTAAATGATTGGGAAAACTGCAAACTTTATCTCCTTCTTGGATAATTATAGTACCCATTTACTAGATTAAAGGTTTCAAAAGCATACAGTTTAATTGTATATAGCCCAGCATTTTCCATACTTATTTGACTAGAGAACCTCTTTTTTAAAAATATTTTTATTGATTTCAGAGAGGAAAGGAGATGAAGAGAGAGATAGAAACATCAATGATGAGAGGGAATCATTGATTGGCTGCCTTCTTCACGCCCCCTACTGGGGACTGAGCCCACAACCCAGGCATGTGCCCTTGACTGGAATCAAACCCTGGGCCCTTGAATCCGCAGGTCAATGCTCTATACCAGTGGTTCTCAACCTGTGGGTCACTACCCCTTTGGGGTTGAACGACCCTTTCACAGGGGTCGCCTAAGACCATCGGAAAACACATACATAATTACATATTGTTTTTGTGATTAATCACTATGCTTTTATTATGTTCAATTTGTAACAATGAAAATATATCCTGCATATCAGATATTTACATTATGATTCATAACAGTAGCAAAATTACAGTTATGAAGTAGCAACGAAAATAATTTTGTGGTTGGGGGTCACCACAACATGAGGAACTGTATTAAAGGGTCACGGCATTAGGAAGGTTGAGAACCACTGCTCTATACCCTGAGACAAATTGGCTAAGGCTAGAGAACCTTTTTCATGGCATATCTATTAATGTCTGCTAAATGGTGATTTTTGGACACAGTCTATAAAATGACTCTTAAAGGAGCAACTTCAGACACTAACTGTCCAATGCAGTACAGTTATAAAGGGCAGGAGGGGCTTGGGTTACTCTGACATTATCTTGAAAGGCTGATGATGTCTCCCAAATGATCTCTTAATAATTAGGTATGACTCTGCCATTCAAGGACCCGCTCCTTAGTGTAACTTTTGGTCTAGTGTTGTTTTATCTGAGAGTACCCTTGGTGACTTTACACAACAATATATCATTTTGGAATGGCAGGTGATCCATTCGATTTCTTTTTATCATAAAAATGAAGTTGTTTTTTTTTAAATCCTCACCCAAGGATATTTTTCCATTGATTTTCAGAGAGTGAAAGAGAGATGAAAGGACAGAGAGAAATATCGATGTGAGAGGAACATATTGATTGGTTGCCTCCTGCATGCACCCTGATCAGGAACCAGGCCATGGAGGAGCCTGCAACCGAGGTATGTGCCCTTGACTGGAATGGAACCCAGGACACTTCAGTCCACTGAGTCCAGAAGGGAACTTTGGGTTCCTTTTCAACTTACTTTCTGATTATCTACTATGTATGAGGCATTGTGGGATCAGATCTGGAGTTATCAAAATGAACAAGACATTATCCCTACCATTGGGGAGTTAATTTGTCTCATGGGGAAAAATGTTGGCTAAATAGACAATTACAATACAAGGAGATAATGTTGTTACTGGTGGATGCAAAACTTTGTGAATTCACAAATGAGAGGCAATTGGTCAAAGTGGGGATAAAAAGGATTCCTGCATGAGATGTCACCTGAGGTGAATCTTGTCAGCTGAAGCAAAGTGGTCTTGTGAATGGGAGCGGTATGGTTGTGTAGCTGGTGGTACTTTGTTATGGCAGCCCTAGTAGACTACTGGGATATATACAGCAGGGAAACAGGATAGGGAGTGCTGGGGTGGAATTAGGGTTGCAATTTTACCTAGAGAAGTGAGGTAACATTTGAGGGGAAAATTTAGAGGGAGTGAAAGAGTGCCACACAGAGATATCTGGGGAAGAATTTTCCTGGCAGAAGAGACAGCAAATGCAAAGGCCCTGGTATAGAATTGCCCCTGGTAAGTTTGAGGAGCAGCAAAGGAAGTCAGGATGGCTAAAGCAGAGTAAGGTCAGAGAGTTAATAAATGGTGAACCAGATCATGTAGGGACTTTCAGATTATTGTATGGAATTTTGCTCTGAGTGAAATTGAATTCCAGCCACTGTGGAAAACTGTCAGTTCATCAACACGCTAAAGATTGAATTATCATGTGATAATTCATGATCTTAACTTAGATCTTTTGTAGCACTGACTATGTCCTGCTTATATTTTTGTTCTTATATTGCTATTATTGGTATACTTATCTTTCCTTCCAGCCCCAACCAGACTACAACTCCCACTTAAGAGCTAGGACTATTTCTGGAGACCTCAAAGTGTTTGGCAAAGTGCTTAAAAGTTGTAGGTATTTGTTTATGTAGAAGTAAGTTATCTGATGCTTGATTACCCAGATATACATGAGCTTGATGAAATAAGTCTTAGTTCATAAGTTTAAGTTATGTTCCCCTATCTACTTCCTAAAGGCATTCTTCACATCCTTGCTGCAGGCTATAGATGATGGTGTGGAGCATGCGTGTGAAGATGCCATAGAAGATAGCAGCAAACTTGTTTTTTTCTTGGAACACCTTTCAATGGGGTTTTAAGTATATAGAGATGGATTTGTCATAAAAACAACCACCAGAGAAAATAGAAACTATAGATTGAAAACACTTTGAGATGCCAAGGTGCATAGTGGAGGCAGTCACAAGGGTCCATGGGACGTGAAGATGAAGCTAAAGGGCTCAAACAGGCTAATAGTTCTATTGCCCACCAGCAGCAGTATACTAAGGCTGGTGTAAGAGAATGTCAGATTTAGCACAGTCTGGAACTTACAGGTAAAGTGGTTGAAGATATTGGAGATATAATGGAGTGTTGATGTGGTAGACAAGAGAATTCCATGGAAAGTGTTTACTATCATCCAGCAACTGACCACCAGGTCCATGCAAACACTCTCTACATAAGTAACATATTGGCACAGATGTCTACAGCCCAGACTTAGGTCATGGAAGCCAGGTGGAAGCACTCGATAAGGCCAAGGAAAGAGGGGTTTATTATCTGGAGAAAACAGTGGGCCAGAAATACTAGTAGAGTCAGGATAGAAATCAGACCATTGGCCAGTATGCTTGGGCTACTAATACTGCAGAAGCAGATGTCCAGGAAGGAGAGATTGCTGATTAAAAGATACATAAGACTTTACAGTTGGTTAAGTCAGATGGTAGAATGAGGGGGGCATTGCCAACCAGGGAGATAAGATAGACTAGTAGTATTGTGCTTAAGAAGAGTACTTGTACTTTTGGGTAGTTGGATAGACCCAGGAGCAGTTACAGCTATATAATTCCCCATCCATTCTCTTCCCCAGGGTTGATTTTCTGGGAGAAATGATTATAAGATCATTTGGTGTTGTCTAGACTGATGATCTCCTAGAAAGTGGCCATATACTGAGCCCATAAAAATGGCCAGAGATTGGGTATACTTAACACAGACTAAGTCCCTGACTAAGAGTTGAATTCAATCAGAATTTGAAATGGCTTTGTTCACATATTTTCAAGGCTTTTGAAAAACCTTGTTCTCTCCTGCAAAGATTTAGATACTATTACAGGAATTCACAGTGGATGTGTTTCCTCCCATAACTTCTTTCTCCCAAGACATCAAAGTGCACACGAAGGGAACAGTGACTTGTTGAAATGAATGTATGAATGAATTGATGCAGAAGTCTCTGAATTTTTTAGGCCTTGTCTGAATTCAGATAAATTTTGAGTATAATCCATTATTATG
>NW_005871050.1:7989555-7995789 GCF_000147115.1 Myotis lucifugus | reverse complement strand
TGTTTCCCACCTGGCCTGCACTCCACTATTAATCCCCTCCCACAGGGAGGCCTTGGCCACCCAGCTGGGGCTCTGGGATCAATGGCAGAACAGAAGGAGGTCCTTCTACCAGGCCTGGGCTCACATTGATCCCCGCCCACACAGATGCCCTGACCACCCGGCTGGGGCTCTAGGATCAATGGCAGAGCAGCAGAGCAGAGGCAGGTATCTCCCACCCAGCCTGTGTGCTGCCATTAATTCCCACCCACAGGAAGGACCTTTCCACATGGCCTGCTCTCTGAGATCAATTGCTGTCCACAGGGAGGCCCTGCCTGCTCTGCCCACCCTGCCAGGGCTTTGTGATCAATGCTGCACAGAGGGAGGCCCTGCCCACCCTGCTGGGGCTCTGGGATCAATGGCAGAGCAGAGGCAGGCGTTTCCCACCTGGCCTGCTCTCAGCCATTAATCCCCACCCACAGGGAGGCCTGCCCACCAGGCCTGGGCTCTGTGTTCAATGGCAGAGCAGAGACAGGCGTTTCCTACCCGGCCTGCACTCCATCATTAATCCCCGGACGGTGGTCCGGAAGGTCTCCCGGTCTAATTAGCATATTACCCTTTTATTAGTATTGATATGCACAGCCCATGGACACAGACAATAGTGTGGTGAAGGCTCTGGTGAGGCGGGGCTGTGTGGAAGAAAAGGGGAGATAGTGGACATCTGTAATATTGTCAAAAATAAAAATAAATTTTAAAAATTATATAGGTTTTAGGTGTACAATTCTATAATACTAGTACATCATCTGCATATTGTATTGTGTTCACCACCCCAAGTCAAGTTCCCTCTCATTACCATTTATCCCTCTTATACTCTCTTCTACCTCCCCCACCCGCTTTCCCTCTGGTAATCACCATACGCTGTCTGTGTCTAAGTTGTATTTAAGGCTAGGTTTGCAGTCACCCAAGTAGCTAGTCAATCTATCTATATAAAAGCCTAAACAACCATCGCAACAGAACGGACAACTAAACAAGCTGTGTGAGGCGACCAGGCTGGCAGGGGGGTTAGTGAGGGGCAACCAAATGACCAGACAGCAGGCTGTGTGGGGCAACTAGGCTGGCAGGGGGGGCATTTGGGGGCAACCAGGCCAGCGAGGGGGGGGGAGTTGGTGGTGATCAGGCTGGCAGGCAGGTGAGCAGTTAGGAGCCAGTGGTCCAGGATTGTGAGAGGGATGTCCAATTACCGGTTTAGGCCCAATCCCCAGGACATCCCCCGAGGGGTCCCGGATTGGAGAGGGTGCAGGCTGGGCTGAGGAGACCCTTCCCCCACCCCCGTGCACAAATTTCATGCACTGGGCCTCTAGTTCAATAATAAAAATGCCATCAAGCCAGTTGTAGTGGTGGGGTAAGGCCAGACCTGAAGAACTTGACTTTTAGGTTGTCCTTGAGTGGTGTGGCTGGCTTAATTGCAATTGAATTGTACTCTGCTTGGGGCTGGCATGATAGGTAAAAAACTAGATTTACAAAACAAATGTACACCAAATCTTTCTCCTATTAAGATTCATTCTCTTGACATACTTTCAAAGGATTTGGTTTATAAAAATAAAGCAACCTATGTACCACTTTTCGGGGTGGGAGGGCATGTTTGTTGCATGAAGTAAGGGGGTACTATCACCTAGGGAATATTGCCAATGGTCCACATTCCAGGGCCCAGTGGCCATTTTATGAAGACCTTAAACCTAATGTACAACTTCAGGGCATCCCTAACCTTACTTAACAGATTGTGAAGAGATCTGGGGAAGGAAAACAGATATAACTAAAAAAGCAGTTACCTCAGTTGAAATCCCATGGTGTCAGTACTTTTGCAAGAGCCCATAATACTTCCAGAGGCAGGAAAGATGTTTATGTTGGGGGAGATTTAATACCTTCATAATTTTATTTTTTTTGCCTTTCTTACTATATGATTTTTTTAAAAAAATTCAAATTTAATTGCCTAGATATTAATTTTTTAAATGTCACCTAAAATTTTCAAATAGGGCTGGGATGAGGCACGACACATATCCTGGACTCTTTGGAAAATGTTGGTAGGTAGATGATAAGGCACCTTCACTTCTGAACACTGGTGGAATAATCTTTTAGCAGATAGTTTTTAAAATGCAAGTGTGGGTATTCCCAAAATATTCAGGGAAAAAGAAAATGATCACTTTAGAATACTGGGCACTATTTAAAGAAAGAAGGTACTTCCCTATGTTTGCCCATGAAAACTGCACTAGCCTAAGCTAGACTTGACGAATCACTGTCCTATCTGAATGAAAGATGAATATACAGAGGAAAAGCTGCCTCTGCATTGAACCAATGAAAAACCACATGTTGGTTATACTCTAGGATTCTAAATCATGCCAGCTACAGTCTCTACTCTTTGAAACAGATTGAATCAACTTCCCAGAGCCCACCTTGAGCTGTTGTCTACTAGGTTCCTATATCTTTGATGGAGGAAATTATTGCTTCCTGAGTTTATCTGAAGCTCTGAAGAGCAAATTGCTTGAACAGAGACTAATCTCTTCATATTCTCTGGGCTATTTGAGGCTGGCTTATCTGGAGAACTGGTTTCCAAAGGAGAAATTGAAACACAGTGGGTATTTTAGCGGAAAATGTGTGGAGTATCTAGGAGCAGCCAAAATAAAGGGAAAAACATTTTTCTTAGTTCCTCTTCCTCTGTCAACTTCCTATAGCTTGTAGCCTCGAAAACATGCAGATATTCAGTTTACATCTTTATTATTATTATTACTAGAGGCCCGGTGCATGACATTCATGCACTCAGGGGGGTCCCTCAGCCTGGCCTGCTCCCTCTCGCAGTCCAGGAGCCCTTGGGCATTTTTAGTGCTACTGCAGAGTGTACTGACCACCAGGAGAAAGCTACTGCATTGAGCATCTGCCCCCTGGTGGTCAGTGCAGGTCATAGCGACTGGTCATTCAGCCGTTTGGTTGATTTGCATATTATCTTTTTATTATATAGGATTATTATTACTAGTGGCCTGGTGCACAAAATTTGTGCACAGGGGAGGGGGTGTTCCTCAGCCCAGCCTACACCCTCTCCAACCTGGGAGCCCTCGAAGGATGTCCTATTGCCAGTTTATAGGGATCGGGCCTAAACTGACAGTCGGACATCCCTCTCGCAATCCTGGACTGCTGGCTCCTAACCACTCACCTGCCTGCCTGCCTGCCTGATTGCCCCTAACCATCTTGCATGCTGGCCTTCTTGCCCCCAACTGCCCTCTGCTGCCGGCCTGCTTGCCCCCAAATGCCCCCCCTGCCAGCCTGATCACCCCCAACTGCCCCCTGCTGGCCTGCTCACTCCAAACTGCCCCCCCACTGTCCTGATCATCTCCAACTGATCCCCACTGATGGCCTGCTTGCCCCCACTGGCCCCCATGCTAGTCTGCTTACCCCCAACAGCCCTGCCCCCCCACCAGCCTGATCACCTACAACTGCCCTCCCCTCTTGGCCTCTAACCGCCTCTACCTCGGCCCCACCACCATGGCTTTGTCCAGAAGAATGTCTGGAAGGTCTCCCAGTCTAATTAGCATATTACCCTTTTATTAGTATAGATGGAGGCCTGGTGCACGGGTGCGGGCTGGCTGGTTTGCCCTGAAGAGTGTCCTGGATCAGGATGGGGGTTCCCTTCGGGCGTGGGGAGGCCTGGGCGAGGAGCTTGTGGTGGTTTGCAGACCAGCCACAACCCCATGGGGTGAGGGTCCCTGCTGGGGGTGTGTGGCCAGCCTGGGTGAGGGGCTGAAGGCTGTTTTCAAGCTGGTCACACCCCCTTCAGGGTGGGGGGTCCCACTGGGGTGCCTGGCCAGTCTGGGTGAGGGGCTGATGGTTGTTTGAAGGCTGGCCAAGCCTCCAATGGGGACCCTCACCCCATGAGGGTGTGGACAGCCTGGGTGAGGGGCTGATGGCTGTTTGCAGGCTGGCCATGGCCCCTGGTGACCCAAGCTCCCAGCTCCTCCTTTTTTTCTTTTTTTTTCCGCTCCTCCTTGAGCCGAGGGAAGCAGGTATCTGGGATTTATTTATCCTCTATAATTGAAACTTTGTAGCCTTGAGCGGAGGTCAGGGCTGTCCAGGGCAGGCGGGAAGCTTGGCTTCCTCCATCACAGGGGCAACCCAAGCATCCTGCTCACTCCAGTTCCGTAGCCGCCGCCATCTTGATTGGGTTAATTTGTATGCTTGCTCCTGATTGGCTGGTGGGTGTGGCTTGTGGGTGTAGCGGAGTGACGCCAATTTGCACATTTCTTTTTTATTGGTGTAGATTATTATTATTATTATTAATGGAGAGCTCATAGATGTATATACATATTTCAGAAAAGTTTTAGTTACCCTTGACCGGAATCGAACCTGGGACCCTTGAGTCCGCAGGCCGATGCTCTATCCACTGAGCCAAGCTGGTTAGGGCATGTCACCCTTTTTTATAGGCAGGTCTATTAAGCTATTATATATAATAAAGTTTACCCTTTTAGGTATACAGTTCTGAGTTTCAACAACATATAATCATTTAACCACCACTACATCAATATATAGAATATTCTCATCAGAATATTCCCCAAAGTCTTCATGTGTTCATTTGCAGTCAATGCAGTCCATCCACCACTGCAACCACTAATCTGATTTCTCTGCCTTATACAACGTTCCAGAAGTTGTAAAAAAGGAATTATAGAACATACAACCTTTTGTGTCTGTCCTTTTTCATATAGCATAATGCTTTTCAGATTCATCCATGCTGTGGTATGTGGTAGTGGTTTGTTCCTTTTGCTGCTAAAGAGTGTTGTTTCGTTGAATAAATGTACCAAAATTTGATCATTCATTAGTTCATGGAAATTTGGGTGTATCTTGGTCTGTTAGCTCTTTTGAGTAAAACTGCTATAAGCATTTTCTTGCAGGTCTTTGTGGACATATGTTTTAATTTCTTTTGAATAAATACCGAGGAGTGAAGTGCCTGGGTTATAACTTATGTATTTAAATTTATAGGAAACTGCCAAATCGTTTTCCAAAGAGGGTACAGTATTTTGCTTTCCCCAAATCAATGTATATAAGTTCCAGCTGTTCTGCATCCTCACCAGGTATTGTCAGGGTATTTTTGTTTTTTGTCTTGCCATTTAGGAGATAGATGTGTATTCTATTTTACTGTGGTAAAATTTGGATTTCTCTAAAGAAAAGTTATATTGGACATCTTTCTTAGAGTGTCTATTCAAAGTTGCTCATATTTTCATTGGGTTGTTTGTTTTATTTTTTATTGAGTTCTGAATTTATGAGTACAGGTACAAGTCCTTTATCAGACATGTATTCTGCAATATTTTCTCCTTGTTTGTTACTTGCCTTTGGGGTTCCTTTGTGTTATTAGAATAGCAGAAATTTTGAATTATGATAGTCAAATTTGTTAAACTTTTCTTTTAAAAAGAATTTATTGATTGATTGGAGAGAGAGAAACATTGATTTGTTGTTCCACTTATTTATGTATTCATTGGTTGATTTTTGTATGTGCCCTGACCAAGGATTGAATCCACAACCTTGGCATATCAGGACTATATGCTTACCAACTGAGCTACCCAGCGAGGGCTGTCAAACTTTTTTGCTGTCTGTGCTTTTTGTGTCCTTTCTAAGAAATCTTAGCTTAACCCAGGTCACATTGCATTTCTCCAAAAATACTATAGGTTTTGATGTTACATTTTGTACTGTGACGCATTTGAAGTTAATTTTTTAATATGGTGCATCATGAGTTAAAATTTGCTTAGCAGCCCAATTTATCCTGTTCTCAATTTTGAAAGAGTGCATGGCACCTCAAAATGGATTACTTCAACCTTAATACTTGGTTCCACACCATTAAGGCCCCTGTATTAATTTAATTGTGCTGTTATAACAAATCACCACAAACTTAATGGCTTAAAACAACCCAAATTTATTATGTTACAGCTTTGTACATCAGAAGTTTGATTCAGGCCTCCCCGGGGTAATATGAAGGTGTTGGTGGGCCCGTGTTCTTTCTGGAGACCGAAGGGGCTGGAATTTGTTTTCTTGACTTTTCCAGCTTCTAGAGCAGTGGTTCTCAACCTTCCTAATCCCGCGACCCTTTAATACAGTTCCTCATGTTGTGGTGACCTCCAACCATAAAATTATTTTCATTGCTACTTCATAACTGTAATTTTGCTACTGTTATGAATCGTAATGTAAATATCTGATATGCAGGATGTATTTTCTCCCTCTTCT
>NW_005871050.1:7885934-7989328 GCF_000147115.1 Myotis lucifugus | reverse complement strand
AGTCTTTCATTATCCTTTATATGGGTAAATATATAAATTTTTATTTTATTTTTTTAGAAACAACATTGGCTACTTCAACATTTCTTATGCATTATCCTTTTCAAAATTTCTCTAAGGTCTGTAGTAATGTACCTCCTTCCTTTGTTACATTGGTGATTTTTGTCTTTTTCGCTTTCTTCTTTATCCATGAGGTTTATAAATTTTATGCTTGTTTCAGACCTAGGATTTAGTTTCACTGATTTTTATTGTTTTTCTGTTTTCTCTGCCTTTGATTTGTGCTCTTTATATTTTCTTATCTTCTTTTGACTTTGAGGTTTGGTTTGCTCTTTTTTCTAGTTTCTTAAGCTAGAAGTTTAGATTATTGATTTGAAAGCTCTTCTCTTTTCTGGCATAAGCATTTACTGCTATAAATTTCCCTCCAAGCATGTGTTGTGTCTGTGCCACATATTTTGATATGAATTATTCTTATTTTCATTGAATTTAAATCATTCACAATTTCTTTTGTGACTTTTTTTGACCCATGGATTTTTTAGAATGGTATTGTTTAATTTCCAAATAATTAGATATTTTCCAGAATATTGATTTCTAGTTCAATTCTGCTGTGATCAGAAAATACTTTCCATAACTTCAGTTATTTTAAGATATTGTGTTTCTTTCATGAATGAGAAAATAAGCTATTTTGGTGACTGTGCCAATATGCACCTGAAATCAGTGCATATTTTTCTGTTGTTGGGTGGAATGTTGTATAAATATCAGTTAGATGAAGTTCTTTGCTAATATTATACAGACATTCTATATTTATCTTCTGCGCTTGTTCTATTGTTAAATGAAGGAGACATATTGATATATTTAACTGCAATAACATACTTGTTTTTTTATTCCTTTCAGTTATGACAGTTTATGCTTTGTGTTTTGAAATTCTTTTGACAGGTACATGCACATTTAGAATTATGATCTTTGGTAGTAATAATAATACTTGTTCTAAAATATTCTTGGTCTGATACTAATTCATATAGCCATCCTAACTTTCTTCCGGTTAAGGTTTTCATGGTATATTTTCTTTTTCTTCATTTTACTTTTCATCTATCAATGTTTTTATAATTACAGTGAGCTTCTTGTAAAAATGTATAATTGGGTCTTGCTTTTATAACAATACTAAAGGCCCGGTGCACAAAAATTTGTGCACTCAGGGGGGTGGTCCCTCAGCCTGGCCTGTGCCCTCTCACAGTCTGGGACCCCTCGGGGGATGACCACCTGCTGGCTTAGGCCTGCTCCCTGGGGGATTGGTCACACCCCCTTCAGGGTGGGGGTCTCCACTGGGGTGCCTGGCCAGCCTGGGTGAGGGGCTGATGGCTGTTTGCAGCTGGTCACACCACCTTCAGTGTGGGGGTCCCCACTGGGGTGCCTGGCCAGCCTGGGTGAGGGGCTGATGGCTGTTTGCAGGCTGGTCAAGGCCCCCTCCCCAGTGGGGACCCTCACCCCATGGAGGTTTGGCCAGCCTGGGTGAGGGGCTGATGGCTGTCTTCAGGCTGGCCACACCCCCTTTAGGGTGGGGGGTCCCCACTGGGTTGCCTGGCCAGTCTGGGTGAGGGGCTGAAGGCCGTTTTCAGCCTGGCCAAGCCCGCTGGCGACGGAAGCTCCCAGCCTCTCCTTTTGTTCTTTTTTTCTTAATTCTGGGATTTATTTACCTTCTATAATTGAAACTTTGTAGCCTTGAGAGGAGCTCAGAGCCAGCCAGGGTGGGCGGGAGGGAAGCCTCCTGCTTGTTCCAGCTCCGTGGCCATGGCCGGCTGAAAGCAGGTATCTGGGGTTTATTTATCTCCTATAATTGAAACTTTGTTGCTTTGAGTGGAGCTCAGAGCCGCTGCAGCAGGCGGGAAGCTTGGCTTCCTCCATCATTGGGCCAACCAAGCCTCCTGCTTGCTCCAGCTCTGTGGCTGCTGGCCGCCATCTTGGTTGGGTTAATTTGCATATAGTCGCTCTGATTGGCTGGTGGGCCAAGGTAAGGCGTAGCGAAGGTACGGAGAATTTGCATGTTTGTCTTTTATTAGTGTAGATGACAATATCTACCTCTCCTGTTGGTGGTCAGATAATTTACATTTAATGGAATTATTGATATGGTTACATTTACATCTATATTTTGCTAGATGTTTTCTGTTCATCTCACCTGTTCTTTATTCATTTTTCTCTTTTCCTGTTTTGTTTTGAATAAACTGAGTAATCTCTGTAATGCCATTTTATCTCTATTCAGTTATTTTTTTTAAAATTTTGTTTATTAGTTTCATTATGGTTTACAATATACATCTTTAACTAATCAAAGTCCAACTTCAAATTATATTTTATAACTTGCATGTAGTATAAGAAGCTTACCCCAATATGTTTCCAATTCATCCCTCATATCTATTGTGCTATTGTTGCCATATATTTTACTTATATACATACAATGTTATAAACTCCAAAGTACATCGTTATTATTTTATTTTTAAAATGCCTGTTTTATTTTAAAGAGTCTAAAATTTTAAAAGCCTGCCTTTAAGCCTACTTTTACTTTTATCAGTCTTAGCACTTTTTTCTTTCTATAGATCCCAGTTTCCATCTGGTATCACATTCTCTCTGCCTAAATAACTTTCCTTATCATTTTCTTTTTTGGTTAATCCTCACATGAGGATTTTTTCCCCATTGATTTTTAGGGAGAGTGGAAGAGAGAGGAAAAAACTGAGAGAAACATAGTTGTGAGAGAAACACATCCATTGGTTGCCTACTGCATGAACCCTAACTAGGGTCTGGGCCAGGGAGAAGCCTGCAACCAAGGTATGCGTCCTTGACTGGAATCGAACCAGACACCCTTTGGTCTGCAGGCCAACACTCTATCCACTGAACCAAATCAGCTAGGGCCCTTATAATTTCTTGTTGAACATTTTTACATGTAAATTCTCTAGATGTAAATTCTCTCAGCTTTTAAATGTCTGGAAAAGTCTTTATTTTCACTTCATTATTGAAAAAAACATTTTTAGTAGGTTCAGATTTCTGGGTTGACAGATTTTTCTTTCAATATTTTAAATACATCACCCAATTATCTTCTGGCTTGCATAGTTTCTGATGAGAAGTCTACTGTGATTCTAATATTTGTTTCTCTATGTGTACTGTGACTTTTTACCATCAGTAGCTTGTTTTGTAGTTTGTTTTCAAAAGTTTGGTTATGATCTATCTTGAAGTGTGTATATTTATATTTATCCACATCCTGTTTCTCTGAGTTTCTTGGATATGTGGTTATAGTCTTTCATTATTTTTGAGAAATTCTCAGCCATTATGTTTTCAAATGATTCTTATGTCCTCTTATTTTCTGCCTTCTTTACTGAAATTCAAATTACTTGTATTTTAGTCATTTACATATTGTCTCACAAGTTTTGGAGGCTCTGTTCTTTTCCCCCCACTTTTTGTCTGTCTTTGCATTATAGTTTGGATAACTTATAACTGACTATCCTTAAGCTCACTAATTTATTTTTTGGTTGTATCCATCTATTAATTAGTCCATCAAATGTATTTTTCAGTGTAAGATAAAGAATACTGTATTACTTTGTAATTGTAGATATTTTTTAAATTTATAGTATTTCCATTTTACATTGCTGTGCTATAATTCCCCACCCATTCATGCATGTATGTCCATCTTTTCTAGTAGATTATTCATCATGTTAATCATAATTATTGAAAAGTGTATGTATAATTATTCCAATATCTGCTACATCTCTGAATCAGGTTTGCTTTATTTCTTGACAGTGGATTATTTTTCTTGATTTAGTGTTTGTCTCTTATTTTAAAACTAATGCCAGACATAAGTTTAGAAAAATAGTGTGAATTAAGGTAAATAGTTATGCCTGGAAATTACCCTGCCTCTTCTTTTATAAGGCCAGTTAATTATGAAATTGGATCGATCCACTCAGTAGCTGAGCAGGTTTTGTGATTTGTGCTATCATTACTATCAGTACACCAACTTTTAAAAAATTCTGTTGGTAAGCTGCTGTCATCACATCCTTAGGATGTGACATACTACCAGAGGGTTTTTCTCAGTGTTCCTGCTTCCCCCCTCAGCTTTCACTTGCCCTTGCATGCTTGGGCCACAAAGGGGAGTTCTTTCTATGCTCCTGCCCCTCTCCCAGCAAAAAAAAAATTGCTTGTTACTTTGTGCTTAGCTCCTCATGGGGGCATAGCATGTACTCTTTTCTTGGTCCAGTATCAGTCTCAGGCAGGCCCTATGTACCTGGACTTCAGGAATGCAATTTCCTAGTATTCCTGGCCACATTCACTGTGGTAATAAAACTCTACTTTGTATCTGTCTTTGGTCTTGGGCAGGAGTTTCCTGTCCCTCCTTCAGTAGTAGAAGATCTATGCTTGGTATGTTTGTAGGATCCTGCCTTTGCTCCAGAGGTAGAGAGTATTTTGTTAATATTATTCCCCCCAGGAGCAAAGGATTTTATTTGAGTTCTAGGTAAAAGATTTCTTATCCTCAGAGGCAAGCATGTTTTTCTTCTCCTCCCTGTCCCAAAGCAATAGATCTTTGCCTATGCCATGGAAGTGAGAAGATTTTTACGCATCTTAAGACTTTTGCTTCAAAGGAGAAAAAAGTCTGAGGAAGCTTGCAGGGAAGCCCTTCTCCCCATCTTCTTCATGATCACTCAATGTAGGTATATGGAAAACTGCATTTATGTGAATGCAAATTTTTCTTGTGTCCTGTGTTGAGGACAACCAACTATTCCAAACCAACACATTATTTTGAACTCCTCCACAACCTGTATCTTATATTGAAATCAAGCCAGTCTTTTCCTTGTTCCCATACATTGAAGTCTGCCTTTACATCTTGGCTTATGCTCTTCCTCTTATATGGAAAGCCCCCTTTTCTCTCTCTCTATAAATTCCAAAATCCATCCTAGCCAAGCTCAACTTTTATTTGCTTTTTTATAATTCCAGCCAATTTTAAATTCTTTCTAATAACTTTCTTTTTTTGGGGGGGGGCACACGCCCCATAGGGGGCTAATTTTATTTTTAAGGGGGGCAATTCAGGAATGAGTTATTAACAGTGGAATTTTTTGTATTTCTTATGGTTCTAGGAGCCTCATATATAGTATATAAATATATATCGTGACATATTTATGCATCTCAGTTTTCTATTGTTTTGAAACTTTAGTTGCTATTTTTCTTTATTTTTTATTTTTTAAATTCTATTTTATTGTTTAAAGTATTACAAATAGTAGTACATATGTCTCTTTTTTTCCCCATTGACCTTCCTCCAGCCTCCCCTAATCCCCGGCACATGCCCTCCCTCCCTCCCCCCGCCCCCAGTGTATTGCGTGCATTGATTATGTTTATATGCATGCATGCAAGACCTTCGGTTGATCTCTTACCTCCCCCAACCCTTCCTTATAACTTTTTAAATTGTATTATTACCTCCAAATTATAAGGGGGCATTTAAACATCTTCTATTTAGCACTTTATTATACTGTGTTACATTATTCCCTAATTATGTCACAGGATCTATCCAGGTATACAGTACTACATTTGACAATATCCTGATAATAGAATTTAGTTTAAAAATGTATTAAACTGCTTTTGTGGTACACTGACTGCAATAATAAAGCAAATACATCTATTCCAATTTTCTTTTGATTAGTGTTTGTATGGTATTAGTCCATTAGCAGATTAGTTTAACAAATTAGCTCTGAGAGGCAGTGTAATGTTGTAGAAAGAACATAGGCATTGAAGCTCATTAGCTCAGGATTGCAATCTTGGCTCTACAATTTATTGGCTGTGTGACTTTTGGCAAGTTACTCAACCCCTCCTAAAGATTAAATAAGACAATATTATCCATTTTGGCATAGTGGAGATGGTACAGGGTAAAGAAACATAAAATAGGTTAAGTTTTCTGGGAGCAAGGGAGGACAAAGCCTTGGGGGTTGCCTAAAAAAGGGTAAAGCCAGAATAGGGCCTTACTCTGTGTGTGTGTTGGGGGACGGTGGCATGGAGTAGGCAGCAAGGAATGCAGTGCTATAGTTTCATAAGCATTGGTAGCAGAGTCATAAAAACATAGGTAAGACCTAACTCTGACACTCCTTAGCTCTGTTGATCTTAGTCATGTTATCACACTGAATAGGGGTTCAGTTTCTCTATCAGTAAAATGCAGATAATTATTAAATTTGCTTGAATAACTTTAGAGAACTGTCTCAAGATTTAACAAAGGAACAACTGGAACAATGGAGCAAAGGTACAACAGCACTTTGTAAAGTGTAAAGAAATCCCCAGAAAGGTGTGAGGTTTGTAATCATAGTGATCAAGAGGGTAAAGCAAAGAAGTTCTTTGCCCCTAATCTTGACAAAGTCATAATAAGTCAAGTTGCTACCAACTTAATTCCTGTAGAGAACAGGACATAGAACAATTATAACAAACA
Source organism: Myotis lucifugus (assembly GCF_000147115.1). Lineage (NCBI taxonomy): Eukaryota > Metazoa > Chordata > Mammalia > Chiroptera > Vespertilionidae > Myotis > Myotis lucifugus. The sequence goes on along the minus strand of NW_005871050.1, from coordinate 7,982,889 downwards.
TGGTTTAGAACAGTGGTCGGCAAACTGTGGCGCGCGATCCACATGCGGCTCTTTGGCCCCTTGAGTGTGGCTCTTCCACAAAATACCACGTGCGGGCGTGCACGTACAGGGCGATTGAAACTTCGTGGCCCATGCACAGAAGTCAGTATTTTGTGGAATAGCCACACTCAAGGGGCCAAAGAGCCATGTGTGGCTCGCGAGCCGCAGTTTGCCGACCACTGGTTTAGAGTATCAATTTTCTGTTATTTCCTTAATATCTGTTTCAAATCTATTCCTGCTTCAGAGAAACTGGATATGATTTTGTCTCAATAGGGGCAGGACTGGAGCCAGGATTTGGAAAATGTATATTCAAAAGAGAAACATGGTTCATAAAATTTGGATTTGGCCAAGATACCCTGTGGACAATGAGGTGTTATGTACAATGAAGTGTTATGTAGGGAGGATGATTTGCCACTTAATATATAATGAAAAAGAAAGATGTAGTTTGTGACGGTATTTTCTTACTTCCATCTCTGAGTTTTACCTGATTCCAGAGAAAGGTGTCTTTTAAGTAAACACTCTAGGACTCCTCAAACAGCAGCTACCAAGGTTAGGTGATAAATTGCATGGAAAATTGTTACAATGTTTTAAAAATTGAACAAGCTGGAGAAAACCTTAAGTGCTGGGGCAGGTAAAGGGAGGGTTGGAAGTAATAGCAAGATACCATTGGGAGCATTCAGTTTGTTCAGTTAGTCCAGGAACTGTGACTTGTCTGTGTCCTAAAGTGTGTGTGTGTGTGTCTGTGTGTGTGTGTCTGTGTGTGTGTGTGTGAGAGAGAGAGAGAGAGAGAGAGAGAGAGAGAGAGAGACAGATAAATTTGTATATTTTTATATGTGCTTGTTTATGGATTTGTATCTTTCTGATTGTATGTGTTGGCCTGATTGGTTTGGTTACATTTTGTATGTTTTTTAAAAAAATATATTTTATTGATTTTTTTACAGAGAGAAAGGGAGAGGGATAGAGAGTTAGAAACATCGAATGGAGAGAAACATCAATCAGCTGCCTCCTGCACACCCCCCACTGGGGATGTGCCCACAACCAAGGTACATGCCCTTGACTGGAATCGAACCCGGGACCCTTGAGTCCACAGGCCGACGCTCTATCCACTGAGCCAAACCAGTTAGGGCACATTTTGTATGTTTTGATCTGTGTTTATGCTGTGAACTTTTGAGTTTATGTTATATGTATATATCAGGGCTCTGGAATTATTTTAAGGTTTTGATAGTCTTAAAAGACTTTGACTCTATTTTATAGGGTAGTCAGGTGAGCCAAAAGGGGTGCTTGTTCATTCTGAGTAAGTTATAGACTAGTGCGGAATTTGCTCTAATACTTTAGGGTGATTCCCTTGATCAATGTCTCCTCCCAATTCCCAGCCCCACATCCCACATGGCCCTTTGATTGCTCCCATTCTCACTCATACTATTTCTTCACAAGGGTCCTGATGACAAATGAACAGAACCATTCCACACCTTTCCTTTGAGTGAGTGGAAGATGAAGTGTCAAAAGAACAGGAAGCTTTGTTTTCCATCTCTAATCTCCTTAGATTATTGAGGAATTATAGTTCTGACTACAGTTTTTCTCAGGTTTGCCTGCCTGGGGGTCTGCTTACCATTCTTTTCTAAAATTTCAGGTTGAGGCACAGCGACTGGACTTTTTTTACTTTTGGAAAAAGGCTTTGCCTCCTCCAAAGAAGGCCCACTCTCTACCTCAAGACTAGGAGATGAGAAACAGAAGTAACCAACAATGCTATGGGTGGCTTTAGAAACTCAACTCTACTTCCGTGTTCCAGTGAGAAAACAGGGGGATCTTCTTAAGCAAGCCTTGATTCATTGATTCAATAATTCAGCAAATATTTCTGGAATACTTGCAATGCATAGCATCAACTCAGAGCAGATTCTTCCTTGCCAACCTAATTCATTTGGACATGGGTCTTTTGGAGACAATGGATTAGATTAATTTGTGGTAGGAATTGCAAACCAGCCCATGGGAGAGGCCTGTGGGCTTCAAGAACCCACAGAGAAAGTGAAATCCTTGTGCAGTTCCCTAATTTTCAATGGTGGGGTTATTTAGAGATCATGGTTTTACATTTGTTTCCTCCTTAGTTTCCAAATTGGCTACCCCAACATGATGAATCCTGTGGACTCTAGACTCTTTTCTTTCCTTCCCTTCTTCCCATGCCCCAAAGCCATTTCCTGAAACCCCAAGGAGCTTCTATGACCTGCAGCTACCCTGAGTCTTAATGCTTTCTTTCACTTCTGCTAATACAAGGTTAGGAATATATATTTTTCTGAGCCAGCCCCTTCAAAGTCTTAGGAGCATACACACATGGGAGGGAGGACACCTTGGTTCTGGTGCAGTCCTTGCTGCAGAACCAGTAATAAGTATTATTCTATTCTATCCATTGAGGAGTCAGACATAAACAATCTTTAAGGCCTCTTCTACTCTGACATTCTATGATTACTTTTAAAAATGATTACTTCAAAACCTTTTCACGTGTAAACTGCAAACTTCAAAAGCACTAGGAAGAACCACGAATAAATGTCTTCTTTGAGAACTGGAATTCTTGTCATTTCCCTATAGATGTCAAAAGGAAGGAAGCTGACATATATTAAGTGTGCTATAAGTCAGACCCTCTTTTATATTTTACATTATTTCAAAAATAATTTATAACTTGAAGAAATTTTGGCCAGATGAAATGAGGGTATATATGAAGTACTGAGTATAATGCCTGGAATGAAGTATGCACTCAATCAACATGATTCAGGTTCTCTCCACCAAAATCATCACTGTTTAAGCTAAACAAACAAAAGCTCAAAGGGATTAAATTACTGCCCCTAGACACCCAAGTTTCCAGATCCAAAGACCATGTATGTCCTCTTACATTATACTGCTCCGTGAGTGTGAAGTCCACAGTTATTTCCCTTGTGAACCTACTCATTAGCATGTACAGTTTGAAGAGTTTGCTTGGAGGCCTTCTACTCTATGGCTCATTTTCTTATTGTGATCCAGGGTCTGTGTTTGGCAGGTGACTACCCCGATGTTTCGGGTGCAGTACAGACTTCTCTATGCAGGATTATAACTGGTCCCACAGAGCTTGAACCCCCATCTGAATTTCATTAATATAAGAATTTCATTTTGGGCCAACGATTTCCTAGGGTAGTACTTGGGTCACCTTGGTAAGGATTCCCTGAGACCTCTGACTTCCATTTCTGTTCTATTGATGCAGGTATAGAAATTTGGCCTTGTAGGAAAGAGACAAGGGGACCACTTTTAAATAAAAGGCAGGTTTGTTTGCTCAATGTTTAATTTAAAAAAATCATATCCTTGAGTGGAAGAATATTGAGAACTGTTACAAGAGTGGAGGATATGAAAGTAGCTACAATCAGAGATGAAAATGACTACTGACCCTAGGGAAGAAAGAAGGTAGGCTGGGACTAGTCTAACTAGAGGTATTGGCATTGGTTCATAAATTAGTAGGGTAAAGTAGGATGTTGCTGAGGTGAATGACAGAAGACTAATCTTGGAGGCAACTTCATGACTTTAAAATAGTCTAATGAGATCCATCAAGTTCATTAATTCTATAGCAGCCTTTCCTGTGTTGCTCTTTATTTAGCAGAAGGAGCCATAGAATTCTACCTCTAGTGGTGGAGATAATTTTGCGTAGAACACATGATACTCATGGTGTGCACAGAACAATCTTAGGTGTAGGATGGCATTGGTATATCTTTAGTGTGAGAATAGGCAGTCGTTCAGAAAATGCTTTTGCACAAAGAAGACAGCTAGACTTGATGGTTTCTTGCGATGCCTTCCATCTTTAGGTTACCAGCATGATTGGGCACTTCTCTCTCTGCTTTTCTCATTTTGCACTTTGTGTCTTTCTCTCCTAGACTACCTGGATCAGTCCACATAATAGAGTCCCAGTGTCGGGGACTAACAATCTGGGCTTCCTAGTGGTGTCTAAGATGATTCAAAATACTTTGATTTGCGTACAGAGGGGAGGATAATATTATGGAAGCAGCACAATATTCTGGAAAAAATACAGACTTTGAAGCCAAGCAACTTAATTTTGGATCCAGATTCCGCCATGTACTAGCTCTCTGATGCTGAGCAAGTAAATTTAACTTCCTTGAGCTCCAATTTCCTCATCTGTAAAATTAGAATAATTCTAATACCTTTCTCCTTAGGTGTGTTGTAAAGATTTATGGAGATAATTTATGGAAAGAATTTAGCTCAGCAGCTGGCACAGAGTATGTGCTGAAGACATTTGTTGAATGAATAAATAAATGGATATTGGTATCTTTCTTTCCTCTCTTCCCTATGATAAAGTGCTGTTAAAAAGGTTTTTGCTATTCTTTAATTAAGTGGCAAGTTCATGTATATATAATTTAGTAAACTCAAGGTCTGAATTCTTAACTCAACCATCTACTAGCTGTATAACCTTAGTGGTTTAAAATTTGTCTGATCCTTAGTATCCTTATGCAGAAATCTGGATAGTGAGGCCAAGTATGCAGAACTGCTGTGAAGATTAAAGGAAATAATGTGCTAGCACACAGCACAGGCCCTGGAACATGGTACGTGATCTATAACACTAGGTCCTTTTCTCTGTCTCTCCTGGGCATTTTCACATATGTGGGCTCATTTAATCCTTATTTAAGCCATGTGAGATATGTATTATAGTTATAATTAGATAATGTATGTGGAGGCACTTAATACAATATGGTGCAGGTGGTCAATAAATGTTTGTTTCCTTCCCCTCCTTTTCCTTAATTGAGCCATTTATTATTCTGCTAACAATCGTGCTTTTGCATGAAGTATGTGAATATTTTAAAGAATGTGGTGCTAATCTTATATTGTTATCAATTTAAAAGACAGTCTGGACATCTGGCCTACATTCAGAATAATGTTGATTTTAATAAGATGACAAAAGATCACAGATAGGTATAAAGTGCTTACCTAATTCTTCCTTGTTATGAATAAATTAATTTATTTAAAAATGTAACAATCATTAGGAAAAAATTTTATATAAATTATAGTTTTACATATTAATGCCATGCTTTTATTAGCATCTAAAAATTCTGTTCTTGACTTATGAGGAGAAATTTTTTTTCTATGTTTCTAGAACTGGGAATTGGCTGGGGTTGAGTTCCTCTGACTTTAACCTGGCCTCTGACCTGGTTCCCCAACTTAACATCTGATCTCTACTAATTATGATAGAAAATGATTTAGAGAGGGTCAAAGAGTGAGTTATACTTGTGGTTGGAGCAGAGAGCTTTATGCCAAGATAAAATCTGGTCTATGGTCACAGGCCAGCTTAATTTATTCTGAATCATCCTATTAGTAACAATAGACAAGTTACTTAACATCCTTTTCCTTATTTTCATTATTTGCAAGATAAATATAATATTAGTACTTACCTGATAGGATTGTTTTCAGATTAAATAAGATAATTTAAAAATAAATGAGTTAATCCATCTAAAGTCTTTATAACATGAAGTTCACCATGTAGTGAGGCTTAACTAAATGTTAATAGTCAGTTGCCACTGCTACTACCATTTCCACCACCATCTCTACCACTACAATGATAATGATATGAAAAACCATGACAGGATGGTAAAGAATTGAGTGTTCTGTCTCATAAAGTATCCTAGATCTCTGAAGGGTGAGCTGAGGACTTTCTCGATTTTAACCCCCATTTAAAAAATCTTTCCAAGGGGTCTGTGCCCATGTTGCTTGAATTACTGTGGAAATCTGGGATCATCATTGTATTTTTATGCACTGAGACCCTTCCAGGGTCATAAGAGGATCATTCATACCCTTTGCTACCATTGTCCAAAGCTTCAGCTGTGAAAGTTATAGGAAACCTGGCTGAATGTATTTGAATGCAAGATAGGTCTTGAAAGTTTTAAAATTTTAATTGTGATGACTTTTAATTTAATTCTTCTTTTCCCCTTAAGAGGATATTAAACTTTCTTAGTTTTGTTGAGTCTAAACTAATCAGAATTTTACAAGAACTTTTACCCTGTCTTTAAATAAACCAGAGAGCCTTTTATATAAAGAGATTTATCTAGATGCCATGCATATTCAAGGAAGCAGGGAGAAAGGAATAAAGCTAAGTTGATTGAATTCTTTTGAAAATTAACCAGTTGCTTGGCTGCTCAGAAACTAAATTAATACAGTTAAATTTCCTAAGTAGCACATTGATAGCTCAGGTGGGAATAGTGAACCTATATGTGTAGTCTGGAAATTTTCAATAAGTCTCAGACCAGTGTGTGAGCATGACTTTACTAACAATAAAAATGAAAGGCAAAGCGAGCCATGGAGACTTTTATCCAATGAATTCTCAAAAAATGGAGTGATGAGTAGTTCAGATAATTTCCTGTGTAAATGCAGAAGGATGGATAACAGTGACCTCTTATGGTCCCTTCTACCTCCAGGGCCTTAGAGTGCTAGAATGCCTTATTCCAGCACTATTTTTTCTTTAGATATTTTTCTTAGAAAATTAACTTCTTCCTTCTTTCCTTTATATCCCTTATATCAGTGGTTCTTAACCTTCTGGCCCTTTAAATACAGTTCCTCATGTTGTGACCCAACCATAAAATTATTTTCATTGCTACTTCATAACTGTAATGTTGCTACTGTTATGAATCATAATGTAAATATCTGATATGCAGGATGGTCTTAGGTGACCCCTGTGAAAGGGTCATTCGACCGCCAAAGGAGTCACAACCCACAGGTTGAAAACCACTGCCTTATATTCTTCCTTCCCTAAATATGTACTGAGTGCATATTAAATGCCTAGGCACCAAATGTGCTAGACATGAAGTACCACATATGGGGTACAATATGAGTTGACATTTTATAATGTTCTGGGATGTATTTGACCTACTGGTTGGAGAAATCTCCTCAGTTGTGTTTGTTCTTTATGCTACATACAATTCCTTAGATGTGAGTTTTCTCCCTTTCCTTTAACTCATAGGATTTAAGATCTTAAAAGGAAGATGTTTTAGACTGGAGGTGATCAGGTTGAGGTGGCAGAGAGCTAGGTCTAGGTTGGGACTAGCCATGCCAAATTCTTGCTTTTGACATAGCCTCATTACTTAAGCAGCTCAAGGAATCTTCTGTTTGCTATGTTTATCCAAATTCTAGAGAGGAGTTGAGATGTGTATAATTAAAACAAACTAAACAAACAAACAACAGAACCATAAAGAAAAACAAAACATCAAACAACAAAAATAAAATAAACAAACACACAAAAAAACTTCTTTCTATTTGGCCCCACAGAACATGTCTTTCTTTGGCTTTGAAAGGTTCAGTCTATTTTTCTTTTAGTCATCTGATTTGGGGTTGAGGCTGCCGCATTAACACCCAGTAAACAAATAAGCTTGTCAATCTATTTGCTGTGTCTAAAAGAGAACTTAGAACCAGGCTTCTGGATCTCTACCTTGCCAAGAAAAAATGATTTATCTTGGCATCAGTTACTGACAATGGCCCAGATGGCCCCAGGGTGCCACCAGTCTCTCAAAAATTTGTGAAATAACCTCCTGGAAGAACAGAGTGGCAAAGCCAGGTGTTCTGTGAATGTGGGCTGGAATTAAGTCTCAGGATCCTGGGGCTCATTATAGAGGAGTCATGGGGCAGGACTTGGGAACTCAAGGCCATCGTGTTGTGAAAAATAAATCTATGACAGATTTTCATCCACTTATTCATGTGCACATCAAAAGGGTATTAAGTGCTGACTAGTATTGGGAATAAAAGAGCAAACTGAAACATCTTCTCTCACTTTTCCAGACTCAACAAACATCATTTCCAAGTGCAAACAACTTCCAAAGGGAACAGTAGCCATCAGTCAAGTAAACAATAATGTTCAGAACTGATATTGTAGTTTTCCTCTTATTTAAGAGCCTCTCAATTGATTAGCTTTCTTTTAGCCCATAGAAGACAAAATCTAGGTGGTGGTGGTGGTGGGGGGGGGTAAAATGGGTTACAATATCTCTCTTCAATTATCAGAAGATAATATAGATCAAGATAAGATCTATTACAAATAGAGAAAAGAATTAGATCAGTGTTGTATAGAGTCAGTGAGCAGACCAGGATTGAATGGGCAAAATTTTAAGGGATTCTGATTTTGTTTTATTTCTAACAAATAGAACTTATTAACTGTGGAATATGCAGTCTTAGAAGCTAATAATAACAATAATTATAATATGAACTAGAGGCCCAGTGCATGAAATTCATGCACTGGAGAGGGGGTGTCCCTCAGCCCAGCCTGCATCCTCTCCAATCTGGGACCCCTTGGGGATCAGGCCTAAACTGGCAGTCAGACATTCCTCTCACAATCCAAGACTGCTGGCTCCTAACCGCTCACCTGCCTGCCTGCCTGATTGCCCCTAACTGCTTCTGCCTGCCAGCCTGATCACCTCCTAACCACTCACCTGCCAGCCTGATCGATGCCTAACTGCTCCCCTGCCAGTCCAATTGTCCCCAACTGCCCTCCCTGCCAGCCCGGTGGCCCCCAACTGCCCTCCCCTGTCTGCCTGGTCGCCCCCAACTGCCCTCCCCTGCTGGCCCAATTTCCCCCAACTGCCCTCCCCTGCCGGCCTGGTTGCCCCTAACTGCCCTCCCCTGCCAGCCTGGTCCCTCCCAACTGCCCTCCCCTGCTGGCCCAGTCACCCCTAACTACCCTCCCCTGCCTGCCTGATCACCCCCAACTGCCCTCCCCTGCTGGCCATCTTGTGGCTGTGGGCACTGCCATCTTTGAGGGCATGGCAGTCAATTAGCATATTCCCTCCTTATTGGCTGTGGGTGCCGTCATCTTTGCGACAGCATGAGGGGCAGTTAGCATATTCCCTCTTTATTCGATAGGATAATTGTTATTTTCAATGTATTTTGTATGTAGTAATTTAAATAATTTTAAAGCAGTGTCTCACTTAATCCTCATACTCATTGTGTATGTCAGTAAGGATATATAGCATTAGTTTTATTTTACAGATAAAGAAACTGAGGCTCAGAGAGGTTAAGACTGTTACTTAAGGCCACACAGCTAATATGGGATAAGCTGGAAATCAAATTAATACTTGTTAATTGGTTTTGAGGGAGTGATTAAGGAAGGATTCTCTTACTTTGCTTCTTTAAGAGTGTGAAAAAGCTGTCTGCAAATGGAAGAATCAAATGGCAGCTCAGACTTCTGATGAGGCTTCTAGAGGCATTTAACAGGCCAGAGTCCAGTGTAGAGCTATGCTCTACAAATCAATCTGGATGAAAGTGAACTATTTTGTTTATTGCCATTTCTATTTTAAGGTTGTGTTCTCTGATTTCAATGTGAAAATGTAGGTCTGGACTGGTAGTTGGCATCAAGTACACCCTCCCTTACTCATTACAGCTACAATCACACTGTCTCCTGTGTGCACAGATGTATGTTGTGCACAGATGTATATTTGTGTGCAATATGAAGTTAGTTTCCTGAGCCTATGAATACACACACACATCAGTTTCACAATTTGCCTCAAACCATAAAGGTTGCAATAAAAAAGAACCAGGTTTTAAACTTAATGCAGTTTCCTGCATAAAAACAAACAGCTGAGTTAATTTGCTTGACTTATTGATTTCCTAGTAGTGTTCTTGGCATGGGGAAGATAACTTCTCTGTGAACACAGCATTTATGGCATGTGAGTGTGTGTGTGTGAGGACCACTCTATAGCGCTGTTCTAAAACTTTTCCTTTTTAAAAATATATTTTTCAAAGTTCTGACTGATAATTATGGACTGTGCCTGGAGGCCCACTTGCTAAAAGCATGTTGAGTCATATGCAGGTTGTAAGAGTCCAGGAGACTTGCAGTGATGACTAAGAGAGTCATTATTTCATAAAAAGAGAAAAATAGGTATCTGTTTGAAAGGAAGGCTGGTGGAGCATGAAGAACTTCTTGAACAGAGGAAGAAAAACACTTGGAAGCTAGCTGGCAGAGTGAGTGGGAATGGGAGAAAACCAGTCTTGTGTGATAGGACTTGCTGCTGCATTTTAATCACATCTCTATGTGACTGGTTTTTTCCTCATTCTGTTTTTTTTTTAATCAAGCAAAGAAGGACACGGAAGGGATTTAGCAGTAACCTAGCACCTGAAGCTTGTATTGTACTCTGCCCCCTTGCACATGTTTTGGACTTTTGCTTTATTTTATTTCCTCCATCACCATTTATACCCCTTATATCTTCTTCACCTCCACCCACTCCCCTCCCCCCTGCAATCACCACACTGTCCATGAGTTCTTTGACATCTACAAATGTTTCATTGAAAGTTCAAATAAATGCAAACAGTATACTTTCTGTCATTTTGTAAATATTGCCAGTTTAAAATTAAACTCCTGCATAAGTCTTTTAATTCTTCAATGGGTTTTAATTGCTATAGTATTTTTTAAAATATATTTTTATTGATGTTTTACAGAGAGGAAGGGAGAGGGATAGAGAGTTAGAAGCATCCATGAGAGAGAAACATTGATCAGCTGCTTCCTGCACACCTCCTACTGGGGATGTGCCCGCAACCAAGGTACAGGCCCTTGACCGGAATCGAACCTGGGATCTTTAAGTCCACAGGCTGATGCTCTCTCCACTGAGCCAAACCAGTTAGGGCAAACTGCTATAGTATTTTAATATCCACTGTTACCTATTAAAATATAAATGGGCACGTTCTCTAACAGTCATACATTTAATGCCATTAACTTTTTTCTTGAACTCACACTACAAAAAAAAAAAGAAAGAACATTATAAGCCAATATCCCTGGATGAACATAGATGCTAAAATCTTCAACAAACTACTAGCAAACTGGACCCAGCAATACATTAAAAAGATCATACAGCATGATCAAGTGGAATTTATTCCTGGAATACAAGACTGGTACAATATTTGCAAATAAATAAATGTGATACACCACATAAACAAAATGAAGGATAAAAAACACATGATCATGCAAATAGATGCAGAAAAAGCATTTGACAAATTCCAGCACCTATTTTTGATATAAACTCTCAGCAAAGTGCGGTATATAGGGAGATCATACTTCAATATATTAAAGACCATATATTACAAAATCACAGCCAACATCATACTCAATTGGAAAAAATAAAAGTATTACCCTTAAGATCAGAAACAAAACAGGTAAGAGTTCTTTCTTTTTTATTGCCACATAGTATTCCATTGTGTAAATGTACCATCGTTTTTCTATCTACTCATCTGCTGATGGGAACTTAGGCTGTTTTCAAGTCTTAGCTATTGTAAATTGTGCTGCTATGAAGAGGTTAATGGGGGGGGGAAGGAGGTTAATGGGGGGGAAAGTATGTAATACTTTCAACAATAAAGATTTAAAAAAAGAAACAAGACAGGGATATCTGCTTTCACCACTCTTATTTAACCCTAGAGGCCTGGTGCACGAATTCATGCACCAGTGGGGTCCCTTGGCCTGGCCTGTGGGACTGGGCCAAAACCAGCTCTCAGACATCCCCTGAGGGGTCCCGGATTGTGAGAGGGTGCAGGCCAGGCTGAGGGACCCCACCAATGCATGATCGGGGCCGGGGAGGGATGCGGGAGGTTGGCCAGCCAGGGAGGGACCGCAGTAGGCTCTTCCGCCCATCTTGCTCAGTCCCGATTGGCTGGACTCCAGCAGCAAGCTAATCTATGGGTCACAGTGTCTTCCCCCTGGTGGTCAGTGCACGTCATAGCGAGTGGTTGAGCAGCCTTAGCATATCATTAGCATATTATGCTTTGATTCGTTGAATGGATGACTGGATACTTAGCATATTAGGCTTTTATTTTATAGGATAGTACTGGAAGTCTTAGCCACAGTGATCAGACAAGAAGAAGAAATAAAAGGCATCCAAATTGGAAAGGAGGAAGTACAACTGTCATTATTCAAAGATGACATGATATTGTACATAGAGAACCCTAACAACTCCACACACAAAAGAAAAACCTACCAGATCTAATAAATGCATTCAGCAAAGTAGCAGGATACAGAACTAATATTGGAAATCAATGACATTTGTATACACCAGTAATGAACCATTATAAAGAGAAATTAAGAAAATAATCCCATTTACTATAAGGGATTATTACCTCCTTGGTTAGAATAAATTTAACCAAGGAGGTAAAAGACCTGAACTTGGAAAAGTATAAGATATTGAAGAAAGAAAATGATACAAATAAGTGGAAGCATATACCATGTTCCTGGATAGGAAAAATTAATATCATTAAAATGTCCATACTACCCAAAGCCATCTACAGATTCAATGCAGTTCCTATTAAAATACCAATGACATATCTTAAAGATATAGAATAATATTAGAAAAATATATATGGAACCACAAAATCCCCAATTGGCTTTAGCAAACGAGAAAAAAAAGCAAAGTTTAAGGTATCACAATACCTGATAGCAAACTATACTACAAGGACAAAGTAATCAAAACAGCAGGGAAATGGCACAATAACGGGCATATAGATCAATGGAACAGAATAGAAAGCACAGAAATAAACATGCCTTTATGGTCAATTAATATTTGACAAAAGAGGCAAGAACATACAGTGGGGTAAATATAGTCCTTTTAATGAATGGTTTTGGGAAAATTGAACAAGTACATGCAAAAAAATGAAACTAGACCACCAACTTACCCCATACACAAGAATAAACTCAAAATGGATTAAAGACTCAAATGTAAGTAATGAAACCATAAAGATCCTAGGAGAAAACACAGGCAGTAAAATCACAGACAATCCACATCTCTAATAACTTGCTATAAGTGCTTAATTCACATTCCTTGTAGCAATATTTTTGCAGATGTATCTCCTTGGGCAAGGGAGAAATACACAAATTGGACTACATGAAACTAAAAAGCTTTTGCACAGCAAAAGAAACCATCAACTGGTATATTCAAGCTACATTTCAAGAGAGGGAAAGTAAAAACTTTCTGCTTTGATAGGGAGACAATACATGTATTTATTTAGTCAATCAAAATATTAATGAGAGCCTAATAGTATCCAGGCATTTTGCTCAGTGGTAGGAATAGGATAGTGAACAATGTAGATGTGGCTTCTGACCTCAAAGATATTGCAGACTGGAAGCCTTGTTCATAATTTATATGTTTTCATGGTTTATAGACTAATTCTCAAAAGCACTTCCTATAAGGTACGTAAAATCCCAATATCTTATGTATGTATGTATGTATGTATGTATGTATGTATGTATGTATCTTTATTGTTGAAAGTATTACATATGTCACTTTTTCCCCTATTGACCCCCTCCACTCCCCACCCTCTCAGGCCTTCACCACACTATTGTCAGTGTCCATGGGTTATGCATATATGCATACAAGTTTTAAGAGCAAATATAATCAATATAAAACACCTTAATGTAAAGACCTAACAGAGCTTTCACTAGGACATATGAGGCAACACAAATATCCAGCATGTCCCTTGCTTAGCTAAATATACCCCATTTTTTCCTTTTATTTTATTTTCCCCCATTTTTTCCTTTTAAAAACCAGCTCAAACCCTACCTTCTCTTAGAACTCTCCCTTACTGCCCTGCTCATGTAATGTCTTCCCCTGAGAAGTACTTCATTCCCCTCTTCATTAGCATGCACTGCTCTTAATGTTTTATGTATATGCCCTACCTTTCTAGTGAGATTATAAATCATTCAAAATCAGAGATAGAAAGTCATTTCTAGATGTACCCCCAAGTACCCAGCATAGTGTACTGCACACAGAAGACATTTGATACCTGTCTTCACAGGATAAAATCCAAGATCCTCAGCATGGGATTCAAGGTTGTCCATGACTCTGCTTTTGCCTTCTCCACAAATCTCATCTCTTACCATGCTTCATCTCACAATTTACCATATCACACCTTTGCATCCTTACTCATGCCCTTTGCCTGAAAAATCCCTATATATTTGTTTTTCACCTGGCTAATGCCCTTCATCTTTTAATGCTTGATTCCATCATCTTCCTCACCGGGAAGCTTTATTTGACTATTTTCTCTCATCCAACACAGTGAGTTAAGAGACACTCTCTTGTGTCTCCATGAGATTCATTGTGGACCTAGGTTTCAGTAGTAATTATATTTCCTGGTGGTTTGCCATCATATCTTTAGTGCCTAGAAGAATGCTTGGCATAGAAGACACTCAATGAATACTTGTTTTTTTAAAAAAATCTTTATTGTTGAAAGTATTAATAGCTCCTCCTTTTCCTCCCATTAACCTCTTCCAGCCCACTCAATGAATACTTGTTGAGTGAACAGTTGAATGGTTATATGTCTTCCTCCTTTATTAGATTATTACTATTTCTGTGGCTTCAAGCATCACCTATATACTGATTATCCCTCTGTAAGTTAATACTCTGATAAATGTTATGAAGGAAAAGCACAGGATTCTATGAAGGCTTATAGCAAGGATATATAATTTAAATTGGGTTGTAAATATCAGAGACTTCACTGAAGCTATGACTTTTGAACAGAGACCTGAAAGATACATAAGAATAAGCCAGGCGAATATAGATTATAAGGTAGGGTAAGGGAGGGGAGTATTTCAACAGAAGGACTAATTAGCAGCAGGGCTCTGCCACGGTAAAGACCTTGGAGTGTTCTGAGAACAGAGAAAAAGGCTAGCATAGTTACAATCTAGTAATCAAGAACAAAAACATGGGGCTGGGGAGGTAGGCAGGAACCAGATAATACAGAGCCTTACTACAGTTCATTGTGAGATTGGAACTCTTTGAATGGTTTTTAGTAGACTGACAGGATCCATTTTATGTTTTAAGATAACTCTGACCGCTATGTAGAAAATGACTTTTAATGGGACTGGCAAAACCAATGTCTTAATGGACATGGAGAAACCAATTAGGATACTATTGCAATGTTGCCAGCCAGAGATGATGGTAGTATGGACTAGGAAAGTAGTGGCAGAGATGGGGATAAATTAATTAAACTCGATATATTCAGAGATAGAAATTATAGGGTTTGGTGATGATTATAGAGGAAGGCATCAATAATAACTTTCAGGTTACTGGTTTGTAAATTGAATATGTGCTTGTGCCATTCTGGAATAGCACCAGATTTTGGCGAGAAGAGAAGTGATAATATCAAATTTTTTTAATGAGAGTATTCTGTAGCAGATGTTAAGTAAGTATTTAAATATATTAGTCTGGAATTCAGAAGAGATATCTGGGCTAGAAATATGCATTTAGAAGCTATCAGCATGTACTAGTAGATGGCATTTTAAAAACATAGAAATGGAAATTCTATCATTTAGAGGTCATGTAGAGGAAGGATAACCAGGAAATAAGACTGAGGAGAAGTTAGAGAGGGAGGAAGGAAACCGCAAATGTTTAGTCTCATGCAAGTAGAGAGAGTAGAATGCTGTAAGGAGGAAAGCCTGGTAAGCTCTACTGAAGGCTGCTGAGAGGAGTAGTAAGCTGAGGACAGAGACGAGTCCATTGTATATGATAATATGAAAGACATTGATAACCTTAGTAAAATAACTTTGGTAGACTTGGGTGCAGAAGCCATACTGGAGTGAGATAAAGAAATGAATAAAAGGTGAAGAAGAGAAACCACCATGTGTAGATAATTCTTTGGAGAAGCCTGGGTCTGAAAGGAAATAGATTTGGTGAGAGCTGGAACAAGTAACTTAAGGAAAGATATTTTTATAATGTGAAATAATATAAAATATTTGAATATCGTTAGGAATAATAATTCATTAGAAAGAAAGAAGCTGAACATGCAGGAGTCCAGAGGGATATATTGGTTTATGGTCCCTGCAAAAGCTGGAAGCTCCAAGGTCCAGAGCACATGTGAAGGGATTGGCCTCTGATCAAAGGAGTGACACTTACATTGTGACAAATAGGTAATTAAAATCTACTATGTGCTGGGTTTTGTTTCAAGTACTAGGGATACAACGATGAATAAAGCAGGGTCCCTGCCTTCATGCAGTTCACACTGGTGAGACAGACAAGTAAACAGATTATTATCAGTTTTATTAATGCTATGATAAGTACAATATCCAGTGTCAGTGCTGGGAAAAGTCATTGTTATAGGTTGAATTTTGATCCCAAAGAGATATATGTAGAAATCCTAAAGCCCAGTACCTCAAAATGTGACCTTATTTGTAGATACGGTCTTTATAGAGGTAAATCAAGTTAAAATGAGGTCATTAAGGTAGGCCTTAATTCAATATAATTGGTGTACTTATAAAAATGGGAAATTTAGCCCTAACTGTTTTGGCTCAGTGGATAGAGCGTTGGCCTGTGGACTGAAGGATCCTAGGTTTGACTCTTGGTCAAGGGCATGTACCTTGGTTGCGGGCACATCCCCAGTAGGGGGTGTGCAGGAGGCAGCTGATTGATGTTTCTCTCTCATTGCTATTTCTTTCTATCCCTCTCCCTTCCTCTCTGTAAAAAATCAATAAAATATATTTTTTTAAAAATGAAAAGAATTATTTCATTTAAAAAAATGGGAACTTTAGACACAAATACACACATGTATTTGTATACAGGGAAAACACCATGTAAGGATAATGACAGATATTGGAATGATGTGTCTATAAGCCACAAAACACTAAATATTGCCAGTAAACCACCAGAAACTAGGGGTGAAGCAAGGGACAGATTCTTCCTTACTGCCCTCAGAAGGAATCGATGCTGCCTTGATCTTGGCTTTCTGGCCTCCAAAGCTATGAAAAAATAAATTTCTGTTGTTCAGGCTAATAAGCTTGTGGTTCTTTGTTATGGCAGCCATAGCAAACTCATATAGGTACACAGAACAACCTGGGGGGAGGGTCAGGTTAAAGGAAGACTTCCCATTGGAGGTGATACCTGAGCTATACCAAGATAAATAAGTAGGATTGCATGGATGAGGCTTTGAGAGGTCATTATCATGTGAAATGGTTTAAAAGTGAGAGAATTCATGTTCAAACTAGTGCAGGTAATTCAATGTGGTTGGATGTAGAGTGTATGGGCAATGGTGGTGACAACTGAGACCTGAGATGCTGGAGCCAAATCATGAAGGGTCTTCTATTCCAAGGCAAGGAATTTGGACTTTATCCTGAATCCAAGTGGGTAGCCTTTAAGTGTTCACTACCCTCTCTACTATTCACCTGCCTAACTCCATTTTCCCAGGAAGTCTTCTCTTATATCTATTGTAGAACTTCTTACACAGAAATGTGAAAAAGAACTTTCTTCCTGATCTCCTTAAATATGCAATGAGCAGCTTGAAGGAAGGGGCTATGTCCTGTTTACTGGGATATGTGCAGTGTCTGGGGTGCTTAATGTACAGTAGTCTTTCAATAAATGGTTGCCTGGTTTGTTCATAGGGACATCTTGAACATTGGGACATCTTGGCTCTCTTTAGAGTGATATTCTAGGACACTCCATATTTTGCAATTACTCTTCTCTTTCTTATTTTCAGTGATGACCCAGCACTCTCCACACTGAGATCTCATTTCATTTCTCCACTTGGTTTTTTCTTTGGACAAAGGACCATGGCAGCTTCTAGTGTGCTTCGCCCTACCCAAATTCAGTAGTTCCCATATCAGGCAGCCTCTCATGCAACCAGGTTCCTACTGTTCCCAAGGGGGCCTGGTTTGTATGATGTAAAACCATACAGTCCAACCTTGCACTTGCTTCTACCCCTGGTTCTGCCAGGACTGGTGCTTAACTTAGCCTAAGCAAGGTCATTAGGTCAGTTTCAAGGAAGTAGTTCTGGCCAGAAAGGATAAAAGAACAGGTGGCAGCATTGGCAAGAGGATACAGTTGTGACTACAGGATGAGTTAGTGGGGTTTCTAGGTTCAACAGGTGGGCAGGGTCAGATAATCTGAGCAGTCTCCAACTGAGCCATATTTGACCTATGGGATACCCACTGAAAAATGAAAAATAGGGCACTAGGACAGGAAACTAAGAAGAGTGATAGTCAAGGCAACATGCTGGGCAGAAACCATGTGTTCACATTAGATTGAATTTATTTAAAAAGTGCATACCCTCACACCTGGTTATTTCTTCATGCATAAACACATGTCAACTTGAGCAAGCACCGCCCCCCACTCCACACACACCACTGATACAAAATGCTGATATATAGACCCATACCCACATTGGCAGAACCTAGTGTGACATGCTTTGGTTGGCGCATATTGTAACACCTGATCTTTTGGCAATTGGCAGGGAAGGGCATGGTCTTTAAAAGAGTTATGACCCAAATAATAGAAGCATCTCTAAAAGTAACAACGTTTTCTCATTGTGTTTCAAAAGAATATATTTATTTCTTTTTGTACCAGGTGAACATAATATAGTTGAACTTTTTCTAGAGGATTCCAAACCATCTTTATGGACACTCATTATTGGGTACTGGGCTGAGACATGTTTTGCTAGGAGCTATGTTGAAGTATATTGTATTCTTTATCACTCCACTAAATAGCCTCAGGGTAAATATCCTATTTTCACAGATACTTATATTACCCACATATGTGTCCAGATATATATGGATATGAATGTATGCACACACAATCTTTCATATAAATATCTATGTACCAGATGTACACACAAATCAGCTTGTATAGATACATGCAAGTTATTTACAAGCAACCTGTGTACTCCCTGCAGCTAGGTTTGAATGTAGCTCCCTTTCTTATGGCCAATAGCCTGCTTCTTTCGTCATTTTCCTTCCTTCTTCTGCACACTAATTGTTGGGAATAAGGACTTCGTGTCTCATTCACTGCAGAGTTGGTGGTTTTAATTGGTTGCACCTGACTTAGTTAAATAAGGCATTTTAACTACCAGAACTTCACTGAAAGATGGGCTCAGGGGGAGTTATTAAAAGCAAGTGCATAACAGCTCCTTGGGAGGCCATTATTTTGCACTTCTCCCCCCCTTCCCAGAGGACATGTTTACAATTGGTAACAAGGGGAGAGGAAATTCCCTGACATCATTAGAAAGCTGGATAACTTTTTCTTCCCAATACCTTTTTGTTTTCTGGAACATATTTCCTCTAGAAGTTGGTATGGCAAAAGGGTCATCCCCAAGCATCTTTTTTTTTGGTTTAAAGGGCAGCCTTAATAAACTCTCTTGAGCTTCAGGACTCATCCCTGGAGAACAGTGCCCTTCTCATCTCTATCTCTATTTCTATCTCTATCTCTATCTCTATCTCTATCTCTATCTCTATCTCTATCTCTATCTCTATCTCTATCTCTATCTCTATCTCTATCTCTATCTCTATCTCTATCTATCTCATCTCTATCATTTCTATCTCTACATGCAGAGAAACAGCTATCTCATTAATTCAAAGTTGTAAATAACCCAGAAACCACCTACCTGGGTGATATTAACATGTGTGCCACCTCAGGTAGGGGAGAGAAAAAAGTTTAATGAACATTTCTCTAGCATCTGTTTTATTGACATATAAACAATGTGTTCTTCACAAACTCTTATCTGTTCATTAAAGCCAGGCTGGCAGAACCTAGTGTGACATGCCTGAGTTAGCACTTGATCTGTTTGGCATTGGCTGCAACTAAAATGTTTGCAAGTGCATGTCCCATATAATAGAAGTGTCCTGGCATTGTCCATGTCCTCTTCATTGTACTTGTTTCAAATGGATAGGTCTCTATCTTTTTGTGCCAAGTGAACCTGACATTATTTGCCCTTTTCAGGTTGATTCCAGGTTATCTTTATAGACACTAATCATGGAGTTGGGCTAGGGCAGTGGTCGGCAAACTCATTAGTCAACAGAGCCAAATATCAACAGTACGATTGAAATTTCTTTTGAGAGCCAAATTTTTTAAACTTAAACTATATAGGTAGGTACATTGTTATTAACTTAATTAGGGTACTCCTAAGCTGGCCTTTGCTAAAAACATCCTCAATCTGATTGAGGTACGTTCGCTGAGGTAGACCCCTTCCAATTCTCCCATCCACACTCGTCTTGTATACTTGTTTCGTCTATCTCCTCTCGTTCATCCTCTCTATATGTCCACCCCCCACTTCTTCTAACGCCACTTCTTCAAAATAGATTTACCAGTATATCTTATCTTTTTGTAGCTGGTGATAATTTGTATAAATAAGATTGGAAACCTTAGGAGTTTTGCTATAAGTACAATACACGTGTTTTGGTGCATAGATTTTGTATCATCTCTTTTGGCTACTCTAATGTTTTTAAAGTTTAATTTATCGTTTTTAGCTCTGAAAGTACTAGACCATTATGGTTTCCAGAAAGGGAACCTTCAAATAAGTGGTATATAATTGTAGTTAGGATTAATGTAAAGTAATCCTTATTTAGACTTTACTAGTTTGTAATATGGAATGTGTTGTTAATAAACTAGGCTTTTGAGCTTACCATTTCACCAGCTACAAAAAGGTAAGATATACTGGTAAATTAATACCTTAAATGGAATCGCAAGGGTAATACAAGTTTTATTTACATGTGAAATTTAACTATACTTATCTACTTTAAGTGGTATATAATTGTAGTTAGGATTAATGTAAAGTAATCCTTATTAATTTAGACTTTACTAGTTTGTAATATGGAATGTGTTGTTAATAAACTAGGCTTTTGAGCTTACCATTTCACCAGCTACAAAAAGGTAAGATATACTGGTAAATTAATACCTTAAATGGAATCGCAAGGGTAATACAAGTTTTATTTACATGTGAAACTTAACTATACTTATCTACTTTCTAATATGGATCCCCAAAAGCTACCTATTTGGTAATACAATTCACTATATATTTAGAAGTAGCAATAACAACCTCAATTAATCAATCTATTGAAAAAGAAAGTTCATTTGAATAAATTCAGCCTGGTACATTGAGACATAGAAAATTAATGGAAGCTCTCAGTCCTTGGCTTGTGGTAGTGACAGCTGAAGAAAAGAGAGAGCCAAAGCCATTTTAGTGTGGGAATTTAAAAGTCAGTAGTGTCTTCAGCTCAAGAATAACTGTTGTTGGGTCATGTCCAAGAAGCAGAAATATATCCCATAAGCACGAGAAAGTCACAGCCTCCTCCTGGAACATGGATAGAATGGAACATTTCCGACATTACTCTTTGAATTAATTTTCTGAACAAGAAAAATCGGTATTAATAGAGGTGTCATTGTATAGCTTTGAAATATATTCTGACTTTTCACTAAGTCAGATTGGTCTTCCCACCAGTTAGTAATGTGCCAGGTATCATGCAAAATGTTTTACACGTATAATTTATTTAAGCTCCATGAACTTTGCATGTAGATATTATTTTCATCATGTCAATAAGGAAACTAGTTCTGTGAAAGTGACTCATTTGATCAAGTTAGTGAATGGTCAAATTGACATTCAAGCTAATTTCTAACTCCTCAGCCTGCTATCTTAACCACTACTAGTTCCATAAGCTATAAGATAAAACAAATATGCTATAACAGGTCCATGTCAGTAACTAAGCTGAGACTCATGCTAAGGGGCCCTTCCAAACTCTAGTTACCTACTTCCAAGCTCATGGGGCAATGACCTTCAGTTAGTCCCGGCTGGTATGATGATTAGAAAATATATGAAAGATGAAGAACAATATAAGTGTCCTAATTTCTACTTGTGGCTATATCTAAAGACCCCAAAGAGAAGTTGTCATTCAATGTTTGGAACTGTGACCAAGGCCAAACTTGCAATGTTTTAACTTTCAAGAACAAAATTGTTAATGTCAGCCAATCAGCCTGCATGCTATTTTCATGTCACACACAAAAAAATGAGTGGCTATTGTTAGATCAAGGATCAATTCAGATATTGTGTGAAATGAATTTGCAAGTGAGATACTTTATGTGTTAAGAGATACTTATGAGGGGATGAATAATATTAAGACCAAGAATTAGAAGTGACATGAAAGGTGTCTATGATGATACATGAATTGGTCACTTATTCATCCATAGGACCAATGAAAACATTGAAAAAATCAGAGATTTATTTCATTAAGTGTCTTAATATTTTGCAACTGTAAAAATGATGACCGAATAATACAATTTGGATGAAAAAGCTAAGTTTTTTTTTCAGGAAGAAAACTAAACAAAAGCAAAGTTTCTGAAAAGATGTCAATGTATTTTGAGTGATAAATGAATACAGGAAGGAGTTGACATTTGTTCTGAACTTTCAAGGGATGCTCAATAAAAAAAGGATTCCTCAAACAGTATAATAACCAGGATGGAATTTTTTTTTCTAGTATGACCAAGAAACAAAACTGCTAGAATCTTCAGAGACAAACTACAGCATTCCAGAGATCCCCAAATAGGTGCAGGATCCGACTACAGATGAGGATAATGGAATAATGCTATTCTGCTAATAATGATGATACTGTTCATGCAGAATTCACTTCTCAATGGTCAGTTTAGTTTAATAGGATAGACATTCTAAAATATTGGAAGAATTATGATTATCTTCTTCACCACAACAATGCTGTAGTTGGCAAATCACTTGCAATTTTAGTTGTGCCTGGGGCATTGAAAAATCTCTGCGGGTTCATTTCTGTCCTTGGATCTTTGAACAATATTAAACTTGCACAGTGGAAACATTAAAAATTTAGGCTTACCCTGACTTTGTCATTCCATAAATGTATTTGGGATCCTATTTAATTTCCTACAACTCTATTCTAGAATCAAAATCTCTTGTTTGGTTCCCCAACTGGTAAGAGATTCCTCCTAAGATTGGGGTGTTCATTTGCCTTTCTTCAGGCCTCTCTAATCCTTACTTAAATATTATATTTCTATCTTCTCTTGGGACTCCTGAATTCCTTCTGTCCATATCTTGCCTTGACTTCTATTGGCACTACCAGGTCTCCCTGACACTTTAGTCACCTGCTTGGGCTTCCTTTATAATTGGTAGGCCCTTCTTAGACCTTATATAAGCCATGCAGGCCTGTCTGATCTTTAGATCCTGGCTATTTGGCCCAAGGGCCTGGACCTGGACAACATTTAATTGCTTGTAACTGTAAGACTAATAGTTAAAGAATCCCACTTATTTGAATGGTACTATTTAATAGCCAGAGTTATTTATCAAGCAAAGTGTAAATAGACTTTTAACCATTTGTAGAAAGCAAATCCATCCTCAAAAGATAAAAGTTAGCCTCAACCTTGAAATCTAAAAGAATATATCTAAGGATCTAAAGAAAATACTCAAAAAGAAGTTTCAGTAATTTTGTTTTAGTATGAATATAATAAGTGTATAGTTTCCTAGGGGATTTCTGTGGAGGGGATAAATCTCACTTGGATATATAAATTCTGATGGGTTTGTCACATAACCATCCTATTACTTTAGTAGTACTGTGAATCACAGTTTGGTATTAGCTTTATTAAACCCCACTGTTGACCAGATAGGAGAATTGTGAGACTAGACACCAAGTCTGCACACCTCATTTGTGCCTTCATTCACATTTATGCCAGCATTGATCTTGCACTACAGATAAAGTTGGGCACAGAAGGCAAATGAAGATCCTGTAGAGCTTCAGAGAAAGAAATAGAAAGTGGGTTAAAGCTTAAAAATCTTGGTGGCCCTTGCCAGAATGCCCTGAATGTTATTTACCTCTATTCTTGGTTTGTATGGCAATTAACTTTTGAATCCCACTCTGAAACCAAATCAATTTGGCTGGGTTTCTGATACCTGTCTAACTCTTGGCAGCCCTTTCTTCCTAAAATCCTGAAGTTTTATGCAGGTCCTCTATTTGGAGTTCTATCTCAAGATATACTGTTTTGGAACACAACTATGATCTTTCACAATTAGTGCCACTGTCCTAAGAGCCATGCAGCCTTGCCCACTTCCTAGCCTGCACCCTTTATATAGAAATGCTAATGTGTACAAGTTCCCGATGTTGAGCCAGGTACTGTTGGTAAGCTTCCTTTAGGCCAAGCTTAAAGCCTGTTTTGCCTCTCATTGCCCCTGATTTGCCCATTTCAGCTTTTCTCTTCCTCTTTCCTGAGCAACCATTGAGGTACCAGCAAGCCATCTGACCAAAGCAGTGGGGGTTAACGTATAAATTGAAGCTGAAGCTCTTCTAATCTAGTCTGACAGTTTGTATTGATCAAGTTAATGATAATAATTTCTCATTGGCTTATACAGAGATATGAAAATTTAATCTGATTTGCTATTAATTACTCTGTCCAATCATTAACAATGTTTCACTAAATAGAGAAAATCTATTCACATTGCAGAGTCAGTGTATCAGGCAAAGCACAATAATGGGAAAGCGTTGTCTTTTGTGTTCAGCAGGGAAACTGCACTACTATTGTGAGCAGGATGTGCACTTTGAAATGTTTCTTACCAGTAGGAATAGTTTGTCTTGAGAAATACACCCTCTTTCAGTTTCCTCAGGGAAATGACATGCATTTGTGAGATTATTGCTGGGGAATACAAACGGTATGTGGTAGTTTGCGGAACAGAGTGAAACTAATTGGCCCACAAGAAGATTAAGTAACCACATTGTGAATGTGAACAACATAATTATCAAATAAATGAAATAGCTTTAGATGGCACTTTTTCATTCTTTTATTAAGTATTTATTGTACAATTATTCCATGTTAAGCATTGTGCTGAGTACTGGGGATGTAGAATTCAAATAAAACAGAGATCCTGCCTTTGCTAATTATATAGTCTAAGTAGAGAACCATTTATTTTTGTATTCTCATTTATTAAATTATTATATATATATGTGTGTGTGTATATATATATATATATATATATATATATATATACACACACACATACATACATATATTTCATATTATTCAATTGCAGTTGTAAGAAATTTATAATGAAAAAGTGTAAAAGTCAGGGTGCTTTAAGAGCATATCGTACAAAGACTGAGTGGAACCCAAAGAATGAGCCAGGTGAAAAGTGGAGTGAGAAAGGGGAGAAAGCATAGCATGTGTAAAAGCTCTGAGGAGGCAAGCAGGTTCGAACAACTGAAATTCAGGGAAGAAAGGAGTTCAGAGAGCAAAAAGCAGCAAAAATGAGACTACAGACTGAGGCAAGAGTTTTATCTTTTTCGGACATAAATGTGCTCTAGATGTGCTACATGTCTTTAGATATTGTGACAGAAATGTTGTTCACTTCCATGGGGCATTTGGACTTTATTCTAAGGGCAATGGGAAGTTGTTGAAGGTTTCTAAATTTAATTGATCTTAGACTAGTAGAAGCTTTTTAAAATTTCCCAGTGGCCAACACAATAAAAATCCCTCAACCTAGCTCAGAAATCTAGACCCAAGATAATAAAAAGACATGCATGGATGGGACAGATGAAGCATTTCCACTCTGCATCTGCACAAAAGGCAAAGTAGAACTCTTGAGAGGCTGAAAAGTAATTACACTTCTACTCTGGATCCAGGTTTTAACCACAAGGAGTGTGTGTTGCAGTCTCTATTTCTTAATTGAGGGTAATTACAAGAAGTTAAAACTAGATTAGAGACAATTATACCCTATAAGGTAAGGAGCTCTGTGGGTGGTTGGGAAGGGAGTAGGAAGAACCAGCTGGGAAACTGTTTCCCAAACTGCTTGGTATTCTTTGACTCATATTGTAGGTTGTGGGGGGTTGGAACAAGTCTATCTGTGCTGGTACCTATCTGGAGGGTGGGTAGGTGAAATGAGGCCACACACACACACACACACACACACACACACACACACACACACACACACACACTACTGACAGCCATTCAAGAATATCTGTTCCTCAAACCAAAGACAATAAATGGAAACAAAGAAGAAAGGAAGGTGGGGATTGCATTACAATTCCATTGAAGACACCTTATTTAAGCAACCACTTTTTTTGTCCTAGTCTGGATCTGCTCTGGGAGAGACACAGTGAGCATATGACCTTGCATTTAAGGAGCTTCCAAGTCTGTTTGAGAAGTTTGGTATGCCTGGGGCACAAATGAGGAGAAAGAGACTGGTGAGGATTGAGCTCAGCAAATGGCCAAAAGCCAGGCTGAAGAGCTCCAACTCGATCCTAGGCCATTGGGGAACTATGAACAGTGATAAATAGGGAAAAGGTAGGATAACATTTGGATTTTAGAAAGATATATCCGACCATTGTGGGGAGGGTAGAGAGAGGGTATGTCAAGAAGCAAGGTTGAAAGGACTTGTATGCATGCATATAAGCATAAGTGATGGATGTGGACAACAGGGGGTGAGGGTGAGGGCAGGATTGGGGGGGCATTGGGGGAATAAGGACACATTTGTAATATCTTAATCAATAAAGGGAAAAATGTAAAAAAATAATAAAATAAAATTCAAAAAGAAAAAAGAAAAAAAAAGAAACAAGGTTGGTGGCGGGGGCTTAGTCAGAGCTGCCTGTGAAGGGAGCTGGGAGTGTCTATGACCATGAGAGCGAAACTGGGGAGGTGAGGCCAGTGTAGGCAGAAAAAGTGATTTATTTCACTCTCTTCATCCACCAAACATCCATTGTTTTAATTAGTCATTGATTCATTCAATCAACAAATACTTATTTTGTATCTGCTTTGTGCAGAGCACCATGCTAAAAGACATTAGGAGAAATACAAATGATGTTACTCCAGATTTCAAGGGACTTGATTAACTAACTGTTCAAGTGAATGAAATAGTCAATAGGTGCTTTAGGATTTTAGAGATGGTAATATGGAGAGGTGGATGATAAAAGACACAACAGAAGGCAAAGTGAATATACATTAACCCTGAGGAAAGACACAGTAAAGGACATTACTATGCAGAAGTGAAGAGGGTATAATAGGAAGTACTAGAAAATAAGTTTGGATAGAGTGACTATGAGTGTACAGTGTATGTAGGTGTGTTAGTGTGTGTGTGTGTACACATGGGCACTTTTACATAATGTATCCAAAAGCCTGGCACCAACAGATATTTCTATAATGCACACACATAGAGATAGAGATGTGAATCTGTCAAATTTTCTCAAAAAGGCATCTATATATGATGGTATAGCCTGACAGTGTCACATTTGTCTGGCAAACTTAATTTTACTATGTAAGGATTAACCTGGAGGTCCCAAGGGCATTAGACTGAAGGACCTGAGGAAGGGTCCCTGCTCTGCTGGCAATTTCCCTTGAAGGAGGGAAGAGCAGTGGTCTGAATTCCCCAGTATTCAGCCCAGTGTCTGTTCTCCTTTATGGAATCCCAGGCTGCTCTGAGAAAAGGGTCTCCCTGGGGATGGTAAGGGCTATTATGTACCCATAGCATATGCCTACTGACTCATTAGGCCCCTTGCTAAATTTTTAACATCCTTGTTTCTCAGACTGTACATGATGGGATTGATCATGAGGCTGAACATAGTGTCATGGTGTCACAAAAGATCTTGTTAAGGGCAGCAGCCTGGGTTGCTGTGAAAATGGCATAAATTGTTCACAATGTTCCTTAGTACAGAGTGACCACTATAAGATGGGAATAGTAAATGAAGAAGGTCCATTCCTTATCTGCAGCTGACAGAATTATGATGACAGTAGCAAAAATGTGGATATTTCAGGCTATAGTGAACAGATAGGACACCATGGTGACAAAGGAAACCAGGAGGAAGGTCATTTTCTCTGCAGTCTCAGGCTCAGACTAGCCCAGCTTCAGCATGGGAGTCAGGTCAGTGATAATGTGGTCAATCTCATAGACTGCACATAATGGCAATGGAAAGTCATGGTGACAGTGACCACAGGTTTAGGAACCCACCCAGCCAAGACCCACCTGAAAGTAGGATACATGTGTGGAGGTTCATAAAGAATGGGTACCAGAGGGGCCTGCAGATAACAAGGTAGTGGTCATAGGACATGGCTGCCAGAAGAAAGCACTTAACTACCACTATGGAACTAAAAAAGTAAAACTGGGCCATATAACCTGCAAAAGAAATCACCTCAGAACCCGAGAGAAGAGTCTTTAGCATCTCGGGGACAATGGAATTAGTGTACCAGATCTCAGGAAGGGAGAAATTGAACAGAAAGAAGAGACTTGATTGTAAAGGTATGAAAATGTTCCCCAGCAAAGTCACTACATAGATTCCCAAGATATCCCCAAAGGAGAAAACTGTAACCCACAGAGACTCCCAAATCCCAGGAAGATAAATTATTTGATCATGGTCAGATTACTCATATCTGTGAGGGTCACTTGTTAGACCTGAGAAAAAGAGAGAATTATAGCCAATTGGAGAAAGATCCATGCTACTGGAGGTGAGCCATAGTACCAGAAATACATTATAGTATAAAATTCAAAGGCCCTATCTTTTCCCTTCTGGATCAAAATTTCTGTTTTGTTCTACTAGGTGTATTTACCTATAGTTATAGTGGAATCAGAAACTATGCCCTGGAGAGTGAATAGAGAGAGCATTTTGTCTGTTCTTTTCTACTCTTTTCCTAGACATAACTGGTGATGAATCTACCTTTGGGAGTATCAAAGTGAGAGGTAAATGCGCGGGGACATGGCTAGGAAGTTTCTCTGAACTCCTGAAACTCTGCTTTTAAGACTCAATAGAAATGTGAGTCCAAATCCTAAAATAACATCAGAGTTCAGATCAGCATATCTCCCCCCTAAAACCCTAAATTCGGGTGGGTTTCACCAGGAGCATAACTGGAGGGAGGAGGGGAATTCAGAGCTATTAATCTTGAAGTACCTGTAAGAAAAAGAAAGAGTTTCTGCCAGGCTCTGGAGACATGCAGCGGATTGCTTCCATGGCATCAAATTCCTATGGAAATTGGGGGGAAATGTATGTAAAGTTATTCACTTGAAATGTTAGAGAAAAATAATGTTTCATCATTCATAAATGAAAATGACATTCCTGACTCACAAGCAGTAGGATGTGCATTTAGAGTTATTTTTTTCCCCAGCAGCAGGGATGGGTTAGCAGTGAGTCATGAACACAGCTCCCCCTTCCCAACAACCCACCCCCCAAAGCTCAAAGACCCATATTTGTGAAAAGGCTGTCTGGTCTTAGCCCCTGGGCTGTGATAGGATTAAAAATCAGTCTGAGTTGTGGCCTGAATTAGGAATAAGTGTGAAGCCAGAGTTAGGGGCTTGGCTCAGTTGGTGTTCTAGGCTGAAGGCTCAGTTTGTGTCCAGGGAATAAAGCAAAGCTGCCTTTGCTGTTTTGCTTTGGGTAATGACAATGTGTCTCTAAAAGGTTACAGTTAAGCCATGTTTCTTTAAAGAACAAAATTATAGCCTGGCCGGCATGGCTCAGTGGTTGAGTGTCAACATAAGAACCAGGAGGTCACGGTTCGATTCCCGGTCAGGGCACATTCCCAGGTTGCGGGCTCATTCAATCCCCAGTGGGGGGTGTGCAGGAGGCAACTGATCAATGATTCTCTCTCATCATTGATGTTTCTATCTCATTCTCTCCCTCTCCCTTCCTTTCTGCAATCAATAAAAAATATATTTAACAAAAGAACAAAATTCTATTTTAAATCTACTCAGGGAACTGGCTATTCAAAAGAATCTTATTAAGAACTAGAGGCCCAGTGCATGAAATTTGTGCGGGGGGGGGGTTCCCTTAGCCCAGCCTGCACCCTCTCCAATCTGGGACCCCTCAGACTGCTGGCTCCTAACTGCTCACCTGCCTGCCTGCCTGATTGCACCTAACTGTGCCCCCGCCAGCATGGTCTCCCCTTAGTGCCCCCCCTGCCAGCCTGGTCGTCCCCAACAGCCCTCCTCTGCTGGCCTGGTCACCCCTAACTGCCCTCCCACCAGCCTGGTTGCCCCTTACTGCCCCCCCCACTGGCCTGGTTGCCCCCAACTTCCCCCCTCTGCCAGCCTGGTCACCCCTAACTGCCCCTCCTGCCAGCCTGGTTGCCCCCAACTGCCCCCCTTGCCGGCTTGTCTCCCCTCACTGCCCCCCTGGTCACCCCACACAGCCTGCTGTTCAGTCATTTGGTCACCCCTCACTGCTCGCTCCCGCTGGCCTGGTCACCCCATGCAGCCTGCTGCTCAGTCGTTTGGTTGTCCCTCACTAACTCCCCTGCCGGCCTTGTCGCCCCACTCAGCCTGTTTGGTCGTCCATTTGGTTGTTTCAGATGTGACGGCCCCTGGCTCATTATATATTTATAGATGCTTCTGTGACATGAAACAATTTCTCCAAAATTCACCC
This sequence comes from Myotis lucifugus, assembly GCF_000147115.1. Lineage (NCBI taxonomy): Eukaryota > Metazoa > Chordata > Mammalia > Chiroptera > Vespertilionidae > Myotis > Myotis lucifugus. The sequence continues at coordinate 7,952,771 of NW_005871050.1, read as the reverse complement.
TTTGTACCACTCTTGGTTGTTAATACACTGAGTTTGTGTAAAAGAAAGTCTACCCATTATGGCAATATCCCAGATATTTAGGGTGCCTAAGGTAGTACAGAATATAATTAGTGTATAAGGAAAATCAATCAGCAGCTAGAGTTGTCTCTGGGAGTGACAACTGCTTCATAATTGGAGAATTAAACTGCAGTATCCTATTATCATTTCTCCTTGTCTTCAGAGACTGCCAGCCAGCATTCAAAACTGACATTAACATCATTAGAATTTTATCATTCAATCCCACGTCTCATTAATTAATAATGGAATGGACTTCATTTTCACTTTTGGCTTACTGGCATGCTCCTTGGTGCCTCCAAATTCAAAGGCACACCAGCTCCCTAGAACCTTTCCCATCCTCTCTTTCACTCATTTATTCACCCACCACATATATTTGGACACTGACTATGCATCATATAGTGGACTAGGTAGGCACTGGAAATAAAATCATGAGAAAGAAAGTCATGGTCTCATTGTTCCCAGTGCTTACACCCTAGTAGTGGAGGTGATCTTAAAAATAAAATCACCTCAATAAATTAAAAATATAACTGTAAAATTATTATTTTGATAAATGCTATTAGGGAGTAATATAGGGTTCTCATACAAATAATAATATGCCTGGAGGGGTAGCCTAATATTGGTGAGATGATCAAGATCTGTCTTTCATCATATTTAAGCTAAGATCATCAAAGGGGAAGTATTACAGGTAGAAAGGCAGCATGTGAATGATCCTGAGTCACACACACACATGAATACTGGAAAAATTAAAACAAAGAAGCAAACAATAATAACAACTGTGGCTGGAGGGCATCAGATGAGTAAAGTGAGGGAAAGTGTGATAGGAGATGAGTTTGTAGAAGGCATGATATGATTTACAATTTGAAAAGATCCTTCAGGGTTCTATTTGGAGAATGGCCTGTAAGGGGCTAAAAGGGAAAGTAAGAAAACAGGTGAGGAAGCTGATACAGTCATCCAGGCAATAGGTGGTGACTAGGATCAAGCTGGGTTGGAGTGTGGAGGATTAATTTTAGTTGTTTTTTTGTTTTGTTTTTTGTTTTGTTTTGTTTTTTACATAGTAGAATTGATATATATTTTTTATCTTTTCTGTATACATATTATACTTTAATGAAAAGTTTACTCTAATGAAATGACATATATTGCAGATGAAAGGTGACTTGCATTAGAAGAGGGCATGAAGGACAGGAAGGAATTAAGGGTGAATCCCAGGCTTTTGGCTTAAGCAATTCCATGGATGAATTCATGTCATTTCCTGAATTGGGAATATCAAGTAAGTAATTTTGTTTGGGGGATAGGCTTTGGAGGGATTTTCTTTTTCCTTTCTTCCCTCCTCCATACCCTCCTTTTTTCCTTCCTCCCTTCATTTTTTCCCTGTTAGATCTAGTGGTTTATGATCCATTGCTGGGATGACGTTTGCAGTCTTTATATTGGGCCAGTAATCTGGTAACAGACACAGCCCCAGTCCTGAGAGAGCTCTCACTGTGGCAATATAACATGCTCTTAAGCAAAAGTCTGACAAATTCTTGCCCTGTCTTAAAAGGGATCAGAAAAGAGAATGGATGGGTCACTGTAACCTTTGTTCACCCTGTCGCATTTGCTCAAAGCCCAGGGTTAGCAACCGCATATCAAGAACATCCTCTGCATATGAAGCACAGGAAAGCACAATTCCATGGGGACTGCTGAACTCTCTTCAATGTGAGTCTCTGCAAAACTGTCATTAATGGCAATCCAACTACCGAGAGCTTTCAATTATCTGATGTATATATATGTTTTTTTTACAAAACTCTGTTTTGTCTCATTTTGCTTTTGTGTGAAAAAGACAGATAATGAAACAAGCTCAGTCAGAAAACAATTTTCAGGAGATGTCCTGGGCTCAGAATACATCAAGTCCTATTCTGTCTCTCTTATCCATTTTCATTTGTAGTCATGACCAATCAGAATTAATGCTCAAAATAATGACCAGAGGCTCTGAAAGATTCTCTATCAATGCAGAATGATTCAAGTACGTGTTTCATTATACTTGATTTACTAAGTTACAACAGTGAACTCTGATATCTTAGCAGATTTTTTTTTACCAAACACAATGGAAAACAGCTTAGTTCTTAACCTTCAATTACCCAGAAAATCTAATTAAACATACATTTTCCCCCCTTTTCCTTGTATTCCCTTAATAAGAATTTGCCTTGGTATTAATTATGTTATGTTCTTATAATCACCAAAAGGTATTTACTAACATGGAAAATTGTTTGGTATCCAATATAAAATAAAACTGCAAAAACATACTTCCTCATACCACCTCTGAGATGCTAATAGTTGCAAAAGTACATTCATAAAATTGGAAGTTTAGCAGCATAACTAGGGAATGAGAATAGAAGCCCAAATTAATTACCTCTTCTAGAGATAATCCAGGAAAACCTCTTAGGAAAGGGGTGGTGAGGAGGAATCTGAAGAATGGAAGGGGGAGGTATACAGCTTGATAAGGAGAGCAATAACCCTGCTATACCAATCAGATACCATATGATCCAGCAATCCCACTTGTGTGTGTGTGAGTGTGTGTGTGTGTGTGTGTGTGTGTGTCTAATGAGATCACTTTCTCAAAGAGATATCATTGCAGCATTATTCATTATAGCCAATATATGGAAAATACCTATATGTCCACTGATGGGTGAACAGATAAAGAAAATGGGGTATATACATATATACAGTGGAATAGTATTCAGCCTTTAAAAGTAAATCTTGCCACTTGCAACAACATGGATAATCCTAGAGGATATTATGTAGGTGAAATAAATCATAGAAAGACTAATACTGTATGACCTCACTTATATGTGAAATCTAAAATTGATGAGCTCATAGAACCAGAGAGTAGAACCATAGTTACAAGGGCATGGAAGCAAGGGTGGTGGTAGGGAATGGGGAAATGTTGGTCAAAGGATACAAACTTTCAGTTATAAAATGAATAAATTATGAGAATCTAATGTACCACATGGTGATTATAGTTAACTAGGAGCCCAGCACGTGATTCGAAATGGCGTGTCGCTGCCCACCCACCTGCAGCCCTGCCTTGACACCTGAACCTGTCCACACAGAGCTCCTGCGCACCTGACCCAGCCCCCAAACCCTCTGGCCTTCTCTGGCCACTTCAAGCCTCACCCTCAGTCCCTCCAGTCGCTCTGGGAGCCTCCCTGCTTCCGCCCCGTTTCCAGAGCAACACAGTGGCTCCCTCTGCCCCATAATGGCCTCGGACCGGAGTGTAGAAGCCTCCCGCCTGCTGTGCTGTGCCTCTTCCCCTGGCAGGTGGGCTGTGGGGCACTCAGAGTGCGAGTGGTGGGTGGCAAAGGACTGGTCAGGGGGGCACTATGGGCTCTCACCCCTGCCCTCCCCAGCACGGGGTGGTCCCACCTCCTCTGGGTGCCTCCCCATTTCTGCCCCGTCTCTGAAGCAACACCCCAGCTAATATGCTAATGACCTCATCATTACCCGTTACGGCGTATCGACCATTAGCATATTAGCTCTTTATTGGTATAGATAATACATTGTATACTTGAAATTTGCTGAGAGAGTAGGCTTCAAGCATCCTCACCACAAAAAGGAAGGTAACTATGTGAGGTGATGGATGTGTCAAGTAACTTGATTGTAGTAATCATTTCATAATGTTTATGTATATTAAACCATCATATGTACATCCTAAAAAAAATAATATATCCAGTGTTATTCTTTCCTCCAAACTCCCAAAACTATCCATTAAAGAAAATATTTGAGCAGTAAATACATAACACTCAAATGTGCTCTTACATCTTTATTCTCTCCAAAGTTATATCAGGCTGATATCAAGGGCAATTGTATAATGATAATATCAGGGGTTGTTGGTAGGTATATCTTGATAGTCCAGTCCTCACTATTTGGGCCATCCCTTTCTCCAATTACATATAAACCTGCTCCTGAAAGTAATATCTGAGAGAGACTAGGCTGGCAAGGAGGAAAACTACCCAGAGACAGAGTCTTTGAAAGGGCAGAGAAGAAATCCTTAACTGGTACTATACTAGCTTTTCTACCAACAGAGGAAGTTGATTTTTTTTGTCGGCTCTCTGCAAGTAGTGTTTTCCTTAAAATAATTCAAGATTGTGCCATGCAGTAGGAAAATTAGGTTTAAAAGTTTCTTTTTCCTTCAAACACATCTTGTGAAAGAATTGCACATTAATGTTAGAAACCCCATGGTGTCCAGGGGAATAATTTTATTATTTTTGTTTTTATACCTTGAACCTGAAGACAGGCACTATTGAAACCTGGAGTCATGCATTGCCGAGTTGACTGAAATAAACATTATTAAGACCCAGAAACAGACTGCGAGATAGGCATTATTGAGACCTGGTGAGAGATATTTCTAATTCAAGTATATTCTTTAATGCCAAATACTTGTTCCTTCTGTTCTGTTCCATTTGTCAACATGACAGGTGATGAAACAGGCCAGGAAATATCTTGGGCCAAGTGATATGTGATGTGTCATTATGTGACATACCTAGCCTAAATGTGAAGAATGGCAACAATTATCCTGGTAAGTTGTGCAAAGAATAACTAACTCATACTTTTGGACCCAACTGTCAAAATATTTCATATAAAAATTGGGGGATCTAAATAATCTGCATACATATCTTAGTTTCTATTTACCCTACTAATATATAGTCTAATTGTGGCTATTGCTTAATAGCAAAAATCTGAGATAAATGGAATTCAGAAAACATTCCATCAATAAACCCTTCTAGAAAAAAAGTAATCTCCACAATGCCTGTTTGAATGAGTTTACTTTTTAGCTACTTATATTTTTCCACTTGGTTTATTATGTTCATCTTGTCCTCTAAGTCAAGAAATTACCTTTGTTAGACTTTCTATGCCTACTTTATTCACTTATATCCAAGAGAACGGAAATGCCATGATCCAGCATTCTAATTGTCTTCTCATATGCTCATGGTGCTAGGCATCTGAATAGCTGTGACACTTATTTTCTTGCACTTTCACTCATCATCCTGGTATTTGACTCTGAAAATGGAGAAAACCTCAGTATCACTCCAACTTGCTGCTCTCTAATCTCCTCCCTGAAGCTTTTAAAAGCTCTCTATGTCACCACTCACATTTCCTGTTTGAAGCTTTCTGCTCCTAGACTCCATTTCTTCACTGAGCCTGTCAAATTTACAGCAGTTAGGAAGCTACAATAGTCACAGTAACATGGTATCTTTGGTTTGTATTAGAGGATTTATTATGTTACAGGTAGGTAGTATATTGCAGTAGTTAAATGCATGGTCTTTTGTGTCAGACAGACCTGACTCTGAGTTCTGGCTCTATCACATATTTTGTGCGAGTCTAGGTAAGTAACTTAACCTACCAGTGCTTTAGTCTTCTCAGCTATAAAATAGATAATATTTATAATAATAAAATTCTCTAATAGTGTTTTCATTAGAGTTGAATGAGATAATCCATATGAAGTGTCTCACCAGCACTTTATAAGTGCTCAATAACATTCTCATTTCACAATGGTGTGTGTATATACAATTATCCTTAAATTGTTTCATTGTTGTCTCACTCACAAAATTGTAAGTGCCTCCAAAATATGTGTAATTTGTAGTTTTTCTATTATTTTTCTCTGGTTTCCTTCACATATCTAGCACAAGAAGTGAGTGTCCAGTAGGATGTTAGTAAATGTTTATTGGTATAATTTTTCCCCATCCCACCCCAAATCAGAAAGCTTTATTTTCATTACTGCTGACAGGAATCCAGATAGATGTTTCTTATATCTCATCATTCTTTTCCTCTGCAGAAGGTCTGGCCACCCCAACTCCATTGTCAGGATGCTTTGTTAATCTTGATGAGAATTAAGATCTACCTTCAAGAGCATTCTCAGTCTTGCTACTGCTTTAACTTCCCAACTTAATATCCTGCATTAACTTCCTCTCATTAGGGAGTCAGGGCCTGCTTGTTTGCTCAATGTTGTTCTCATGAATGAAAATCAATTTTCCTAAGCCTGTTTCCCAAGGGAAATGTTTCCCCCCTCCACTGGGAAAGTAAATAAAATGGTAGAGTATACAAAGAGAATCTAGAATGTCTCGTGCCAATAAATTTCTCACCAAACCCTGACCTCTGAAGTTTGTGGATTCAGAAGAGGCAATTACTACTTTGAAAGCCAAACTTCCCTGTTGTGATGAATAGGACCAATGCTCAGCAACACTGGAATATTGGAAAAGGTTGTTCTACATACAGTTACATTTCATCTTTCTTTCTCTAGTACATTCTGCCTTGGTTTATCCAAGTTTCATATTGTCTCTGAACCTTTTCTTCTCTGTCAGCCTCTAGCTTAGAACTTCTAGGAGTGTCTTTCAAAACATTATTTTCTCTTCAATTTGTAGCTAAATACATATCAATTTCTGAGATGCTCACCTAATATAAAACTGAATATAGACCTGTGTTGGAAATACTTGCACAGAGTAGACACTCAATATTTGCTGACAAAAATAAAGATTTATAATAATCTCCTCTTGAGTATGTTCAGTAATGAATCAACGGGTAACAAAAAGTGTTTTCAAACTTTTACCACCTCCACCTTTGTTCAATACTATGAGGAGACCCTTCCAAATCTCAGTCCTTCTTTTTAGGCTTTGATTTGTAGTTAAATTTCTTGAACTTATTATGAAGTTGGAATCCTTTGAATGATGAGCTATAGAGTCTTATGCCTACACTAACTATGAAGAAAGAGTTTACTGAGAAAAATTAATATTGTAAACAAGGTTGCAGGGGTCATGCTTATCTTCCTCAGGAGAATTGAGCACATCTAGTATAAATCAATGTTGGTGATTACAAATGATTTATATCTATTCACTAAAGCAGATACCTGGACATTTGACAACCTTTTAAAACTGTTAATTCAAGTTATTAAATATACTCAAGAGGGAAATAGCTGCATTTTAGATTTCTATTCTACTATTCAGTCAGAAAATATTTACTGAATGCCTGCTACATGCATAGTACCACACTTATTTAATAAGTGTGCTCCTTAAAAATGTTATATCTTTTAACTTTTGGAAAATGACTCCAATTTCAGATGCATTAGGGCAGCTTTATAATAAAAGAAGTCCTGTAGCAAATATTGGAAGAGTGAGAAATATTTTTAATATTACTACTTATCTGGTTACTATATCTTTGCTTTATAAATTTAGGTTTTTAGGTAGTAGATTTTCTTAAAGAGAGTTACCCTTATAGTTTAAAATGGCCTTTATTCCTAATTATTATAATCTGTTAACAGGGGACCCTAGATTTCTCTGGGTTACAGATAACATCATGGAAAGGTCTGCCACTACACCCCTAAAAATCTCTTTGTTAAGACAAACTAAAGGAACACACTTTCCTTTTTCCAGAACAGTTTTACCACCTTCTTTAAGAAAGCCATTAGGAGTAAAAGTTTGCTTTATTACTTTTAGAATGCATTCTTCTGGAATTCACCAGATGCATTTTAGGGCCTTTTCCATATTTTTGTTTCTTTGGGTAAAAATGAAGGGGTTCATTCTGGGGCATGATCACATGGTAGAGAAGATAGATTGTAAGGTTTTCAGAGAACACAGAGGACTCACTTCAGAGTAGTTGGTACAGTTGGAGGAAATATTTTCACTTCCAATGGTGGTAGGGGATCATAGAATAGGGATTGCACTGTAAAAATTTGATACCAGAATCTATAGGAAAGGGCCCACATCTACTGTGCAAGTGTCAAATAAAAGGGATTTACTCTGGACTATAGACATTGATTTACTCAGGGGTAGAAGAGCAGTGGAGTAGAGAGAGCATATGATTGGAAGCTAGAAAGAACTCATCAATTTCCATCATGGCTTCTTACTAGTTGGGTGACCTTGGATAAATTGTTTAAGTTCAGAGTGCAATTTCACCTCATAAAATGAGGATAATACCTACCTCATTAGATTGTTGTGTGGTTTAAATACAAGTACCTTGTATGCAAAGCACCTAATAAAATAAGTATACCACAAGTATTAGTTTCTCCTGTCCTCTTTTGTTTCTTTGATGAATGGACTGGGGAAAGATAATTGACTTCATTCACTGCAAAGAAAGACAGCAAGAATGCTAGAGTGATGCTGGGATTTGTTGTCTGGAGCTGAGAAAACCAATATTTCTCAGCCAGTGGAATATAAAATTCAAAGTTAATAACAACTTTATTTATAAGACTGTACATTTGAGGGAGGCAAAGGACTGACCATATCTTATTTGTCTGTGTAATTGCCTGGCTTGGTAAATGGTTGAAAATTCAGAGGACACCAATCAAGCTTCTGGATGATTCTACATGGGCGAAACTTTGCACGTAGCAGGACTGATTTAGAAGATGCCAAGGAAGGACAGTTTGAAAATTGGATAACTAGTTCTTAAAGTTTAGTTGTAAACAACAAGCAAAGTTTTGGCTAGGCAATCTTCAAGAACTGAAGAATGTTATTGACATCGAGTGGTGATTGGTATCTGGGCAGGCTAGTAAGTGTCATTACAGAAAGGAGTCTAATTTCCTGCTCTGTATTTTTATCACAGGTTCCAGAGGGAGAATTGGCTCATAAGTTTAATGAATCCTTCTTGTAAGAATTTTTAGTAGATAAGAGGGTGGTTTTCATCAAAGCTTAAGTGGTAGGGACAAAGGGACAAGATCCGAGGTTGTCATAGGAACCTCTTTCTTCTTAAGGGTCATCAGCAGGATTAAATAATGGCCATGGCACACACTGGCAAGACTAAGGACCATACAGTCAGGAGAACAAAATGGAAGAGAAAATAAGTGGGGGTAGGAGATGGAGAAGAAAGAAAGAAATGAAGGAGGTATCTTAATGCCACCACTAACAACTTTAATCACTCCATAGTCACAGTTTACCAATCTCTGAACCCTCTCCATTTTCTTATTTTTTATTTTATTTTTGCAAATTGAGCATGTGCTCTCCAGCTACAGTAAGACAACAGTTATTTACTAAGTCCCTGTTCTGTATTGCCTACTGTGGTAGGTGCTGTGGGCTATACAGATATGATTACAACATGGTTAGTGTGGAAAAGCACTTTCAGTCTGCCACAGAAGGCTTATAGTTTTATTCCAAGGTGGGATTAAAAATGTCAAGACAGGGATTCAAGCAAAGTGCTTGGATTAAAGAAAGCAGGGCAGACTTCCTAGATGAGGTAATAACTGAGTTATTCCTTAAAGAATGTCAAAGACTTCAGTAGGTGAGATTCAGAGAGGACATTGAAGGCAGAAGGAATGGACTAAGCAAAGAGACAGAAAAGGAGACTATAAGATGGATAAAATGACAGCAAACATTTCCTCCCCCTTTTTGCTATTTTCTATGCATCAGGCACTGTATTAAGCACCCTGGGTTCATTACCTCATTTAATTCTTAGAATTTTTAGAATTAAATGAGGTAATTATAAGGCAGGATTCCAATATTTTATAGACCAGGAAACTGAGACCAGAGAGGTTATATAAATTGTCCAGTGTCATACAATTATGAAGTAGCAGAGCCAGGTTTCTAACTTGAGCCTATATGAGTCCAGAGCCCATGCATGCAACTAACCAATAAACTATTTGCAAGTCAGTCTATGAAAAGGAGTGAAAGTATATTGTGGCTGGAGCACAGACCATGTAGAAAAGAGGAATGGCAGCTGCAACCAAACTGTGGAACATTTCATTGGCAGTCTACAGAGTGGAGTTTGAATCCTGCAAACAATGGGAAACAATAGGAAGTTTTAAAGTAGTGAAATACAATCAAAGTGGTATTTTAAGATTAATCCGTCAGCAGTGTGGATGAATGGAAAAGGGTAGAGATTGGAGGCAGTTAAGAGGTGATTGCAATACAATAGTCCAGATATAAAATAGTGTATTAAGCATTTGAACTAAAGAAGCCAAAGAGAGAAATGGGTAGAAGAGAGATATTTAGAAGGGAAATGAAAAAGCAGTTCATGACTAACTAGATGTGGTGGTTGAGGGAGATAGGTAAGAATTAAATAAGGGACAATGAGGGTTAGAGATTTTCTAATTAGAAGAATGGTAATGCTTGTTGCAGAGTTGTGGGACTGCTATCCTGGAGAAAAGTTTGGACTCAAAATTAAAACTCCGAGAAATTTCTAAAAAGTGATCATTGCAACTATGAAAATGAATGAGATCAGCTTGGGGAGAATCAATAGCCAAGAATAAAACTAGGAAATGTCTCCATTTAGTTGATGTGGCATGAGGGGGATGTTATAATGGAGATAGGCAAGAGATGTCATGAGGAGCGGGGAGAAACAGGAACTTGTGAGAAAGGGATTTCAAGAACGCTGGGTGATCAACATTGCACATATAGTAGATGGGTCAGAGAAAAAGAAACATGAGAAAATACTATTGATTTGGATGACTAGAAAATTTTAATGATAGAGCAGTTCCATAATAGGGACAAATTTCTAGGGGATGAAGAATAAAGAGAGTAGGAAGATGGTGGGTGTAGATAATACTCAGGATAATTTTTGTGGTGAAATTAAAGAAGCAAAATAAATACCTAAGAGGTGCTAGGACTATTGAAAAGTTTTCTTAGGGTAAGCATGATCCTAGCACATTTTGTAGCTGATGGAAAATGTTTACTAACTATAATTTGCTAGTGCAGATGTAGAGATTATGGGTTTGGGGTCAGTCAGAGGTAATAGTGACTGGGAAAAAGATCCTGATGAATGTAGGAAAGGATGGGATCAAGAGCTAGGTGGAATGTTTGCTTTGGCAAATATGAGAGTGGTACCTACTTCACTGAAAAAAAAAGTGAAGAGTCCAATTGAAGTTACAGAAATATGTGGGGATGAAGAGATGTCCATTAAACCAGAAGCATTATGAATTTTCAAGGAAGTTTGGGCACCATACACTGACTGGTCTTAGTGTTACCACTAGATTATCTGTAGAAGGTAAAGAGAGTGGGCAGAAGACTGAGAGCTTCAGGAGTGTGTCCCCAGCAACTGGCACATTGTCTGTCACACAGAGTGCTCAATAAATATTTTTAAATAAGTGAATAAGTGGACAAGATATAAAAGAACCACTATAAAGCATGAGCAATGATATTAGAGAAAATGAATAAAAGTATTCTAGAATAACACTCATCAGAATAGCTCTGATGAGAAAGATAAATAACAGTAGAGCTGTTGAGAACTTGGAGCAGCTGGATTGTTCATTCACTGCTGGAGGGAGCATAGATTGGTACAACCACTTTGAAAAAATTGGTAAACAATACCTGCTAAGTCTAAATATATGCATGACCAAGCCATTCCACTTCTAGGTATGTACCCAACCTCTCATGGTCCCTCCCCCCAGGCTGCCAACCCAATTGGGACTGGGTGAGATGGCCCCAATCACTGGCCAGGCCAAGGGACCTCACCCATGCACAAATTCGTGCACTGAGCCTCTAGTCCTATATGATAAAAGGCTAATATGCAAATAGACCAAACTGTGGAACAACCGAACAACTGAACAACTGGTCGCTATGATGTGCGCTGACCACCAGGGGGCACGTGTGGAACATAGTGGGTGTCGGCAACAGGAGGCAGAGCATGGAACATGGCGGGCATCAGCCACGGCCGGATGGTGAAGCAGGTGAGTGGGGGTGCCAGACCAAGGCGGGGCACCAGTCACTGTCATTGGGATGAGCCTCTGGTGGTTACTGAAAATTCTTTGCTTCTGCACTCCAGGGTCCCACCCGGTGCTCGCATCCACTGCCGGTGCTGGAGCCACCACTTGCACCCGCTGCTGGTGCTTGGCACCAGCCCTGATCGCTTGGCACCATCAGTAGGTGCAAGCAGCGGCTGCTGGCCCTGATCACCCCTCAGGGCTTCTCCATCTCCCCCTGCTCCTGAGGGGCGATTGGGGCCAGCAGCCGCCTCTCACACCTTCTGCCAGCGATGGCCCCGCTTGCACCCGCTGCCTTTGCCGAAGCCACCACTTGCACCCACTGCCGGTGCTGGCCTCACTCACACCTGAAACCAGAGCCGGAGCTGCTACTTGCAATTGCTGCCAGTGCCTGCTGCTAGTCCCAATTGCTCGGCGCCATTAGCTGGTGCAAGCGGTGGCTGCTGGCCCCAATCGCCCTGGGGGGTTCTCCACCTCCCCCTTCTCCTGAGGGGCAATCTGGGCAGTAGCCTCTGCTCACACCCACTGATGGTGCCAGCACCGCTTGCACCCACTGCTGGCACTGCCCCAATCACTATGTGCCATCAGCGGGTGCAAGTGGGACCAGCACCGTCAGTGCATGGGAGCAGCAGCGGTGGGAGCAGAGATGCCAGCAGAAAGGGGACCGGAGGGCATGGCAGGAGGGGCCGGGCAGGGGCACAGAGGATGGGCCGAAACCCGCCCCTGTGCCCACCACAGCCTCATGGCCCACAGTTCCTTTTAAGGTGCATGAATTCGTGCACTGGGCCCCTAGTCCTATATAATTAAACCCTAATACACAAATCAACTGAACAGTGGAACGACCGATCACTATGACATGCACTGACCACCAGGGGGCAGAAGCTCAATGCAGGAGCTCCCCCTGGTGGTCAGTGTGCTCCCACAGGGGGAGCACCACTCAGCCAGAAGCCAGGCTCATGACTGGCAAGCACAGCGGTGGTGGCGGGAGCCTCTCCTGCCTCTGCTGCAGGCAGGCAGGGGTCCTGGACATCCCCCGAGGGGTCCTGGACTGGAAGAGTGCACAGGCCGGGCTGAGGGACCTCCCCACCCAGTGCACAAAATTTTGTGCACCAGGCCTCTAGTTTTATTATAAGAGCCCTGGAGTCAAGGATGATTGTAGGTATACTGATGAAGTGGACAACTATTGTTTTAGCAATAACCATTTACCTATATTTCCCATCCTCTAACTCATATATATTTAACACCCACAAACATACACATGTACACATGCATGCATGTATGCACACACCTTTAAAACTATTTCTTTAACAATCTACTTTTCATTGCAGAGGACCTTTTAAATACTCAAAGAAGTGTTCGTGCCCAAGGTGACTTAGTGGTTTTATTTATTTATTTATTTATTTATTTATTTATTTATTTATATTTCTTTATTGATTTCAGAGAGGAAGGAAGAGGGAGAGAGAGATAGAAACATCAATGATGAGAGAGAATCATTGATCAGCTGCCTCCTGCACGCCCCCCACTGGGGATCGAGCCAGCAACCCAGGCATGTGCCCTTGGCCAGAATAGAACCCGGGACCATTCTGTCCGCAGGCCGACGCTCTATCCACTGAGCCAAACAGGCCAGGGCATGACTTAGTGGTTTTAGTGATCCAGTTCAAGGACACAGACCAAGAACATACCCACTCACCTGTGTTCCATTTATAATTCCCTTCTCATAGGGAGTGCTCAGAGGTTTGTGGCATGTATCTCAGATCCTAGTACCTCCCCTTGCTGAGAGTACTAGAACATCCCTAGTGAAACTCCAGTTCTCCATACCTAATATCTTTTCCCCAAAGAGACCCCTTCCTGACATTAAATCGTTGCTTTAGCAGGGGTCCTCAAACTACGGCCCGCGGGCCACATGCGGCCCGCCGAAAACATTTATCCTGCCCGCCGGGTGTTTTTGCCGCCGCTGCCTGCTGCTTAGCAGCCGACTAGTTTTTTTTTAAAACTATAGTCCGGCCCTCCAACGGTCTGAGGGACAGTGAACTGGCCCCCTGTTTAAAAAGTTTGAGGACCCCTGCAAAGAAACAATTCTAGTAGGAGAGGTGGTAAACAAGATAGACTGAGCCCCAGAGTGCCAGACAAGTTTTGAGAAAACAATGTTGGGTGTAGATGTCTTGACCTTTGCCAGGTCTTCCCTTATTCCCAAACCAGAACCTTTCAGAAGAAGCCCTATTGCTCTCTGTCTTTCTGTCATACTCACTTCCTGAGTCAGGTATCTCAGACTCAGAAGATGCTAATTAGTTGCTACGGTAACCTGTGACTGTGCAGGATAGCCTCTTCACTTAGCCAGTTCTAGGCCTTGGACATCTGTTCTTGGTTTACCTCTTCTAATGTTCCAAAATCTAAGCTCAGGACCATATGCCAAGCTTCACAGCAACTGTGTGTAGGTGATAAATAGTTCCCTACCTACACCCAAGGTAGGAGAAACAAAGTGGAAATAAAATAACAGAAAACCAGTGTGCTTTAATGGAACTCTTTGGGGACAGGGAGGCCAGGACTACTCATTTAAGTTAATTAAGGGCTTACTACCTGACAGCTATGTTGATGTCCTGTCCCTTATTTAATTCAATTCCCTCAAACAACCTTATGAAATAAGAATCATTATATTGATACACTGTACAGATGAGGGAAATGAAAACTCAGAGAGGCAAATTGACTTGTTTAACATTGCACAGCTGTGACTTTAACCTTATCCTAATTTGAGTTTCCAAAGTCCAATCTCATTGTATTACACTGATTTATGGTTCTTTGTTTTTTGGAAGACATTTTATAGAAATGTCTTTCCTCAATTCATGTAACTGTGAATCCTTCATAGCCTTTCCTCAGAAATGTCCCTTTTTAAAAAAATGTGTTTCTCTTGCCTGGCCAGCATGGTTCAGTGGTTAATCGCAGACTTATGAACCAGAAGGTCACAGTTTGATTTCAGGTCAGGGCTCATGCCTGGGTTGTGGGCTCAAATCCCCAGTGGGAGTGTGCAGGAAGCAGCTAATCAAGGATTCTCTCTCATCAGTGATGTTTCTAGCTCTCTCTCCCTCTCCCTTTTTCTCTGAAATCAATAAAAATATTTTTAAATGTGCTTGTCTTCAGTCCTCACTTTCTCCTTTATAGAATCCTTTCAACCTCTTTAGCAACCTCTTTCTACCCTTTTGAGGCTCTCTACAATTTCCCTCTGGTCAATTCCACACTTTTCCTATGTATATCTTTGACTTTTCTTTCCTATGGAGTATTTTTCATGGCATGAGGAGAGTGAAATGGGCTAATTTTCCTGACATAAGCAAAACACAAGACACCTGTGTTAGTTTTCTATTGGAATAACAAATTACCACAACATTTAATAGCTTAAAGCAAATCCAAATTTATTCTCTTACAGTTCTGGAGGCCAGATACGAAATCAGTTTCACTGGGCTAAAATCAAGATGTTTGTAGGGCTACACTCCTTCCAGAGGTAGTAGAGGTGAATCTGTTTCCTGCCTTTTTCAGCTTCAAGAGTCACATTTTTTTGTATTTCTTTGCTCATGGTCACTTCTTCCATCTTCAAAGCCATCAGTATAGCTACTTCAGATCTCTCTTTGCTTCTGTCATATTATCTTCTCCTCTGCAGTCAAATTTCCCTCTGCCTCCCTCTTATAAGGCACCTTATGACTACATGCTGTCTACATGTTATGACTACATTATGGCCCACCCAAATAATACAAAGTAATCTCCTCATCTCAAGATCATTAATTTAAGTACATCTGCAAAATCTCTTTTGCTATAAAGGTAACATTTAGAATTTCCAGGGATTAGGACTTGAATATATTTGGGGTTAATTATTCAACTGACCACAGTATTCAAAACATGCAATTGTACCTTCATAGTGGGAACTAGTTGTCCTTCATCTGTGGAGTAGATGAACCAAAATCTCAGGAATTAGGGTAGAAGGTGTAAGTATGGACAAAGTTAGGGGAGTTATATAAATTTGAATTTTGTTGAAATAAAATATGGAGCAGGTGATTTTTGCTCTTATAGAAGAGGTCTTTTTACATGCACACTACCCCTGCAGAGAGGTGTAGAAAGGAAGACGGACTTAAAGTTGAAGACTTCTCCCCTTCTCTTTTCCAAAATGCTTGTCTTATTGTTTTCATGTCTTGCCTGGGTAGTTTCTCTGGCAGAGGAGAGTTGAAGAAAGGGTGAAACTTTAGCCCCAAAGACAAATGGAGGTAGCTAGAATCCCTCTCTTGTTGAACTCTACTCTCCCTTTCCATTTCCATACTCCATCTCCTCTTCACTCTCCTTGTTGCCAATCAGGCACCTCCTCTTTTGGGGAAGTAAGGCTACAATAAAGTGAAGCCCAGGGTAATAAATAGAGAGCGGAGGAAGGGAGGAGTTTTTCTTAGGAGAAGCCCCCATGCCAGTCCACCTCAGGACAGAGTAAAGTCTTTTCTATCAAGCAGTCTGAGGGAAGTGAAGAAATGGGGATAGCTGCCAAGTGAAGTACTGAGAGTTACAGTGACCGTGATAACAATGAACTTCTTTATCTTGGCACTGAATGTTGTTGTCTAGGATATAGGGACCCTCAGAAACCCCTTTGCTCAAGGTTCTTTGTATAATGGCTATCACAAGGAATATCTTTAATCAATTGGGCAAAGGCTGAAGTCTAGTGAAGTGAGTGGAGAATAGGAATTTTGGGAGCTCAGATTCTGAAAACCATAGAAAGAATGGCTGGGATTGGAGTGTGGAGGCATGCTTGGCTCCAGACTAAGTTTTCATGGTCTTGGAGTGTCAGCAACAGCATCACAAGCTCAGTGATGTTTTGATTTATGAGCACCAGATGCAAAGTTGTGAACTGGTGTTTTTTTGTGTGTGTGTGGAGTTAGCAGCTGGTTCCCTGTGTTTTGTTCCTGGTCCAGGACTTCATCTATCATATTGCCCAATGATCCTTCTTACATAAAACTTCATGCCAAATTCTTCTCCAAGATCAGGTCCAGGAGAAAGCTTGTTTCTCCTAATGAACGTGTTTGCTTTCTTCTGCAAAACAATGAAAGCAATGAAATCCATCATACAGAAAAAAAACACAAAACCCTTCTATACCTTAGCCCAATGGTTGACATAAACTCTGAAGCTGTATGAGTTTTGAGTCTGCTGAGAGGAGGAGTGACAGAGATGAGGGAGAAGTCAAGAGGAACACACAGAGCTCATTCAAGACTGGGGAAACAGGGTAAGCCACAACTTCTGAAGAGAAGGACTAATCAGCCATATACCAAAACCTGAAGTGGAATTCCGAGAATTCCCAGGCATCAATAATGGCACCAGGGTTAGAAAGACCCAGGAATATGTAGGACACAGATCTCAGATGAGCTTTTTCCTTGGGCAGCACTGGCTTGAAGGACCAGGAAACTCCGGGGACTGGTAATACTCAGGCGGAAAGAAAAAAAGGCCTAATTTCCAATGAGAAGTTCAGGAAAATCTGCTGATCTGATAACTTTACAGTACATTGTGATGGGGTACAGGAAATACTTAATTTTCTAAATACCACTAACTCCCTAGACCTGTTCAATTATACTTTCTCGCTACCTTTTAAAATTGACTATGAAGCAAATGGGTCACATCCTGCAGAAATCCATTTAGAGGCTAGCATAAATGTTACTATTATAACCCGAGTGTTTACATTGTGTTTTGATTTTTACCTTGTTTGCTAGGACACTCAGTTATAAATTATGTGCTCTATTTTTTAAAATTTGTATTGAATTTATTGTGGTGATATTTGTTAATAAAATTATACAGGTTTTAAGTGTACAATTCTATAATATGCCATCTGTATATAGTACTGTGTGTTCATCACCCCAAGTCATATTTCCTTATGTCACAATTTATCCCACTTTTACCCTCTTCTACCTCCTCTCACTCCCCTTTCCCTCTGGTAATCACCATACTCTCGTGTCTATGAGGTTTTTTTCTTAATCCCTTCACCTTTTTCACTCAGCACCCCCAAACCCCCTCTCCTCTGACAGCTGCCAGTCTGTTCTCCTTATATATGAGTATTTCTATTTTGTTTGTTAGTTTACTTTGTTCATTAGGTTACACATATAAATGAAATAATATATGGTATTTGTCTTTCTCTGACTGGCTTATATTGAAAGAAACCCAAAGCACTAATTTGAAAGAATATATGAACCCCTAAGTTCATTGCAGCATTATTGACAATACTCAAGATTTGGAGGCAGCCCAAGTGTCCATCAGAAGATGAGGGGATAAAACACACACACACACACACACACACACACACACACACACACACAAACTGTGGTACATTTATACAATGGAATACTACTTGGCCATAAAAAAGGATATTAGTCTAATTGTAGAAAATATTTACTGATTATTAGACACTACAAGTTTTTTAAGTAGACAAGGAATAAATAAACAAACAGATATGTAATGTTTTCTTTGTTGACTTGTTAAATTCCTCATATGTCCTTGCTTGGATTTAATGTCGTAGAACTATGACTCAAGCTGTACTCACTTTTGTTATGCAGATTCGTTGCTATTGGACATGAGGAGGCCTGGGCCAGTGTGTGTCCTGCTAGCAGTTGGTAGAATCATTGCTGCAAAGTAAAGAAAGTACCTCATTTTGTTAGATGCTTTTATTAACTGTGGCCTCACAATAATACTTCCCTCAGGTTTCTTGCTTGAGGAAACCTAATGGAAAGATGCCTTTGATACTTCTGTAACTAAAACTCCTTTAATGGAGTCCATGATGGACTTGCCTTGTTTTGTTCTATAGTGAAAAATGTTATAAGGAAGTTGCAGTATATATTTTGTTGGTAACGATGACCTAAACTATTAAGGCCATTTGTTATTTTCTGAAAGCAAGAGGGATAATGCTCACTAATAAAATTCACTGCACTTCAGGTAGCTCTAAGTTCTTCTTTACAAAATGTTTCACAGCTTTCCTGGGTCTGCCTCCAATCTTCTTATATCCTCATAAGATGGGAAGGGGGAACAGTTCTTTTAGGACTGGGAATTAAACTCTATCTGAATCACAAATAAATCATAAGTAAGAGGTAGCTTAATGCAAACTGCACCCTCTCTTTATAGTCCCCTCTGCTTGCCCTGGCTTCCCTATTTGCTTCTCTTTGTCTCCAGAGTCTAGACTACTTGAACCACTGTGTCTGGCATCTCCCTGAAGACATTGTCCTTTACTCTATTGCTACTCCCTATCCAGATTAAGGCACTGAAGTTCCCCTTAACCCAATTTCTCTCCAAATTGAAAATGCAAATATGCCTGCTTTATTGTCTGTATGTATTAAGCTTCTACAAGAGGCTTTGTGCTGACCACAATGCTCTGTATGAGGCAGTACAGGAAGGTGGGGATGGCAGAGCAGAATGGCCTCTAAACTCCCATGGGTCAGCAGCTGGAGTGGTTTGTACTATTCAGGCCTGTGATTGAGGTGAAAAGAACAGAAGGGTTATATGGGGACAGAAGCAGGGAGAAGTACTGTGGGCTCCATCAGGAAGACAGAGGGAGTTGACTGGGAGAGTTGAAAGCCATCACAGGAAGAGGATTTTGTAATTTCCATCTCACCACAAATCTCTGATCACAAAGCTATTCACAATTCTACTGCTATAAAGACTTCAGTTACCAGTAATGAGAAAAAAAACATAAAAGAGGGTAGCAAGTAAGAAAGGTGGTGGGTTCCCTATCTCCTTTCCAGACCATTCCCAAGAAGCCAAAAAAGTAGTTTTTCTCAGGTACAATGAAGTTTGATGTTACACACAGGGACTTGAGGCCCGTGCAACATGAGTGGGACTCTCTGACAACTTTGTGTGCTAACAGTTTCACCTGCAATACTAAATCAAAATATTTATTTCGCTAGCTTCTATGTTAAAACAGCTACTGGATGTTGGACAATATAAAAGTTTCAACTTTGACATCTGTGAATTAAACCTACTCTAGAAGGCTGAAAATTTTAATCACTATCTGACTGAACTTAAAAATAGGTTTTTGTTATATTCCCTATGCTGTAATCTATATGTATGTGAAGTACTGGGGGACCATGATTTTCTAACCACTGTGCTGTACATCTGAAACTAAAACAACATAATTTTGAATGTAAACTGTAGTTGAAAAAAAGAATAAAAGACAGAGGTTTTCATAGGGGCAGGCAGAGATGATGGTGATATGCAATGCATGGATCAACAACTAGCTTATTTTAATGGACTATAAAGGCTATTTCCAGCTGAAATTCTCAGAAACACTATAGGAAATTAGTATAACTGATTGATGTGATCTCATCTAATAGAAATGGGAGCTGAAGCTTTATTCCTCTAGAACAGGTGATTAGAGGCAAATGAGGGTCAGGTTCCCATGGCAACCATTTGGCTATCTCAGACCTGAAGGAGGTCTCTGAATGGAAAGCTTTGAGAAAGAATCTGGGTTTTCAAAGGGAAGAGATAGTAGACCTTTGCTTTTTGGGGGACATGCTAAAGTCCTTAGGGAATTAAGGTGATGTGGTAGTACTTCTAGATTTGTTCTTTGAGTGCTACAGAAAGTTCTTAGATAATATTCCAGTCTCTTGATGCCTGAGGATCACTCTTACATGTGGTTACTCCTCTTACTCCAACCTCCTTTGAGGGGGCCATTACTGAAAGGAAGCAGGGTATCTCTGGATATTACTGCAAACCTGCTCAGGGTCATGGTGGGGGTGGGTGTCAGGTGAATCCATCATGCCCAGACCCTTAATTTCTCTGCACAGATCTTCCTTCTCCTCCTTGAACTCTTATAACCAACCATTCTATCCAAGAAATGAGATTGAGAAAATCTTTAGGGTGGCTGAGGGAAGTGGGTAGGATATCATACTTCCTTTTGTGAAGAGTTGTGGTCAAAAGCTTCCTGCTGACACTCTTTTTTTTTATTAGATTAAGGTTCTATTTTATGGCAGCAACCGGGGGATAGGGTTATAAGCCAAAGCCAAGAGATACGTCTCTTAATTCATACTATGGGGACTTATCCAGCCTTCCCTGATCTCTCCTAAATTACTATCAACCTGTCTTTACTGCTTTCCTCCTTCCTCCTCTCATAAGTAATGTATTACAAGGTCTTCTGTTATTTCCCCCCCCCCCCAGCTATTTTCATTTCTCCATGGTTCCAACACCTGCGCCTACTCATCCCTCTCTTCTTCCCACAGGCCTTTGCTGTCATCTTTTTGCCTGCCCCTGGAATCTCAGAGGCCCTAAGGCAGGGGTGGGCAAACTTTTTGACTCAAGGGCCACAATGGGTTCTTAAACTGGACCGGAGGGCAGGAACAAAAGCATGGATGGAGTGTTTGTGTGAACTAATATAAATTCAAAGTAAACATCATTACATAAAAGGGTACGGTCTTTTTATTTTTTTTTAGTTTTATTCATTTCAAACAGGCCGGATCCGGCCCGCGGGCCGTAGTTTGCCCACAGCTGCCCTAAGGGATTCCTAATCTAGAACAACAATATCACTGAAAAAGGAGGACAGGAGATAGAATGCAACATTTTCTAAATCCCCTCTGTGTCTTCATGTATGCTGACTCACTGTATCTACAAAATAGCCCCATAGAGTAGACTTTACTAATCATTCCCATTCTGCAGATAATGAAGTTGAGACTCAAGATTCAAGGGACTTCCCCAAGGAATTAGAGTTTATAATACAAAATCAGGGTTTGAATCCCAGTAATCTGGCTCCAAATCTAGTTCTTTACCACTCCATTAGGAGAGTGTGAGGGCTTAAGGTCTACATGTTTCCAAGAGAAGATGCCACTGGAGTGAGGGAGGGGGATATTTGAAGACTCATTCTGTCTGACTGTTACAACTCCAGGAGCTTTGTAGCAGTGCTTAACCTTGAGGCCTCTAATGTTTTTTCATTCAGGGTGATGGCAAGTAATTCATTCTCTTTCTCCCACAGTAGAATATCCTGTTTCCACCATAGGCCTTGGTTGACCTGAGTCAGGAGTTCTCTTCACACTGGTTTCTTGATTTCTATTCAGTCATTTATTCCTCCATTTATTCATTCACTTATTCATTCATTTATTTCACTTCATTTAGTATGTCTTAGGTGCCAGACACTATGCAAAAAGTTGAGAATCAATTGATGATGAAATGATAGTCTGGTTTTTTTTTTGTAGTTTATGGTTTGGAGGATTCAGAGACTTCAGTAGGTAATGGCAATGTGATATAAGAACAGTGACACAGCTATGAACTGATTTGCAGCATGAAATCTTTGACCAGAGTAGGAGAATGAGGCCAGTTGTGAGGGTTTATCTTTGTAGGAATCAACTTTCACTCCCAGGTACCCTCTCCCTCTTCCGTCCCCAGATTCCTATGAGTAATCACTATTTTATTTTTAAAATAGGGTTATTTTTTGTGGGGTGGTGAGGTATGTTTATCATATGACTCATCAATCAATGTCTTTAAAAAATATATAATGGCCAAATGCTCTTTCCCATTGAAATTCTGGGAAATATACTAGGAAATTAGCCCACAACTGACTCATGCTATCCCCTCTAACAGAAATATTTTCATACAAATATATCCAATCAGTCTAGAGAGCTTAGATTGCATTGGTACATAAAAAGTAAATGGGATACAATTTTTATTACCTGCTTTGTAAGTAAATGTCCCTGTATTAGAACATTATCTTTAAGTGCTGTCCTCTACACAACCCTTTTTCTTTGTCCTTCTCCCTAGGGGTGAGTGCCCATTTGCACAGCAGTGACCTTCTCGCTAATATTCCTCTTGGAAAGCTTGTTTTCTCTTTTTTTCATGGAACAGACCTGATATAGAAATTCACATGGTGGTGTGAAAGAATGAAAACAACTCAATGTTGTACCTTTCATAAGCAATTTGCATTTTAATGAGGCTGGTCACTTGATTTAAAGACATAAGTCTGTCTTTTAGAATTTTCATGTCTTTGTAAGGTATGTGATTGTCTGGCCACCATGCTATAGACCTGAAACTAATACAGAATGATGTTGAATGTAATTGAAAAATAAAATCTAAAGTTCTTAAAAAATGTTCACACCCACAATCAATTTATTTTTTATAAACGCATACACAAGGCCCCACCACCCAAGGTCCTTAATACTTAAAATTCTATTCAGACCATCAAACCTCAGAAGGAAGGTAGGGGAGGGTGGGGGTAAGGGGGAGATATCAACCAAAGGACTTGTATGCATGCATATAAGCCTAACCAATGGACATAGGCAACAGGAGGGTGAGGGCATGAGTGGGGGGTTGGAGGTATAATGGGATGATAAGGACACATGTGTAATACCTTAATCAATAAAGAATTTTTTAAAAAAAGAAAAGAAAACTTCAGGCAATAGTAAATTTGACCTATGAGGAAATATTTTGGAGTAGAGGTAGCTCTTTCTCTTTCTTATCAAGTCCCAACTCTGGCACAGCTGTTTGTAGTAACATTTGTAATTTTTCCCACTTCTGATAGTACTTTTGGCTCAGTCCATTTCTTATGTCTTTGCAGTCAGCCATTTAATACTTCTAGTCCATGAAAGTGGAGCTGAGTTCTGAAGGTGGGCCTCTGTTGTTTTGGGGGTATGAAGATGGGGAATGTGTTATTATGATGCTGTTGGAAAATTGACCTGATTCTAGTGGTTGTGAGGACAAGAATCAGCCTCTCCACATGCATGAGTTCTATGGGCAATTAAGTTCACATATCAGCTCACACGTGCATGGGGCCACATATACTCTTGTACATATTTCAGGATAAAATGAATGTGGGGGATTGTTAAAAAATGGTAATGATAATAATGACTTCCCATGTTTTAGACACTGTGTGAAAGGAGTTATATATTCTCAGAACCTCCAAATGTGGTGGGGAGTATTATTGCCCACTGACGAAACTGAAATTCAGATATGTTAAATAATTTTAACATATTAAAATTAATATGAGTTTTAAGATCACACAGTAAATATTAAAGACATGATTTAAACTTCAGTCTTGATCCGGAACCTGTGCTTTTAACCACTATACCATAGTACCTTTCCATGGGACTGGTAGAGAGTCTGAACAATGTCTTAGCACTGGTCGGCAAACTCAATAGTCAACAGAGTCAAATATCAACAGTACAACGATTGAAATTTCTTTTGAGAGCCAAATTTTTTAAACTTAAACTATATAGGTAGGTACATTGTTATTAACTTAATTAGGGTACTCCTAAGGCTTAGGAAGAGCCACACTCAAGGGGCCAAAGAGCCGCATGTGGCTTGCGAGCCTCAGTTTGCCGACCACGGTCCTAGGGGTAAGAATGGACGTGATGTGCTCTAAGGATCCTAAGTACCCCAGTCTTTAGGATCATATGTGCCTAGAGGCAAAAATTCTTGTGGGGTAGTAGAGGAAATAATTCTTGCAATGGTTATCTGAGGCCATGTTGTGGAGGGTCCAGAATGTTGATACAAAGAATGTATCATTTATTCCTCATCTACTACTTAAATTATTAAATTATTATTGCAGGAGCTAATGAAGTTTTCCAAAAGTATAAATGAAAATATTTTCAGAATTGTGCAGAGGACTTTGGATATAAATCAAACACTAAAGTCTGAACAGAAACATATTTAATAAAAGTAATCATTCAGCACCATGAGGCATTAGATGAGGTCTATTGTAAATTGTTTTCTCTCTGCACGTCACAGAGAAAATATCCAGTACTGTGATTACCAAGGTAATTTGTCCTAAGGTCAGTAGGTGGTAAGAGAAAATGATGTTTTGTTGTGTTCCATTCTACAGGAGCCAAAGGTTCTGTTTGGCATTTACAAAGAAGGTACTGGTCTAATAGTTCCCAAATGACAATCCTGGTAACATCACAAAATGACTTATATTGTTAGATGGAACAATCAGGATTCTAGGTAATAATGGAGATGACTACCTATGTGTCTCTTCTTGACCTGGGAAACCAGGGTCCTGGATTCCAGATCCAGTTCTGCCACTAATTAACTGTGATTTTGAGACAGTCATTCAGTTTCTCTTGAGCTCAGTTTTCTCATTTATAAAATGTTGGAGTGGCAGTAACGTCCCCAACTATCCTCCTTGCCACTTTTGTGTGTTTATTTTTTAATGTATTTTTAAAATTTCACAGGTAGTATGTGGATAGTTTATCATGTAAAACTGTTAAACAATACCAATCCCTTTCAACGGACAACCTTAGACATCTCCTTGTATACATATGCAAGTATTTCCTTAGCATATATTCTATGATGTAGAATTGCTCGGTCTGAATACTTCACTTTTATTAAAATACTGACAGATGCTCTCTAAACCAATTTATACACATACTAGCTGTGTCATTGCAGTTTTATCAACACTTTTTCATTTGCCATTCTTGTGGGTAAAAACGGCATTTTCTGTTACTTGTAAGTTTGAGCTGCTTTTCCTATGCTAATTGTTCATTTGCATTTATATTTTTATTTTTGGTAAGTTGCTCATTCATATCACTTCCCCACTTATTCTAATGGATTATTTACAGTTTTGGTATTTATATGGAGGATAACTTTTTATGTTAATATAACTGTAAAATCATTTGAGTTGTAATTATGTAATGGTAGCCTAGAATCTCATTTTTTATCTTTGCCTGTGGTGAATATTGTTAGATAAAAGTTAATAATTCTTGATCCTTTTAAATTTATCCATTTTTTAAATTTATTATTTCTGGGTTTTAAGTCTGCTTTTTAGTTTTCTTTTTTTTTAATTTTATTTTTTCTGCTTTTAAGTTTGTTTTTATTCTTGCATGTTTTTAATTCTTACATATGGTTTACAGGTGACTAGAAAAACATTTTTCACTTTTTGATAGTCTATTGGTTGTTAAATTTATGCTTTATTTATGAAAGTTAAAAATAAAAGTTAAAAATCTCTTTAGGCTTTAAAGTTCAAGTAACAAATCTCATTATTCTGTTTCTAAGTCTAGTAGATTTTAATAGCTCACTTTTTGGGGGTCTGAATGGTGCTTGATGTCATTTACATACTTAGTAAATATCCTCTAATATTTGAGTTTTTTACAAAATTCTCTCAAATAATCATTTAATTCTTATAAATCTAATAAGTTAAATCTAGTGAATCAAAAATTTTCTTAAAATATTTCTTTAAGCCTGCTTTTTAAAAGTCTTTCTTTCCTGGTACATAGAAACCAAAAAACAAACAAACAAAACAAAACAAAGCAACAACAACAACAAAAAACCAAACAGACAAACTAAAAACAGGAAAAAGAGTAAAAAGAGAATCAGTACGAAATGAGGAATACAATATCTAAAATGAAGAATACACTAGAAGGAATTAAAAGTAGATTAAATGCCCTCACCCCCCTGGTGTCTGTGTCCATTTGTTAGGCTTATATGCATGCATACAAGTCCTTTGGTTGATTGCATGAGTTGGGGGGGGGGGCAATGTGGCAATAAGGACACATATGTAATACCTTAATCAATAAAGAAAAAAATAAAAAAGTACATTAAATGAAGCAGAGGATTTAATCAGTTATTTGGAAGACAAGGTAGCAAAAAACACCCTATCAGAGCAGAAAAAAAAAGAATTTAAAAAATGGAGCTAGTTTGAAGGCAAAAAAGGGAAAAATAATTTGGATAATGATGAAAGCGAAGTGAGAAGTGTGTATTGGTTTGGAGCAGGGCAGAGGAAATTAGACGTATGAGTAAGATCAATTTTTAACAGGGAGTAGAAAGAAAGGGTAGGAAAAACTAAAGCAGGAACAGGGTTAGAAAAACAGGACAAAAAAGGGGAAAAGCGATGAAGAGAGTGTTGGCATAAAGGAAAAATTGAGATAGAGTAAAATAACGCTAAAGGGAAAATCGAAATAGAATGTATAACACTAATCCCACAATAATATAAAATAAAGAAAAAATAACATAAAATAAAACTTAAAAAGGGTAAATAATAGTATTAATATTAATAGTTAAAAATAAAAATATAATAAAAAACAAGGTAAAATCGAGTGAGAGAAAAAAATTAGTTTCTTAAGTAAAAGACAAAAAATAAAAATGTGAAGTAGTGAAGGTCATTCACTTCCTGCACTGTTCTGCTTGGCACTTCTGTTTCCTTGTAGGTAGTCAGCACAGTATTGAAGTTCCCTGCAATCCATGGCTCCTCTGTGTCCTAAGTTACAACCCTATTTTCAAGCAGGCAGGATCTCTCTGCTCTCTTTGGTTCTCAGTCTGTCTTTAGTTGTATTTACACACAAGAGTCAATTTCTGCCACAGCCCCTGGGTGGCAGTGTTTCTGTCTTAATATCCGGGGCTAAAAGGCCTTTCTACTCTGGCTCTGCATGCATTTCTGTGTGCGACTCTGGGCGCGACTCTGCGCAGCTGGTACAGTACTTCAGGCTACCTTTCTGGGTCCAGTCCAGCTGTGAGTTAATATCTAGAGTTCCCTTCTGCCAGCAGCCCTGTGAACCCCCTTCCACATTTGAGGGCTATACTGACCCAAACAGCCAGCAGCCCTGTGGAATTTTGTGGGGGACAGTCTTTCTCTGAGGCTCTAGTTCCCACTGCGCACGTTTCTCCCTCTAGCCTGGATCCCAAATCTCACCTTTCTTTAGGCAATGCCAGCTGTGTTTAATTCACCAGTTCTGTGTGGCTGCTCTTTGATTCAGCTGTTCCTTCTGCTCTGTGAGAAGGCACAAGACCTGTCCACAAATTTGCGCCACTTTGTCTCTCCCCGAGCAGACCTCCCAGGCACCTGTGATGGGGGAGGTTGGAGTTCCGGCATTCCTGGATTTGCAGCTGAGGTAACTGGTCCCTGGGCGCTGTGGTTGTAAGGTTCCAGGAGGTATCCGAGATCTCCCCTGTTGAAGGTAAGGCTGGGGTTCCGATCACAGTCAGTCTCTGATCACAGCCGTCTCCCGTTCAAGATGGCGTGGCCTCTGCGGCAGAGCCGGCCGCTCCCGGAGAGATTTCAGCCACAGTAGAGGCTGCCCAGTCGGGGGGGGGGGGGGGCAGCCTGCCAGTCCCCAACAGCCCCTTGGAGTATGGCTGTCCCTCACTCACAAATACTGACACCCCCCGCACGTCCATGCACCCTCCTTTCGTTCTCTCACTCTCACACTATCTAGAGCAGCCTGCAGTCCCCTCAGCAGCCATCTTCCCTGCCCTGACTAGGCACTTTTAAAAAGAGGACAAATGGCTAATAGATATATGCAAAGATGCTCAACAAAACTTATCATCAGAGATATGCAAATTAAAACTTTCATGAGATATCACCTCAGTCAGTCAGAACAAATCAACAAATAGCAAGTACTAGTATTGGCAAGGATGTGGAGAAAAGGGATTCCTCCTGCACTGTTGGTGAGAATGCAGATTGGTGCAGCCAGTATGGAAAACAAAATGGAAGGTCCTCAAAAAATTATAAATGGAACTGCCATATGACCCAATGATTCCTCTTCTGGGTTTTTATCTGAAGAAACCCAAAACAGAAATTTGAAAAAACAAAACAAAACTGCATTCCCATATTCATTGCAGCATTATTTACAATAACCAAGATATGGAAGCAACCTATGTGCCCATCAATAGAAGACTGGATAAAAAAAGTGGTACAGACCTTGGCCGGGTAGCTCAGTTGGTTAAAGCATTCTCCCAATATGCCAAGGTTGCAGGCTTGATCCCTGGTTAGGGCACATATAAGAATCAATCAATGAATGCATAGGTAAGTGAAACAACAAATCTGTATTTCTCTCTCTCTTCCACTCTCTCTCTTTCTCTCTGAAAATCAATATTTTTTAAAGTGGTGGTTCATATATACAATGGAATACTACTAGGCCTTAAAAAAGAATAAAATCTTACTGTTTGCAAAAGCGTGCTTGAATCTAGATGGTATTATTATCAGTGAAATAAGTTGGTCAGAGGATACAAATACCATATTATTTTACTTATATGTAGAATCTAAAGAACAAAATAAATGAACCAACAACATTAAAACAGATTAATGGACACAGGGACCTGACTGGTGATTGCCAGAAGGGAGGAGGGTTGGGAGACTGGGGGAAAGAGGTGAAGGGAATAAGAATTACAAATTGGACAGATACATGCAAAAAAGTGAGACTAGACCACCAACTTACACCATACACAAAAATAAACTCAAAATGGATAAAGGACTTAAACATAAGATGGGAAGCCATAAAAAATACTAGAGGAATCCACAGACAGCAAAATCTCAGACTTAGCAATTTCTTCATCAATACCGCTCCTAGGGCAATGTAAACTAAAGAGAAAATAAACAAATGGGACTACATCAAAATAAAAAGCTTTTGCACAGCAAAAGAAACCATCAACAAAACAACAAGAAGGCCAACTGCATGTGAGAACATATTTGCCAATATTATCACTGATAAGGGCTTAATCTCCAACATTTACAGGGAACTCTTACAACTTAACAAAAGGAAGATAAACAATCCAATCAAAAAATGGGCAATGGACCTAAATAGGTACTTTTTGAAAGAAGACATCAGGAAGGCCAAGAGACATATGAAAACATGCTCAAAGTCACTAATTATCTGAGAGATGCAAATCAAAAGAACAATGTGGTATCATCTCACACCTGCCAGAATGGCTATCATCAACAAATCAATAAATGACAAGTGCTGGCGAGGATGCAGAGAAAAAGCAACCCTCGTGCACTGCTGGTGGGAATGCAGACTGGTGCAGCCACTGTGGAGAACAGTATGAAGTTTCCTCAAAAAACTAAAAACTCCCATTTGACCCAGTGATCCCACTTCTAGGAATATATCCCAAGAAACTAGAAACACCAATTAGAAAGGATATATGCTCCCCTATGTTCATAGCAGCACAATTCACTATAGCTAAGATTTGGAAACAGCCTAAGTGCCCATCAGCAGATGAGTGGATTAAAAACTGTGGTAAATCTACACGATAGAATACTACGCTGCGGTAAAAAAGAAGGAATTCTTACCATTTGCAACAGCATGGATGGCACCAGAGAGCATTATGCTAAGTGAAATAAGCCAGTTAGAGAAAGATAAATATCACATGATCTCACTCATTTATGGAATATAATGAACAACATAAACTGATGAACAAAAACAGATCCAGAGACAGAGAAGCATTGATCAGACCATCAAACCTCAGAGGGAAGGCAGGGGAGGGTGGGGTAGCGGGGAGAGATCAACCAAAGGACTTGTATGCATGCATATAATCCTAACCAATGGACACAGACAACAGGGAGGTGAGGCATGAGTGGGAGGGTGGGGGTAATGGGGTGATAAGAACACATTTGTAATACCTTAATCAATAAAGAAATTTAAATAAAAAGATTTACAAATTGGTACGTATGGAATAGTCATGAGAATGTAAAATACAGCATAGAAAATACAGTCAATAATATGGTGATAACTATGTATGGTGCCAGGTAGGTACTGGAAATATTGAGGGAACACATTGCAAAGTATATAATTGTCTAATCACTACACTCTACAACAGAAATCAATACAAAATAATACTGAAAAATATTTTATTTTAGTGTTAATGTTTACATTTTTTATGTTAAGGTTCTGTTGGTGGTGATCTTATTTGGAATTATTTAGATGTTCATCGTACTATTCTTTAAACTTTTCTGTATTGAAAATATATAGTTGGAAAAATAAAAAAAAATGTATTACATCTCCATGAAACCATGCTGATTTTAGAGAAAGAAAAGGCAAGTTCATGTGCTTTTTACACCTTAAAGTAAGGAGGTGCTAAAAGAAGACAAGTCATGCCAAAATGACATATTTTGGATTTTACTGGCCAAATCTTGAACTATTTTATCCTCTAAATAATGAATCATTGAACATAATAAGAAATCATGGGTCCATATTGAGATAAATTAATTCATAAGTTATCACTTTGAGGAGAAGGAGGATGTTTATATAGTTTCAAAATACCTCTTCCACATAGTCCTTTCTTTACAAAATACATATTAAAAAGTAAGTTTATAGTAGAAAAGCCTGGCAGATACCATCTTAGTCAAGTGATCAAAGATAACATCATCATTGGTCAAATAAAAATCATATAGCACCTAAGAGGATTCTAAGAAGATTGCAACATTATTTCTCTAATATTCCTGCCAAAGACTATTAACCAGACCATAATGATGGGAAAAATAGACAAACTGAAATTGATGGACATTTCACAAAATTACTGTCCTTTAATCTTCAAATGTGTCAGTAATTTTGTGAAGAAAAGCTCAGGAACTTTTCCAAAGCTAAGGAGATTAAAAAGATATATAATACTTCCAAGAATTTTAAAGATAAAGTTCAGTGTCTTTGAGATGATTCACAACAGCCTGCCAGATCTGTTCATTCACCTGAAAAGTTCTCTTTCTACCTTAACACTCTATATTTAATGGGCTGATTCAGAATTTTGCATTTGTTGTACTATGTACATAAAGTATTTAGAATAGAGTATGGTTCTTAGTAAGGGCTCTAAGTGTTTGTTATTTTTGTTGTTAGATATAGAAGCGGTTTTTACAAATATTATTTAGCATTATATTTAAAATGTTTATTTACATAATTTATTTAACATAATTTGCAATAATCCTCTTCTCAATTGAAAACAAATATATTTACTTTCTTCAAGACATGCATATGTATAAACAGTCCCCAGAAATTCCTTCTTGATCAAAGTGAAAGATTCATCAATTTATACAAATGTTTAAGTGTTTTTAGTTACACAACACATTGTATATGTACCTATGTCAAACTGCTTTCACTACTGAACCATATTTTAACTTCTAGGACATGTTGGTGGTTTAATTTTCCTACAATAAATTATCTCTGAAATAAAAAAGTCTTCCTCTTCTTTTAAAATATTTCTACTATATTTTCTTCTGATATTTTAATAGTTTTGCTTTTCTATATAGATCTTTAATATAACTGTAACTTATTACTATTTTTAAAAAATATTTTTATTGATTTTAGAGAGGAAAGGAGAGGGAGAGAGAGATAGAAATATCAATGATAAGAGAGAGTCATTGATCAGCTGCTCTCTGCACACTCCCTACTGGTGATCGAGCCTACAAGTGGGACATGTGCCCTGACTTGGAATCAAACCATTATCTCCTAGTTCATAGGTCAATGCTCAACCACTGAGTCCCACTGGCTAGGCTGTAATTTATTTTTGTTTATATTGTGAGGTAGAGATGTCTATTTGTCTCTGTCTCCATGTTTCTTTATTTTTGTGTGTGTTTCTACATATGTGTTTCCCCAGTCACATATGTAGACATATGTGTTGTTGTAACATCTTGTGATGACATGGGGAGGCCATCTTGTGAGGGTGTGAGGGTCAATTTGCATATTATCTCTTTATTATATAGGATTTGTGTTTCTTACTTATTTTCATTGTATCAATGCATTGACTTGGATCTCCAGGACATTGTTGAATAAAAGCAATAATATTTGGTATCCTCATTTGTTCCTGATTTTTATGGGATTTCTTCTATTTCATTATTAGATGTGAGGTTTGCTATATGTTTGTGGTAGATACTTTTTACAAATTAAGGATATTTCATTCTCTTCTAACTTTACCTAAGTTTTTCATTAAGAATATGGGTGCTATGGCCAAGTAGTATTCCATTATTTAAATGTACTACTGCTTTTTTACCCATTCATCTATGATGAACACTTGGACTCTCAAACAGGGATCACCATTTAAAATGCATGTCTACTCAGCTGTAAAATAGAAGAAAATCTTACCTTTTGAGACAGAAACCTGGAGAGTAGCAAGTGAAATAAGCTAGTCAGAGAAAAAAACCCATATGATTTCACTTATATATGGAATTGAATGAAAAAATAAACAAATAAAATAGAAACAAACTCAGATACAGAAAACAGACTGACAGCTGTCAGAGAGGACGGTGGTTGGGGTGCTGGGTGTAAAAGGTAAAGAGATTATGCAGTTCAAATTGGTAGTTGCAGATTAGCCACAGAGATGTGATTTGCAGATGGGAAATATAGTCAATAATTTTGATATAACTGGGTATGGGGATAGGCGGGTGCTTGGGGCAGTAGGGGGACCACTATGCAGAGTGCATGGTTTTCTTACTATACATCTGAAACTGTTACAGAATGGTATAGAATGTAAATGAGTGAAAAATAAATGTAATTTTTAAAAAAGAATATGGTGTTAAATAGGTCTATATGAAATGCTAAGGTATGTTTCCCCAAATTCAGCTGAACCTTAAGTTTCATGGGATCACTCCACCAAATAAATGTCTCTTCACTCAGTGATTACATTGAGACTGATGCAGTCTGGTTTTAAGAAGTGATTTTAAAAAATATATTTTCATTTTTCAATTATAACTGACATTCAATGTTATATTAGTTTCAGGTGTTCAGCATAGTGGTTAGACATTTATATAACTTACAAAGTGATCTTCCCCCCATAAGTTTTGTTAACATAACACTATTTCATTCATTATTATATATACTTTGGTGTTAATTAATCAAAGTTTAAAAAATTTTAAAGAATGTAAATGTGGTTGGATTATATGTAAGAATTCTTATTACATAAATAATAAGATATAAACTAAACTCCAAGACAATAAAAACAGAACATTGGAGAAAGAGAAATGAAAAGAATAAATATCCTTAAGACTAAGTGGAAGGACCACATTCAAATAATCAATGGGCCGAAACCGGTTTGGCTGAGTGGATAGAGCATCGGCCTGTGGACTGAAAGGTCCCAGGTTCAATTCCGGTCAAGGGCATGTACCTGGGTTGCGGGCACATCCCCAGTGGGAGATGTGCAGGAGGCAGCCGATCGATGTTTCTTTCTCATCGATATTTCTAACTCTCTATCTCTTTCTCTTCCTCTCTGTAAAAAATCAATAAAATATATATATATATATATAAAAAAATCAATGGATTGTAATCAACATGGAAGAGCATCACTTGGAAATATGTTATAACTGTAAGGTTAATGTACTGAGTAAAAACAGTAATGCTTTATTAATACCAAAATAAGATCTACAAGAATGGTATGTGTCATACTGAGAATAGTTCGTTTCATGAAATAATTTGAGGCATCTATTGAGGTGATTATATAATTTTTATATTTCAATCTGTTGATGTAGTGAATTGCATTAATAAATTACCTAATATTAATCCATATTTATTTCATGGGAAAGCCTTATTGGCTGTGAAAACTCATGCTATAGTTTCCTTTTAATTACAATGCTGTATCTGAAGTGCTAATATTCCTTTTGTTGGAGAGGGACTTCTTTGTTATTTTATTTCATTTTATTTTTTTTCTCTTTTCCATCACAATTTATCCCCTTTATATCCTCTTCCACCTCCACCTATTCCTCTTCTCCTCCACAATCACCATGCTGTTGTCCATGTCAATGAGTTATTTCTCTTTTTTTCTTTGCTAAATCCCTCCACCTAATATTCTATTTAGATTGTACATCTCCACTAATAAGCAAGACTGTCAGATTGTCCCCAAAGTTTTTCCTGATATATTTGTCCAGTTTTTTTACATCAAAATTATGCTAGACATGCAAAATACATAGAGACTATTCTCTTTTACTCTATGCTCCAGAATATTTTATGATGCATGAGAGTGATTTGTTTCTTAGGATATGATAGAATTTGTCTATTTAAACTTCTGGGCACTGTGCCTTTTTCAAGGGGTACATCTATGATTAAATTCCAGATTATTGACCTATTCAGGTTTTCCACGTTTTCTTGGGTAAATTTTAGCCATACATGTTTTCCTAGAAAGTAGTCCATTAAGTATTGTTAAAATTTCACTGTCATAAAAGTATATATAACTACTTTAATACAAAATTAATTCTCCTCCATATATGTGCTTGTTTTAGCTATTGCTTCATTGTTTATACCTTCTATGTTTTCCTTGCTCAGACTTCCCAAATGATTATTTACTTTAGTAGCTTTTGAAACAATTTTTTAAAAATATTTTATGAATCAACATTGCACATTTTATTGCTTTGGGTTTTTTGGGTCAAAATTTCTTTAGAATTATGTTTTTAAAATTTATATTCACTTTTTTCTTTCTCTAAGTTAACTTTGTTGTTCTCTTCCTAACATCTTGACATTTTTATTTATTATTTATTTTATTTTTTAAATTCTTTATTTTTTTCATCTTGACATTTTTAATAAATTTATTTAGTAGGCTGTGATATTTCTTTTGAGTGCCATTTGGGCCATTTTCTTTTTCTTTTAATCTTTATTGTTCATATTATTACAGATGTTCCTCTCCATCCCCCCATAGTTCCCACCCCACCCCAGGCCCTCTCTCCCCCCCCACTGTCCTCATCCATAGGTGTAAACTCTTTGTCCAATCTCTTCCCATACACCCCACATCCCCTTCCCCCTGAGAATTGTCAGTCCATTCCCTTTCCATGCCCCTGATTCTATTACATTCACCAGTTTGTTCTGTTCATCAGATTTTTTATTCATTTGAATTTTAGATTCACTTGTTGATAGATATGTATTTGTTGTCACTTTGTTGTTCATAATTTTTTATCTTTACCTTTTTCTTCTTCCTCCTCTTCTTAAAGAATACCCTTCAGCATTTCATATAATCCTGGTTTGGTGGTGATGAACTTCTTTAGCTTTTTCTTGCCTGTGAAACTCTTTATCTGACCTTCAATTCTAAATGATAGCTTTGCTGGGTAGAGTAATCTTGGTTGTAGCTTCTTGCTACTCATCACTTTGAATATTTCTTGCCACTCCCTTCTGGCCTGCATAGTTTCTGTTGAGAAATCAGCTGACAGTCGTATGGTACTCCCTTGTAAGTAACTAACTGTTTTTCTCTTGCTGCTTTTAAGATTCTCTCTTTGTCTTTTGCTCTTGGCATTTTAATTATGATGTGTCTTGGTGTGGTCCTCTTTGGATTCCTCTTGTTTAAGGTTCTCTGTGCTTCCTGGACTTTTAAGTCTATTTCTTTCACCAGGTAGGGGAAGTTTTCTGTCATTATTTCTTCAAATAGGTTTTCAGTATCTTGTTCTCTCTCTTCTTCTGGCACCCCCATAATTAGGATGTTGGTCCACCTGAAGTTGTCCCAGAGGCTCCTTACACTATCTTCATATTTTTGGATTCTTTTTTCTTTTTGCTCTTCAGTTTGGGTGTTTTTTGCTTCTTTGTACTTCAAATCTTTGACTTGATTCTTGGGATCCTTTAGTCTACTGTTGAATCTCTGTATATTATTCTTTTTTTCAGTCACTGTATGCTTAATTTCTGACTGGTCCTTTTCCATTTTTTTTTTGGCATCCTCACTAAGATCCTTGAAGGTCTCACTAAGTTCCTCAGAGGTTTCTAGAAGATTCTTGAGTAACCTTATAACTGGTTTTTAACTCTATATCCAGTATTTTGCTTTCATTCATTTCTTTCAGTTCTGGCATGTTTCTTTGTCTTCATATTTTGGCTGTTTCCCTGTGTTTGTTTCTATGTATTGGGTAACTGCTAAGTATTCTTGAGTTGATAGAGTGGCCTTGTGTGGTAGGTGTCCTATAGGGCCCAGTGGCTTAGCCTCCCCAGTCACCTGAGGTGGACACTCTTGGTGCACCCCTTTGTGGGCTGT
The DNA here is from genome assembly GCF_000147115.1 of Myotis lucifugus. Taxonomy (NCBI): domain Eukaryota; kingdom Metazoa; phylum Chordata; class Mammalia; order Chiroptera; family Vespertilionidae; genus Myotis; species Myotis lucifugus. Next base: position 7,916,452 of record NW_005871050.1, on the reverse strand, counting down.
GTGCGCAGTCTTGTTGTAGTTAAGCCTTGATTGCTGTTGATATCACTGAGAGAAATTGACCTCCAGGCCATTTGACTGTGAGGACCAGCTGTGTATACAATGGAAGAGCTTCTGTGCAGGAGACACCCTTAAGGGGAAGGACTTGCTTCAGTGGGGCTTTGGTGCTCACTAAGTCTGCCCTTTGAGTGTGTCACTTATGGATGTGAAGAGTTGTAATCTGGTATGGTCTCACACTGACCACTGGGTACACTGGCTCTTGGATCTCCAAGGAGGTGCAAAGTCAGCCACTGCCTGGGGCCACCCAGCAGTAGCTACAGAGACATCTGCAGATTCCTCCTCTTTGTATCGGGTTTGGAAGTGCCCAGACAAGACCCAGCTGTATAGCAAGGCAGGCTGCTGCTGCTGCTGCTTGTTTGACAGATTTCAGGCTGAGAAAGGACAGGCCATTCATATGAAAAAACCACTGCACACAGCTTGGGTGGGGTTGTAAATTGGGTGGGATGGGGTCTCTGGGAATAACCAGGGTGGAGCAAACAGCAATGGCTGCCAGTCAGCCCTGCATAGGAGAGGTCGCAGTGCAGGAACAATGACCACTGTGAGCACCTCCATCTGAGAGAAAGCTGCCATCGCATTCCTGTCCCGATGCCAGACAGTCCAGTTTTTCCCTGTATGTGTCTGGGTCCTCCAGAATCTTGCCCAGAGCTGGAGTTCAGAGCAAGCAGGAGCTTGTATCTCCCTCCCAATTAAAAAAGCAGTGCACCCGGGTGCCTGCCTCTGCACCTCCTACCAGTCTCAATGCGCTTTCTTCTTTACCTCTAGTTGTAGAACTTCCACTCAGCCAGCTTTTCCGCAGTTCCAGATGTTAGTTGTTCTGACTTTTAGTTGTAATTTTGATGTGGTTGTGAGAGGCAGCAAGTACAGGTGTTTATCTATGCTGCCATCTTGGTTCCTCTACATTTGGGACATTTTCTACAGGTTTTGCTATATAGTACTTTTATTCTTGTTCATTGCAAAAATAGTTTGCAATTTTAATTTTGATATTTTTGAGAAGGAACTTAGAAATTTATATGAAGTTCTTAAAATTGTTTTGATTAATCATTATTACTAATTTCAAATTGTATTATTATATGTTCAAAGTATGCAGGCTTAATGTTCTCTGCTTTTCTTAATTTTTTGAAATTTTTGTAAACTTATACATAGTCAAATTCTGTGCATTTCCCGTATGTATTTAAGAAATGTCAATTCTCTGCTTTTTTGATATGTTCATGTATATATCTATTATAGAAAACTCACTAATTGTGTTCTCTAAATTCATTTCATTGCACTCATGTTTCTACTTGATCTATTGCCGGGTTTCTGAGAGAGAGGTAAGTAAAAGTTTCCTATTAATTTTGTGGATTCCCAATTACTTCTTGTGTCCTTATATTTATTTCAAAATCATGTAATAGTCTAATAACTGGTATGTCTGCCTAGTGGATTATACCAATATGAAATATGGCTCTTGTCCCTTTTCTATTCAGATACCACTGGTTAATAATATTATATGCATTTAGATATATAACATTATAATTTGATCTCTGTATACTTTTGGTTCAGTACCAAAAGTCTAGTTTCCATCCGCCACCACATATTTCATCCCCTTTACCTATTTCACCCTCCCCTTAGTAACCACCCTCTAGTAACCACCAATCTGTTGTCTGTATTGGTGGGCTTACTTTTGTTTTTTTTATTTGTTAATTTTTAACTTTTAAAAAAATATTCCACATGAGTGAAATCATATGCTTTTTGTCATTTTTCTGTTTAACTATTTTCACTCAGCATAAAACCCTCAAGATCCATCCATGTTGTTGCCAATGACAATGTTCCATCTTTTTCATGGCTGGGTAGTATTCCATTGTATATATACCACACCTTTATCCATTCATTTTTGATGGTACAGGTTGTTTCCATATCTTGGCTATTATAAATAATGCTATAATGAACATAGAGGTAAATATATCTTTTTGAATTATATTTTTTATATTTTTCAGATAAATATTCAGAAGATGATTGCTTGATCATATGGTAGTTCTAGTCTAAATTTTTTGCCAAGCCTCCATACTGTTTTCTGTAGTGACTGCACCAATTTATAATACCACAGTGTACAAGGGTTCCCTTTTTCTCCACAGCCTCTCCAATACTTATTTCTCATCCTATATAATAAAAGCCTAATATGCTAAGTGTCCAGTCATCCAGTTGTCCTTTCAACCAATCAAAGTGTAACATGCTAATGATATGTTAAGGCCACTCAACTGCTTGCTATGATGTGCACTGACCACCAGGTAGCATATAGTTGACTGGTTGACCAGTCGCTATGACAGGCACTGACCACCAGGGAGCAGATGCTCCAACTGGTAGGTTAGCTTGCTTCTGGGGATCTGGATTGAGCGAGATGGGCTGGACATGCCCTGGAGCCTCCTGTGGTCCTTCCCCAGCTGGCCAATACCCACATCCCTCCCTGGCCTCGATTGTGCACTGGTGGGGTCTCTCGGCCTGGCCTGTGCCCTCTTGCAATCTGGGACCCCTCTGGGGATGTCAGAGAGCTGGTTTCGGCCCGATCCCACAGGCCAGGCCAAGGGACCCCACTGGGGCACGAATTCGTGCACTGGGCCTCTAGTTTTTTTTTATAATAGCCATTCTAACAGGTGTGAGGTGATATCTCACTGTGGTTTTGATTTGCATTTCACTAAAAAATTAACGATGTTGAATATCTTTTCATATGTCTGTTGGCCATCTCCACATCTTCCCTGGGAAAAATTCTATTCAGGTTCTCTACATCAAACGAAAAAGCTTCTGCACAGTAAAGAAAACCATCAACAAAACAAAAAGGCAATCATCCCAATGAGAACAGATATTTGCAAATGATATTTCTTACAATGGTTTAACATAGAAAATATATAAAAAACTCATACAACTCAACAGCCCAATTAAAAAGGCACAGAAGTTCTGAACATTTTCCCCTCTTTAACTTTTGTCTGTTTTATTTTGCCTGGTATTACTATTGTTACACTTGTTTGATTTTTGTTAGGATTTTCTTCGTGTCTTTCCCAGTTTCTTTTTTGTTTCATATATCCTTTTGTTTAAATTGTATGTCTTTTGATCAAGATATGGTTAGATTTTTTTTTATTTGTCCAACCTGAGATTGTCTTTTAATAAGAAGATTTAACTCATTCAGATTTAACATGATTATTGATATTTGTGTTTACCCTTGCCATCATGTTTACCTTTTTAAATCATCATAAATTCTTATTGTTTTCTTTCCAGCAACTTTTTGGAAGATAGCAGTTTCTGCATTTTACTTTTGTTCTCTAATAGTTTTTTTGTAAGTTTATATCACATATTCTAGTTGTCAACCTTTATTGCTTAAAAATTATTTAAACACTTATTTCCCATACATTTATAGAATTTATAATTCACTATAATCTCATCCTGAAAAAGGCAACCATAGCAATAATTTACCTTTCATTTCTCTTTTCTCTTAAACCCCATCATTTTCCATGTAGAGATTACCTGGGATTTAGATCCACATTGCTATTATTTTTTTTAAATATATTTTATTGATTTTTTACAGAGAGGAAGGGAGAGAGATAGAGAGTTAGAAACATTGATGAGAGAGAAACATCGACCAGCTGCCTCCTGCACATCTCCCACTGGAGATGTGCCCGCAACCCAGGTACATGCCCTTGACCGGAATCGAACCTGCGACCTTTCAGTCCGCAGGCCGACGCTCTATCCACTGAGCCAAACCGGTTTCGGCTGCTATTATTTTTTAATCAATAATTATTTATTATTCATTTTATTTTGTACTGGCTTCTTTGATCACCATTGTTTCTTTTACTGCACATCATAGCTTTGAGTTCATTTCTCATTTTGTTAGAGTACATCCTCCATTAATTCACTCAAAGATAAATTGTTGTTGGTGAAATATGTGAGTGTTTGCATGCTCAATGACACATATCTTCATTTTGCGTGCCCCCCAACCCTCCAATTTAAAAGTAAGTTTTTCTGAGTATAATATCCTTATTTCCAAATTATTTTTTTCATTAATTTAAAGATTTGAAGCTAAGCCATTACTATTTCCTAACATTGAATATTGCTGATCAGCAATCTGATGTTGGCTTTGTTATCAGTGGAACTGAGGTATCCCATTCCCCACTGAGTACGTGGGGTGGGGTCCTGACTATATCTCAAGAAAAACAATTTTCTGAGATTCACACAGTAGGACGAATTATTTTTATTTTCATGTAGTTACATCCCTGGTTTGCAAAGTCCCATTTCCCTTAATGCAGTCCTGGAAGATGTGCAGCTGGGAGTTCAGTAGAGGTAGAAGCAAAGCCAGCATCCAAAGTTTCCTTCTCATGAGTCACATGGGTGAATTCAGGGGCGCCAAGAGAGCGTGCCCCCTACAACAAGAGACCCAAGAGTCCCCAAAACACAGGAGCACAAACCAAGAGAGCAAACTCCTTTGTTCTGGGGATTAAATATCTCAAATCTTCCTGGACTTGCAGTAGCCACACCTACTCTGCCCAATGACCTATTCCCAGTTGTGACTGACGAGCATGTACCTTCCCTATGTCACCCAGACTTTACTGGGCATGTGTCTATTCTTCTCCTGTCCAGTCCCTTCCCCCAACAATCTGCAGAGAATAGACCTGGGGAGTGTAAAACTGCAGCTTCCTTGCAAAGCTGCACAAATGAATGCCCATAATATTTGGCCTCCCTTTTGCTCCTTTCCAGTTATTCATAACTAGGTTAAATTACGACATATCAGCTTGATTGTCATTCTTGTGCAGAGTTTATTGGTTTGAAACTTTCACAGATTTTGTTTTCACCATTCTTGGAATTTTAAAATTTCACTATGATGTGTCTTAGATAGCTTTTCATTAAATTAGCTTTCCCAGTGATTGGTGCATGGTTTTTATATGAAAATTTTTGTCCTTCCTCAACCCTGAAAAATTTTATGCAGCTATTATTTGTTAGATCAACTTTCCCTTCGATTTTCTTTGTTATTCCTTAACTACTATTTACTGTTTCCTTAGGTATTAATACTACTTCTTGAATTCACGATTTTGTGGTACTTGTTTCCCCAAAATGTTTGTTTTTTGGTTAGTGCTCATCTTGGGTTTTAAAAACCCATATTTATTTCTAGATGGTGTTTTTTTGTTTGTTTGTTTGTTTGTTTTTTCCTCATAGCCTGCACACTTATCAAGAGTTTGAGAAGGGATAGGGTATACTACTGAGTGGAATGTACATGCAGTTTATTTTCTGAGCATGGAGGCTCCCTGTTTCTCCTGGGTGTGGCCAGCCACTTGGACCCCTGCCTTGCTTCTCCAGCCCAAGCATCCATAATAATTGTTTCAGCCTGGGACAAACATCAACGATACCTAATACCGGACACAGTTGGGCAGAGGAGACTTAAGGATCAAACCTCTCAGCTACTCAAAATGGAGTAGTTTAACAAATAATGATTTTCCCATGGGTTCTGTGTGCTACCTTTATCTCATCCCTGGGCTTTGAGATCATCTTGAGTCATATCGACTTTATTCTGCCATACTCTGCTTCATATGTCTTAGGCTGTAGCTTACTCTATTAATCTTATTTTCTCCATTTTAAGACTAAAATTGATTCTTCAAAACATATGTTATTCAAATAAATTATGCTAATTTTCAATTTCTGGTTTAAAGATAGTAATTTCAAATATGTATTTTCTACCATTTATGGAGACTGGGATGGAGGAAAAAAAGACATGTAACCCCAGTACACTTTTAGTCACTTTCTACAGGGATTGGCTAGCTATAAGCATAATTTCTTGTTTCCCAACTACATCCCACCTCCAATACAAAAACAACTTTCTAGGAAGTGCTTCATGCAAACTTTGAAGTTGTGAGCAACGTTGAAAAACCCATAAGATATTGGTTTGTGAAAAATGTCCTGATCTCAAAGGGAGTGATTCTAGTAGAGTACAAAAAATGACCTGTGTGGACAAAAAGAGACCACATATTAAACGTGACAAGCTCAGGAAGGGCTTGCATGGCTTCCTTACACACTCCCTAAAGTAACCAAGTAACCATATAGGATGGTTTGAAATTAAAACTTTCTACCTGAAAGAAGTTCACAGCAGGTAGTCATGTCCTACGGCAGTATGTTTCCCTAACAAAGGTCAACCTTATTTTAAAAATATATATTTTTATTGATTTTAGAGAGAAAGAGAGAGATAGAAACATCGATGATGAGAGGGAATCATTGATTGGCTGCCTCCTGCACGCCCCCTACTAGGGACCGAACCCACAACCTGGGCATGTGCCCTTGACTGGAATTGAACCCGGGACCCTTGAGTCCACAGTCCGACGCTCTATACACTGAGCCAAACCAGCTAGGGCAACAAAGGTCAATCTTTACCTTAATTGAGCCTGACTGTTGCCTTTTTTTTTTTGCATTTATGCCTTTTGAATAACAAAATAATTCCACCTTTTCTTTCTCCCACCTCCCTAATCTATTACCAATGGATTGCATGTAACCCACTTCTGCCTCATTTTTTTATTGTAATGTATAAAATAAGGTGTAAAACTGTCATTTTCCAGAACATTTTCTCAATCCATTGAGGTTTGTCATCAGTTTGGTTCAAATAAACTCATAAACATTCTTACAGGTTTGGATATTTCTTATGTTGACATCTGCAATCACTTAAAAAATGCCCTGAATCCAGCTACAGTGCAGACTGTATGAAATTCTTCTACAACTTTGTAAGCTGATTGTCCTTACAGAACATTGACTGAGGAGGCCTGTATTTAGAGATTCTATTTTTTTAAAGAAAGAATTAGTTTTAAAATTCAAACTTGTAAATACCCAAAATTTAAAAATTCAACTTGTTCCACAGATGTGAGATTTTTAATTACAGATCACACATGAATGCAGTGCATTGTGCCTTAAGGCAAGAACATTTTTTGGCTTTATTGTAATGGGTTTTTTGTTTTAAAATTTATATTAGTTGTTGAAAGTATTATAGATGTCCCCCTTTTCCCCCCATTGTCACCCTCTGCCTCCCCCCACCACACACAGCACCCCCCTCCAGGCCTTCATGTACTATTGTCAGTGTCCATGAATTATTCATATAAATTCTTTGATTAATCTCTCCCCCCACCTCCCCTGACTTCCCTCTGATATTCTTAAATAGGGGTTGGTCATATTGGAATTGGTACTGGTTAGCAGTTTGGTGGAGATAAGGAAAGGATGTTTTGTAGTGTCAGAGTGGCTTCATTAAAGACAAAAGGAAAGGTGATCTACAAATTGTAGATTCACTATAAAATTAATAAACATGCCTGATTTGTACTTATCTAATAAAACTGAGAGTGGATGCTTGGTATCCTAAAGTCAAAACAACTTAATAAAATTAATCTATAGTGCCCCAAGTGCTTATGTACTGCAAGGCTTCAATGATGCATTTTTCATTGAATGACTGGGTAAATATAATTTTATTGATTCCCCACAGAGAGGAAGAGAGAGAGATAGAGAGTCAGAAACATCGATGAGAGAGAAACATCGATCAGTAAACATGCCTGATTTGTACTTATCTAATAAAACTGAGAGTGGATGCTTGGTATCCTAAAGTCAAAACAACTTAATAAAATTAATCTATAGTGCCCCAAGTGCTTATGTACTGCAAGGCTTCAATGATGCATTTTTCATTGAATGACTGGGTAAATATAATTGTCTATACCAGAAAGTCTAAGTATTTATTCTAATTTCTTTAAATTAGAAATAAAGAACTTATTTAATGACCCATTAATGTTGGGGAGATAGAGCAGAGGGCATTATTTTATTGTGGTTCCCATGACTGGGTAAAGAGGGATGGTTTGAGCCTTGCTTGGATTTGAGCCAATAGTACTCTTCCAAGACCCATTCATTCCTCCCAGATACCGTTGCCCCAGTTTGAAAGGTAACTTTTACAATGGATGTTTAAGTCTCTGCCCTTATGTAAGGGACAGACTGAGGCAGGAAAAAAAAAAGCACTAGGCTAGAGCCTGACCTTGTATTTCTGTTATGTTTTGCAGAGTAATCTTAGCAAGGGAAAGAACAGACCAGGAACAGGGCTAGGGTAGCAAGTGTTATGTGTACTAGTAAGTGTGTATGTGTGTGTGTGTGTGTGTGTGTGTGTGTGTGAGGGTTGAGAAGAAAGCACCTGCTGGAGTTGGTGTGAAAAGAACCCTTTGACAGAGGCCTCTTATCCCAAAATATATGCCTCATGTGCCTATTCCTTTTACCTGAGATTCTAACATTAGTTAGTCATTCAGGTCTTTAAGAAGTCTTCTTTTAGCCCAACCAGTGTGGCTCAGTGTTTGAGCATCCACCCATGAACCAGGAGGGCACAAGCTCCAGTAGGGGGCGTGTAGGAGGCAAACAACAGATGATTCTTTCTCATCATTGATGCTTCTATCTTTCCCTTCCTCTCTAAAATAAGTAAAAACATTTTAAGAGTCTTTTAACATGCAAATATCCTGGAAAGTATAAATTATTAATATCTCACTAGTCTTTTCAAACTCTGGAATTAGACCCATATCCAAATTGTCATTTGCCTCAGATATTTCCTTGGATATTAACTTAGTCATAGTTTTCCCATCTGTTAAGTGAGGATAATAATCTCTACCTCAAAGGTTGGTATATTAAATGAGAAGAGCAAATGGGAAAGTAGGAAAATGCCTGACATGTAAGAGTTGTGTCCTCATTTCATTTGTATGACTCAACTTAGGGGGGGGAGGTGCCAAGGTAAGATACAGAAATGGACTTCAAAATATCCAGAGGAGTGGATCTCAGCCATGGGGAGCAAGAACAGAAAGGCTAACTCTGGACCTGGGACCTGGAGATAATAAGCAGAAGCAACAGTATAAGCCTACTACTGTTAAGTAGCACAATGGTTCAGAAGAAGGCTTCTTGGCTTGGCCTTGGTTCTTAGCCAGTGGAGAAGAATTATGCTTATCAGTTGTATGATTTTGGTCAAGTCACTAATCTCATTGAGCCTCAATTTCCTCCTCTATAAAATTGAGAATATAATAGTCCCTTTTAAGAATTACAGTTAGGCTTAAATAAATTATTATGTATACAGTGGTTGGCACAAAATAAGTGCTCGGTAAATGTAACTTGTCATTAATATCATCAGCATCTTCATTATTATGATCATTATTTTTAATATATATGTGCATATATTTATTTTACAGGATCTGTAAAATATTTATATATTTTCTATACATGCTATTTAAATTAAATGTAGTTTCTGGAGTATTTTGGTTCATCACTGTGACTATTACTTCATCGTCATCATTCATCAGGGCTACTAAATTACTTGGAAGTTCCAAAGCACTCAGTCCTGGGACCAGATTTCAGATGAATTTGGAGAAAACTGAAGATTTTTCTTGGTTTTATCCTATTTTTAGGGTCTTTTTAGGTCTGGTAAACTCTCACCCCAAGGGTACAGTGCCCTGTTTCCCTTTCTATTCTTACCCCTTTCATGAACTGTGCTCTCAGAATTTCTGTAGGGAAGACTCCAATACTAATTCATGCTAAGATATAAATGGGTATTAGTTCAAATGCTGCACCTTCCTTTGAATTTACACTTTTAATAAGGGCTTAATTTCAGAGTCCATTAGTTATTTAATTCCCTTCAAACTCCAGGGATGGATTAGCAGTAAACAAGTAGCTCATGTACAGACTTTTAGGTCAATTTTTCATACAAACAAGGAAATGAAAAACAGCTTGTGATGGAAGAAGCTTAGACTGACATGACCAGGGCATGTGAGGAATGACCCAGGCCCAAAGAGAGAGATTCTAATAAACCAGGAAAATGACTTTCTTAACCCCCATTGCTCATTGACGTCAACCCCAAAAGCACAGACCCAGGTGCTGAGCAGGCTTGCAAGTCACACCAATTTAAGACCCTTGATATTTGGTTTTCTTTTCAGCCAAATAAAATGGGGAAGAGGGAGTTTGACAATGTGCATTTAGAAACCCCAAATCAGAACAATACAGAGGTTCATCTTGACCTTTTGCTTTTGCCATTTCTTTCCTCAAAGCACTTTAAATGAGGTGGATGTTAAATTTGGGGTCAACAGAGGATAAGAAGGCACTTTGGGGACCAGAATCAACTACTAGGTTCTTTAAAGGAAAATATAATATCTATGTGCTCTTCCAAGATAAAATTCTCAAAACCACTACAAAGAAATTAGCATTTAACTGGCTGATGCAATCTTTAACCCAATGGACCCCTACAAATATGTTCAAGTATCTAGAGCAGTGATTTTCAACCACTGGTGTGCCACAAGAATTTTTAAAACATGCAATATCTGACTATTTAGTCAGGGACACTGACCTCTTTTCCCTTAGATTGTCAAATGAGAAATGACAAGAGCCAACACAAGAGCCCTCTGGTGTGAATGAATCAAAATTATACCTATTTTCCCCCTCAGATCCGCAATATATATTGGTGTGCCACAGAATTTTACTAATTAGTTTATGAGTGCCATGAGATGAAAAAGATTGAAAATCACTGGTCTAGAGAGTTTAGATTGCTGAAGTTCAGGTAGAGGTGGGTGGAATGATGCATTTTGTAATTAAGCAGCTTGGTACATTAAAGTGCCATTGCTAGAACATAAGTTTTAAGTGCTCCTCCATTCCTCAGCAATCCCTCTCTTACCCTCTGATGGCTTTTACTTATTTCTAGCCTTCTCAAATAAACTGTAATTGAAAATAAATTTTTTTAAAAAAACTTTGTTTTCATATATTTTGTTTTGTTTTTCATTGAATCAGGCAACAAAAATTCACACTGTGGTGTAAACGAATAAAGAACCCCAGCTCAACATGATATTTGCATTTTAATAAAGAACATCAAGTCCTAGAGATAGAATTTCAGGCACTAATAATTATGGAGTAGGGGGCTTCTTGGCCAGATGGAACTTTATTATGTTCTCTTCTACCATGCGACTGCAATATTTAATTAGGCACTAGTCACATCTATCTGGCCCTTTTAATCATTTAGTTTGGATAAGAGGTTATAGGTACGAGGCAGTAGTTGATGAGAAGAGGCTCCCACTGGCTTAGTGGTAGAGTTAGCAAAATGTGGCACATGTAGGCTACTAATTGTCTTCAAGCAGGCTTTGTTCACCAACAGAGGAAATTGAAACAGTATATGGCAATTATCCAGCATGTATTCAGCAAATGCTATTATCTGTTAGGCACAGTGTTAGATGCTGAGTTACAACAATTAATAAGGTAGGGTTCTTTTCTTGGAAAAGCTCAGATTCTAATGAGACAAATCAGCATTAAAAAACACAAAGTTGTCAACTGTTTAGTTATTTGAATAAATCATTGGGATCCCTACTTGACCCCTTACAGCAAAATAAATGTTGCCCCCAACGGCCCTCCCCTGTCTGCCTGATCTTGCTCCCAACTACCTCTGCCTGCCTGATCACCCCCAACTGCCCTTCCCTGCCAGCCTGATGCATCATTCCACCCACCTCTCCCTGAACTTCAGCAATCTAAACTCTCTAGACCAGTGATTTTCAATCTTTTTCATCTCATGGCACTCATAAACTAATTAGTAAAATTCTGTGGCACACTGAAATATATATTTTTTGCAGATCTGAGGGGAAAAATAGGTATAATTTTGATTCATTCACACCAGACGGCTCTTGTGTTGGCTCTTTTCATTTCTCATTTGACAATCTAAGGGAAAAGAGGCCAGATTGTTCAACAAGTTAAATATTTAAAAAAGGAAAAACCATAAGGTACTAGATGAAAATGTGGGTGATTGCTTTTATAATCTTGTGGTGAAGAAGGCCTTTCTAACTAAACATGCTACAAAATAATATACTGTAAAAGAAAAGGTTGATACATTTAACTACATAAATATTATCATTTCTATATGGCAATAGCAAATAAACAAGCAAGTCAAAAGGCAAATGACAAGCTAAGAAAAAAAAAGTTATACATATAACAAAGCATTTTAAAATCCTATTTACTTTACTTTATTTTTATTTAAAAACTAGTGGCCCAGTGCACAAAATTCATGCACGGAAAGGGGGTTCCCTCAGCCCGGCCTGAACCCTCTCCAATTGGGGACCCCTTGGGGGATGTCCAACTGCCGGTTTAGGCCCAATCTCTGGCTCCTAACTGCTTACCTGCCTGCCTGTCTGACCATCCCTAACTGCCTCTGCCTGCCAGCTTGGTTACCCCCAACTGCCCTCCCCTGCTGGCTTGATCTCACCCTCAACTGCCCTCCCCTTCTGCCTGATCTCACTCCCAACTACCTCTGCCTGGCTGATCACCCCTAACTGCCCTCCCCTGCTGGCCTGATCTTGCCCCCAACTGCCCTCCTCTGCTGGGTAATTTGGTTCTGATTGGTTGATTTCTATGCCAGTCAGCATCAAAAGCTCTGCCTCCTAGGCAGCCATTGGTTCCTCACACTTCACCCAGATTTGGTTCTGATTGGTCAGTTTCTATGCCAGTCAGAATCTCTGGGCCTATCAACGGGGCCTGATCAGAAAGGTGGGGCTGATCAGCAGTCCCGGTGGAGGCCTGTAGAGAAATGGAGGTGAGGCTGCTGGCCCTGGGAGAGAAAGAGGCAAGTGCTGATCAAAAGCTGCCACACAGGCTACGAATCAGACCCTGCTTCTCTCTTCAAGCCTCTCTCTGGGCTTTATTCGCAGCCCCCTCAGCAGTCAGTGCTGGGTCACCGGGCCTGCAGCCGCAGAAGTCAGTGCTGGGTCCCCACAGCAACCCAGCACTGACTGCAGGACTGACTTCAGGTTGGTCAAGCCTCTGGTGGTGATGGACCCAGGGTTTTTATATATTAGGATTTAGTGTTGAGGAGAAGACCTGGGAAGGTCAGGTGCAGAGTGATGGGGGTCAATGGGATAAAAGGGGCACATCTGTAATATTTTCAACAATAAAGATAATTTTTTAAAAAAATTAATGTTGACACTATTGCATATATCCCTCATTTTCACCCCCTTTGCCCACTTCCACCCACCCCCACCTGCCTCTCCCCTGGCCTTCACCATAATATTGATGGTGTCCATGGGGTGTGCATATGTTCTTTAGCTAATCCCTTTGCCTTCTTTATCCAGTCAACTCCAAACCCCTCCCTTCTAGCACCCGCCAGTCTGTTCCATGTATCCATGCTTCTGGTTCCATTTTGTTCCTCAGTTTACTTTGTTCATTAGATTCCACATATTATTGAAATCATATGGTACTTTCTTTCTCTGGCTTATTTTGCTTAGCATAATACTCTCCGGGTCCATCCATGTTTTCACAAAAGGTAAGAGTTCCTTTTTTTAATAGGCACATACTATTCCATTGTATAAATGTACTACAGCTTTTTTAACCACTCATCTACTGATGGGCACTTGGGTTATTTCCAGATCTTGGCTATTGTAAATAACGTTGCTATGAACACAGGAGTGCATATATTATTTCTGATTGATGTTTTGGGATTCTTAGTATATATTCCCAGAAGTGAGATCACTGGGTCAAAAGGCAGTTCCATTTCTAATTATTTGAGGAAAATCCATACTATTTTCACAGTGACTGCACCAATCTGCATTCCCATCAACAGTACACTAGGGTTCTCTTTTCTCCACATCCTTGCTAGCACTTGTTGTTTGTTGATTTATTGATAGTAGCCATTCTAACAGGTGTGAGGTGGTACCTCATTATAGTTTTAAATTTTTTATTAAATTTATTGGGTTGACATTGGGTTAATAAAATTATATAGATTTCAGATGTGCAATTCTATAATACATATCTGTATGCTTTATTGTGTGTTCATCATCCCAAGTCAAGTTTCCTTCCATCACCATTTATCCCTACCTTTACCCTCTTTCACCTCCCTCCACCCCCCTTCTCCTCTGGTAATCACCATCCTGTTGTCTATGTCTATGAGTTTTTTCCCTTTGTTTAATCCCTTAATCTTTTTCACCCAGTCCCTCAAACCCCGCCATCTGACAGCTGTCAGTCTATTCTCTGTATCTATGAATCTGTGGCTATATTTTTTAGTTTATTTTAAAATATATATTCTAAAAGCTTTTACAATTCATGAAGGGAAAAAGCCCCATAGAAAAATGAATAAATTTTTTAACATAAAAATAAATATAAATGTCCAGTGAATCAAATATTCTACTCAAACTTGCTAATGATTATTTAAAACCAAATCAAAATAATGATATTTAACTTCTCCTACCACACTTAAAATATGATAAAGTTTTATAAAACCTAATGCTTTTGAGATGCAGTAACTCTCATTCACAATCAGTTGAACTTGGAGATACACTTTTGGAGGGCAATTTGACATATTTGTTAAGATTGTAAAAGGCTATATACTGTAACCCAACAATTCTACTTCTAAGAGTTTATCCTAATGGTGTATACATAGAAACAAACAAATATACACTTGCAATGGCCAGAAACCAAATCATCAGAAAAAAAACAGAGACAGTCTCATCAATAGATAAAGGAATCATGATAATTTATCCTTTGAATACTACATAATATATTAGAACAAATATATATTCTGATATATATTTCCAAGATATACAGGGTGAGAAAAGCAAGGTGTTGAGTAGTATGATCCTATCTCTATGAAAACAAAGCATATACAGTTATTATTGTATATGCATCAAACATTTCTTGTCATAAGAAACTGTTAACAAAGATTACCTCTGGAGATTAAGACTGTGGTGGGAAGGATATGGAAATATTATACTTTTCACTTCATAATCTTCTTCCCTGTTTGTATGTTTTTATCATGTGCATTTATTATTACTTCTATTTTTCTTATTTAATAAATACTATTTTATATACCAACAACAATTATAACATATATATGTATAAACTATATCTAAAATTATATAGACAGATAGAAACCCAAATAAAAATGCAAGCTTGTTCTAACAGCACAAGGGACAGTCACCTAAGCCAGACTATAGACATAATGTGTGTGACTATGGGTGGGTCATGGGAGAGGCTTATTGAAAGGAGGTGGCATCTGTACTGATTTTGTTTGACAATTAAGAATTACAAAGAAGTCCTAGCCAGTTTGATAGAGTGTGCGCCTGCAGACTGAAGGGTCCCAGGTTTGATTCTGGCTAAGGGCACATGCCTGGGTTTCGGGCTCGATCCCCAATAGGGGGCATGGAGGAGGCAACCGATCAATGATTCTCTCTCATCATTGATGTTTCTTTCTCTCTCTCCCACTCTGAAATCAATAAATTGTTGCGGCCAAAGGTAAACTGAGTGGGGGGGGAGGGTGAAAGGATTAAGGAAAGACAGATAGAGAATAAAAGCTGGGTCTCGGTGGGACGCTGCTCCCTGATGAGGAGACAGCGCCAGCACCCACAAGCTGTGTCTTTATTTTATAGCAGATGCCACGAGGCAAAGTAGGGGCGTGATCACGTTGTTTACAGCATTCTCGTGAGTTTCAACCTCACTCAACTACATGCACCTGAACTCTAGCACAAGGCACGTGGGGCTACGTGTTTGGACCATAGGTTCAAGCTTACAACCACAGCCATTGGCTATAATTGTGCTGGGAGGGCCCTGCCCTCCAGCTGGGACTTGCACGTGGCAATGAGAGGACCCTGTCCTTTCATTAGTCCGAGGCTTGAGCCTGGCCAAAACACTGTAGCCGTGCCCCATAATAAATAAATATATTAAACAAGAATTAGAAAGAAAAAAAAGAATTAGATGAAAAAGTGATGTAGGGGCTATTCCAGGTAGAGGGAAGTTGTTGGTTTTGGTTAGAGTGTGATGGGAGGTGTTAGGATAGAAAGTGGAGGCAATTGAATCTGGAGACAAAGATAGAGACTAGATATTGTGAAGAGCTTTGCCTGTCACGTTAACTGCATTAGACTGAGGTATCAGAGACTTGTTGTCTTGGAAATAATAAACTAGAAGATTCACACTGTGGTGTAAATGATCAAAACAGGTATTTGTGTTTTAATGAAGAACAAAATGTTCCAAAGGTCCAATTTCAAGCATTAATAATTAGGGAGGAGGAATCTCCCTCATGCTCCTCAATTCACACATTTATGAGAAGATGACACACCTGGTTGTCTGGGTACCAGACTGTTCTACTTAATGGGGAATCTGCCATCCTACTAGAGTTAGGGGTAGGTTCTATTTTCCAGAAGCCCCTTGCCCAGGATTGGTAATAAGAGGCTAGGGGAGAGATGATGGTTCCTATGGTAACCAGTCAGTTGTGCTCAGACCCCTGTGGATGTTATTATACTTTTATTATAATAAGAGAGACGCAGGGGCTATTCCAGGTAGAGGGAACATTAACATATTAAAAATTGTTGGTTTGGGTTAGAGTGTGAACTGAAAGGCAAACATATCTTAACCAGCTGCGGCAGCTGGTTGCCCTCCATTCTACAAGATACAGGGAAAAATGCCCAGTATATAGAGTAAGATCTTGATTTTCACGCCGGCTTTTCCACTTGCTAGCCCTGTGACTATGGGAAAGTTACATAATCTTTCTGAGATGCAAAAGTATTGTGTAAAACAGACTGAGGAATCTCAGAGGAAAGGGGGGAGAGAGTGATTGGAGGAGATTAACCAAAAATTTATATGTATAACCCATGGACACAGACAATAGTGTGGTGAAGGCTTGGGGAGGGGGAGTGGGTCAATGGCAGAATAATAGGGGGCATCTGTAATACTTTCAACAATAAATTTTAAAAAAGAAATGTAAAAATATTAGTTGAGGATTAACAAAAATAAATAAGTAAAATAATTAATTAATTAAATAGTACATATAAAGCACTTAGCACTGATGTGTGGGGAGCATTGATGTGTTAGCTTTTATAATCATAATTATTCTCTTTTCTACATAAGCCCACTAAGAATTACCATGATCTTTGACATATTAATTATAATTATCATTATCCATTCTTACCCATGAATCTTTCTAAAATCTTTTCCTTCTTCACAAAGCCACCAAATATTACTATTATTGATGTTTTTATTGTATCATTCCTTCTTCCCTATGAGCCTACTGTTGATGAGTGTTTCTGCTGTCATTATTATTATGGTTGTCACTGATATTATTTGCTCTTCTCCATGAGTTCTCCTAGGTCTAGGATTACGCTCCTCACCCTGTCTCCACCTTATGACTTCTCCAGGCCCCACCACTGGAGGGAGCAGCAGAGCTGACACACCACTCCTTGTGCATCTTTCCAGACCTGCATAGCTTGCTTTTAGCAGTAGAGAAGGGGTCAAGAAGGCAGAAGTGAAAGGATTTCCTCTCTCTGCTTTCCATCTTAACCATCCCTTCCCTGCTTGCCAGGGTCATAGTGTCTCCTGTAGTTTGGGGATCTGCTTCTTCTCCTTCTTTCCTCCTTGGTAAATGATTTGAATAAGTAATCTCAACCAATAGGTGGAAATAAGTCAGCACACGTTTTCCCAGAAAGCAAAAGAGGATCTAGAATAGCGGTTCTCAACCTGTGGGTCGCGACCCCTTTGGGGGTTGGAATGACCCTTTCACAGGGGTCGCCTAAGACCATCGGAAAACACATATAATTACATATTGTTTTTGTGATTAATCACTATGCTTTAATTATGTTCAATTTGTAACAGTGAAAATACATACTGCATATCAGATATTTACATTACGATTCATAACAGTAGCAAAATTACAGTTACGAAGTAGCAACGAAAATAATTTTATGGTTGGGGGTCACCACAACATGAGGAACTGTATTAAAGGGTCGCAGCATTAGGAAGGTTGAGAACCACTGATCTAGAAGTAAAGAGAAAGTGAAAGAATTTATTGGATGTGGATGGAATCTATGAACGCATTTCCAGAAATTCACAGACCAAGCTAATGAGAGCAACTTCTTTTTACTGAGCTCTTACACTGTGCCAAGAACATTATGTCCTATGGCACTCATATGAATTGGGCTCTCTTATCATTCTTCTGGTGCAGATGAGGGAACTGAGGCTGAGAGAAAATAAGGGAGTTGTCCAAAGTCACAGAGCTGATAAGGGGCAGTGCTGGCATGTGATCCCAGGCTTGTCTGACTCCTGGGCCAGGAACTTTCATCTTGACATCAAATTGCAGTTTTAAAAAAAAGTAAAAGAAGAACTTGAAGTTCTACAAGCCTGTGGCAGAGATAGCTCAAGGTTATTCCTATTCATATTTAAGTGATTGTGATTTGTTATAATTTTCTCTAGTATTTTTCTTTCAAAGTATTGTGATTTTGTAGCCTTCAAATTTTGTTTGCACTTAGTATCTTTTAAACCTCACAAGTTGTTTTCTAACAGGGTCCTTGCTGAAAAGCACTCAGGAACCACAGATCTCCCTAGCTGGTCTTCCCTTTTTAGATTCTTTAATATATGCCCAGTGCATAAAGATAAAAGATTCACTTAAAGATGATTCTTTTAATGTTGCAAAGTAGTCAGTAGTGTAATAATGTTGGTACTATTAGCAGGCCTCAAAGTGGCCGTTGTCCCAATGATTGTCAGGTCTGGCGCCAGAAAGAATTGCTGCCTAGGGAGGATTCTTTCCTAGAACTTTTTTGAGACCTGCTACCATCTAGTCTGCTCTTTGTTCCTCTTTGAGCCTGGCCTCATTTGGCTGTTCTCCCTCTGGTATGCCCCTAGCTGGAGTGCCAGCCAAGCCTTTGCCCTTCACACACCCCACCCGCAAATGGATATGCTTTTTCTCTTTGCTTGGCTGCCAGGAAGAGGATTTAGATCAGGATTGCTCAACTAAGAAATGCTCAGCTCTGTAAAATTCCAATTCTTGCTCTCTGTCCATTTTTTGTGCTTTTGTAGTATTGATCCTTAATCTTTATGTTGGAGAATCTTCATGGAAGAGTCTACCTTTGAAAGATTTTTCTTTAAGTCTTAGGTTTAGTATACTGTGTCTCAAATTCTTTTTATTGCCTGGGCTAGCCCACCTCTTTTGTCATTGAGCCACTATCAATAAAGATAATGTTCACTTCTTCAATAAAGTAAATAATAAAACATATTATTTTTTACATGTGTACTCTGATCAAAAGAGAGATGTTTACTATAAGTGAAGTTCTCTATGGAGGTCTGAGCCAAACCACAACCTGGTCATTTCTATAGTACTTTCTAAATTATTGTACAAGTAGTAGTGTTAGATAAAAAACCCACTAGGGAAAAGTAAGTTTTAATTGTTATAAAACTATTTCTAATCTAACCTTCCTCTCACACATACCACATTTCTGGCCTTTCAATTATGTTAGTAGGCAGCAGTAGGAAAGCAAAAGTAACCGTAAAATCACTAACATTGAAAAATACTTTCTTCAAATGCTCTTAATTAACAAAATTTTACTTTAAAAAGTGTCTTTACGCATGGGCCTATAATAGGCAGGTATAATAGGCAGGTGGGAACTTGCGGTTCAGCAATCACATAAGCCAGGGGATACATTTTGAGTCCTTATGATGATTATTAGCCAAATGATTAAAGATAACTAGTTTTAGAAGAGTGTTTTTAACCTTGGTTATGCATCAGAATAACACAAGGAGCTTTAGAAATGATCATTTCCAAGTCCTAATCACAGATATTCTGACTTACTTAATGTGGAGAGCATTCAGGTCATGGGAATTTTTAAAAGCTCTTCAGGTGATTCTAGTGTGTGACCTAGGTCTAGAACGATTAAGTTGTCATCCTCAGGCCTAAGAGTCTTGCTATAACAAAGTATAATTATAATCAGTATAACCACATCATCTGGGAGTTTGTAAGAAACGCCTAAACTCAGGCCTTGCCTAGATCTACTCAATCAGCATTGCATTTTAACAGGATACACTGGTGATTCATATGCACATTAAAGTTTGAAAAGCACTGTTATAGAATAAGTGTGAGCTCTTGTAAAGCATCTCCTGAAAAAAATACTTTTGCATCATCAACCAATCTGCCCATTGACATTCTGGGCTTTCTAAAATATGGCATATAAACCTGACAACCTCAATTGTAGATGGCCTCTACATCAGCCTAAAAAAGATGAATTCTCCCACTTCAGAAAAATGAGAAAAAGTGGTAGACAAGTTAGGGTCAAGCGTTGTTTCTTTCTGGTCTGTATTATAAGCTTGGATACCTCCCTTGGTAGTATTCAAAGACATGTGGATAAGGAGAGAGATGTCAAAAGATTAAATAAAACAATGATTTCCCCCCCCCAAAAAAAGCAAGGAGAATCTAAAAATGTCAGTCTGTTGAGTTTGACATTGATCTCCAGCACACTTCTAGAATGGATTATTAAGATGATTTATCAGCCCTTGAAAAGAGACTTATTAATGACTAGGAACTGGCATGGGTTCATTAAGAGCAAGTCATGCCAGACTGAGCTTATTTCCTTTTGGATGGAGCTTTGAAGAGGATACTGCAAAAAATCATTTACTTGAGCTTCAGCTAGGATCTTGACAAACACTTCTATGATGTCTTTTCATACAGGATGAAGACACAAGATAGGTTGATAGTATGGATAGTTGAATGTTTAACTCATTAAATGATCATCAAAATGTATACATTTAATCAATTATTGTAAACCCAGCAAGACATGTGCTCCAACACTTTGATAAAGACAAAAATGAGACATTGATCAAATTTGGGAGTTAGAACAAGCTTGGAAGGATATTGTAAAAATTGTACAACAGAAAATAAGAATCCTATTTGTTGTCATCCTCAGGCCTTATATAGGCACGATATCTTTTCTTTTCTTTTTTTTTTAATTTTAGAGTGCATTTATTAAAGCTGGGAACAGTGAAACAAGGAAAAGCTGGGGAAATGAGCCTAGGGTGGTCTGTTTTGGCTCACTAAAAAGTCAGAGAAAACGGGGCCTTGGGGAAAGGTTCAGGGGGTTTGCCTGGGACAAACTGCCACTGCCCATTGCTGCCCTGGCTGCAAACCTTGTGAGGTCCCTAGAGTTTAGGAGATGCAAGCCTGTGGGGAAAGAAGAGGGAGGAAATTTCGGGTATGTTCCTGGGAGGGAGAGTGCACACTGGGACCTTGGTTTTGAGGGGTTTTAAAGGCTGGATGTTTAGTGGAGGTCTGTGGGGAAGATCTCAATAGAATTTTCATCAGTTTCATGCTGAAGTATCTCAATGAGGTTTCTTCTCTTAAATTGATTTGTCCTTAGATGTGGTTGGCAAATGGCACTAATTGAATTTCTGCTATATGTCTCCCTGAGTAGGGTGATTTAAGCTATTTACCCCCCCTGGTTGGGAAGGAGAAGTGCAAACCATTTATCCTTAGGATTTAGTAGATGGTGCAAAAATGTTTAAACATCTGTCTGCTTCCCTATTTCACTTGTCCTGGCTTACTGGCCTGCCTTATCCCCCACTAAGATACTTCCATCCCTACAATATTTAGGGGTGATGGGAGAGGATGGTCAGTCTCCAGTAATTGCTTCCTATATAGGGTATGGAGGTCTCACCCTGCCTTACTTAAAGGGAATAAGGTAATGGAATTGGAGACTAATTCCAGAGCACTTTTACACATATTGTTTCATTCAGTCCTCACCACAACCCTTCAAAATTAGCATAGTTGTGATCTCCATTATATATATATATATATATATATATATATATATATATATATATATATATATATAGTGGAAATATTCTGTAATTTTCCAAGGGGACAAATAGTTGTGAAGCTGAACACCTTTAAAAAATAATAAAACTTTCTTACTCTAATGTAGTTGGCATGAATATGAAGTTGTATATTTCAGCTCTAAAATTAACTACATATACCAGAGTGAAGGCAAGGCTTAGGAGTACTTCTATAAAAGGCAGGGGGTTTTCAGTTAGCTTCAAACTTAGTATGAGCCCACAGTGTTATGTGGTTGCTAAATATGATATTAAGATCTCAGGGATATATTAACGCAAGTATAGAGTCCATCACATTGGAAGCGATAGTTTCTTTGTATCTAACGTTAGTTAGAGCATCACTAAAGTATTGTTTTACTCTGGTTGATACAGTTGAGGAAAATGGGGTGTTTTACTTTAAACAACAAAGACTTAAGAAAGAATTTGTGTTGTACATTTTTTGTGGACCAATGGGTATGAAATCTGGAAGAATGCAGCTCTCAGAACATAAAATAAATTTTTCATAATTGAATGGACAACCACTCCTTATAGGTAGGAAGTCTCCCCCATGTATCCCCACCCATCCTCTAGAAGGGTTCAAGCAGAAATTGGTCAGCTACTTGTTTGGTGTGTTGTAGAATGTTTGTGTACTGTATAATCTCTGATGACCCTTACAGTTATATAATTTTTCAAGTCGAAGATTCCTTCACTGTATTCAGATGTTTATGACCAAGTCCAAATTTGGGACATCAATTGTTGAATTCCCCAGGATTGACTGCTGGGGTTAAAATGGAACAATTGCTTGAGTAATGATCCTGCAAAATAAGAGAGCTTTGGGTAGTTTCAAAAATTTTGTTTTGACAAGCCACTCTTTATAGAATTTGTTTCAAGTTCAAAACTAATTCTAGTCCCTGATGTACATTCTGCTAGCCTAGGATATAATGTAGATTATTCTTGGGTCTTTAGCATATGGTGCCAACCATGTCCTTCAAAAGTAAGAAGAGATTCTCTCACAAAAGTCATTCTTTATAAGCCAATAACTATTGTGAATGGTTTGAGTTTCTCCACACACACCATACCCAGTTTAAGACATGATTCTAGTCAGAATCTTATAGAATTAATTTCCCACAATCTATATGATGGTCTGGCCTAGAAACTATTGTTGGGGGTGGGGAGACGACTCAGGGAACATCTATCTTCTGCAGGCCTCTATTGACCTGTCACAACCAGCCATGTGGTTTCCTTTTTCAGAGATTTCCCCAGAATGAGAGTCATCTATCTATATAAAACCCTAATATGCAAATAGACTGAATGGCTGAATGACCTGTGGAATGACTGGTCGGCGGGGGTGGGGCCAGCCAGTGGGTGTTACCAGGCCAGCCAAGGCGGGTGCCAGTGGGCAGAGGGAGGTGACTGGCAGTAGCGGCTGGGGGTGGGGCCAGCAAGTGGGTGGCGCCAGGCTGCCAGCCAAGGTGGGTGCCAGTGGGGGCCCCACCGATCACTCCACTGGTTGCCCCAGAGATCGGCCCTGATCACTGGCCAGGGCTAGGGACCCTACCCTATATATTGGGAACAGTCTCTTAGATTTAAAAATTAAAACTTGGCAAGGCTACTCTAACACTGAAAAAACAGGATGATGCAGCAATGACATGCATGGACTCAAGCTTGCACATTTTGTGGTCAGTCCTGATTCTGACACTTATAACTGTGTGACAAAGCCAATTACTTAACTTCTCTCTGCTTCAGTTTTTCCACCCATAAGATGGGGAAAATGGTACTACTGCCTCAGAAGGATCATGTTATGTACTACGTTTTATAATCAGGGCAAAAAAATGTAGCTGCCCATACAACAGCAAGATGCCTTTCATCTGTATGAAAAGTATGGTCACTGGTGCATGCAGTGTCCCAGATTGCAAGAGAGATGTCCGGCTGCCATTTTAGTCCCGTAAACCGGCAGTCGAACACCCCTCAGGGGTCCCAGATCAGGACAGGGTGCAGGCTGGGCTGAGTAGTGCCCCTGTACACAAATTTCATGCACCAGGCTTCTAGTTTCATTATCTTAACTCTCTTTTAAGGGGAAAGTTGAAAAAATTGGTCTACAGCAGAATAGAGTGGCTTGGAGTTCTGGGAGGGAAGGGGAGAGATCAAGAATAAGTGTGAGGACATGAACAAGTTTTCCTTCTTGAAGAAAGACTTCCCCTTAAACTGACCCATTGATAAAGAAAAGGAATGAAAAAGAAGGGAGAGGCAGAACTGGATTTCAACAGGAAGGCCACATATTTAGCATTGGGCAGTGGACAGCAAGTTAGACTTCTGAGGAACTGCTTTCCCTAAAAGACTGCAACATCAGAATCTCAGAATAGCCTGAGAAAGCATAGCTTAGTGGTTATAGATCCAAATTTTTTGGAGCCAGACTGCCTGGGTACAAATATTGTCTCTAAAACTTGTTGACTATTTCACCTAAATCTTTATGGGGCTCTGTTTCCTTCTTTGTAAGAAATATGAATAATGATAATACTTACATCATAGACTTATTGTAATGATGAAGATGCTTACTATGTAAAACTCTAAAATAGAGCCTAAAAATTACTAAGTTAATATGAGTGTCAGTACCACGAAATAAATTAAAAAGTAGGGTACAAAGGTGGTCAATTTAGTCAATATTTATTGCATACCTCCCATTTCCAGATACTGTACTATCCAAGGTTCAATATGGGAGAATTTGGCTTTTGAGTCAGGCAAAATTGGATTCTAATACCAACTCTACCCTTGGCTCTGAGCTAGGTGTCCTTGGGAATGTTATCTAACCTCTCTGAGCCTCTGTTTTTTCATGTGTAAAATGGTAATAACAATAGCATGAGGCCATAAAGGATTGTTGTTTGGAGTAATTGAAGTAGTGCCTATATATGTGGCTTATGGAATGGGGCTCACTAAGTGCTAATACATTATTTCTTTAACCTGGAGCCTATACAATGAAATAAATGTCAAATCAAGTCTTAGATAAATTTTAAAATAACACATCAGGAGAAGAAAGGATTGAACTGGCAAGAGCTTGTGTGCAAAACAGCTATGAGTTTTGGTTGATCACAAGTTTCCTATGAGCTAACAGTGTGATTTGGCTACCCAAAGGCTAGTGTAATTTTAGATGGTATTAAGAGAAATGGTGAGTTGAGATCCCAGAAAATGATTATTTTACTGTCCTCTGTACTCTGTGTTGGTCATATCACTTCTGACATATAGGCCTGCATTTTGCTTACATGTTTCTGGATGGACAATGACAAACTCATTGACAAACTGTCCAGAAATGGTGACTTGGGTTGTGAGGCAATGGAAAACTTTTCCTTGAGGACGAGATTAAAATAACTCAGGAGGGAATCACTAAGGCAATATTTGAAACAGTTCTTTCTTCTATGAAAATGTTTACCAAACACACCCCACATCCAATCTGTCAACAAATCCTGTTGGCTCTTTTCTCAGATTTTGTTAATAATCTAACCATTGCTTTTTCATTGTTTTTTTCTTTATTGATTAAGGTTCTCAACCTTCCTAATGCCACGACCCTTTAATACAGTTCCTCATGTTGTGGTGACCCCCAACCATAAAATTATTTTCGTTGCTACTTCATAACTGTAATTTTGCTACTGTTATGAATCATAATGTAAATATCTGATATGCAGGATGTATTCTCACTGTTCGTGACCCACAGGTTGAGAACCGCTGGATTAAGGTATTACATATGTGTCCTTATCACCCCATTGTCTCCCCAACCCCCCCTCATGACCTCACCCCCTGTTGTCTGTGATCATTAGTTAGGCTTATATGCATGCATACAAGTCCTTTGGTTGATCTCTCCCCCTTACCACCACCCTCCCCTACCTTTCCTCTGAGGTTTGACTGTCTGATCAATGCTTCTCTGTCTCTGGATCTGTTTTTGTTCATCAGTTTATGTTGTTCATTATATTCCATAAATGAGTGAGATCATGTGATATTTATCTTTCTCTGACTGGCTTATTTCGCTTAGCATAACGCTCTCCTGTTCCATCCATGCAGTTGCAAATGGTAAGAATTCCCTCTTTTTTACTGCAGCGTAGTATTCCACTGTGTAAATGTACCATGGTTTTCAATCCACTCATCTGCTGATGGGCACTTAGACTGTTTCCAAATCTAAACTATGGTAAATTGTGTCACTATGAGTGTAGGTAGAGGTGCATATATCCTTTCTGATTGGTGTTTCTAGTTTCTTGGGATATATTCCTAGAAGTGGGATCACTGGGTCAAATGGGAGTTCCATTTTTAGTTTTTTGAGGAAACTCCATACTGTTCTCCACAGTGGCTGCACCAGTCTGCATTCTCACCAGCATTGCACGAAGGTTCCTTTTTCTCTGCATCCTCGCCAGCACTTGTCATTTGTTGATTTGTTGATGATAGCCATTCTGACAGGTGTGAGATGGTACCTCATTGTCATTTTAATTTGCATTTCTCAGATGACTAGTGACATGTTTTCATATGTCTCTTGGCCTTCCTGATGACTTCTTTTGAAAAGGATCTATTTAGGTCCATTGCCCATTTTTTATTGGGTTGTTTATCTTCCTTTTGTTAAATTGTATGAGTTCCCTGTAAATGTTGGAGATTAAACCCTTATTGGTGACAACATTGGCAATTATGTTCTCCCATGCAGTGGGCTTTCTTGTTGTTTTGTTGATGATTTCTTTTGTTGTGCAAAGGCTTTTTATTTTGATGTAGTCCCATTTGTTTATTTTCTCTTTAGTTTCCATTGTCCTAGGGGCAGTATCAGTGAAGAAATTGCTTCGGCATATGTCTGAGATTTTGCTGCCTTTGGGTTCCTCTAGTATTTTTATGGTTTTCCATCTTATGTTTAAGTCCTTTATCCACTTTGAGTTTATTTTTGTGTATGGTGTAAGTTGGTGGTATAGTTTCATTTTTTTGCATGTATCTATCCAATTTTCCCAACACCATTTATTGAAGAGACTGTCTTGATTCCATTTATGTTCTTGTATCCTTTGTCAAATATTAATTGAGCATAGTGGTTTGGGTCAATTTCTGGGTTCTCTCTTCTATCCCATTGGTCTATATGTCTGTTCTTGTGCCACTACCAAGCAGTTTTGAGAACAGTGGCTTTGTAATACAGCTTGATATCTGGTATTGAGATCCCCCCTAATTTGTTCTTCTTTCTCAGGATTGCTGCAGCTATTTTTTCGTTTTTTATTCCAGATGAATTTTTGGCGACCTCATTCTAGGTCAGTGAAATATGGGGAGTGCATTGAACCTATAGATTGCTTTGGGTAGTATGGATATTTTAATGATGTTGATTCTACCAGTCCATGAACATGGTATGTTTTTCGATCTGTTTATGTCTTCCTCTATCTCTTTTTTCAGTGTCCTGTAGTTTTCGGAGTACAGGTCTTTTATCTCCTTAATTAAGTTTATTCCTAGGTATCTAATTTTTTTTGCATGTGTGATGATAAATGGGATTGTTTTTTTAGTCTCCCTTTCTGTAAGTTCACCATTGGTGTATAGAAATGCCATCGATTTCTTGGCATTAATTTTGTATCCTGCTACATTGTCGAATTAATTTATTAAGTCTAATGATTTTTTGATGGAGTCTTTAGGGATTGCTATGTACAGTACCATGTCATCTGCGAATAAGGACAATTTTACTTCTTTTTTTCCAATTTGGGTACCTTTTATTTTTATTTTTTCTTGTCTGATTGCAATGGCTAGTACTTCCAGTATTACGTTGAACAGGAGTGGTGAGAGTGGGCATCCCTGTCTTGTTCCTGTTCTTAGGGGAAATGGTTTTAGTTTTTGCCCATTGAGTATGATGTTGGCTGTGGGTTTGTCATATATGGCTTTTATTATGTTGACGTATGATTCTTCTATTCCCACCTTGTTGAGAGTTTTTATCAAGAAAGGGTGCTGGATTTCTTCAAATGCTTTTTCTGCATCAATTGATATGACTATGTGATTTTTATCTCTCAATTTGTTTATGCGATGTATCACATTTATTGGTTTGCAGATATTGTACCATCCTTGCATCCTCAGGATAAATCCTACTTGGTCATGGAGTATGATCTTTCTGATGTAATGCAGGATCTGATTTGCTAGAATTTTGTTGAGGATTTTGGCATCTATGTTCATGAGGGATATTGGCCTGTATTTCTCTTTCATTGTGTTATCTTTTTCTGGTGTTGGTATTAGGATAATGCTAGCTTCATAGAACGAGCTTGGAAATGTTCCTTCCTCTTGAATTTTTTGGAATAGTCTGAGAAGAATAGATTTTATTTCTTTGAATGTTTGGTAAAACTCCCCTGTGAAGCCATCTGGCCTCGCGCTTTTGTTTGCTGGAAGCTTTTTGATGACTGCTTCAATTTCTTCCATAGTTATCAGCCTATTGAGATTTTTAGATTCTTCCTGATTGAGTTTTGGAAGATTGTATTTCTCTAGAAATATGTCCATTTCCTCCAGGTTGTCTAGTTTGTTGGGATAGAGTTGCTCATAGTATTTTTTTTAACAATCGGTTGCATTTCTGTGGGATCTGTTGTTATTTTGCCTCTTTCATTTCTGAGTTTGTTTATTTGGGTCCTCTCTCTTTGCTCCTTGGTGAGCCTGGCTAGAGTTTCATCAATCTGTTTATCCTTTCAAAGAACCACCTCTTGGTTTCATTGATCTTTTGTATTGTTTTTTTGGGGGGTCTCTATGTCATTTATATCTGCTCTGATCTTTATTATCTCCTTCCTTCTGCTCATTCTGGGTTTTTCTTATTGCTCTTTTTCTAATTCTTTAAGTTGCAGAGTTAGATGATTTACTACAATTTTTTTTCTTGTTTTTTTGAGGTAGGCCTGTAGAGCTATAAACTTCCCTCTCAAGACTGATTTCATTGTGTCCCATAGATTTTGGATTGTTGTGTTTTCATTGCCATTAGTTTCCAGGATGTTTTTAATTTCTTCTTTGATTTCTTTTGAAGTATTTAAATTTTTTTGATGGTTTTTATTGTAGTTTATTTCTAATATTATGACATCGTGGTCTAAGAAGATGCTTGATATGATTTCAATCTTCTTGAATTTGGAGAAACTTTGTTTATGATGCAATATGTGGTCTATCTTTGAACATGTCCCATGTTCACTTGCAAAGAACGTATATTTCGTGGCTTTGGGGTGAAATGTTCTGAAGATGTCAATTAAGTCCATCTGATCTAGTGAGTCATTTAGGATTGCTGTTTCTTTGCTGATTTTTTTTTTTTTTTTGTCTAGAGGATTTATCCAGTGATGTCAGTGGGGTTTTAAAGTCCCCTACTATGACTGTATTGTTGTTGATCTCTCCCTTTATATCCTCCAGGAGTTTTTTTTTAAATGTATTTGGATGCTCCTGAATTGGGTGCATATATGTTTATCAGGGTTACATCCTCATGTTGTATCGATCCCTTTAGTATTATGAAGTGGCCTTCCTTATCTCTTGTTATGGCCTTCATTTTGAAGTCTATATTTTTCAGATATAAGTATTCCTACCCCAGCTTTTTTCTCATTTCCATTTGCCTGAAAGGTATTTTTTCATCCCTTCACTTTCATTCTGTGTGAGTCCCTTGTTCTGAGGTCTGTCTCTTGTAGACAGCATATATATGGATCATGTTTTTTAATCCATTCAGCCACTCAATGTCTTTTGATTGGAGCATTTAGCCCATTTATGTATAAAGTTATTATTGATAGGTACTTATTTGTAGCCATTTTTACTTTTTGTGCCTGTGTTCCTTCTTATTTCTTCTTTTTACACCAGTTCCTTTAGCATTTCTTGCATTGCTGGCTTGGTAGTGATAAACTCCCTTAGTTGTTGTTTTTGTTTTTGTGTGTGTGTGTTTTTTTTTTGTTTTTTTTTTGTCTGTGAAGCTCCTTATTTCCCCTTCAATTTTGAATGATAGCCTTGCTGGATAGAGTATTATTGGATTCAGGCCCTTGCTTTGAATCACTTTGTAAATTTTCTTCCGTTCTTTTCTGGCCTGATGTGTTTCTGTTGAGAAATTTTTTTGATAATCTAATGGGAGATCCCTTGTAAGTACCTTTCTGTCTCTTGTAGACTTTAAGATTCTCTGTCGTTAACATTTGGCATCATAATTATGATGTGTCTTGGTGTGGGTCTTTTCGGGTTCATCTTGTTTGGGACTCTCGGTGCTTGTGTGACTCTTTTCTTCCCCAAATCAGGGAAGTTTTCTGACATTATTTCTTCAAATAGCTTTTCTAACCTTTGTTCCTCTTCCTGTTGTTCTGGCACCCCTATTATTCATATGTTGCTTTGTTTCATGTTGTCCCAAAGCTCCCTTAGGCTCTCCTCCTGTCTTTTAATTTTTTTCTCCAATTGCAGTTCAGTTTGGGTGTGTTTTGCTTCCCTGTCTTCTAATTCTCTAATTCAGTCCCCTGCTTCTCCTAGTCTACTGTTGAAACTTTCCATGGTGTTTTTTATCATAGCTATATCACTCTTTATTTCTTCTTGATTCTTATATAAGTTGTTGATTTTTTCACATCTGGTTTATGAACTGTATGACTCTTATTCTGAATTGTTTTCTGACATATTGCATGACTCCATTGAGCTGTTTTTCTGGCTATTCCTCCTTTCTTTTCCTTTGGGGGTTTCTTTGTCTACCCATTTTTGTTCTTACCAAAGGATCTAGGTGTCGAGTTGTGCAGGGGCTGCTCCTTGGGTAGTCACGGCAGTGACTGTTCCTTGGTGGCGGCTCCTCTGGTGGGCACTGTTTGCAGCAGTGGTGGCTCCTCTGCCTTGTGGGGGGAGGCAGCTCATGCAGCTACTGCTCCTCGGATGAGGATGGGCTGCTCACGAGGCTGCTGCTCTTCTGATGGGGGTGCTTAGCTGTT
>NW_005871050.1:7816374-7885717 GCF_000147115.1 Myotis lucifugus | reverse complement strand
CCTTGGACTGGGGTGGGCAGCTTGCACAGTGCTGCTCCTCGGATGGGGGTGGCTATGTGCATGGCTGCTGCTCCTCAGACAGGGGGGCCGGATTCTCATACAGCTGCCACTCTTGGCCTGGGGTGGATTGCTCTTGGGGCTGCTGCTCCTCAGACAGGAGCGGGCTGCTCACGTGTCTGCTGCTAGTTTGGTCGCAGTACCCTGGGTTAAAGCATTGGGTCAGTCAGAGGGGATCACGCTTTGGAATTTACAGGAGCCTGTGCCCAGGGTGACTGGAGTCTCAGTGACC
Source organism: Myotis lucifugus (assembly GCF_000147115.1). NCBI lineage: Eukaryota > Metazoa > Chordata > Mammalia > Chiroptera > Vespertilionidae > Myotis > Myotis lucifugus. The sequence goes on along the minus strand of NW_005871050.1, from coordinate 7,885,428 downwards.
GTGGGACCACAGCCGAGGTAGGAGGTCCCTGGCAGGGGTGGCTGTGGGGTCCCAGGTGTTTCCTGAGGTCACCCTGGGTGGAGGTGAGGCTGGGCTCCCAGTTACATCAGCTCTCCCCTTTGAAAGGCGAGGCCTCTGAAGAAGAGCTGGCCTCCCAGCCTCTGTTTGCAATGGTAGCAGAGGCTGCCTAGTTAGGTGAGCCCGGTTAGCCTGCCTCAGAAGGTCCTGCGGGGTCTAACTGTGCCTCACTCACACACACACACGCACACACACACACACACAAAACCTCACACACTCCTCTTTTGCTTCCTCACTCACTCACGCTCTCTCCCTCACTGCCACCTTCTTCCCAACTCTGTAGTTGGGTCTGGAGTGTTATTGACCTGTTTGTGGATGGAATTTCCTCTCCAGGTGTCTGGTTATGTGCCTCACTCTCTAGCACATTGGCCAAACAGGGTAAAATTCACCTCGACAAGACATGACACAAAGGGAACAAAACACTAATGTAGTCATGACACTGATAACCCCAATATAAGTGACCACCAGAGAAAAGAGAATTAGGGAAGAGAAAAGAGCACAAATGATATTGAAGAGAGAAAAAAATGGTATGAGAGAAAAGAAAAAGAAAAAAAAAGGAATATATATATATGGAGAAAACACCAGAGAATAAATAGGTAAACCAAAACATACAAACACCAAATTCCCAGTGAAGAAGGTGGGGACAGAATCTTATATATAGAAAGTAAGTTTAAGGAATTGGATGAATATGGGGAGGACCTCAGTTCAGTATAGAGGAAGTAGAAAGAGGATGAGTAGATAAGAAAGAGAAGAAAATAATAATAATAAAAATTTTAAAAAATTGATTAAAAATAGGATAAAAAATAAAATAAATTAGAATGATAAAAATAATGTAAAAAGAAATAGAAAATAAAGAAACAAATGAAAAAAAGGAAAATAAAGATAAAAAGAAAAAGAGATAAGAAAAATAATATTAACAAAAATAAAATAAAAATGGAAAAGTGAAGTGTCGTTCCTTTGTCTGTTTTAAGATCCCACTCTTCTGTACTGTCTGCGATTTCTCAATTTCCTGTTGCTGGGACTGAAAGCCTCTCTTTAGGCCAGTCCCTGTGGACTCTCAGGGACTATTCAGATTTTTTTAATCCTTTGTACCCCTCAGGATGTAGTCTGGGTGTGGCTGTATTGGAGAAAATGGCTGCCTAGGTCCCACACTTCAGGTATGACTCAGCGCCAGACTCCCGCCACCTCTCCCAGACCCTCTCTTCACTCCAGCTTCTCTCCAGACTCCACAAGTCCACACCTCCTCCTGCACCTCAGCCACTGGTGAGTGTCCGTATCCAAAAGGTCCTATGAACTAGGTTCAAGGAAGAAAAGCAAAGACCACAAAGAGGGGAAAGAACTGCGCCTCTGTAAGCCCCTCTCCTCCCGGCACCGCACAGTCTGGGCAGCCGTCCAGAATGTCCCCTCTGGGCTCTGTATTTCATGATTATGGACCCAGATCTAGAATCCCCTGCCACCAGCAGTCCTGTGGACCTCCTTTTCAGAGTCAGACACTGTGTATGACCCAAGGGATGCAGCCTCAGTGCCGTACGGTTTCCCTCTGACCCTCTGGGCTTGGGGGTCTCTCAGTTCTCTCCAGCCCAGATCCCTGATTTTACCATTCTCCAGGTGTCCTCTGCCCTTTCCGGCTGTGAATTGTCTCATCAGCTGTGTCTACTTCACTAGTTCGGGGTGGATGTTATTCTATTTAGTTGCTCATTCTATCTGCTCTGGGACAAGGCTCAGGACACACCCGTCTATTCTGCTGCCATTTTGTCTACCTGGACAGACTTTTTAGGTGCCCACAGTCGGGAAGGCTGGAGTCCTGGTGTTTGTGGGTTTGCAGCTGAGGCAGCTGGTCCCTGGACATTGTGGTTGTAGGGTCCTGGGAGGTATCTGAGGTCTCCCTGGTTGAAGGTAAGGCTCTGATCACAGCCGCTCTCCCTTTCAAGATGGCGCTGTCTCTGCAGCAGAGCCAGCCACTCAGGGAGAGATTTCAGCAGCAATAGAGGCTGCCCGGCCAGGGAAGCCCAGTCCACGAGTCCCCAACAGTCCTGTGGAATATAACTATCCCTCATTCATAAATACACACACTCCCCGCATGTCCACAAACTCTCCTTTTGTTCTCTCACTCACACACTATCTTGCAGCCTGCCGTCCACTGTTTGCAATGGTAGCAGACAAGATGCAGCCATTTCAGATCTCCTCAATCTAACCATTTCTTATCACCTCTCTGCTACTGTGATGACCTAAGTCATCCACTTTTGCCTAATTATTGCAATAGCTCCTAACAGATCTCTCTGCTTCCACTCCTGCTGCTTAGTCTATTATTTACACAGAAGACTGGATGGCCCTATTTAAATGTTAATCTAATCATGTCACTCCAGAGGCTTCCTATTTCATTCAGAGTATAAGTCAAAATCCTTACAAAGACTTATGAATGACTTGGTTGGCCTGGCTCCCATTACCTCTCTGACTGTAACCCCTTTTACTCTCTCCATAGCTTACACTTCTCCAGTAGTAGTCTAGTCACAGTTCCTCAAAGCAACCAGGCATTCTCCTGTTTCACAGCTGTTGCATTTGCTTTTCTCTCTTATCAGAACCCAGTTTGCCTACACATTTGCCTGGCTTGTTCCTTCATGTCCTTCATCATCATAAGTCAATGTTATCTTCTCAGTGAGATATTCTCAAGTCTCCCTTTTTAAATTGCAACAATCTCCCCACAAAACTCATACTGTTGTATTCCTTGCTCTGCTTTATTTTTCACCACATCATTTATCTTTGTTTCATATTCTATATAACTAGAGGCCCAGCACATGAAATTCGTGCATTGTGAGGGGGTCCCTAAGCCTGGCCTGTGCCCTCTTGCAGTCCGGTACCCTTTGCTCCTTACTGCCTGCCTGTTCACTGCTCCTTATCACTTGGCTCGCCTCTCCTTAGTGCTACGTGGAGGCGGGAGAGGCTCCTGCCACCGCTGTTGCGCTCACTAGCTGTGAGCCCAGCTTCTGGCTGAGTGGCACTCCCCCTGTGCACTGACCACCAGGGGGCAGCTCCTGCATTGAGCATCTGCCCCCTGGTAGTTAGTGAGCATCATAGTGACTGGTTATTCTGGTCGTTCACTTAGGCTTTTATTATATAGATTGTCCTATATAATAAAAGCCTAATATGCTAAGTGTCCAGTTGTCCTTTCAACCAATCAAAGTGTAATATGCTAATGATACGCTAAGGCCACTCAACTGCTTGCTGTGATGTGCACTGACCACCAGGGGGCAGATGCCCTGACTGGTAGGTTAGCTTGCTGCTGGGGTTTGGCAGATCAGGACTGAGCAAGACAGGCTGGACACAAACTGGAGCCCTCCCACGGTCCCTCCCTGGTTGGCCAAACTCCCGTGGCCCTCCCCGGCCTCGATCGTGCACCAGTGAGGTCCCTCAGCCTGGCCTGTGCCCTCTTGCATTTGGCTCTATGGCAGAATGACTGGTCACTATGAAGTGCACTGACCACCAGGGAGCAGATGCTAAACACAGGAGCTGCCCCCTGGTGGTCAGTACACTCCCACAGGGGGAGCGCAGCTTAGCCAGAAGCTGGGCTCACGCTAAGGAGCCCGAGGGCCCCTGGACTGTGAGAGGACGCAGGCTGGACTGAGGGACAGCGCCCCCGCCCCGCCCCGAGTGCACAAATTTTGTGCACTGGGCCTCTAATTCTATATAATAACAGATATATAAAATATATGAAAGAACTGTACTGGTTGAATCTGGCAGGAGTTGGGTAAGAATGAACTCTGCTTTCTCTGAAACCTGGATAATTAAAAGTTAACTACATAAAGATAGATTTGCAAGTGAATTTTGGCCCAATTCTGGAAGAACCATTGAGTGAGATATTCTGAACTCAGGGAGGACAACTCATATTTTCCAAATAATGTAAGACTATTCTGTGTAAGAAGTAGATTTTATCTAGGTTGCAGCTTGAATAAAAACTAGAGCCAGCGAGTATAAAAGGAATACAAACAAACAAATATGGGATCAATCAAACAATTAGAAATTCTCAGGTTGTCTCATAAAGTGATGAACTCCCATCCCTAGAGGTGTACAGAAAGAAGCTGTGTGCCTCTCTGTCAGCTCTGCTGTAAATGAGATTCTGTAATGGATTGTGGATTGGGCCATGCCACCTAGACAATCTGTAGTTCTGAGAAGTTGAGGCCAAAGGTGTGTGAGCTTAAGGATCAGGTGAAATTAACAATTTTTTTTTTAACTGAGGAAAAGATCTTTGGCCTTTGTTCCTAGAGTCCCAGAAACAAATTTTCCTCTCAAAGGTCCATTCCACCCTAATTGACATTCCATTTCCCAGAAATTACCTAATGCTGGGCTGATGATTAGAGGCCAGCCAGGGTAAAGGGACTGATTCCCATGGCAACCAGGTTGAAAAAACATACCATGTGGAGCATTTTCAGCAACAAGCTACGTTTGTATTATAAATAGATATTTAATTCATTGAGAGTTTGTGATGACTTTTGCATGATAAATAGATATTTAATTCATTGAGATAGCTCTGACAGTGAGTAGGAAAGTTAAATCTCAAAACCACTCTTTGTCACAGTTAATTGACAACTATTTTTTTTCCTTTGAAATCATGTAGAACTTTGGTTTTGTAAGTGAAAGAACAGTATATGTGTTTTTAGAAAGCGAACTAACAGTCCAATGTCACAATATTTCCCACTATTTGTTTCTCTCTGAAAGGTTTATAAAATTTTTCTGATAGTGTATTTTTGTCTGAACCTTTTCTACACAGGACACCCCAGATTCAATGTCATTTCCACAAGAATCTTTTTTGTCGTGTTTGCCTCATATTCTTTCTGTTTTTCTAACTCAGAGGCTTCTCTAAATTTCAGTCCTTGGCCCTTTGCTCTTTTCTTCTTTTTTTTCTTTTCCTTGATGAACAGTTAAAACAATCAACTTATCGCTTGCTAACATGTACAGCCCTGCCACTAGCCTTGACAATATACTTTGGAATACCCAATGATTGGGAAACAAAATTAAATCTTATCAAAGGACTTTTATCCTAAAACCAAGGACTCAGGACAGGCCTCTTTCCCGTGTTTAAAGTGTACAGTTTGATTGAGGGTTAGGGATGGAGAGTTTGAAGGCAGAGAGTGGGTTCAACAGAAAGCAACAATCAAGTTTTGATAAATTCAAATGTAAAAGCACTTTTTAAATGCAAATTTTAGGAACACTAGGAGAAATTAGTATAAGCAACTAACAGAATCTCATCAAATGGAAATCAGAGTGAGACTTTGTACTGCTACATCCCAAAGAACTTAATATAAATTAGTCTATATAGCACTCAGAGTGTTTCATTCTGTAAGGATTAAAGGAAATAGGATTCATTTTTCCCCATTAAGTTGCTGGGTAAATAAGCTTCCTAATATAAGAATATAAGAGTTGCTTTCTAAAATTTGTTGTAAACAGGTATAAAAAACAACTCACTGTGTACATTTCTTTGTTGAACAGTGTTAGCTTAGAATTAAACAGTATTGGGAGGTGAGGAATTTTAGGGTCGGATTTGAAGAGATCATGACCTCCTCTAGAACCCATAGTATAATTCTTCTGAGGTTTTGAATAGGTTCAAGGAACTAGGCAAGTTCATTTTCCCAATCCAAACTCCCAATGTGTGCTGAATTCCCACCTATGGGGAAAGTGACATACTGATCCAGGGAGGATGATCAGAGGCTTAGAATGTGAGCAAGCCTCCATTTGATGTCCTGGGAGTGGACACTGGTAGATCTGTTCCAAACCACCCACCTCAACTGTTTACTTGCTCCCTGATATCTCACCACCGAAGGTCCATTTTTTTTTAAAGGAAAACAAGGTTCTCTTTAGGAAGGGGCAATTATTCAACTTTATCATTTGTGCACACTTAAGAATGAATTAATGTACACCCTGTGATTGTGAGGTAAAGGCTACAAAGCATACTTTGCCAATTTCAAAGTTCTACAGGGGGCTAATCCTGATGTTTGTGTACTACAGACCTGGAAGTAACAGGGTGAAAAAGATTTAACTTCAGTGTTTGCCCTCCTCAGGCTCAACTTGGAGAGAACTTTTGCATTCACTTTTTCATTCATCCATTCATTCAGTAATGAAATGGATTTACAATAGGACATTCTGTTCAGGGATCATGTCTCAAATGAAATTGCTAAGTACTATTTTGGAGCCTTCCCTCCTCCCACACCCGATCCTTGAGTTCCTTTCTCTGTATTGGCTGCCCAATGCCCTCTTATTCTGCTGTGGAGGTCAGTTCCAATACACCATTTATGTTAAGTTGTAAGTGGACAATGGACCAATGAAAAATCACTGCCATAGTTTTTGCAGTTAAATACTGAATACTCTCTTTATTCAGAAGAATACATTTTTAATAGAATTACATGCACCAGTAAATCAGTACTATGAGGAATTACAGGGCTTTGGAATCTGCATTCAGGAAACATCTCACCCTATATCTACAGTTGAAAGTAGAGCTCACAACTCACAGAATCCCCGTGACACAGCTCAGGTGATTAGTGGCCAAGGAATAGAAGATGGGGCTGACTCCCAGGGTAATCAGTCAGATTTGCAGGTTTCTGAGGATAAAAGAGAGAGGAGGGGAAAGCTCTGGTAAAGGAGGAGATTATTATATTGGGACTGGCAGGTCCACTGAGGTTCCCTAAGAGATTGATGATGAAGAGTTGGAGTTGGTGCCCAGTTCTTCTTCTTGGTTATACTCTTCAAGGGCTATAGTCTGGTCCCTTCTATCTGTCTCTGAGTCTCTGTGAAAAGAAAAAGACATGACTAAATGAGTATCCAGAACTATCAACCCGAAACAGGTTACATTGTGGGGCTAAGATGCTAGAGGCATATTCAGAGCATTATTTTTTCAGCAGTCCTGGGTTCACAAAAGGAGGCTGACATGAGGTATTTACCTGGTTTGGAGTCGAGGCCATTTCCTCCACTCTATGGCTAGCACCACCCCCAAAGCTACAATCACCACTACAATCAGGGTACTTCGCACAATGTTCCCCACAGTGCACTCCTGAGCAGCAAGCCCTGTGATGATAAAAGAGGAGAAACCAAGGCCATATATGTTAATGTATGTATGTCATAGTTGATCTCACATTGCCTACTCATCTGGCCTCCTCCAAGTTTTTTATTTTTATTTTTAGAACTATGTGTTGAGACTGTGGAGGGGGGATCAGAGGCAATGTTTATGCTAAGGCAGAAGCAGCCCTCCTTTTGGGGAGGGTAAAAGAAACCTTGAAAAAATCTGGCTCACTATCTTTGAGCAAATCTGAGCTCCCACCTCCTCACCATCCTTAGAGAAATATCACCATACCTGTGTCTGACTCCAAACCCATCCTCTCCATATTTGGGTTGTCTCCATGGGGACTGTCTCTGGGATACCAGGTGTGTCATGCCAGGACCTGAAGGGATTATCCACTCACCTGCTGCACCCACCAGCTCCAGGGGGTCACTTGACTCTGACCAGATACCAGGCTGGGCCTGGAGGCGGTAGCTGCAGCTGTAGTTTCCAATGCCTTTTCCTTCTACGTTGTTGATGACAAAGTCTCCATCCTCTGAGAACTGTCGAGGCACTTTGTCTCCGTCACGTTTCAGAACAAATTCAATACCTGGCATGGGTCCTCGGCACTGAAGGGTGATGTCCTTCCCTAGCTTGAACACAGTGCTGGGCCAGGCTGACAGGGAGGGTTTAGGGGGCCTATCTGCAACCAACCAGAACACCAAGTTAGAAGAAGTGGCCCTGAACCAAGTCCTTTACCCCTTTAGGGTAAACTACTAAAAACACTATAAAATCTAGACTCTTACTGAAATCTTCAGGACCTTACCAGTCACCCAGATGTGCAGGGAGTCACTGTGATTTGAAGCTGCAAGGGGAGCAGAGTCTAAATAATAGACACAGCTATAGATCCCAGAATCTTCACCTCTCACCGCTGGCATCCAGAAGTCAGCCCTGTAGCCACTTGGTTGCTGTTTCTCTACGGGTTCTGGAGAACCGTCCTTCAACAGGACAAATGTTGAGTCTGGTAGTTCACCTTGACATTGAAGAGTCATGTTTTTTCCAGGGGCCACCATGGAACTAGGCTGGGCTAATAGGCTGGGTTTGGGGAGCAAACCTAGAAAAAATTAACTCTTGGTCAGAGAGAAGAAGTCACTTGCCAGTGCATCACCTTTGGAGACTGTTCAGTAAAGAAGAAAGACTATTAAACTTTTTGAAAACCAGTCTCTTCCCTCCTTTCTATACCCCATGATCACTCCAGAGCATCTTCTTTTTACCTGTGACTATGAGTTCCAGGGTGTTGCTAGGCTGTATCTTGATAGGGCTGGCCCAGTCAGGGTGGTAGCAGCAAGTATAACGTCCTATGTTAGCACCAGATATATTGGTGATGGGAAATGCCCCATCATAACTGGTGGATGCCCAGGGCTGCATTGAGGAGGCTTCTTTTTCTTTGTGCAGAATGTACCCTACTCCATGAACTGGCCCTTGGCACCAGAGAGTAACATTCTGCCCCATGGGAACCACAGAACTGGGCTCAGCAAACAACCATGGCTTAGGGAATGTGTCTAGGAAGAGACCAAAGATGTAAAGTGATGAGTGTGAAAACTTAGCATTTGGTGAATTAACCATTTATCTTTCTCCTTCCTGCCACAATAGTTCCCCTCTATAGCCTAGCCTAGCCTTCCAAGAGGAATTGCTCTCTCTAATCCCTAGAGCCATTGTCTCTGTCCCAGTTCCATGTTTTGTCTGTCCTTACCAGTCACCCAGATCATAATGGGCTTGCTGAGATGTGATCCCCTGTTTGACATGGTCGTCTCATAGTAGACACAGCTGTAGTTCCCAGCGTCCTCTGCTCCAATAGTGTGCAGGAAGAAGTCAGCTGAGTTCCCTGAGGTACTCTGGAACTGTAAAGGAACCTGGGTTCCCTCATGCAAGAGGGCGAACCTCATGCCCTCGTGAGCCCCTTGGCAGTGCAGGATCACATTCTTCCCAGGAAGAACCACAGGACCTGGCTCTGCCAGGAGAATAGGTTTGGGGTAGAATTCTGAAATTAAAGATACCACAACATGAGAGAAGCCTGCCCCTCATATTCTGTAAATTGGTGTTTGTTTTTTTTGGGGGGTTATTGTAAGAAACAATATGTTTATTGTAGAAAATTAGAAAGTACAGCAAAAAACCTAATGAAAATAATATAATTCTACCACACAACAATAACCATTCTTTATACATGTTTATATATTTCTTTCCATTAATTTTTTTATACATGCCCATGTCATTGTAGCTATAATTATTTGCATAATTGGGATCCTACTGTGTGCATGGTTATGTAGGTTAATATTTTCCACTTAACTTTACACTGTAAATATTTTCTGATGATGTTACACAGACTTTGAAAACCCTTATTTCTATTGGCTGCATAATATGCAGCTGACATTTCAAGGTCTTCACCCTTTCTTGAGGGCCATCCAGCCCACCAATCTCTGACCACCCAACTAAAGAAAAAGTGGATATTGAGCCTAAAGGGAAAGGCCAAACAACAAAATAATTGTAGAAATAAGGCAACATGAAATTGGCTCCAGGGATTTGACACCCCATCTACCTCATTTCTTTCCCCAGAAATTAACTTGTCTCCTCCCTCTCCTTTGTCTCTTATTCCTGTATTGATAATCATTTCAGTAGCTGCCTTACCTTTACTGTTTACCATGTGCCAGTCACTGTCCTAAGCACTTTCTTGGTGACTTTTAGAAGGAACATGTATTCCTCTCCTGCTGACAGGCCTTCCACTCACTGTCCCAGGATCAATAAACCCCTCCACCTTTATTTGCCCACTCCTGACCTGTCACCACGAGCTCCACAGAGTTGCTGGGTTCAGACCAGGTAGCAAAATCATAATATCGGCAGCTGTAATTTCCTCCATCACTGATGCCCACGGAAATGATTACAAACTGAGCTGCACTGGCCCCTGAGCTTGTCCAGGTCTTGTCACTGGATGCTATTTCGCTTCCATCTTTGTAAAGAATAAAGCTCATGTGCTGCTGGGGAGTAGAGCAATTGAAAGTCACTCGGGCACCAGGAGTGACCACTGGGCGGTCCCATGTGTTGAAGGAGGGCTTTGGGTACATGTCTAGAAGATGAAAAAACACACACACACACACAACAAAAAAACAACTTAAAGAGGGGTGGGGGGAGAATAGTTCATATATTGGTTCTAGGAAGCTGCTTTGTATTTTATAGTATTGCATTCATAATTAGATGGATTTAAAAATGTAGGCAAATTCACTGCAGATGAACATCTCACAGGGACCTCTCACTCCTACCCCTCACTTCCTGTGGCAGAATCCTCACTGTCATCAGGGCAGACAATGGAGGATAGCTAAAAGAGTGAACTGTCTTTGGGCCTCTGCTGGTTCCCTGAGTCTCAGTTTGTTCACTTGGACAAGAAGGGGAAATAGTATCTGCTCTACAAGGTATCATTCCCCTTTCTTGTCCAAATATCCCTTGAATATTTGCTCTATAGCTGAATAAAATAATTGATATGAAAATAATTAGAAAAATTAAATCACCCTCCACAAACCCCAGCTATTAATAACAATTACTGCTATTAATATCGTGCAGCCAGAGGCCCTGGCACTCCCAGCGACACGCCTGCCTGGCTCTAAGATTGGACACAGGCTCCTAGGACCGGCAACAAAGTTTGCTGTAGGGAGAGGAGTGTCTGACCCAGAGTTTTGCCTTCCCCCTCCTCCCTCACATACCCTTTTCAGCTTTACCTTTTATAATAAGTTCCAGGGGCTCACTGGGCTCAGACCACTTGAAGGGGTGCATTTCAGTGTGAGTGCGGCAGCTATAATTGCCTTCGTCTTTATCCTCCATTCTTGGGATTGTAAAGAAGGCTTCTCTTCCAACTGCACCGAGTTGTTGGACAGGTTCCTGCAATCCCTCTTTATACAGAGCAAACTCCATGCCTGCCAGCCATCCTTTGCACCGGATTTGCAGTTCCTGGCCTCGGATTGGAGGGGGCGCAGAAATGACAGGTTTGGGGAGCATGTCTAGAAAACAAAATGGGGTGGAAAAGGAGCCCAAAGTTTGAAGGTGCCCAAATGGGACACTGAGAGTCATTTTGTAGATAATAAAAAAATCCATTTTGGACTGGTCTTTGGCTCTTCTTGTCAGTCTCCTCTCATTCTCTTACCCACTCCCTGCCTTATTTCAGTGTCCCTTCTCTCCTACATGCAGCACAAGCCCCTTGGCTCTTAGTTTTTGTGCATTCGCCCATACTCAGCAACAGTATTGGAGTCCCAGGGGCTCTGGGGATTACTCCGGAAGGACCCTTGGACATTTCTTACCTGTCCCTACCAGCTCAAGTGCCTCACTGGGCTCCGACACAGCCATCTCCTCCCATGAATGGCAGTGGTAACTCCCGGTGTGACTCTGGGTCAGGGCGCCAAGGGGGAAAGCAGCCCGGACCTGCTTTGAGGCTGGGTGAGTTGCAATCCACCCGGTTCCGTCTTTCAGCAGCACAAACTCCTTTGTTGAGCCAGAAGGGCTTCTGCACCACAGGGTTAAGTTCTTCCACGGGGCCAGAGGGAAGTTGGTCTCTGCCCATAGCTCAGGCTTAGGGGTTGGCATGATTATTTCTAGAAACAGCAGAGTTAATGAAGCCATCTTCCTCTTCTCCCGCTTTTCTTACCCTTGAACCCCCTACCCAGATCACACTGCCCACCTCTCCTTTCAACTCAAATCCAAACTTTTTCCTTCATTCGGAAGGTTCAGGGAAATGGAGAACCTAATGTCTTAGATGAGATTCAGAAAAGTGAAGAAGCTTGGGGGAAATTTTGCACAAAAGCAGAGTTGGAGGCTGAATTTTGCCAGCAACTTTAGCTAGTGCTCCTTCCTGGCTGTCCTTCCCTTCCAATCAGTCACTCCCTGTCCACTGACACTGACACTATGTAGTTATTTCGGATCTCTAGGGAAGAATGTCCCAGTCTGTAGCAGAAAAAACTCACCAGTCTCTTCTGTTAATACCCCATTGCTCAGTCCTGCAAAAGAAATTGCTGCCAGGACTCTGCCCCCTCTCCCACGGGATTTTACCCCAGCCTTCTGCCCAGACCCTTACCCCACCCACTTGTACTCACCACAGCAGAGAAGTACCGTGATTATGAACAGCATGATGACCCCTTGAGCTGTTCCCAGCAACCAGGCTTCTCTAGTGAGACCAGAAAAGAGATGAGAGGAGTTGCTGGGATTAGTAGGAGGGCGGAGAGAAGGGGGCGGCAATTTATGTCATTGGCTTACTCACCACCCAATAGGGATTGGTTATGAGCAGGATAATGGGAAATAATCTTTTCTGACACCAATGGCTTTTCTTTTTGAGGGCATCGCCACCTACAAACCTCTTGCTCTTTCATGACCCACGTACCCCCCGCCCTCCTCCTCCTCAGCCTATATCAGATGTCAGCTCCCCATGGCCCCTGGTTAGGCTGTTGCTGAAATTGAGATGTCAGATGTAAAAATGCTTTTGTAACTCTAGCTCTCAGAACCTCTGGAGTTCAGTGTGATCGGCAGCTCTGGGTGGTGGGTGTGGGGGTGGAGGGAGAAATCTTGGTTGTTTCACCTTTATCATGCTTAAGTTTGGAAGAAGTTTTTATTATGGCAATATTGGTCCTCAGACTGACCTGCCTCACCTGCATTTGTTATGGAAGAGTTGCCTAGGCAGCCGCAGTGAATTACCAGAGGATTGTCAGTGCTGAGTTAAGCTTGTCATAGACTGGGATCTCTCTACCCCACCCTCCCCCAGATTATGACTAGAAATATGCAGCAGCTTTGGGTTATTGGTCCTATAAAATTAGATATTAAGCCAAAATCCATTTGAAAAATTTTACTTAGAAAACACTAACCCTCCTTCCTGGTCAGGAAAACCTGCTTTTCAAACTGCTTTTTTTTCTGAAGTCTGCTTTCTAAACTCATTCTTTGTTATAGTGGTCCTGGACTGAAGTAGGGCACTTTAAGCTACATTCTTTCAAATCCCAGGTTTGGAGGTTACCCTAATGTATGAGGGACTCAGGATAGATTATAAGGAGAACTAGAATTTGTCCTCCACTGAAACTTTGAAAACTCAAGGGATGGTAATTTTTGCAGAAGGCTTAGGTGGTGGCTCCCTTCTTGCTATTGAAGCACTCTGTCCCTCAGATCCCATTGGAAAACACAGAAAAACACAATCATAGTTATAATCCATGGTGTATTGAATACTCCCAGACACACAAAGTTCTATGCTCATGGTGGTGGTGGGGATACAGCCAGGAGCAGAGGATGGGGAGATGTAGGCAAGACATTCAGGAGCTGAGGCTCCCACCAGGCCAGGAGCTGTCATTTCTCTTCTCATTTTTAAACAGAATAGCCTGATCACAGGCCATGGGGATGGAAAGAGAGGGGAATGGCATCAAAGATCAAAGGAAATGTCAGGAGAATCTGTTTAGCTTGCCATTTTCTGTGTCATAAGATGCCATCTGATTCCCTGGTCCAATCAATATCCTCATCAGATGCCCATTCAAGTTAAGATTATATTATCAGAATGCCCTGCACAGGTAGTTGGAGGGCAGAGTGGCAGAAAGACTGGTTTACATGGCAAGTAAGATAAACCACAAGACTATCCCTTGAGAGCTATTGGTTAAGATGAAAAGTTGGGATGGGAGTTGGATAACATCTAGGGAGACAGGAGAGCATGGCTTCTTTCAAAATAAAGAGTTCTGACCAAATTAATATGGGAGACATCAATTATCTCTGAGGGGCAGGATGGTATAAGTGTGAAATTTGGGCACTCTCCTGGGGGAATAAGTTCTCCAGCTTCTGAAAATTATTCATTTTCCACCTTCTGGCTTGGGTAATGTCCCCTCTGTGAGGTGAAAGAGAAAGAGTTGGGGATGAGAAAGTTTTGTGTCTTAAACCCAGATGATGGGGAATACAAAAGGTGTACCCCTGTGGCTTGTCTCAACCTGAGCATGACTCATGCCTGAGTCTGGACTCAGCTAGATAGAGGAACAGGGTGCGGAGACAAGACAGTTACCTGATTCTGAGTCTCCAACACTTCCACCTTATCCACAGCATTACCAACAGCAAGGTGACATGTTGCATGGTTAGGGACAACCTGATAGCTTCATTCAGAACATCATTCCAGGTGAGCAAGCCTGTGGTCAGAGAAGAACAGAAGCAGGGGCCCTGATGAGGATAGGGACAGATGAACACATTCATGGGGGAAGGGAGAGCTGGCTACTGACAGTGAAGGTAAGGTGAGACAGAACTGGGCTTCTTTTCATGAAGAATGGGAGCCTTGAAAGTATTCTGCTCACTGCCTTTGAGTGATTGTGAAACCACCCCAGGGGAATGGTGCCCAGACCCAAGGGCCCTGACTTACAAGCTCCTGACTCCCCTTTCAATAACTATTTGGACACTGATCTGGGATCCCAGGGTATCATGGCCAAATTTATGAAGGGGCATCCCTATGAACAGTTGTCCTCTCACCTGCTGGTCCTATCAGCTTCAGAGGCTCACTGTGATGTGACCAGATGTCGGGGTGTGCTTCTATGTGATACATGCAACTATAGGTCCTTGTGCCTTTTCCTTCAACATTACTGATGATGAAGTCTCCATCCACTGAGAATGCTTGGAATGTTGCTCTTTCTTCCCATTCCAAAGAAAATTCAAGTACTGGATGAGGTACTCGGCACTGAAGGTCCCTTTCTAACTTGAACATGATGCTGGGCCAAGCTGATAGGGAGAGTTTGGGGGGCTTATCTGTAAGCAGTCCAGAGACCAGAGTTAGAGGTGATCTTGAACTCAGTACCCACTCCCCAAGAAATGTTTTTCAGCTCCCTATTTTCTCTTCTCTTAGTTTCTACTTTCACTAGATCAGTGGCTTCAAAATTTAACTGTGAAATAAACCAATCAGAGAAAGACAAGTGCCATATGATTACACTTACATGTGGAATCTGGTGAACAAAATGAACTAGCAAACAAAATAGAAACAGACTCATAGAGAACAGTCTTACAGCTGTCAGAAGGGAAGAGGGTTTGGGAAGCTGGGTGAAAATGGTGAAGGGATTAAGCAAAGAAAAAAACCTCATAGATATAGACAACAGTATGGTGATGATCAGAGGGAAAGGGGGGTGGAGGGAGATAAGAGAGGGTAAGGGAGGGATAATTGGTGATTAAAGGAAGGAGACTTGACTTGGGATGGTGAAAAGATGATGTATTATAGAGTTGTATACCTGAAACCTTTATAATTTTATTAACCAATGTCACCCAAATCAATTCAACAACAGCAAAAGAAAAAAAAAATCCACAAAATGTGACAGTGCATTAGAACCCCTTGGCATTCCTTGGTGCCCACACCTACCTTTAATCAGGACTTCATACCTGTAAGTTTCCCTTGGCATGAAAGAAAATAACATTTCCAGGAGTTAAAATGGGGTTCCAGCGGTTCTCAACCTGTGGGTCTCGAACAATGAAAATACATCCTGCATATCAGATATTTACATTACGATTCATAACAGTAGCAAAATTACAGTTATGAAGTAGCAACAAAAATAATTTTATGGTTGGGGGTCACCACAACATGAGGAACTGTATTAAAGGGTCGCGGCATTAGGAAGGTTGAGAACCACTGGTAGACCATGCTAAGACAGGGCTTGAGTAACAACTCTGGGATAGAAGGTACCTAAAGTTTTTGAAGAAAATTCTACATCAAACTACTAGAGTGTTTTTCCTTGTATCATAACTCCAAGAGGATACAGGTCCACTAAGACCTTTTTCAGAGCATTGTAATGATAATAAAAACAAACAATAGTTGTTAGCACTTGCCTACAACCATCAGCTCCATGGTATTATGTGATGTCATCCTGATAGAGGTCTTCCAGGAGAGGAGACAGTGGTAGCTATAAATGCCAGCATCACTGTTGGTCACATTGTTGAGGAAGAATGACTTGTCATCATCAATGTTGTTGGCATCCAAGAGTTGAAGTGGTTTGTCTTCTCCTTTCTTATAGAGTGTAAACCCCACTCTATCCACTGGTCCTTGATACCATAGGCTCATGTTCTGACTCATTTGGACCACAGAGCTGGGCTGAGCAAGTAGCCAGGTCTTGGGGAAAGTGTCTAGGATGAGACCCAAAATATAAAGGGCTAATAAAATGACTTCCTCCTCCCACTACTTGGGGTTTTTCCCTCTTGTTCCTAAAATCCACCCTTGGCAAATCCTACTTCTGTCCCCACTGTTAGCCCTGGCTACATGATTAGGTTCTCCAGGGGGCCCAAAGGGAGTTGTATATTCTTAGGCCCTAATATGGGTCCCACGGCATCCTCCTCTCTTACCAGTTACCCAGATTTTCAGGATATGACTGAAGAGTGAACCTCTGTATGACCCATCATAGTAAAAACAGAGGTAATGTCCAGCATCATGGATTTTCAAAGCCCAGAAGAAGAAATATGCCTCATTTTTATTGGTCTTTTGTGGTAAAAGGACTTCTCCAAGTCTTCAAGCTTTATTAGTGCAAACGTCATTCCATAGATTGGCCCTTGACACCTGAGATTCAGGTTGTCTCCAGGCGCCATGATGGCCCCAGGATAAGCTGTCAGAGTTGGTTTGGGATAAAGTCCTAGAAAGGGAAGAGACCCTGAGTTGGAGGTAGGATGATTCTTCCCTATTATTTTCTCTTTTTCTTTCCTAGTTTCTTTAAACAGGAAGTGATAGCTGAAATTTACCCTCTGTTCCCTCTCCTTCCTTGAATCTCTCCCTCTTCTTAAAGGTAATCAAGGGTATGCTTACTTATGCCCCTGCCCTCTCACCAGACTCTATAAGCTCCACTGAGATCTATCTATGTTAAGGGGTGTGTCTCAGTGGAATAACTATATCTGTAATTCCTTATATCTTTAGGTCCCTGAAATGACACATGTAATTTTTCTACCTGCTGAGAAACAAACTTCTGAGAAATGACTTTGATTCCATCTTTGTAGAGCATGAATGCAAGTGTAGTATTTAAGGATGGATTTTGAACACATGTAAGACCCTACTTCCCAACAGCAGATTGGAAGAAGACAATAAGGAAGGATTGTGCAGTAAAGCTGCAACCCAAAGAAATCTCTGTTAGTGGGGCCATACCCTTGTTTCCATGTATTGTTCTTCCAAGGAGATCATACTACAAAATAGAAGGCAAGCCTTTCACATACCACTCCTTCTTATCCACCCCAGTCTCAGGTAGACCCACCCACCCATTATTGGAAGGATCAGCTTTATCATATGCTCACTGAGCAATTTCTGATGTGTCAGGAATCATGTAGGACTATGGATATGTAAATAAAGAAGACCCAGTCTCTGTCAGCAAAAATCTCCTGGCTTAAGGGGGATACCAGTGAACAGGTAACTGCAGAAGTGTGTGCTAGTGGAATCTATTCTGAAAGGGCATTCATACAAAAATCATACATACATGCAGTTCAAACAGAAAGACCTCTTATTTTGATCCTCAATAAAAAGCTATACTAACAAAATTAATATCGACCATTTATTGAGAACTTATATGCCAGGCACTGTACATGTGTTATATTTAGGCAAATCCTCACAACAACCCTGTGAGGTAGGCATTATTATTATACCAATTTTTCAGATCAGGAAAGTGAGGCACAGAGAGGCATCATACAGTAGATTGGCTAGATACTGTTATTCCATGTTTGAATGGGGGAAACCAAAGCACAGAGATGTGAAGTCACTTACTCAAGATCACACAAGGAGGCAGTGTCAAAGGTAGAATTAGAAACCAGGGTTACTGCTTCTAAATCCAGGGTACTTTCTGTAGCACCACAGCTTTCCCCAACCCTATTTAGCTTGATGGAGAAACTAAAGCAAATGTGGCCAATTCTGTCTAAGAAGCATCCAAGTCATGGCATGGGGGAGTTGGGGCTAGGGCACGGGTAGGCAAACTTTTTGACTCGAGGGCCACAATGGGTTCTTAAACTGGACCGGAGGGCCGGAACAAAAGCATGGATGGAGTGTTTGTGTGAACTAATATAAATTCAAAGTAAACATCATTACATAAAAGGGTACGGTCTTTTTTTTTTTTTTAGTTTTATTCATTTCAAACGGGCCGGATCTGGCCCACGGGCCGTAGTTTGCCCACGGCTGGGCTAGGGTGTGCATTTGGAATTTGGACATTTTGGGGAGCCCTCCGATGTGCTTAAAGCTTGTTGCTACTATACTGGTTCTGTATATACATGACTAAAACAATTTATACAGTCATTTCTAAATATATACACTGTATGGCCAAAGGTGATCCTGAGTGGGGGGTGCGGGGAGTGAAAGGATTGAGAAAAGACAGACAAGAGAATAAAAGCTGGGTCTCGGTGGGATGCTGCTCCCTGATGAGGCGACAGCGTCAGTGCCCACAAGCCGTGTCTTTATTTTATAGCAGATTCCACAAGGCAAAGTAGGGGCGTGATCAAGTTGTTTACAGCATTCTCGTGAGTTTCAACCCTATCACAAGGCACGTGGGGCCACGTGTTTGGACCATAGGTTCAAGCTTACAACCACAGCCGTTGGCTATGATTGTGCTGGGAGGGCCCTGCCCTCCAGCTGGGACTTGCACGTGGCAATGAGAGGACCCTGTCCTTTCATTAGTCCGAGGCTTGAACCTGGCCAAAACACTGTAGCCGCGCCCTATAATACATTTTCTTTGTCACTTTTGCTTATTTTTATCACCAGTACTAGCAATTCATTCTATTTTCCACACTAAAAATTAATAATCACAAAAAGAATAAAAATACATTAAATAATTTAAATATCAGTTTATAAGACTGCAGTGCCTGGCACATATTATGTGCTCAATAAATATAGTCTAATGAATGCATGCTATTCAACAAGTAGCAAACAACAAAGATGTGATGAGTTGAAGCCGCAGGACATTTGTCTGGGCTTACTCACTAGCCAAGAAATTGGCTCCCACAGGTCTGCCTGGTAGCATGTGTGATACTAATTTGCATCTTGCTAAAATGTCAAATGACTCTAATTAATGGGCCTTATAGGGCCTAGGAACTGGCAGAGGGAAGTAAAATCAGAAACCCTGTCTCATCCAGCCATGATCCTGGGTACAACAATAATCAGACCCCAGCAGCCATAGCCACACCCACCTGCCACAATCAGTTTCAGGGGTTTGCTGGGCTCTGACCACAGGGTGGGGAGTATCTGAATAAGAGTGTGGCAGATATAAACAATTTTGCTTTCAGGTGTCACGTTGGCAATAGAGAAGATGGCCACTGTCCCGGTTGGGATTTGGTAATCCACGGGCTCAGCATATCCCTCTTTGAACAGCATGAATATCAAATCCTGAAGCTAGCCATGACAAAGTATATTAACATTACATCCAGGAAGAGGAGAGGTCTCAGACTGGATCCAGAAGATGGGCTTGGGCAGCTGGCCTGGAAGGAGAGATCGAACTGGAATTCAGTTAGAACAAGCACAGTGCTTTCCATGGAACAGACTGGCTGGTGCCCAAGAGGAACGGGTTAGGGGTGTTTGGATAAAGAAGGTGAAGGAAACAGCTAAAAAACATATGTGCATAATTTGGTAAAGGCCAGGGAAGGGGGAGGCATGGAGGGTGGAGGTGGGCAAAGGGGGTCAGAAAGGGGGACTCCTGCAATAATGTCAACATTTAAAAAATTTTATAATAAAAATTAAATGAACTTTCTTGTATGATCCTTATTTGCCACTCCTCCTTCCCCCATCTTGGGTTTCCCCTAAGGTGAGAGCTTGCCCTCTAAATCTGAGTTTGCATCCTTACTCTACATTGCTTATAGAGAGTAGGCAGTTATTTACTAACTGTGGAATGCTCACATATATGTATGCAGGTAAATCGATGAAAGACTTAAACTCTGCATTGGAAAGGCAAGCTTGAATGCCAGGAGTTGGAGTTTATTATTGATTAGCTATTTCTGTCTTCTTACCTGGTGCCTCCAACTCTAAAACTTTACTGGGCTCTGACCAGGATGTCTCCTTCCAGTAGCAGCACCTGTAATGGCCGGTATTGGACTTAGTAAGGGCACCTATGGGGAATGAAACTTGGAAGGTCTTGTAGGAAGGGTGGATCCAGGTCATCTGTGCCTTATCCTTCAGCAGCAGGAACTTGCTTGGAATTCGAGAAGGGCTTTTGCACCAAAGTGTGTTCTTCCATGGGGCCTGAGGGTAGCTGGTCTCTATACACAGCTCCAGTTGAGTTTGCATCACTGTCATTCCCAAAGATCACAAAGATGTGAGTAGTACAACTCTCCCATAATGTGCCCCCAATGTTCCTTAAAATTAGCCCTGACCTAGATTCTTCTTTTTGTCTTCCCTTGGAATAGGAGTGTCTGCTCCTGTGGGAGGTGGGATAGGGATCTCAGAATATTTGTTCAAGGAATCCATGTGAATTGGGAAATAAAGTTCAAACCTGGCTTCCTTTTCATCTGTGATAAAGCTCTTCGCTATTTTGTGGGAAACCAAGTCATGAAGTGAGGGGCTTTTATTCCCAACCAGCTCAATCTGAGAATTTTCTTTGGGATCTCAAGGCAGTTTGGTTCAAGGCCACAGAAGCAAGCCTATGTCTTGGAACCTTCAGAAAGGAAGTTACCTGAGGTATCAGGACTCACTTACCTATTGATGTCCTACCCAGACTCAGCCCTGAAAAGAGAGATTATGGTAAAGGAACGCCTCCCTCAGTGTCCCCACCCACTCACAAACATCAATATTCTCCTCTCCCTCCCCAAGGTGCCCACTCATAGGGGTACTTATGACAGAGTCACTTACCCCTCACCCTTTCCTTGTAGTCACAAATGCAAAAGAGCAAGAGAATGAATGTCCACAGCATAGTGGCCTCCTCCCCTGGGCTGTCCAGGGTCATGGGGCCTCTGGTGCTCAATATGTGCTTCAAGGCTTAAAGGGTTTTGCCTCTCAGCAGGTGATGCGATCTAAAAGCAGAAATGTTTTTACTCAAAGACTTGTCCTGCTCCTTAGAGTTTAATTTGGATCACGAAACTGCTGTTGCCAACCCTACTCCCTTCTACTCACTCACAGGCATGCAAGGGATTACAGTACAAGGTATTACAAGGTCTTACAAGGTCACTTGCTACTTCCTCTCCTTGCCCCTTTCCCTCATTTCCCCCTCCAGTCACCCAAGGTCTTAGCTGGTATCTAAGATTCAGACTTGTTGAAATGTCTGTTTTTCCCTGGGATCTCAAAGGCCCAGAGATGTGACCTAATCCAGGACAGCAGAAGAGCCATGGGATAAAGAAAATGGGAGTTGTAGAGAGTCACCTTTTCAGAATGCATATATATTGCCTGAGTCCTCCAACAACATAGCAAAGGAGGAGTTTCTGCCATACCCATTTTGCTGACAAAGGAGACAGAGGCTTAAGTGAGGATGTATAATTTGCCCAAAGTAAAAAAATAAAATAAAATTAAATATCAGAGCTGAAATTCTAATTCACATTGAACTCCAATGCCTATGCTCTAAAACCAGTATTTAAACTCCCAGAGGCAGTCCTTTCCCCTATTGTCACCTTCCCATACCCCTCCTATTTCATCCCTTCCAGACCTTCCCTTTTGTTGAGTGCTTCAGATACAATATTATTCTCATTCTTATATCTTACTCCCTAAACTCAAAACTCCCAACTCTAGTAGGTGTTGGGGAATCAAGCTGCTTGAGTTATTAATATAATGTGCAAATGATTTATTGGCTGCCTGTAATTTGTAAGCCTTTTTGTTCATGTCTTTAAAGAGAAAAAAGGAATTATTTGAATTTCAGGGAATATGGCAAAGATTTGAGTTCAGGGAATCCTTCTCATTTTCTGAAAATCACTATTGAGCACATACCCTGAATGTACATAATGTAGACCCCTATGCTTTCCTGCCTCCCTGCACCCCATCCAGAGTATCCTTTTGCCAAGAAGAGGTGCATCCCCACCACACAAACTCAGGCTAATCTCCTCCACCAACCATGTCTTCAGAGTCTGAGGTCCTGGCGGACCCCAGGTGTTTAATCCTATCTTGGTAGAGTGGGGTAAAGGCAACTCCCAGAACAGAAAGGGGCTGATTTTCCTTCCCAAATTGATCCTAGTTGGCGTTGGTGGTATAGTGGTGAGCATAGATGCCTTCCAAATTGATCCTAGTACCACTGCTTCTAACTTGCTCCAGTGCAAACACAGGGTGAATGGAATAACAGGAAAAGGGGGATTCATTTTCAAATATCTGGGCTGTAGGAAGCAGGTGGACAGTCAGAGATCCAGGAAGGCATAGTTTCCTTTTGCATTTCTTTCATTGCATTGAAGGGTGCTCAAATCACCCTCTCTGAACTTTTCTTATCTGTGAAGTAGAGGAATAAAATCTACCTAAGCATTGTTGTTGTGTTGGATCAGAGATACGATACGTACAGTGCCAAGCACATAGTGAACATTTCTTTAAAAGAAAGTTTATTTTTCTTCTTCCCAAAGGGTACATCAACCTGGTGTAGGAGACTAAGGATGCTCTTTCCATTTCAAGCTCTTTGCTCTACTCCTTTTAGGGTCAGGGCCACGCCCAGGTTTGGGTGTCACCCTGTTGCTTTGTTGCCCTGAGGCTTTGGGCCAGGATTTATTGGGGAAGCCAGGTTCTACTACCAAAGGAAAAGTTCGATCTGGGATTCTGCCCATGAATACCATCTGAGGTTTCCTTGTCATCCTTGTCACTTAGACCCCTAAACCCGAGTTTTGCCTCCTGAGGGCTTGAATGGAATCAGGGAAGCTGGGATGCTCAGCATGGCTGACTCCTCCCCAATCACTAAGAAAACTATACCACTTACATTCAGCCAAAATGATGAATTTTATGCCCAGGAAATGGACAGTAGCTGCAAGTTTCAGGTTAATTGGCCACGCCCATTTTGGCCTTTCACACACCCCCACCCCCAACTTCAGCAGTCTAGCCTTTTTGTCTTCCTCTTCTACTCCACCCCAAGCACTTTCCCCTCCCTTAAGGACCTCTGCAGTGCTTTTGAGCATATCCAAAACTAGAAATGCTAAATGCCCCCCCACCACCGCATAGCTTCGAGGGCTCCAGGAATCAAAGGTGTTGGGCTCAGCAGGGTGCTCTGCTAAAGGTTTGGAGGGAAGACTGAAAAGATAAAGGAAAGATATCTACAGTGTCCAGAGATTCTCAGCAAGGCAAGGCTGGGATGATTAGGGAAGACAAAAGGAGAGGATAAAGAGGGTGGGGAACATACTAGGGAACAGTTTGATTAAGGGCAATTAATTACAGCGGGAGACTGTTTCGGGGTTTTCTTTAGGGGCCAGTATTTAATCTTCAGTCACTGGACTATGCGTTCATTTGCAGGTACTTACGGTAGTTGAAGGCCCGCTCAGATGTTGGAGATTCTCCAGTGAACTCCTCCAGATGCAGCAAACTGCCCAGCACGGGAAGAGCTAAGGACAGCGCTCCGCGCCCCGCCTCCCTTTCTACCCTGCTAGCTCGCTGGCCAGCTCCAACCTACCCCCCCCTCCCTCCGCCAGGCTCTGGGAGTCCACCTACACTAACTCTGCCTGACACCTTCAGTCCTCTGACAGCCAGGATTTCTATGCCCCTCCCAGTTCTCAGCCTGTCTCCTGACTCCCTACAGAGGTGGCTGGAGCCAAATTCAGGTCCCAGCCACCTCACCTGTTCCTCAGAGTTTCACTAGGTCACAGTTTTCTGGAGGGGAGAGGGCCAACTCTTAAGACTGCCTAAGCGGTAGATTCTTCCTCTGCAGCTCCCAAATGCCTTTAAAGGTATCTCAGATCTTCCTCTGCTCATTTAATGTCCCACAATGCATAAACATTGCCTCCATGGTTTAAAGGTTTAAATGTGTGCTATGTACCTCTGGTCCCTGGGCATCTAGTATTTCTAATTTTCATAGTAACCCTACAAGGTGTGTTACTTCCTCAATTTTACAGATGAAGAAACTGAAGCTCAGAGAGAGTTAAGTGACATGGACAGCCTTTAAATTCCAGCTTGGGATAAAAAAACAACAACAACCAGGTTTTAGAGACATATAAATTTGGATTTCAGTTCAGGTTCCATTATTCAATAGTTGAGTGACCCCGAGTGAGTTAAACTCTCTGAGTTTCAGTTCCCTATCTATAAAATAAAGAAAACAACAAAAGCTATTGCAGAAGGTTTCAATGGGATAGTGCAAGTAAAACTTATGGCATAGTAAGCTGGGTACTTGGTAGGTGCTTAATAGTTAGTAGCTGCTGCTACTACCACCAATGATATAGACAATTGTTCACAAATTCAGTTGACCATGAAAGACTTTTTGAAATGATAATGAGTGAATGAGATATTCAACAAATGTATTCTTGTGTATGGTGAAAGTTGGTGGTCTAGTTGCATTTTTTGCATGTATCTGTCCAATTTTCCCAACACTATTTATTGAAAAGACTGTTTTTACTCCTTTGTATGCTTTTGCCTTCTTTGTCAAAATTAATTTTCCATAATGGTGTGGGTCGATTTCTAGCATCTCTGTTCTGTTCCATTCATCTTTATGCCTGTTCTTGCACCAGTACCAGATTGTTTTGATTACAATAGCTTCATAGTATAGTTTGAAAAGTTACACAATGGTGTACTATGTGGCTGTAAAAAAAAAAGATCTCTTACTCTTTGCAATAGCATGGATGGACCCAGACCCTTATGCTGAGTGGAATAACCCAATCAGAGAAAGAGAAATATCACATGATCTCACTTACACATGAAATCTAATGAAGAAAATAAACTTACAAATGAAATAGGTCCAGAGGCATGGATACATGGTTGAACACAGTAGTTGATAGTCAGGAATAAAATATGCATGCTGATTTTCAAACTTTTATATAATAAACATTATGATAGTACCAGACACCATAAATACTAACTCATTGTGTTCCCATAACAATATGGAATAGCTGTCATTTTCAGTCACATTTTACAGATGAAGAAAGTGAAACATAAAGCCATTAAGCAAATTGCCTGACATCGACACAGCCAGCAAGAGGCAAAGCTACGATTCACAGAGCTAGGATTTACATCCAGACAGTTTGTATATACAGTCTTAAGTTTCGTTTTTACTTAAACCACTTTACTGATTTTACTTTATATCTGAATAGGTCTTATATAGAATATATTTCTGAAACTTTTTATACTAAGTAACGGAACAACTTCCTAACTAACTTCTTAGCCCTTTCATTCTTTTTATAAAAACTGAGGTATAATTGACACATAACATTATATTTTACATAATGTTTCTTTCAGGTGTACAATATAATGATTCAATCTTTGTATTTATTGTGAAATGCAGTCCCATTTTCTTAACCACTACCCTATGCTGTCTCTGCATTGGATGCTTGTAATGATAAAAATAAAAATTTTAAAATTTTAGAAAAGACGAGAAAATAGTAAAATAGAAAAGCACTAATCAAATGCATTGTTAATAAGGTAGAAAAAGGAAATGATAGTATTCCCCTGCTCTCTGAAAGTCCTTGGGCTGAGGCTTTTGTTCTTGAAACTGCAGCCTGAATCTACAGCCCAGAATCCCCTCTAACTGGCCATGGATGCTTTATAAAAGTCCTGGGACTGTGTAGGTGAGAACATCACTCACTCTGAACTTTTGGGTCACTATGGAATCTTGAAGGGGCTTGTTATTCAGGCTTCATAGAAGCCACTCATTCAAACTATGGCTGGCAATTGAGATGCTTGAAGTTCCATCTCTAGGCTACCTCTGTGGGTCTTAAACCTTGCAGCCTGCCTACAGCTGGAGAAACAATTTCTGACCAACTTCCCCAGGAAAAATTGAGTGGCCCAATATTATAAAACAGGGTCTGGGACTGTGACATAACTGAGATGGAGTTCTTTATGTTGGTTCTGCTGGCCTTTCCCCGTAAATAAACCAATAGTCCAGCAGGCTTGTGGCTCCGTGACTCTGAATCTTACACACACACACACACACACACACACACACACACACTCCAAGAAGCCTGGTTTTCTCTCCTTGTTTGAAAGTTGGCTAATATTAAACAACTCCTCTTTCAGGAAATGCTTTGAGAATGACCAGTCTTATTTCTAGTGGCCAAGTCCCCTTTAACTCTCCATTCCCTTAAACTAGTGCGGCGGTTCTCAACCTGTGGGTCGCGACCCCTTTGGCGGTCGAACGACCCTTTCACAGGGGTCGCCTAAGACCATCCTGCATATCAGATATTTACATTACGATTCATAACAGTAGCAACATTACAGTTATGAAGTAGCAATGAAAATAATTTTATGGTTGGGTCACAACATGAGGAACTGTATTTAAAGGGCCAGAAGGTTGAGAACCACTGAACTTGTGGGATGGATAGGAGGGTACTGGTATGGGAGCTCTTACTCTCACTGCCCTGGAAAGTAGTGATACCAGAAAATATTCCTGAATCACACCCCTTTTCACACTCACACCTTGAGCATGTTGGCTAGGTTCCTCCTGTGAAAGCTTCAGAATCAACTCTTATGGATTGTAAGACAACGGGCAGACATAGAGTTTATTAAGTACATACTATACACATTGGAGTAGGTGATGTGGTGGAGTGTAGAGGAGGGACTAATGTGATTTGTAAGACAGGGTTTCTAAGCTCCAAAGACTCTCAGAATAAACAGAAGAAAAGAGCAATTATTTCACAAAAGCTGTAATGGGGACCAGAGGAGTACTAGAAAAGCTTCAAGAAGATGGAACTCAAAGGAGGTGAGGCAACAAGGACCATGTACAAGCACAGGGTGGTCTGGGGAGCCTCTTTCTATAACTGAGTCCAGAGTAGGATGATATGATTTTTAAAAACTAAATCTGCCTTATAGTCCAAACAAGAGAAGCACAGGGCAAATGTGGCCTCTTCCGAGTGATGTACTGGAGCTGGCTAGCACTGGCTCAGGAGAGATGAATGTCTCATCTCAACCCAGCATTCAGTAATATCATGTTGGTAGCTTAAAATTAGCCATGGTTAAAGAATTTACACCACTGAATAAGTAAATGCTATAAACTGCCCCGCCCCCTCTCCCCGCAGATGCTGTTATTTAAACATATACTAGCAAATGATTTCCCTCCAGTTTTATGTTGTAGGATAGTTATTCTCACTGGTAAATAGGAACTACCAGGAATTCTAATAATTTTCTTGCACTCTCAAGAGAGTAATAAGCATTGTGATCCACTCGCCCTCTCTGTACTTCAATGCTGTGGTGAGCCACCTAAGAACTGTCAGATCAGTGTATTTGATGCATTCAAAAGTTGTTAATATGTTTTAGCACCCCTCTCCACTCCCCAGTAAGTCTAAGCCAATAACCTCTTCTGCAGTGGAGAGGATATGTGGAGCAGACAAATAAGGAACTAAGGTGGGACTAGGCAATTAGTGTTTAGGGACAGTGAGGAGGCCCAACCAGACAGATTAGGTTTCAACATAAGATCTAGTGGAGGTTTGAACTTTGGCTGTAGGAAGTACCTTCCTTTAACAATGGAAAAGGAAGCCGGGGCCCACCCACAGAGTTTGAGTTTCAACTTATTCTTTGTCAAGCATTTCAATAATTAAGGGCTCAGCTTGAGGCACTAAGTCACTTCCAGAAGCTATAAAGGAGGGTATTTTCAGGATTGTGAAATTGAATAAATCAAACACAAGTGATGAACCAAACTAAAACTTATTTGATCAAGACACTCATTATTAGCTATAAGGCATTATGAGTCATAGGCATAAAGTCCTGCATGATCAGGCTTTTGGATGCCTGTCACAAAGCAATCCCAGAATGGGATTATCTAGGTAAATTTAACTTAGTTTAATGGGTGGATGGAGAAAATGAGGCTTTCTTTTGCTCCAATCTAGCCTGGCCACAGGTTCTGCATGGCCCACATACCATTTTCTCAAAAGGTAAATTATTGGTCCACTGTTCCCAAATAATAATCCTCCTAGCATCACAAGATGCCTGTCATGAGGAACAGCAAGAAATATGAATGTGCTTACATGTTGTGTGTATCTGAGTACATGGGGTGGGAGTTCAGGGATAGACTTATAAAATGAAGGAGGGCATTAAGAGAGGGCCACCAAGTGTTTCAGTGTCCCCTTTTCCTGTGCTAGGCAAAGTTGATAGCCCCAATAGAAAAGGGATGGGCAGGGGAGAGTGGCCCTTATGAGCAGTTTAGAGTGGCTCCTATAACATAGGCAGGATGCCTTAAAGTGCCTGTGCTAGGAAAGCTTTTTTTCTGCATCACAGTTTGACTTGCCTTCAGTGTATCCAAATTGTTGGCATTTTGATGGGCTTGGAGAGCATGGAGATGGGAAGGGGAGGAAATATCTTTTGGGAACTTTTAAAAATATGTATTTGTATTGATTTCAGAGAAGAAGGGAGAGGGAGGGAGAGACAGAAACGACAATGACTAGAGGGAATCATGGATTGGCTGCCGCCCCTCTGCTCACCCCTCACTGGAGATCAAGCCAGAAACCTGGTTACATGCCCTGACCGGGAATTGAACCATGACCTTCTGGTTCATAGGTTGACACTCAACCACTGAGCCACACCAACTGGGCTCTTTTTGGAACTTTTAATCACTTATCCAAAACAAAGTATAGAAGTCAACAACTGTGTTCTTTTATTCCAATTTATTGTATAATTAACCAATTATATAATTAAAGTTAAATGGAGACGTATAAACTGCAAGAGCAACACAAATTAGCAATTTAAAAACACATCACTATAAATATCACTCATTGTTTACAATGTTTCTAAAAATATCAATTTATAGGAAATCATTTCAATGTACATGCATCTCTTCGAATTCTACTTGTTATGTGCTGGAGGATATGGTCAAATTTTCTAAAAGATCCAAGTGCCCTTGACAGAGGGTAAGGGAAAATTTTAAATACACTAGCATGTTGATTTCATATAATTTATTGCTTTCATATCCACAATAAAAATTAAATTTTCTCAT
This sequence comes from Myotis lucifugus, assembly GCF_000147115.1. Classification (NCBI taxonomy): domain Eukaryota; kingdom Metazoa; phylum Chordata; class Mammalia; order Chiroptera; family Vespertilionidae; genus Myotis; species Myotis lucifugus. Next base: position 7,856,337 of record NW_005871050.1, on the reverse strand, counting down.
TTTATCTATCATATTCCAATGTCTGCCTATTCCACCCACCCTTAATTATCATCATGCTGTATTCATATCCTCTTTCCCATTTAGCGCTCCCTCATCCCTTCTCATTTTGTTTTGCATTTTTCTCTTCCTTTTTCATGTAGGATGGATGGATAGATGGATGGATAGAAATATATATATATATACACATATATATATATATATATACATACACACGCACATATATATATAAAACAAATCAGTCAACATTCTATTTTTACTTCACTTTCATTTACCTTGATAATTATGCAATTAATCATAAAACTAAGATTTACATTCATTCAAGAAACTTGGCTTTTCATGTCAATTTAGTCACTTGTCTCCAGGAGCACCCTCTCCCTGGGGTGCAGCTGTTTGTGTAAAGCCAGTAGTTTTGGAGTTTTGCTGACAAATGCCTTGAAGTCATCTCTCTTCTTCAAATAGAAAAGATAGATTTCCTGAATGGTGCGCTTGGGGCTTCAGATCCAGGAACTTGAGTTGATAGTAGATCTTGTTCTAACTTTATCACTTCCACTGATAAGTATGGCATTGTCAGGTGTCAGTCCTGTCCTCACATTGTTGAAAAGCAGTTCTCCTGTTTTGTTTTGTTTTTCTAAGCAGCTTGCCAGATGACTTCTTTCTTTTCTTATTATATCTATCATATTCCTATGTCTGCCCATCCTATCCACCCTTAATTATTAATTATACATAAAGTTTAAGAACTGTACAATTATGTGTCTGAGACTTTCATTTTGAGAGGTATATTTGAGTGGGTGGGTACCTGTAAATTCTCTCTGTATGTAAGTTGAGATCTATGTTTAGCTCTGGAAAAATATTTTAATAATTTCCTTAAAATTGTTTCAAGATTATTCTCATTCCCTGCACCTTTGAAGGTAGCACATACACAAATATTTTTACCTCCTTGATGTGTTTTCAAGATCCATAATGTTTTCTTGTACTGTGAAGAGCTGTTTACTTACATTTTTTAGCTTTTGAGACTGAAGCTCAATTTCATCCTAATTGTACTGATTCTCTTTTCCATGATATTTATTTGGTAATTATATTTTCTCAGGGTTTCTTTCAATCCTTTGATCTCATTCATGAGTGTCCCATAGGCTTTGATGAACTTTTTTCTATGTGTTTTTCAAAATGTCCACATGTTCCTGTATCATTTTCATGGTAGAAAACATAAACTCCCTCATGTTGGCCCCATTCTCTGGGTTCTGCCTGCTGTTATTCTAGGCCAGCTAAATCTCTTGAAATCTCTGAGATCCCTAGTTTCTCTGCAGCATCACAGTACTTATTGCTTGTTCCTAAGGTTGTTTTCATCATTTTCTCATTGTCTTTTAAGCTTAGGTAATTTTTGTTTTCCTTATTCGTCCTCTGGTAGCTGAGGCTTCTCTTGGTTTCAAGTTCTTTCCAAAGCTCAGCAATTTGGTTCTGCACACAGCTACTCTCTGTCATCTTCTCTAGAAACCAGAGTTGGGGTCTTTTAATCAAAATTCAACATCTATGTTAAGCTGAAATTCTCAGAAACACCTTAGGAAATTAAAGTATAATTAACAGATGTGCTCTCCTCTAATAGCATTGGCTGTAACAACTTCATAGCCCTATGTGTAAGATAAAGAAATATATAAATGCATAAGTAAAAGTTAAACACATATAAATACATAATGCAATAAATACCTGAGTACATAAATATATTCAAACACAAAAGTAATGCAAATTAAGGAACAAACACATAAACATGTAAATCAATATGTATATAAAGTGAGCCTCATGTGTTCAGAACATTTAGTTTCTTCCTGGTTGAAGGTACACAGAATATTTATGACTAAGCAACTCGGTGCATTAGAATTATAAGGTAGAAAGTGAGAAGAGTTCATCTAAATGTTTCAGTGATTGTGAAAAGAGATTTTGACTTTCTGTCAGGGGGCTTGAATTTCAGTCCTGGCAGAGCCACTTACTAGCTGTGTAATCGTGTGACATTTGGCAAGCTACTGAAAGTTATTTGAGTCACCATCTCCTCATCAGTCAAATGAGTCTTCAATAACTGTGAGTTAAATCTGAATATAGAACTCTCTGTTAGCCTCAGCTTAATCATATTTTTAAAAATATCTCTTTACAGTGATACCTGGGATTTAGGTTGTTGATGATCTTGGAGGTGGAGACAGGACAGAGATAGGTAGGGGGAAATTTGACTAGAACTCAAGTGGATACTCGAGTCCCATAATATCACCTCTCTTAAAAAGTATGTATGCATATATGCATAACCCATGGACACAGACAATAGTGTGGTGCAGGCCTAGAGGGGTGTGGATACAGGGTGGAGAGGGTTAGGGTCAATGGGGATAAAAAGGGGACATCTACAATACTTTCAACAATAAAGATACATTTTTTAAAAAATATATGTATTCAGCTTGATTATATCCAAAGTATTGTAGAAAGTAATGAGATGAGAAAATAAACTCTGCCTTCAAGATTATGCTCTAGTGGGAGATTTGCCCATATTCACAGCTAAGTATAATATGCAGATCACATGGTAAGATTTGAAAGCAATAGTATCAAGTAGAGCATTATAGGAACATAAAAGAGAAAAAAATTAATTATAATTTGTAGTACTTAGGAGGTTCTTCAAGTTCCCCAGACTCAAGCATCCGTATAATTAGATATGGTGAGGGCACCTATAAGGCTTCCTACTCCAAAACATCTGTGTCACCTACTTAATGTGTCCCTGAAATCTCACCATTTAATGCACTTCTTAAAAATACAGAGCAAAGAAGTGCAAAATACAGCAGCACAAGGCATTGGGAGAGTTGAAAATGAGGCTAGAGGCATGGTCAGGAGCCAGATCATTAATGCCCATGTCTGCCCCATAGCATTTTTTTTCAGTAAAATCTCTTATTTGTGCAAAATTGAAAGGCCAGGTCATGATCCAAGTCCATAGGGAGGGCTTCCACCAACCAAGCAGAAAATGACCTACTCTAGCTCCTAGTGCTCCCTAATGTTATATTATCCTGGGCACAGATCCTTAGGGACAGGCTCAGAGGCCACTTCTTGAACTGACAGTCCACCTGTCCCTCTAATTCAGGATCCTAGTAGTTCAGGTTTCTGTTTCAAAATAAAACAAAAACTGGAGATGGGGTAGTTTGCTATTAGAGTTATGCATAGGAAATACCCATATATGAAAAGGTTGGCTCTTTTCAGAGGCCCGGTAATTTTCAAATCAGGGTCTGTCTTTGACTCTAATGTGTAAAAGCAGATACTTTTTAATGAGGTTTGGAGAAGGACAATTTAGTGTGGAATATGGTGTGTAGGAAATAGAAAATCAAAATTAGGTGCATTACATTCAAATGCAAAAGCTGATTTCATCTGAATTCTCAGATGTACTCAAAATTGCTGTAGGAAATTAGCATAAACCCATGATGGGATTAACCTAATAAAAATTAGAACAGCTGTTTGGTACCTCTACATTTCAAACAACTAAAAAATAGTCCTAGTGTTCAGAGTGCTTAGGTACTTTGAGATCTTAGGCAACTGGAATTTATCCATTTGTGCTTTTATTTTTAAAATATTCATTGTATACCTACTTTATATGGGTAAATACATATTTCTAATGCTTGAATATAAGAAGATATGTTCTTATAACTTTATTGTTACTAAAGACAAAAAACTGAATTTTGCTGCAAACTTTGGCAACTGAATTTTTGGGTGTCATTTAGTAGTGTTTGGGATTGCATGGGGCATGAATGACTCTAAGGAGATTTTTGGATGGTACTTTCAAATATCCTTTCCCTGAATCCCTTTATTCAGAATCAAGTTAACAGGTGAGGGATGAAGGGTAGGAGTGTAAGAGAAAGATTATGGAAAGACTTTAACGTTTAGAAAGGAGTAGAGGACAAGGTTTGGCTACTTAACATTAAAGATTTTTTTATTATTATTAACTATGTAACCTTTACCTACAGAAGATTTTTTTCTTAGTATTTTTAACAAGATCTCCAGGATGGCATAATCCAGGAGGGAAATTGCAGTGCCAAGGAAATCTGGACTACAATTGTCGTTAGGCACTATGATGTTAAAAATATATATTAACTAATGGAAATAGAGCTGGGCACCAATTAAAGTATCCAAATGACTTGTCATTATTAATAACTCTCTACTTCAACAAGGAGCACTTGCTGTGGAAGTTCTGTGACTATCCTGGGCACTTTATGACAATATTTTAAAAATATGTACACCACGAAAAAATCCCACTTTAAATAGCTGTAATATGGTACCAAAAAGTTACCAAGTGGAACTTAGCACAAATTTAAAATGAAGTGGAAATTTGTTCTTATGACTTCAGGAAGTAGTTTAAATTTTATACTTTTTGAAAGTATGTGAGACATAACTTAATGACATATGGTTCCTTGAATTTCAAATGGTTAACTTCAATCTTACTCATTTAACCAACCTTTATTGAGTGCCCACTATAAATAAGGAACTCTCAAATATTTAGTGGAATAAGATGGGTGAAAGATGGAAGTAAGGAAGGACAAAAGAATATAAAACCTCCTGCACATATGTTGGCAGCTAAAATATTAATAAAACACATTCACTGCCCTTCTAATAACTAAAAGTTTAGAAGTGGAGCAAAGACACATAAACAAAAATAAAAGTACAATGTACTGAAGTTTGATAAGAAAGCTCAGGGAAAAAATGATTATTGATGTTCAGTAAAAGGCAATAGTCTTAATATTCTTTCCAGCTGTGGGAATCAATGAAAGCCTTACGTATAAGGTCGCATTTGAACTGAACTCTGAAATATGGTCAGATTAATCTGGCAGCTGTAAACACTAGATGGTTAGTTCTCCAAGAGTAGAGAGGGTGACTTACTCATCTGTGTATCTCCTATGCCTAATACAGATATCACACTGATAATTGCTACTATTTCTTACATGCTTACTATTTGCCAGGCATATGCTAAGAATTTTTCATACATTGTCACATTTACCTTCACAATACTCTTATAACAGCTGCAGCAGCAGCAGCAACAACAGCAACAATATTTGTTGAATGCTCACTGTGATCCAGGTTCTGTTTTAATAGCTATATGTTGCTGTTATCATTCCTTTCTTACATGTAAGAAATTGAAGTTCAGAAAGTTTAGGCAACTTGTCCAAGATCACCAAGTTAGAAGTAGAGTTGCAATTGAAATCAAAGTCATCTGACTCTAAAACATGATTTTTTAAAAAATATATTTTATTGATTTTTTACAGAGAGGAAGGGAGAGAGAGAGAGTTAGAAACATTGATGAGAGAGAAACATAGATCAGCTGCCTCCTCCACACCCCCTACTGGGAATGTGCCCGCAACCAAGGTACATGCCCTTGACCGGAATCGAACCCAGGACCCTTCAGTCTGCAGGCCGATGCTCTATCCACTGAGCAAAACCGGTTAGGGCTCTAAAACATGTTTTATCATAGTTCGGTACCTGTTACTTGGAAAGGAGTTAGGAATTTTGAATAAATAAGTGAATGAAGATTGAGGAAAGCAGAGAGATATTGTGAAGACAGAAACCAATGAATCTAAACTGGGGGTAAAAAAGTAGGAGACAAAATTGTCATTTTTTTAAAGCATAAACTAAAAAATGTAAATATTTTCTACCATGATAAGCTACCATGTACTGAATTTAAAAATATATATTTCTATGAAGCATTTGATAAATGTTATGATGTGTTTTACATATACACAGCGATATCCCATGAAGGTTACATAGAAAACAAAGTGTTCGTGCAGGTTATTTTTTATATGGTGGACAATTATTGGTGATGCTGTTCATTTTTCTTCATCTCTATTTTCTATGGTGACAACAACTAATTTCTGATTTAAAAAACTTTTACATGGCTGTATAACATTTTAAGGAAGATTTAAAACATAATCAGAATTCCTTGTTGTTAGGAAATACACAAATCTAAATATTTAGGGATGATGTGGATATTATATTTTCTTTTTTATGTTTATTTTTTATTGTTGAAAGTATTATAGAAGTAAATTTTATTGATTTTGAGAGAGAGAGAGAGAGAGAGAGAGAGAGAGAGAGAGAGAGAGATCTGTTGCCTCCCACACATGCCTGGACCGGGAATCAAACCTCACAACCTGGGTTTGTACCCTGAATGGAATCAAACCTGCCACCTTTTGGTGTTTGGGACGATGCTCCAACCAATTGAGCCGCACTGGTAGGGCTATTTATACTTTTATAAATGTATACACACACATACATGGGTAGTATTATACTACAATAATATATATAAGGAAAAATATATATGGAGAGAGCACACAAATATACTAAAATGTCAAAATTCACAGAATGTGAGAGAAAAGTATTATCTGGGAATTTTTTATATTAACCTTACAACATTTCTTTAAGTCTCAAGTTATGTTAAGAGTAGAAAAAACACTAGTTTTAATATGTAAAGCAAAAAAAAAACACAAGAGAAAATGTGTGTATAGCATGTGTATAGTTTATAGTGTATATATAAAACAATTTAGATTTAATAAAGAAAATAAACATAATCATAAAATTTGTACTCTTCCTATAGCACTTATTTCTTTTGATTTTCTTTCTTTTGTCTCTTTCAACCCACCCTTTCAAAAGTTGCCATTTGTACCTGAAGAAAGCCATTCCTACTTTGCACAATTTGGCATGATACCTACAGTACTTTTTTATTGAGCTTATTGGGGTGACCTTGATTAAAAAAAAATAGGTTTCTCTCCCCCGTACCCCCAGGACTTGTATGCATGCATATAAGCCTAACCAATGGACACAGACAACAGGGGGGTGAGGGCATGAGTGGAGGGGTAATGGGGGAAAAGGACACATATGTAATACCTTAATCAATAAAGAAATTAAAAGTAAAAAATAAAAAATTATAAAATAAATAAATTCAAACAACTGGAAAAAAAGAAAAAAACAAAAAAAATAGAGGTTTCAAGTGTACTACTTAACAAAACATCATCTGCACATTGCATTATACCCCAACCATCCCATCCCCATTTTGTTATGTCTCCATTTTATTCTGTCCCCATCCCCCCCAACCCCATGCTTTGCCCACCTCCACCTCCACCTCCACCGCCCCTTTCCCCCTGGCTATCTCCACACTTTGGTCTGTGTCAATTTGTGTCGTGTGTGTGTGTGTGTGTGTGTGTGTGTGTGCTTAATCCCTTCACCTTTTTTCATCTAGTCCCCCAATGCTCTCCCTTCTGACAGCTGTCAGTCTCTTCCATGTATCTATGCCTCCATTTCTATTTTGTTCATCAGTTTATTTTGTTCATTAGATTCCACATATGAGTAATATCATGTAATACTTAACTTTCTCTGACTGCTTATTTCATTAGCATAAGAATTTCCAGATTCATCCATATTGTCGCAAAAAGTAAGACTTCATTCATTTTGTTTTAATTTACCTTTATTGTTGAAAGTATTACAGATGTCCCCCCGCTTTTTTCATTCTTTTAAATGACTAAGATTCCATTGTGCATATGCCCACTACTTTTTATCCAATCATCCATTGATGGGCACTTGGGATGTTTCCATAGCTTGGCTATTGTAAATAACACTGCAATGAACATAGGAGTGCATATATTCTTTTGAATCAGTGTTTTGAGTTTCTTTGGATATAGACCCAGAGGAGGAAATACTGGATCATAAGGAAGTTTCATTTTAAGTTTTATGAGGAACCTCCATACTGTTTTTCACAGTGGCTGCACCAGTCTGCATTCCCACCAACAGTGCACAAGGGTTCCCTTTTCTCCACACCCTTGCCAGCACTTGTTGTTTGTTGATTTATTGATGACAGCCATTCTGACAGGTGTGAGATGATATCTCATTGTGGTTTTAATTTCATCTCTATGATGATTAGTACCTTGAGCATCTTTTCATATGTCTCTTGGCCATTGTATGTCCTCTTTGGAGAAGTGTCTATTCGGGTCCTTTGCCCATTTTTAATTGGGTTGGTTGTCTTCCTGGTGTTGAATTGTATATATAGTTCTTTATATATTTTGAAAATTAACCTTTTATCAGATGTATCATTGGCAAATTATGTTCTCCTATTCAGTGGGTTCCATTTTCATTTTATTGATGGTTTCCTTTGCTGTGCAAAAGCTTTTTAGTCTGATATAGTCCCATTTAATTTTTTTTACCTTTGTTTCCCTTACCTGAGGTGCTATATAGGCAAAAAATAAACTCAAAATGGTTAAAAGATTTAGATATAAGCCACAAAACCATAAAAATCCTAGAAGAAAACATAGGCAGTAAAATCTGAGATATCTCTTGTACTTATAGTACTATTTTAAAGGCTAACTTCTGTACAACTTCTTTAAAATTATCTTAAGATAGTCAATGCATTTTTACCATTTTACTAAGATAACTAGTTGTTTAGTTGAATTTACTTGGATATTTGTTTAAATAGACAGTTGGTAGGAGACTTTTGAAAAGTGAGGTGGAGAGAAAAGTTGGAGAAATTGAGCAATTAATACAAATGGTGAGCCTTTTACACAAATACAGATTGACTTTGAAACAAAAATACAAAACAAACAAAAGTAAAAACTAAAAAAGAAGGTAGTTATGAAAGGTTTGTGAAATTGTTTTAACTTCTACTGTCTAATTTCCATTAGGTCAGATCTGACGACTATTATTATTTTTATTATAATTATTTATCTATGTATAACACCATTGTTTCTTTCCCACAGAGTGCTCATAGTTCCATTTTGTTAATTTACCTTCATAACAATGGTGCTAAATAGAGCCTATGTACATGGGGTCAATGCTTATTTTCTTAGTTAACCTAATATACAGCAACTAACTGCAGAAAAACTAATCTGTTCGGAGGCAATGGTATCTTCGGACTAAATGTTGATATGCCATATATAATATAGCTATTATAATTGATAATGGATATAACAAATTATAATATGTTTGGAAGATGTTCCTGAGTATTATTCTTAGCAGTTATAAAGGACTAGACATAAAAGGAGCAGAATTGGAGATATACTAATTGAAATATACTAAATATACTACTTGAAAAAGTTTTCTTTGAGTCTGTGTTCTCTCAGAGTTCAGGAAGTGAAATAAAAGCCAACAACTTGAGTTTTCTCTTAAAATGAGATCGTGCTGTGATTTTATAAATTCACCACCTTATTACTTAATGTCATCTGCTGGAAATCATTTTAAAAGAAAACATTAACAGAGGTTTGCCTAAGGCTCATGTTTATCAAAAGGTAATAAGGTTAGATTGTGTTCTTTTAATGTAATTTAATTTTGATTCTAAATAACTTGTGTCTCTTCCAAAGTTAAAAACACAGAAAGTACACATAAACACTAAGTAATATCTAAACATTTTCTGAAATACATTAACCATCTCATCTATATAACAAATACCTTTTTTATTTGTGACCATTTCAACATTAAGCTAGATAAGTAGAATAAAAATGGAAAGGAGTTTGATTTTTGACCTATCCATTGCCCAGCAATGAAGGACTATGGTTGTTTTTGCAATATTGTACCATGTTAGGAGGCTGGGGACAGTCTGGGCATATGCTAGTTTTTTGTTTTGTTTTTTCCACAGAAGGCTGAAACAGACAACAAAATGAAGAATTTAAATCTATTATTTATCAACAGGTTAAATTTGAGAACATTTACATTTTAAAGACGAATTTTGAAAATCTAAATGTCCTTGAAAGCTTAATTATCTGTGCTTTTACTCTGAAAATTAATTGAGAACAAAAACAGAACAAATAGGACATTTACTTGATTGCAAAATTGATGAGAGTTATTTTTTAAAACCTCTGAATTAAGATTAATAATACATGTATCAAAAATAATTATTCAATGTTCACAATCTATGGAACATAGCATTTGAGTCCAAAACAAGCAGATGCACAAGCAAGGAATGAGATGTGGCTAAGTAGTAACACACCTAAAAAAGATTTAGGGGTTTTCCAGGACTATAAGCTCAATATTATTCAGTTGTGTGTTGTGGCTCTACAGAAAACTAAATCCATCTTCATCTGCATTAATGGAAAGATAGAGTTGGAAACAAGGAAGTGATAGTGTAACCCAGCTCTGTGCTTGGCAGACCTGTACTAGAAGTGTTCAATGAAAACAGTAGCATGGGGGTAGGACATTTGGGTAACAGCCACAAGCTAAAATGAATCTAGAAGGGAGAGGGAAGGATGCTGAAGAATCTGAAAGTATGCTGATGAAGGACTGCGGAGAGGCTTGGGCTTCATTAGATTGGAAATGAGATTATTTTGAGGAGAAACAGGAGGCCAAAGTTGTCTTTGAATCTGCCTTATCTCCATTATCTTCTCTTCCCACCCTTTCCTCTCTCCTTTGTCCCTTCTCTCCTCCTCTTTTTCTTTATCTTATCCTTCCTCCCTAAATCTATATTCCGAGATAGTGATGTTCCAATTTGGTCCTTTGACACTCATCTTACTTCCCTGCATACCCTATACACCACACTTTCTTGCAGTACTTTTTCACTTCCCCCTTTTTGTGCTTCCCTGTTCACAGCTACCAGGACTGGACCACAGTAAGCCCCCACTTTCACACTGCATTTTTCGGAAGGACTTCATGACCCTGGGAAAGGAAACAGAATATGAGTTAATTAGCACAGACTCTTAAACCCAGGCCATGTGAAAAAGTGCCTGGGTACAAAAGAAGCAATTCTAATAAAACTACAAAATGAACTTCTTTTGTTTACCTAATGCTCACTGGCACTAGACATGGGAATCTGAGTGCAGATGGTCATGGGTGGGCTGAAAGTGCACCTGTAATACTAAGATGCTTAAATATCAGGTTCCCATTTAACAAGAAAAAGAAAAGAGTTTGCTAATACAAAAGCTTGAACTTAGAATACCACCTGAATGATTAAATCTATTTCAAGGGCAGAAATACTAATGACTCCAATTTGTCAAAACATAGGAGTTTTAACGGGGGGCAGGAAGGGCTGGCAGTGGTATGCAGCATAGGAATCAACAACTGCATACTTTAAAGCAAAACATAAAAGCTCTATCAAGCTGAAATTCTCAGAATCACTATAGGAAATTAGGTGTAATTGTCTGATGTTATCTTATGTAATAGAAATGAGTGCTTAGTATACTCACAATTAAAACAAGTAAATTAAAGGACTTGGCAGCAAAAAAATGGTACTATTCATGTAAATTGGCTACATCCTTGATTTAAACACCTTGTAAATACAAATTTTTATGCTAAAAGATGATGGGGGAGGATAGAGGAAAAGAAAGGAAAAAAAGAAATAAGATAATAGGGAAAGGGAAAGACAAATGGAAAAAAATAGGGAAATGAGTAAAGAGAAAGAATAGGAGAAAATATGTACAGAAATAGAGGGGAAATAAATTTAAATAGGGAAATACAGGAAATAGGAAGGGAGAAAGAGAGAAGATACAAATATTTGTAACAACAATGTATTTATATTTATAAAACACTTTAATTGAGAAGTAAGAAATCACTGTTTTTTTCAACATATGGTCACCAATTAAACAAACAAAACTTATAATAGTGCTAATGAATTAGACTCCATGGAGGGAAGAAGAGTATAAATCCTGATTGGTTCTTGGTCAACAGCCTTTTCCAGGACCCGTTTATCTCTTGCCAGTCACCTTTGCTCTGCGTTGAGGGGTTAGGCAAGTACATAACTGTAACTTGAATGTTCACAGCAACTTTATTCATAATAGTCCCAAATGATACACATTCCAAATGCCCATCAATTGGTGAACAGATAAATAAATTTTGCTACATCCAAACTCAATTATACTACTCAGCAAAAAAGGAAAACAGATTATTGATACATGTAACTGAAATAGATGAACACAAAGGTATTTTATGCTGAGTAAAAGAAACCAGGCCTAAAAGGCTATGGTATAGTATACGCTGCCATTTATATGGCATTCTAGAAAAGGCAAACTACTGGTATGGAAAACAGATCAGTGGTTGTCAGGAACTGTGGTTCGGAGTATGAGATTTTTGTGAAGGGCAGTGAGGGACTTTTGGGAGTGAAGGAAATATTCTTTATTTTGTTTGTGGTGGCAGTTACATGTTTATATACATTTGTCACAGTTCATAGGGCTGTATCCTTATAATTGGTGAATTCCAATTATGCCTCCATAATGGCTAATAAAAACAAACAAAAAAGTTTGTCCAATGTCAATCTACTAATCAGTGGTGTTGCCTTTGCTTTTATCCCCTTATACTTCAGGAGAAGCAGTATTTAGGAAGCAGACATTTGGTTAAAGCAGAGATTTAGATATGTTTTCAGTATTTCTTATAGCCTTATTCATCAAATTGAAATTTTTCACTCTGCCATTCAAGGTCCTCCATATTCTGACTCCATTCTGCTTTTCCAGCTTTGACCGTCACATTGACTGTATACTCTTGACTACTATCAGGCAGCTCTGCTCACTTCATACAATGTGCCCTCCCTGTTTACTCCCCTAGAATACATGCACCATGCTTTTAAAAATCTGTTTGTCTTTACTTATCCTGGTTTCCCTCCATGTTCTTGTATGCTTTACTCTCATTTATTCAACTAATTATTGAGTACCTACTAGGTTCCATGTAAAGTGTTAATAACTGGCTATACATTATCAAGCTGTCTTCACACAGCTCACAGGCTAATGGAATATGGAGACAAATAAGCAGGTCATTACACCATAGTATGAAAAGGACCATATGATAGTGAAAAATAAAGAAAACACATAAGCCATTAAATGGTTACCAGCTGGATGTCAAAGGCTTGGTGTCAGAGTGACTGGAGGTGAGGGTGTTTGAAGGTGGCGGAAACTTAAATGGTAGCCAAAGACATTATGAGTACTGGACAATGTTCAATTGTTACCAAGCTACTGCTATGTGGAGGATGGTTGCCCCATCTTGAGAAAGAAGTTATTCCATGGTCAAAAAATGGGTGGAATCAGTGAGATAGCACTGAATTGGTAACATATTCAAGAAGATAAAATAGGACTAGAGTAAGCATATAATGGAACAATGGTTGTTTGTTGGTATCACTATCAGGATCTGAACAATGTGTCTCAGAGTCCTTAAAAAAGGTCACCAGAAAAATTGCAAAGATGAAGAATTCTAACCCATGAAGATTCACACATCCAAGGGAAACAAGTTTCGTGATCCTTGCCACATTTGCCTTTTGCTTACTATTAGATGTGCACTAGAGTATTGGCTCTTAACTAAGTTCCATCCATTAGGATGTGTTTGGGAAATTGTGGGGACATTTTGTTTGCCAAAATGCTTGGGAGGTTCTCCAGACATTCAGTAGGTGGAGGCCAGTGGTACTAATTGTTCTGAAGTGCATGGGATAATCTTGTATAATAAAGAGTTATCCTGTAGCTCATACAGTTTTCAAAATTCCAGTGAACCTTAATAATATAGGTAAGAAAAACTGTCTATAATTATATGAATCCTGTCGTATCTCAACAGTAGCTTTTATCTTACTGTTTTCCTATATCTCTGTTTTTTATATTTTTCTTTCTTATATGTAATGGCTCCCAATCCTCTTACTTTTCTTAAATATAAACTTATTCATTTTAAGTTGGTGCAATCATGTATTTTATTATGTTGTTTTGATATAGTCATGCTCTTGAATTTATTTATTTATTTTATTTTATTATAAATTACTTTTCTTTCATTTCTCATTTAAATTTCAGTTAGGTCACTATATTGATTTTTGTGAAATTATGAATGTAGGTAGGTTATATCTATGAACTTTATTTCAGAAGAGTGAAGGGGAGTCACAAAATATTTGTTATTAAGAGGGAGTATGAAGTCTAAAAGAAATGAGAACTACTGATCTAGAGCTAAGAATAAAAGATTAATATGTATAATAAATAGATTTTCAATTGTTGAAATCCTGGCTCATTATTACCAAAGTAGGAGGAACAAATCATCAGTGTGAGTGAGCCACTGGGGCAGAAAGTTTCTGTCTAAGAATCATTACTAGTTTGGATCAGGCCCTTTTCATTAGCTTGTCATTTCATCTTCACGACAACCCTGTAAGATAGCTTCTATTATTATTCCAATTCTTTGGATGAGATCACTGAGTGGAAGAGCCTAGAAGGAGTCCAAGTCCTCTGTTACCTAAGACACATGCTTTCTATTATCTTACTCAGGCTCTCCAAGAACAAGCTGGAGAAGAAAGTGCTAGATATCCCCATCCTTCTTCAGAAAAATCAGTCTGTAAAGATTGATGAGTGAGGATCTCCCAGCATTTTTAAAAAATCCTCACCTGAGGATATTTTTCCATTGATTTTTAGGGAGCGTGGAAGAGAGGGAAAGACAGAGAGAAACATCAATGTGAGAGAAACACATTGATTGATTGCCTCCTGCAGGACCTGACCAGGGCTGGGGGCCTGGGAGGAGCCTGTAACCGAGGTAAATGCCCTTGACCAGAATTGAACCTGGGACCCTTCAGTCCTCAGGCCAACGCTCTGTCCACTGAGCCAAACCGGCTAGGCCTCTCAGCATATTTGAGTGTTTCAAGGAGTGCTAAGAGATCAGAAAAAAAAGTAACACAGAAACCCCTTTCTCTCAATGAGTTTCTAACCTAATTGAGTACATAAGATGTATAATAAGTCCAAGCTTAGAAGAAGGAGAGAAAATGGTAGTAACTGGAGGGATGGTAAGTGCTGGGGTGTGTGTGTGTGTGTGTGTGTGTGTGTGTGTGTGTGTGTGTGTGTGTGATTGTATCCCATGCGTGTCTTGAAGGAAATTTGCACAAGGATTTACAGAGTGCCTACTATGTGCATGGCAAAAAGCAGGGAAAGAGATGAAAGATGGTGAAATACTGGAACAGGAAACCTGTCCTTAAGGAAGTAGAAGCACATACCTATTTGTCAGAGGTCAGAGGCTCACGGAAGAGGAAGACTGCATTATTAAGAAAAGTTGGGGGGTGGGCAGGGACTGGGAGGATGGGGGTAAAGAGGGAGAAAGGGGAGATATCTATAACACTATCAACAATAAAAAAGTATATTTTAAAAAAGACAATTTGGGAGGCAGAACGGGGGGGGGGGGCATTAGCTGTGCAAGGCAAGAGAAGGGGGGTAAGTTGAGAGGCCAAGAAGACAAGGTTTGAGACATGCTGTGGGGAATGAATAAGGCCAAAGAATCAACAATAAATAAATAAAAGATTGTGGAGCTCCTGCAGGGCTCTGATGAAGCTAAGCAGCAGGGATGTATGCATTTGTTGATTATCCACTTTGTGTGCTATACATAGTAAATATTCAACGCCAGGCAGCTGCCTCTGCAACTTCTGCACTCTTGGTCCCCCAGACAAAGTTCTGTCTCATTCTTTCCTAAATCGTGAGAAATCTGAGCAACAAATTCTGAAGACAGAGCATACACATATAGGGTTTGCTGTTATAATCAGAATTTACAACACAATTAACCTGACACATATTTAATGATATGCATAATTGTTATTGTGCTTGGTGGCAATTAGGCATGAATTGTAAACAGTTCACATAAATGCCTGCAATTTGAATTACTTCCACACAGTTAAACCAAATTCTTAGTTTCTTCCCTGAATTTCTCAGCTCTTGTATATCCCTCATCTGCATTCACATCAGCAGTGCAGCTACTGGGCTGGTGTTAATCATTACTTTCATCAAGTACTTGTTACTTTTAGAGAATAAAATATGGGGTCTTCTGGGCCAATAATTATCTCTGGCCACCACCCATATGGCTTTCATCTGAAGTGCCCATCAAGAACCACTCCTCTCTCATTAGGTCTTCTTCCAACCTCAGAGGGTGATTCCTGCCCCTTTCCAAGGGATTTTAGTTGGGGACAGAGGAGATAACTTTGGCTAAGTGGTGGCATCATAGGGGAAAAATGAATCTCATCTGGAACTCCAGGGTCAAATGGATCGCAGGGTAAGGCAATATGATTAAATTTAGCCCACCCAGCCTTATCTCTGCCTCTGATCCTATGAAGTGATTAATACAGTCATCTTCATAGCTGCCCTTAAGGCAGCGGTTCTCAACCTGTGGGTCGAGACCCCTTTGGGGGTTGAACGACCCTTTCACAGGGGTCACCTAAGACCATCGGAAAACACATATATAATTACATATTGTTTTTGTGATTAATCACTATGCTTTAATTATGTTCAATTTGTAACAATGAAATTGGGGGTCACCACAACATGAGGAACTGTATTAAAGGGTCTTGGTATTAGGAAGGTTGAGAACCACTGCCTTAAGGGGATCAATTCATACTAAAAAGAAAACCGTGCTCCAACCTAACCCTTCATTAAGTGAAACAATTGCCTGAAATGCCTTTAAATTCCAGATATGTGTTGTTTTACTTTTGTTATTAAAAGAAAGTGGTTGTTTTTTTTTTTGAAGTTATCTGAGACATTTTTTTAAATATATTTCTTTATTGACTTCAGAGAGAAAGGGAGAAGGATAGAGAGATGGAAACATCAATGATGAGAGAGAATCACTGATCGGCTGCCTCCTGCACACCCCCTACTGGGGATCGAGCCCGCAACCCAGGCATGTGCCCTTGGCCGGAATCGATCCTGGGACCCATCGGTCCGCAGGCTAATGCTCTATCCCCTGAGCCAAGCCGGCTAGGGCAAAAGAAAGTGGTTTTAAACCAAAGAATTTATATGCCCATATGCATAACCCATGGACACAGACACTAGTGTATTGAAGGCCTGAGGATGGGGGCGGGAGTGGGGAGGAAGGGGTCAATGGGGAAAAAAGGGACATCTGTAATACTTTCAATAATTAAGATACATTTAAAAATAAAATAAAATTCTCTAGATAAAAAAAGAGAAAATGGTTTTAAAAATCCAAAGGAACCAGCATATTGATGGGTATACTTGTCAGTAGATTAAGCTTTGGAGTCAGACCTAAATGCTACAACTTGCTAGCAGTGAAATTTTTGTATTTACCCTTTCTGAACTTCAAGTTCCTCATTTGTAAAATGATGATAATAATAGTGTCTATCTCATATGACTGTTGTGAAGATTTTGTGGTATGTATGTAAAATATTAGTTCATTGACTAGAGCATAGTAAATTTTTATTAACTATTAGTTGCATTTATTATTATCATGATTATTGTTACATTTAGCTATAGTCTTGGCTTCCTCATTATTGTGACCATCCCTCAATGTGTTTATTTTTGTAAGAAGCAGAACTGCAGGAAATGAATGTAGTGCTAAATCTGGGTGTTAAAGCTACAGATGACCTTAAATCAAACAGAACAGAACAGATGGCTCAGACCCTCATCTATATTCCATATTTGTTAGAAGGAGGTTGGTGCTGACCTGGTGCACAGTGAAACCTGACATTTAGAGAAGACTGAAGCCAGCCCAGATTAAAATGATTATTAGAAATTCATTTAACCACAAAAATATATTAACTGAACCCTCAGTGCAAAGCACTGGGGAGGCAGAAGTGATATAGACAAGATATTTAAGGAGAGGAGAGAAAACATGTGCAACAGTGTAACAGGGACACTAACAGAGGGGCATCTTTGACACAATGGTAGTACCTAGGATGGAAAAAGTACTCTTCTCTGCTTGAGAGGAGCAGTAAAGCTTCTCTTCAGAAAAACAGGTCTTTAAGTCAGTGAAGAAATGATATAGTTTACATATTTTAAATCTAATGTGGGTAAAGCTGCATTTTCCCATATAGCTGAATTTTCTGAACTTACTTTTCACTTCCTAAAATGACATGGATTATATGGCCACTATTCTGATTACCATTTCTCTATAACAGAGCACCTAAGAAATAGTGGAATAAAACAATTGAATTATGCCTATTAATTCTGTGGGCCAGGAATTTGGACAGATCACAGCAAAGATGGCTTGTCCTCATGTTGAAAAACATGACTGGAGGGGACCAAACAGATAGGAAGTGTGAACATCTAGAGCAGCAATTTTCAACCTTTTAAATCTCATGGCACACATAAAATAATTACTAAAATTTTGTGACACACCAAAAAAATAGGTATAATTTTTATTCATTCCCACAAGACAGCTAATGTTATGTTGGCTGTTGTCATTTAAAAATATATTTTAATTGATTTTTAGAGAGAAAGGAAGGGAGAGGGAGAGGGAGAGAACCATAGATGTGAAAGTGAAACATTGATCAGCTGCCGGCTGCATGTCCACTACCAGGGATCGAGCCTGTTTGTAGTCTATATGTTTGGTACTGTGTAGGTGGTCTACTGGTTAAACTGAAGAGTTTTCAAGGTAAATTCACATGAACCTTATTCTTTTTGTTCCCAGAATAATGCTATATACATAGTGGGTGTTTATATTTAAATTGATATTTAACATATTTTCATGTTAAATTTATATTTAATGACCATGTTAAAAATATGGATGTATGAATGAATGAATGAATGAATGAATGCATGAATGAATAATTTAGGATGCCTTTCTAAGGGATCAAGATAATGCTCATCTCTGACCCAAACAGAAAATGCTCAAGATTTTTCACTCCTCACTAAAAATTTCATTGTCAAATTTGCTCCAAGACCAATCTCAGACTTTGAGAATTAGAAGCACCCTTAAGGCATTATATAGTTAAGCCTTTACTTCAGGCAGGCAAACAACTACCCTGAAGGATAAATAGCAGCATTGTATAATACAATAGCAATTAATTAAGAGTCAAATAGAGGCCTGACCCACCCACTAATTGTGTGACTTTAATCAAGTCAATTAATACTTGTATTTATTTTTAAATGTTTATTTGAATACCTATTCTGTGTCATGCCCCATTCTAGGTGCTGAGAAGAACTGGACGTGCAAGTGAGGTAGAGACAGAAATGAGTAAGACATGTTTTTGTACTTCAGGGACTTATTATTAAGTGGAGAGACAGACACACGTGTAAAAATAATCACTGTATAATGTCATCGATACTCACATAGAAATATATTCAAAGTGCTTTAGTAATATAGGAGGGAAAACCTAACTTTAGAGGGGCAGTAAAGAATCAGGGAATATTTCACAGAATTTGTGACATTTGACATTTGATATTTGACTTGGGCTTTGAAGGATGAAAAGTTAACCCAGAAGAGGTGAGGCAGAGGTAAAAGTGGAAATAGTATGTTTATAGTCATGGAGTAATAAATATTATAAGACCTTTATTCTATTCTTAACTGGTGATTTTTTTGTCAGAGGTTGGTTAAACACAAGAGGGATGCGAACAAATTTCCATTGCAGGAAGATCACTCTGGTGACAGTGTAAAGAAGAGCCTAGGAAACCATTCTCACTTCATGCCCACCCCTTGGCAGCCTTTATGTTTGTACTGCCATAGTGGACTGAGAAGATCATCAGATATGCAGCTCATATTTTTCTTTTTTTATTCTTTTTAAAAAAATATTATAATAAGTATTACAAAGGGTATTACATATGTGTCCTTCCCCCACTCCCCGCCCTTGACAATCCCCTGGCCTCCCTTACCCCCCAGTGTCTTATGACCATTAGTTATGCTTATATGCATGCATACAAGTCCTTCGGTTGATCTCTTACTCCCCTCCCTTCTGCCCCCCAACCCTCTCTGGCCTTCCCACTGCAGTTTGACAATCAGTTTGAGGCAGCTCTGCCTCTGTATCTATTATTGTTCAAAAGTTTGTATTTTTCCTCATTGGGTTTTCTATTCTAGAAATAGTAACTCATCATGTTGTTAGGTATTGTGATGCTCAGTGGATGTTGAACTCTTCTATCTTGGATAATAGTAACAAATGTTAAATTAAACATATATGCTATGTACATTTTTTGTATTAGTGTACAGTGATGATAATACACACTGTACCTTGTTTTTTGTACTTACAATAGATCATAGAGACTTTCATATCAACTCATAGTTGACTCACTATTTTATGTTGTTTTTGTTTGTTTATGGATACATTATATTTTACTGAATGGATTACTTTAATATATTTTACCAGATAGGTTGATTTTAATCTTTTGTTTTAATAAATAATCCTAAAATAAAAAAATAAAACAAATGTTAATCTCATGACATTTTTATCTTATACATTTTTATCTCATGCATTTTTATCTAGACTTTAGTTGGGGAAAGGAGACAGACTGGGATTTAGATTGCATTACATGACTTTTCTCCTTCTCACCTCACATCTAACTCATGTTCCCCTAAGAAAAGTCATCTTCAGTGATGTCTTCCATGATTCAAGAAAATAATTTTTGACACCCCAAGATTCTGGGCTCCCCTTGGTTATTAGAAAGATCACAGATTTTGTGTTAAGCAAACCTTGGGCTCAAATTCATATTCTGGTTTCATTTCTGCCTAGCTGGATGGTCTTGAGCAAATAAATTAATATCTGGGACTCATTTGTGATATCTGTAAAATGGGGATCATACCAGTAGAAAGCTCACAGTGTTGCTGTAAGGATTTAGCACAATAATCAATGCAAAGAACTAAACATAGATTTTGGCATCTACAAAATGCTTAGCAAACAAAAACTTAACACATTTTTTGTTTATTAATGTGGAGAACATTGTTGGGACAAAGGAAAACCCATCAATTTCACTGTAATTATCCATTAACACTAAAAACATTGCCACTTTATTGGGGTTTTCAGAAAGTGCCAAGAATCACTACAAAAATCAAACTTTTCTTTGATAAAGTATACATTCCTTATTGCACCAATTTTCTCAGAGCTACCTTTACATCCTTGTTCTTTAGGGTGTAAATGATAGGTTTTAGGGCAGGGATAAGTACTGTATACTAAAGAGAAAGAAACTTTAATAAGTCTTCATACTGAGGCCCTGATGGGAAGCCATAGGCAATACTCAGTGTCCCATAACACAGACTGACCACTGTCAGATAGGAGGAACAATTGGAGGAGTCCCTCTGCTTCCCTGTGGTAGAAGAAAACCTCAAAAAATGTGGAGATAATGTAAATATAAGAAGCTAGAGTTAGCAGGAAGGGGTTAAGGGCAAATAAAAAGGTGCATATAAAAAAGGTAATTTCAGCTACTTGAGTATCAGTGCATGCCAGTTTCATGATGGGCTTCCAATCACAGAAGAAGTGGTTAATCTCATTGGAAGCACAGACTGTTAACTGAAAAATGAGAACCACTAGAACAGGGGTCCTCAAACTTTTTAAACAGGGGGCCAGTTCACTGTCTCTCAGACCGTTGGAGGGCCAGACTATAGTTTAAAAAAAACTATGAACAAATTCCTATGTACACTGCACATATCTTATTTTGAAGTAAAAAAACAAAACGGGAACAAATACAATATTTGTATTTGCATGTGGCCCGCGGGCCGTAGTTTGAGGACCCCTGCATTAGAAGAAGGTGTGCCAGAAATCCAGCCACCCAAGAGACAACAGCTAGCTATAAGCAATCTCAGTAGTCCATGATGCTGGAGTTATGCAATGGGTTACAGATGGATATGTAGCAATCATAAAACAGGACAACCAGGAAGAAACATTCTGTAACCACCAAGGCAGCAAAATAGTAAAATTGGCAAGCACAACCTGAGAAGGAAATAGGCACATGAGCTGATAACAATGTCTTCAGTATCACAGGCTCAATGGTAGTGTTGTACCCCATATCTAGGAAGGAGAAGTAGCCAAGAAAGAAATCTAGGGGTGTGTGAAGGGAGCAATCAGCTGACACCACAGTTAGGATTACAATGTTGCCAACGAGAGTCACCACATAGATGACCAGAAATGCCCAAAAAGAAGAAATTGAAGACCATGGAGATCCCCCAAACCAAAAAGGATGAATTCTGAAATTTGAGTTATATTTTCTTCAGTGTTAGCCATGACTTAGATATAAATAAAATAAATATTAAGAATGACCATTGATTAGATGTTATGTTTAGAAAAAATAAAACTGCTTAGCAGCATCATACATATCAAGCATAATTGGTTTCCTTCTGAATGTTCAGGATTCTTTATCTTAATTAATACATTTGACTACAATCTTCCAGATGTCATTTGGAAAGATAATCAATGACTTCAGTTATCCTATCATATATGTAATGCATGGGCCCTTGAAACAGTGAACTATGACACAAAAATATGCACATTTTTTCTGATATTTATTTTGAAAAAATAGAAGGAAAATGTCCTATCCTTAGAGATCTTGCTCTGCTCTGTTTTTTCTACTGCTGCTATTGGTATTATCAATAACAATGAATATTATGAGTCACTTATGTATAAGTTATATAAGGTCTGTGATCAAATGTGTTTCCTGTTTGAGGAATTTTATACCAATTAAATTATATTAATTTAATTTCATTATATTGAAGGATGTATAATCCTTAAAGCTTATTTGATAGCAAGCTTTCTAAGCTTTAGTAGAGGAGGCATAGTGGAGTGAGGATGAACTAGACATGGTAAGGAGATGGTACAGCATAGTGGAAAGAGACATATCTGAATATAAGTTCCAGCTTGCCACTTAATATCTGTGTGTCTTTGAGTAAGTCACATCACTTGTCTGAGAGTCAGTTTCCTCAGCTATATAATAACATGTTAATTCTGGGCAACATGTTTTATGCAATCACCAGGCCATATCAGCCATTTAATGCATTCATTCATTTATCCATTTAACAATATTTTGAGTGCCTAGTATGTGTCAAAGTCTTTGAAAAGGTGTTTAGCATAAAACAGTGAAATAGTTAAGAATTTTTAAAGTCAGAAATACATCATCTCATGGAGTTCATATTTTAGTTGGAAAGGAAAACTAAAAACAAAGAGAGATCCATAAAATAATTTTGAGTTGTGTACTATGAATATGAAAAAACAAGGAGTCAAAATAAGAAATATGCTATATGTATGTATGTTTAGGAGGGGAGTATTTTGTTGGTATGGTTAAGAAAAACAAAAAAAAATTGAAACCTAAAAAAATGTGAAGGAGATAGTTATGCAAGACTTGGGAATGGGGGTAGGAGACATAATTAGAGTGTTAGAAAAACTGAAATAAAGTGAAAAAAATATAAAGTGGAGTGGGGATTTGTAGAGAGAGAAAAATAGGGATGAAGAAGAGAGGAGTGAAAAAATAAGAGGGCAAGATAATCCAGGTTCTTGTAGGCCGTGGTATGCAATGTAGATTTAAAATATGGTAGGAATTCATTAGAGGGTGTTAAGCAGGACTGTGATCAAATTTACAATGAGAAATAACTTTTGATACTGTATAATACATGAATTAGAGGGAGAACTTCATGGACTGAAGGATACAGTTAAGGCACTATTTTAGTGAACCAAGTGAGATATGATAGTAAAACTGAATAAAGTGGTTGCAAAAAAAGATGAAGAGGATACAGATTCAAAATACATTTTGGAGGTAGAAATGCCGGGACTTATTAATAAATTGGATGTGAGGAGTGATGAAAAGTTAACTATCAAAGATAACTCCTAGGTTTCTGGTTTGAGTAACTAATAGAATTTATTTGAATGGTGATAGTGTGGAGGGAAAGTTTAGGAAAAACACAACTTCAATTTGGAGGTATTAAGCTGGAGATGTTTATGAGAATTCTGAGTAGAGAGGAGAGGCTGACAGGTGGATTTCAGCATATGTATCCCAGAGAAGAAGGCTGGAATGGGATATAAATTTAGGATTCATCAGAATATAGATGATATTCAAAGCCATGGGAATGGATAAGGTGAACTACAGAGAGACTATGAATATAGAATAATGGCCTACCCTGAGCTTTAATGCCCTCTTTGTCTTAGCCTGACAGAGGAGAATATATAAAAATGAAGATTTAAAAGAAGGAGTCAGTGAGGTAGGATGAAAACCAGGAGGAAATAGAATATAGAACCCATGTTTCAAGAGAATTGCTGATTATGTTAAAAGCTGTTGTAGTCTGGCCGGTGTGGTTCAGTGGTTGAGCGTCAACCTATGAACCAAGAGGTCACTGGTTAGATTCCCAGTCAGGGCACATACCTGGGTTGTGGGCTTGATCCCCAGTAGGGGGGGTGCAGGAGGCAGTTGATTAATGTTTCTCCCTCATTGATGTTTTTATCTCCTTATTCCTCACTCTTCCTGTCTTTTAAAAAACAATCAACAAAAAATTTTTTTTAAAAAGCTATTGTAATGTTAAGATAAAGACAGAAAACAGTCTCTCATATATGGTTACATAGATAATAGATTCAGTGAAGTAGTGGAGACTGAAGAGGAACAGAGAAATTGGGTGATAACCCTAGAGAAATGAGCACTGACCCTACCTTTTGTATGCTGATGAAATGATCCAGCAAAGAGGGAATATTAATGATGGATAAGTAAGCAAGGAGCTAATTTTGGAAGTAAAATCTTTTAGAAATGAAAGGGATGGGATACAGACCACAAGTAGAGGGGTTAATGTTTGGTAAAGGCAGGAACACTTTGTACTTTTAACAAGAGGAAGGGTAGAGAAAAGAGATACAATTGTAGCTAAGTTGCTATATTTGATCTGAGAAAGATGATGGAGTTTGCTTCTAATGGTTTCTGTTTTCTCAATGAAGTTGGAAAAGATCATCATGTAAAAGTGAAGGTAGAGGAGGAAATATGGGAGGTTTGAGGGCAGAAGAAAAACTGTAAAATAGTCATATCTATAAATGGGAATGCTGTCCTACTAGAACAAATACTACAGTTTCCAGATAGTATTGGATGACAATTTAATCTTTGAGATTATACATTTAAGACGGTGAATCCAGACTGTCTTCTTGCATGATTTTCTCTTGCAATGGTTAGCTACCAGAGTTGAGTAGGAAACTAGTTGGTTTCAATCAGCTTTGGAATTTGCCGAATGAAAAAAAATGGAAGAAAAGAGAGGCAAGTGAGTTGGACGCTATTTAGAAATTAAGATTATATGATGTGTTAAGTCTCTCCCACTTACTTCCACAAATATTAAAGACAGGAAGTACTTTAAAAATATCATTTGACCAATCCTTTAATTTTGTAACAGGACAAAGAAGATTTAGGCAGCTAAAGTGCCTTCCTTAGGATTTCAGATCTAGTCAGTAACAGAGCACGAACTGACACCCAGGTTGCATTTTCTAGTTCTTGCTCCTTTCATTATAGCATGCTCATATACTTTTTGCTGCCTTTTATTCTCTCTTCATTACCCTCCCTTAATGTGTAATATGCAAGTACCTGAAGAGAAACTTACTTTCAATTTAGTAATTTACATGTCAAGAGTTTAATATCTTTCAAATAACTTTCAGATCCATTATTTTTAATCTTCTCAACTATCTTGTTAGGTATTTTGGAGTAAGTCTTTGATTTGTCTCATCTGACTTTTCAGATGAGAAAACTGAGAATGATGATTATTACACTACCACATTGTACTTGCAGTTATAACTCTACTGGGGATTAAAAGTTAACCTTATGCATGTTGATGTAAATGTGAATTTACAATATAATAATTTTATTATGATCCAGGAATTTTTGTCAGGTAATTGGATAATAGAAACAATATGGAGATCATCACCATCTGAGCTAAACAACAAATATAAAAAATTGAGATAGATTTCAATGATGAAGATATAACAAAAACTTACTTTAGGAAAAAGGGGTTTGAAGGGCAGGATGAAGTAAACTGTTTCAGAGCTATGGTGGGTGTCCAGCAAATGTAGTACCTTCTTAGGAGAAGAAGAGAGAGAATGCATTCCAAGCAGAGGGAATAATGTGAGAAAAGGTCCAATAACCAGAGGACCATGTTGCCCATTGATTTTGGAAAGATTGAGCAAAATGAATAGGGGGCTGAGGATGGAAATGGGGCAAGCATATACATTTTTGGATAAAGGAAAAAATATTGCAATTAAAAAAAATGGGTCCAGGGGAAGAAAGGAGCCATCATAATTGTTACTAAGGAAGGCACAATGGATATTGGAGTACTGGAGCAAGTATCCTGACTGCATGGAGGTGGGTAGGTAAAAAGTAAAAGCAACCAATGTGAGTTACCATTTCAAGAAGACTGTTAATGAGGTAAAGGAGAAGGAGAGAAAGTAAAAAATTAGAGGTAGAAGGGTGGACTGAGATAAGATATTCTTGTTTATTCTAGTTTTTTGCTTTTTAGTAAAACAGAAGCTTGACCAAGATTCTAAATCCAGAGAGGAAGAAATATGAAAGACATGCAAAGGGATGAGTGGTGGAACAAGGAGGATCTCAGAGGAAGTTAGAGGGGATAGAATGGGGAAAATTCACAAGTGAAGGCATTATCTTCAGGCATGAAAGAAAGATAATTTTTTAGAAGAAAAGGGGGTAAATAAGGGTGTGGATAGTGATTATCAAGATAATTACCTTATGTTTTTCCTTCCATTTGAGTTTGAAAACTTAAGCCATCCTTAGATGGCTATGATGAGCCCATGGTAGAGATGTTCACTTTGCTTCCTCAAAGCCTGTCTTCTTGTTCCATCTGTATATGTGGAGCCCCAAATACTTAGTGGAGACCAAAGTGGGTTGCTAAGACTGGTAGCTGGTTTGCTGTATCACTACTATGCTGTTTGACCAGGCGTAGATCCAGCAACAGCATGACAAGCACACTATTATATGTCCTTTAAAAAGATCCAATAGCATTTTAAGAATAATAGCTTTCCAATTTTTCCTTTTATATCTGCACAATTACACTTTTCTCCTGAACTTCCCTGGAGCCCACCAGGCTTCCAAAAAGCAGAACTAAGAATACGTCACCTAAAGACACTTAGTTTTCAGATAGTGTGCCCAAAGCATGTCTAGCTCCTGCAGTGACCTCCTTTTAGTTTAGAAAGAGCATAATACTTGCCAGTGTATCTTTTCTTTTAAACACTCCTACAACCTTCTGCAAGCAGGGACTGGTAGATACAGTTCAAACAAGAAAACCAATTATCTTTAAGCTTGGCTCCCAAGGGAGCTTTGCTTTTTTAATTGAGAGATCAATGTTGTACTCTCATCACATCCTGAACTTCCATTCGGTGAGTGCTGACTACTGGTGTGAAATTGGATATTGGAGTATCTGATATGTCACATGGGTCAAGGCCCCGATTCATCTAGGCTAGCCTCCGGAGGCTGCAGAAAGCACCAAGCAATATTTGGGGGAGGGTACAAAGTGAAATTAATGACAGAAAATCTATGTTCTAGAACTGGATATCCCACTGCACTTGCTGTCTGGTACATCACTTGTCTTTACTGAATCCCAGTTTTTTTTCTGCTTTGAATAATTCCTGCCATGCTGACCTCACAGGTTTGTGGTATTCAAATAAAATGATGTGTGGGAACTCTTGATCAACTACAAATCTACATGCTCCCTGCTAATATCATATTTGAGGAGTGTGCTAATGATGTTGCTGGTCAAAACTGTTGAGAATAGTTTTGTCTTTAAGTTCAAAGATGCTGGGCTCCTAAAACTGGAAGTAGAACTGTAACTTTTTTACATCATTAAACATAGCCTGAAAACATCTAAATTACCTTCCCACAAAGCCTTCAGTCAACTTTAAGTGAATTCTACATTCTAATTCAAATCACAACTGTTAAAGCTTAATTTTTATAATCAAATTAAAAGTCCTCTTACACAAGCTGTCAGAGGTAGTTTTGTAAACCAGTTATGTTGTCATTTTTCCATCCTTGGTGAACAGATTGTATCTGGCCTCCTGAGTAAGTTTATTTAATGCTGGTTTAAAATGTTTTATGTGCTCCCCAGGCTGTACAGAAAATAATTGGTTGGGGGTAGTAAAATCCTTTGTATAACACTTAGTGAGGCCTCTCCTCTGTTTTTTTGATGGCTGTGTGAACATCCTATAATGCTATGTGAGCATAATATAAAACAAAACACTTGCTGAAATAAGATCATTGCATCTGTTAACAAGCTATAATCATTGTAACTATTTGGTTATATGGTGTCAGGCAGTACTCTAAATGCTGGGGATAAAAAGGTAAAGGAAGGCTGGGAAGTTGAATCCATGACTTAGGAGGTCAATGAGCAGTGGAAGTGACAGACATGTAAACAAAAGAATGGAATAGTAACATAATAAATGCAACAATAAGACTCTGTATAACATGTAAATGTAGTACAGAGAAAGACGTTTGCAGGGGAAGTAAACTATTGGAGCGACTGAGATATGTGTTGGGATAATAAAAATAATAATAATTATTATTAATTATTGTTAATCCTCACCCGAGGTTATTTTATCCATTGCCTTTTTAGAGAGAGTAGAAGGGAGAGAGAGAAGGGGGGAGTGAGAGAAACATAGATGTTAGAAGGACACATCAATTGATTGCCTCCCACACTCACCCCAACCGGGGCTGGGGATCAAACCTACAACCCAGGTATGTGCACATGGCAGGCATTCAAATCTGAGACCCCTTGGTGAACAGGCTGATGCTCTAACCACTGAGCAGGCTGATAGGTCTGGGTTGGGATAGTTTGTTTTTGTTCTTCCAAAGTACTTTTCCATGTATTATTTCACTAAACTTTATAATGCATTGAATTCTGAAGGATGAATAAAAATCTTTCAAGCCATTAAGGGGGTGGGAAGTGTTTTCATCAGAGGGAATAGCATGTGCCACTAAGTGACAGGAGAGGAACTGGAGATATAGACACGCACAGAAGATGGACCCTGTACACCATTCTAAGGAGTGTGGACTTTATCCTAAGGTCAAAGAGAAGTCATTAAAGGATTTTTAAATAAGGAAGTGGCATAGTCATGTTTGTGTCTTAGATTATGCAAATGATAAGTTAGAGGTAAAGAAAAAGACTTGAGGCAGGAAGTCCAGTGAGGAGGTTATTACCTCAAATCAAGAAAGAATGGTGGTCATTGGAAAAGGAGAGGAGGCAATGGCTTTAGGCACTAATAAACACTGTTATTGTCACTAAGACCATATTTTCCTTTCATCATCATTCAACTTTATCAAAAGTAATTTGTGGAGAGAACCAAGATAGCAGTGTGGGTAAATGCCGGTACTCACATTCTCCCACAAACACATCAGAATTACAACTAAAATACAGGACAGCCACAATTCAGAACCATCTAAAATCTGGCTGAATGGAAGTCCTACAACTAGAGAATTAAAGAAAGCACATTGAGAGTAGTAGGAGGGATGGAGGTGTGAAATGGGCTGGTCTGGGATTCACATGTGGCATGTTTTTTAATCAGGAGGGATGTCTTGGATGAAGAGGTTTCCTGTGAGGAGCAAAAGGTCCCAACCGCACACCAGACCACTAAGTCTTGGGTTCCAGTGCTGGGAAGAGAAGTCCCCATAATATCTGGCTGTGAAAACCAGCAGGGGTTGAGGCTGAGTGACACAGAGGAGCCAGAGACCCAGACAGGTCCTCTTAAAGGACCCACACACAGACTTACTTGGACTCCCTCCCTCTGAACTCCAGTGCTGGGGCAGCAGCTTGAAAGGATCTAGGGCCATATGGTGAGGAACTAAATTGTCTGGGGTCATGGCAAGAACTCAAAGGCAGCTTTCTCCCAGACAAAAGTGCTGGAACCTCCCCCTCAGAGAGCTGACTGGCAAGTGCTATATCTGAGTCTCTATCAACCTGGTCCATACTGTTCGCCTGCCCTGGTGATTCCCAGAGAGCCCACACCACCCAATTTGCAGCCTCATCCAAGCTGTTTGCAGTGTCTTTTCTATATGAACTAGAGGCCTGGTGAATGAAAATTCATGCACTGGAGGCAGGTGGGGGGGGGTCCACAGCCTGGCCTGCCCCCTCTCACAGTCTGGGAGCCCTCGGGGTGGGAGGCAACCCAGCAATCAGGGAAAGACGACCCCCCATCATACCTCTGCTGCTGCCTTGGCCGGCCCTGGGTGACCGGGCAACCGCCATCCGAGGCTTGCCTGCACCTTGGGCCAGCCCTGGGTGGCTGGGGGGTTGAGGGGACTGGGGGACTCCAGAGGCAGGTGCACAGAGTGGGCAGGCCTGCCTGCCACCCCAACGGGGCTGAGGAGACTGGGCGCTGCCATCTTGTGGCTGTGGGCACCGTCATCTTTGCAATGGTGTGAGGGTCGGTCAATTAGCATATTCCCTCTTTATTAGATAGGATGGCCTGCTCTATCTCAGGCTTCAGACGTTCCTAAAATCTCTCAAACAAGCAGCAGCTGGACTCAGTGTGTCCCATACCTCTTGATAAGTGGCCTTTAGCCTGGCACAAGCAGCAGCTTGCCAAGGTTCACATCTTGGCCTCTCCTGGGCACATCTAAGCTCAACACAAGTAGCAACCATCTGAATATCACTCTGTAGGTCATGTCAGGTGACCCCGGGCAGAGCACAAGCAGCAGCTGACTGTGAACCTCCTGGAAGGCCCTAGAACCAGTGCACCCAGTGGACAGCTTTAGAACATGCCAGATTGCAACTTTACCACATTCACGAGTGACACACTCAAGGGGCAGACTCTGTGAGCACCAAAGTCCCACTGAAGCAAGTCCTGCTCCATAGGGGTGCTGCTGCCACAGCTGGTCCTCAAAGCCAATTGGCCTGGGGGTCAATTCCTCCCAATAACACCAACAGCAATCAAGGCTCAACTACAACAGGAAAGTGCACACAGCCCACACAGGGGCACACCTAGAGGGCCTAGCTCAGGTGACTGGGGAGGATAAACCACTGGGCCTACAGGACACTTACTACACAAGGCCAATCTACCAATTCTAGGACACATAGCAGCTCTATGTAATACATGTAAACAAACAAATGGAAGCACTCAAAATGCAGAAATAAAGAAACATGTCATAAATGAAAGAACAGAAGAAATCTCCAGAAAAAGAACTAAATGAAATGGAAGCAAGCAAACTCCTAGTTACAGAGTTCAAAACAATGGTTATAAGGAAGCTCAGGGAACTTAATGAGAGCTTCAAGGAAGCTAGTGAGAAGTTCAAGGAAATTAGTAAGAACATCAAAGACACAAAAAGGACTAGTCAGAAATGAAGGTTACACTAACTAAAATGAAGAATAATTTACAGGGAATCAACAGTAGAGTAAAGGACACTGAGAATCAAATTAGTGATTTGGAATATGAGGAAGCAGAAAACACCAAAATCAGAAGAGCAAAAAGAAAAAAGAATGAAACATATGAAAATAGTGTAAGGAGACTCTGGGACAACTTCAAATTTACCAACATTTTCATCATGGAGGTACCAGAAGGAGAAGAGAGGGAGCCAGAAATTGAAAACCTATTTGAAAAAAATAATAATAGAAAACTTCCCCTACCTGATGAAGAAATCAGACATAAAATTCCAGGAAGCTCAGAGAGTTCCAAACAAGGTGAATCCAAAGAGGCCAACGCTAACACACATCATAATTAAAATGCCAAAGTTTAAAGACAAACAAAGAATCTTAAAAGCTGCAAGAGAAAAGGAATTAGTTACCTACAAGGGAGCACCCATATGACTGTCAACTGATTTCTCAACAGAAACTTTGCAGGCCAGAAGGGAGTGGTAAGAAATATTCAAAGTGATGAAGAGCAAGGGCCTACAACCAAGATTAATCTACCCAGCAAAGCTATCATTTAGAATTGAAGGTCAGATAAAAGCTTCCCAGACAAGAAAAAGCTAAAGGAGTTCCTCACCACCAAACTAGTATTACATGAAATGTTGAAAGGTTTTCTTTAAGAAGAAGAAGAAGAAGGAAAAAAAAAAGACCAAAGATATGAACAATAATATGGCAATAAATACATATCTATTAACAATTGAATTTAAAAATAAATAAGGAATCTAAGGAACAAAATAAATTGATGAATAAAATAGAACCAGAGGCATGGAAACATGGAACAGACGAATCTTGGAAGAAAAGGGTGGGGAAGGCGGAAATAGGTTAACTAAAGGACTTATATATGCATATATGCATTACACATTGACACAGACAATAGATTGGTGAAGGCCTGGGGTGGTATGCAATCAGGGTAGAGGAGAGCATTGGGTGGGGGTGGTAGGAGAAGGGAAGAACATCTGTAATACTCTCAACAATAAAAATATTTTAAAAAATTAATTTGTGGAAGAAAATAATTTTTCTGAATATTTGCAAGCATGAATGAATAATAACCCTGACATTTACATATGACTTGGTTATTTGATGTCAAGCCACATTTGCCACATTTCTGGTCATCCAGAGAAATCCATTTAAAGTAAAAGTACTCGAAAAGCTTTATGTTTGCGGTAAAATATAGTTGTTCTTCAATAACATTTGTTGCATGAATAACTGAATGAACAAATGAAGGAATAAGTGTACACACATATGTATATAATTTGCTAACACAAGTAAGAGTCTGCACTAGGTTTGGTAGATGCAAACCTAGGATGCAAAGAAATCACAGGTATAGCTATTGGCTTTGAGGCAAATTAAAAAAATCTTTCTGCTGGACAGCTCACCAAGTGACACCTCCTCCCTAATTGCCAGTTTGCTCGTCACTAAGGCTCAGCAGGAAAATTTATTAATAGAAAATCCAATAAATGTTATGTAATCTTCAATAACAAAGAACACTAACCTGAAGATCATACAAGTTATAAGGTTTTATTTTAAGTTCATGAATTTTTCAAAAACTAAGTTTAATGAGCAATGCATAATTTGTACATGGCGAATGATTAAAACCTATAAATAATCCACCCTCCAACCCCAGACCACCAATTCCTCTCCCTCTTTTTGTTGGTGGTTCAAGAAATTTTATATGCCTATACCAGCATTTAGCTATATTTACAATTTTTTCATATTTGCACAGAAGTGATTACACAGTACATAATTTTTCAGAACCTTTAAATTTAATATATCTTGGAGCTCTTTCTGTATCTGTACACATAGATCAATTTTATTCATTTTAACACTTGCATAATGCTCTGACATGCTTATAAGCTATTGTTTATTTTTGTTACAGATCTGGTTTTCTAAGAAATAAAACATTATAGGTATAGTGAAAATTCCTTTGGTCCTACCTCCATTTCTCTTGAGCTCCAGAGACATCCAGTATCCCAAAGTTGAAGTTTGTCCTCCATGTTCAAGTTTTTATCCTTCTACTATATATGTATGTATACATAAGCAAAATGGTAACACTTTGTATGTTTTAAATTTTGCACAAATGGCATTAGAACTCTTTTCAACTTTCTCTTCCCCCTACTTCACATTTGTTTTATTAGACTTATATCTATGGATACATGTAGTTCTCATTAATTAGTTGCTGATTTATCTTACTCCTCCTTATACTGAATACTGTGGGTTGCTTGGTTTGTATTTCTTCATAGCTTACTTGCTAAGAATAAGAATCTTGCAATTAAAATTATTTTCCCTAGACATTTGCTTTGAGTTGCACTGGGTGCATTAATAAAAAGATTGATGATCCTTACAAATTGATCACCTGAATTTTTTTGGTCTAGAAAAGGATGGATATTTATGTTAATAAGTTTTAGCCATTACACAGTGTTGCAATAAATGTCCTTGATTTTGTTTATCATATTTCTTTAAGGTAAATAGGAGTTGAATTGCTGGCTTGAAGTATATTCATATTTTTATATTTTCTAGGTATTACCTAATTGCTCTCTAAAATGGATGTACAAACACACATTTTCACAAGTAGTGTATAACAATATCCATTTTCTCACATTCTTGCTGGCATTTGGCATTAGCAATTATTTTTTGTGGAAATTTGATTGCTATGTAATAGTATCTCTGTGCTAATTTAATTTGTACTTCCCTGATTATTAGTGGGGACAAAAGCATGTTTTCATCTATTTAATGGTCATTCAAATTTTCTCTTCTCGCCCTAACCGGTTTGGCTCAGTGGATGGAGCGTTGGCCTGCAGACTCAAGGGTCCCAGGTTCGATTTCGGTCAAGGGCATGTACCTCGGTTGCAGGCACATCCCCAGTGGGGAGTGTGCAGGAGGCGGCTGATCGATGTTTCTCTCTCATCGATGTTTCTGACTCTCTCTATCCCTCTCCCTTTCTCTCTGTAAAAAAATCAATAAAATATATTTAAAAAAATTTTTTTTCTTCTCTGCATTTTCCAATAATATTTTGTCTTGTTAATTTGGAATTATTTTATTAAATGTAGTCCTTTATGTA
Source organism: Myotis lucifugus (assembly GCF_000147115.1). Lineage (NCBI taxonomy): Eukaryota > Metazoa > Chordata > Mammalia > Chiroptera > Vespertilionidae > Myotis > Myotis lucifugus. The sequence continues at coordinate 7,822,316 of NW_005871050.1, read as the reverse complement.
GTCTATATCTGTGTTATATATTTGTTGGAAATGCCTTCTCCAAGTATGTCACTTGTCTTTTAACTTAGCTTATTATAATATCTTAAAACATAGAAGGCTAGAGGGATTTTTTCCTTGATGTGGCCAAATTTATCAATCATTTATAATTTTTGCTTTTCATATCTTATTCAACAAATCATTTCCTATGCTGACATCATAAATATACCATTTTAAATTTTTTTTTAAATTTAAAATTTTCAAAATACTTATTTATTAAATCCATCTGGAATTTATTTATTTACTAGAAGCCCGTTGCATGAAGATTCGCACAATAGGCCTTCCTTCCCCTGGCTGCCGACACCAGTTTTCCTCTGGCACCTGGGACCCAGGCCTTTGGTCAGGCCGCAGCGGAGAAGCCAACCCTCTTCAGTCTTAAGTCTTCAGTCTTCACTCCAGCCAGAGCCTTCAGTCTTTGTTCAGCGCCTGTGTATGCAAATTAACTGCCATCTTTGTTGGGTTAATTTGCATAGTTGCTCTGATTGGCTGGTGGGCATAGGGAAGTGACACCAATTTGCATGTTTCTCTTTTATTAGTGTAGATATGATGCAATGTAGGAAACTAATTTTACTTGTCCCAGTATGAATAAGCAATTGTTCCTATATCATTTATTGTATAATTAATCCTTTTCTCTCATGATCTACAATGTCATTTCTGTCATATGCCAAGGTTTGTTATATTCTCAGACTTGTGACTGGGTCTGTGTTTTCTCCAACTGAGCTGTTGCCTTTCTCTACACAAATACTATACTCCTTTAATTACTATGGTTTTCTAAGTTTTTATATCTATGGGAAAATTTCTTCTTATTTGTTCTTCATAATTGTCTTGGATATTCTTGGTTCTTTAATTTTTCATATGAATTTTAGAATCAGCTTGTTAAGTTCTATGAAAAATCTTATTGGAACTTTAGAAATTCATTGAATGCATTGATTAAATTTTGGAACTGTGAACATCTTTAACATAATAAGTTTTCCTGTATGTAAAAATGATACATCTCCCTTTATTAAAATACTAGAGGCATGGTGCACAAAAATTTGTGCACTTGGGGGTTCCCTCAGCCCAGCCTGTGCCCTCTCACAGTCTAGGACCCCTTGGGGGATATCCACCTGCTGGCTTAGGCCCACTCCCAGGGGGATTGGGCCTAAGCTGACAGTCAGACATCCCTCTGGCAGCCTGGGAGCCCTCGGGGGATGTCCACTTGCCAGCTGGGAGCAGGCCTAAGCTTCAGTCGGACATACTTAGTGCTGCTGAGGAGGCGGGAGAGGCTCCCGCCACCACCGCTGTGCTGGCAGCTGTCAGCCTAGCTTGTGGCTGAGCAGAGCTCCCCCTCTGGGAGCACACTGACCACCAGGGGGCAGCTTCTGCATTGAGTGTCTGCCTTCTGGTGGTCAGTGTGTGTCATAGTGACCAGTCATTCCCAGTCGTTCTGCTGTTAGGGTCAATTTGCATATTACCCTTTTATTATATTGGGTAGAGGCCTGGTGCACGGGTGGGGGCTGGCTGGTTTGCCCTGAAGGGTGTCCCAGATCAGGGTGGGGGTCCTGCTGGGGTGCCTGACCAGCCTGGGTGAGGAGCTGATGGCCCTTTTCAGGCTGGCTATGCCCCCAGGTGACCCTAGCTCCCAACCTCTCCTTTTTTTTTTTTTTTAGCTCCTCCTTGAGTGGAGGCCAGGGCGAGCTGGAAGCAAGTATCTGGGATTTATTTATTGTCTATAATTGAAACTTTGTAGCCTTGAGCGGAGCCCAGGGCAGGCGGGAAGCTTGGCTTCCTCCATCGCGGGGGGCAACCCAAGCCTCCTGCTCACTCCAGCTCTGTAGCCGCCTCGATCTTAGTTGGGTTAATTTGCATATTCCTGATTGGCTGGTGGGCGTGGCTTGTGGGTGTAGTGGAGTGGTGGAGTGATGGTTAATTTGCATGTTTCTCTTTTATTAGTGTAGATTTTATATCCTTCAATAGTGCTTACAATATTTCCCAACAAGAGTAAGGGCATGGTTTGCTAGATTTATACTTAGGTTCTTACCTGTGTTGCTTATATTGTGAATAGTAGATGTAGTTTAACTAGCTTTATTGAAGTATAATTTACAAACAATAAAATTCACCAATTATAATGTGATGAGTTTGGACAAATGCATACCGTTATGTAATCATCACTACAATCAAGATGTAAAACAGTTCCATCACTCAAAAAGTTCCCTCATGCCCCTTGAATTATCTTCCACTCACACCAGATCCTTTACAATCACTGATGTTTCCTATCACAGCAGTTTATTTTTATCTAGAATTTCATATAAATGGAATTGTGTATTATGTAGTCCTTTGTGTTTTTTGTTTTTATTATATGGGTGTACCACAATTGTCTGTCCATTCACCAGCTCATGGTTGCTACCAGGTTTTGGGTAAATTCCTACAATAGGATTGTTGCATTATATGGTAAGTGTATGTTTAACTATTTTAAAAATGCCAATCAGTTTTATAAAAATCAGTTTTATAAAGTGGCTATAATATTTTGCATTCCCTCTAGCAATGTATGCAAGATCTAGGAGTTGTCCCACATCCTCAACAACACTAAATATTATCAGGTTGTGTGTTTTTTTTTCAGTTCAGGCAGTGAATGGTAAATTTTTAAAAATTATATTTTCCAATTACTTTTGCTACTGTATAGGATTATTATTGATTTTTAAAGAATGTCTTCTATGTATCAACAGTAATGAGCTCCTTAAACAGTTAAGATAATTTGTCTAAAGCTTCTCTTTAGTTTTCTATGTAGCCAATCAGATAGTCCATGAATAATGACACCTTCTTCCTTTTCAATGCCTAATCTATTTCTATTCTTTGTCTTACTGAATTGACAATGATCTCTTCAACGTAATATGAAATAGCAATTTGGAAAGCAGGTATAATCTTCTCCATGACTCTAATAAATATAAGTCTTACATTAATTCTAATTTTATTGTAGGTTTTTGATAGATATCCTTTATCAGATTAAAACTTTTCTTTTATTCTTTATTTGTTTAGAGTATTTTTTTTCCATAGAGAGGTATGGAATTTTCTTCAAATTTCTGATTTATTCAGATGAGCACATATTGTTTTTTCTTTAATTAGCTTAAGTGGTAACTTGTAGTAATGGATTGCCTAAAGTTAGACTATTCTTAAATTCCTGTAATCAAGCCCATTTGATCATATAGCATTATATTTATATTTCTGTTCAATTCAACCAACTAATATTTAAATTAAGACTTTTGAGACTTTTATAAAAAATGAGATTGGCATATAATTTTGGTCTTTCTAACATGCTTGTCCGATTTTGGTATCAAGGTTTACTAAACTCATAAAATGAATTAGGCAGCCTTTCTTCTTTTTCTATTGTCTGGAATATTTCATATAATGTAGAGATTGTCTGTTTTTTGAAAGATTGATAGTTTAAAACTTGTCTGTTAAATAATATAGAACTGGTGCCCTTGGTAGCAGAGGGATTGGCTGCTGATTGAATTTGTTCAGTGTCTAATGGCCTATTCATGTTTTCAATTTCTTCTTGAATAAAATTGTGTTGACTTGTAATTTTCTAGAGAATTATCTGTTCCATCAAAGTTTTTATGTTTATTAGCATAAAATATTTCATAGCTCACACATATTATTTTAAACATCTGAAGTATTTATTTGGTAATGTTCCCATTTTTATTGCTAAGAATGGTTATTTGATCTTGATTTTTTACTTACTCAATCTTATCAGAATATTGCCTATTTTATTTTTTCTTATTTAATTAATTTGTTTTGATATTTGATATTCCCCCTCTTTTACTTTATTCTGGTTAGTTTCATGGTTATTTTCTATCTTCTTGAGTTGAATGCTTAACATATTAATATTCAGTTATTTTGTTTCATATTGCATGCATTTTCTTATGAGTATCACATTAGTTATATGCTATAATTTGATGTCATTTGGTAATAATTATAGTTTTTTCTTTATTTCCTTTAGAAATGTTTTTTCTTCAAATGTCTGACAGTTCCTTAGATATTATTTATTAACTTCTATTTTATTGAATTTTTAAGAGAATGTTAATATGATATTTCTTATTTGGAATTTATTGTGACTTCCTTTGATACTCGATTTGTGCTTTAGTTTAAAATGCAATTGAAAATAATGTATATCCTATATTTTGGGGGTCCAGGATGTGATGTGTATGTGTGTGTGTGTATTAACTCAAACTTCATAATTGTGCTGTTTAATAATATATATCCTAATAGATCTGCTTTAACAATTTCTGACAAGGATGTGTTAACATTTCCCTTTCAGTAGTAAGAATTTATCAATGTTATTCTTTTTTTAATATACATTTTTATTGATTTCAGAAAGGAAGGGAGGAGAGAGAGATAGAAACATAAATTATGAGAAAGAATCATTGACCAGCTGCCTCCTACACCTCACGCACTGGGGATCGAACCTGCAACTTGGGCATGTTCCCTGACCGGGAATTGAACTGTGACCTCCTGGTTCATAGGTCAACACTCAGCCACCTAGCCATGCAGGCTGGGCTGTCAATGTTTTTCTTGTTCTTGTGTCAAATTACTTCATCTTTCAGAGCCTCGGGTTTTATTATTGTTGTTGTCTATAAAATGAAATGAGAAATTATGTATAAAACAACAGGTACTGGGATCATAGGCATTCATTCAGCCAAATGTGCTCTTGTTTGGTTGTTATTACTGTTATACATAATACTAGAGGCCCGGTGCACGAAATTCGTGCACTGGGGATGGGTGGGGGTCCCTTAGCCCAGCATGTGCCTTCTTGCAGTCCGGGACCCCTCCCTAGTTACTGCCCACCTGCTTGCTGCTTCCTACCGCTTGGCTTGCTGCTCCTTAGTTCTGCCACGAAGGCCTTGGGTCTGCTGGGTGCCGGGCCTGCGGGTTTGTGTCTCTGATACCCCCAGCAGCCCCAGCACCAAGGTGGCGGGCCTTGGGGCTGCTGGGTACAGGCCCCCTGTTGCGTGTTTGTGTCTTCTATCAGGTTTGTGTCTTCTATCAGGCCCCCAGCAGCCCCAGCAGCCCCAGCACCACCTAAATAACTTAAGGGAAACTTTATTTAGTCTTCTTTTAAAAGCAATCTAGTTTAAAAATGAGTTGCAGTTAAGACAGAACAAAGAACATGGTACCTAAGAGTGAGATAGACTGACAGAGGAGAGGCTGGGCACTGGTCAGGGGCTTACATGCCAACTGTTCTCCACCTGGGAAATGATGTAAAATCGGTTTCTTTAGTTTTCTGCTTAATGGTCTTCTCCAGCACTGAGGTCACTGGAGCCGCCTTCCAGCCCGTAGCTTGCTTCTCAGAGTCGAAATTTTCGCCATAGGCCTCTGCCTAGGACAGGACCTCTGCACCCCCAGGGTGCATAAACACACAGGGGCTTCCATCAGGCTCTGGTGATCCCGGGCGGGAGGCCTCCTGGGTTCCCGTGATCCAGGCCGGGCAGGAGGCCTCCTCATCTTGCTGGGTGTTCACATGACCTCTTTTTTATGGACATGCCAGAGAGAGAGGGAATAGCTCTCTGGTGTCTCTTTTTATAAGAGAATGAATCCATTATGAGGGCCTCAACCCCATGACCTCATCTAATCTTAATTACTCCCAAACATCCCATGACCAATTACCATCATATTGGGGGTCAGGGCTTCATCATATGAATTTGAGGGAGAGATATTCAGTCCATAACAAGATCTGACACTCTTGAGCCACTGATAGAACTCTGGAAACATCTACCTCCACTCTTTATGTGCATTTGTTATTTACGCTACTATTAAGTAAGTAGTCGGTAAACACAGACGAAAAATATTCCTAGTTGATATTTTCATTTAGTTATCTTTATTGTTGAAAGTATTACAGATGTCCCTCCCCCCCAATTGATCCCTTCACCCAA